>NC_071497.1:58742207-59345707 GCF_028500815.1 Rissa tridactyla | reverse complement strand
TTGCCTTTTCCCCAGTTATCACTCCGCAACTTTTCAAAAAAACAAAAGAAGGTTATTTTGGTTGAACTCTTTCGAACAAAATTGTGACTGTCTCAGCGCCATAATTTAGTTTCATACTGAAGACAGATCCAGAGAGAAGAGTGTTGCAGACTGAATTGCCGTTACCTTCTGCTTCTGCCAGGCATTTTTCTTTTACAGGTGGTTTCTGAACAGTAACAGAAACTACTCGTCAGTATTAAATCAAGACATCCTAAAACATGTCTGGGGGAGCATATTGTCACCTTTGCCGTGTTGGTGTGTGTCACTACAAGGCCATAACCGTAATTCTGATTGATATACAACTTCCTGCACACTCATATTCTTACTGCCTGTTCCCTACAGCTCTTAAAGGAAAGTTGCTCTGGTGAATTAAATACGAAAATGTGTAGTTGCTCCTTCTAGAACCCAGAAATTTGGGCAAGTAGTTAGAAACCAATGGGAGCTGGGAAATGTGAGGATACCGGGAGTCAGTAGGACTTTGAGATAAGCACATTACCTGAGTATCTACAAAAAGACAATATATGGGGAAGTAATTAATACTGAAATATGAATGATTATGGATGATTTTAATATTCAGCTACTCATTCAGATGAAGGAGGCTGATCCATACCTCTCACCTGTTTCTTCAGCATTGTATTTACAGGCTCGAGGAGCTGATCTGTCAAGACTGTACACAATGCACCAGTTTTTAAGGCTTTCTGAACAATTATGACTCCTTAACAAAACATTGCCTTCTGGAGACTACCTCCACAGCTAGTGCCATGGGTAGACAATGACAGTGTAATTGGCACTCCAGAATACAGGCCAATGGAATTCATGCTAACTCACCTTTCAGTTAAAGGTGCAAACATGAAGCGCCCATGTAAAGAAAAAAAAGAAAAGAAAAGAAAATATCAAGTAATACGTCAAACCTTTACCCACTCTCAAGGTTTATTACAAACTCCTGATTATTTGTTGGTTTTGTGATATTCAGTGAGATTTTTCAAGCCCCAGATGCTGGAATCAGGCAATTTGCAAAAGTCTATCCTTTCTCTCTCCTCCTTTTAAGAAGAGACCACTTCCCTCATCCTGGATTCCCTTCTCAAGTGTTCATTGCACCAGAGGATTACATCTTGTCTTAATTAGATCGCAAGCAGCTTCGGACTGCAACTATGATCTTACCCTGTGCTGTGTACTGGGGCCCAAGTGTGAGTGGGACTGCCGAGGGCTTCTATAACACAAACAAATATAATTATTTTTCTTTGTTCATAGGTGTCTTTTCTCTCTAGCTCTTACATAAACACTGTTTCGTGGAGCTGAAACTGTAACTTGGCTGTCAGTGTGGGGAGCCAAGGGCTGACTGAGCATCCCTCGAGATGAACAAATCTCTACCTTATGTGGAGGAAGAGAAAACAGCAGGGTTAACTGGTTCAGAGGTACTCAGAGCAATAAAAAATCTCAGTATGGGTTGCAGACTCGACTAGGGATGATCAGGAATTTTTTGAAACTGTTTATTGACAGAAAATTGGTGTGCACCTAAATGAATCATTTGTTTAAGTATCAGCTTTCTGTGAACAGTTTCAGTTTTTCAACAATCTTTTTCCACACCCTGCCCTATCCCCTAATGTCTGAAAATTTAAGTATTTCCACACTGAAATGCTGCCACAGAATTTCACGGGAGCTGTAGTTGGAAGCCGTACGCACCAGCTCTCCTCTCACAGCCAGGATCTCTGGTTATGCTTAATCTGCCAAAAGGTGTTGTTGCCCAACTGACCTATCCCGCTGCCCCCTCCACCCCATGGAGCAGGACGTGGTGGGCCATCTACCCCCGTCTCACTGGGAGGGGAGGCAGAAGTGGACTGGGATGCCCCACATGGTCTGCAGCATTCCCAGGAACAAAGAAATATCTGTCAATATGTCAGTTGTCAGCTCAGAGTTTTCAGGGTAGGGGGAGAGAAGGGTGGGAAGACAATGTCACCCTCCAACCAGTGCTAACCTCTGCCTGTGGACAAGGCATGGTGGTATGAGCGCTCAGCCCTTGGGGGACAAGGGTGACAACTCTCTGGCAACCAGCTCGTAAATGAGAGACTAAAATATCTCAACTGAGAAGGACCAAATAGCGCATAGGTCTCAATCATAGTGCTAAATGGCACACTTATATTGATTTTCACCTATTAACAAATTGTTCTTTTTAGTTGAAGCTGTCTTGTAATATAGCTTATAGTTTATCTTCCAAGTGTCCTGCCCTCTTATCTGTCTTTTCCTCATCCGTGAGCTGATTCCTGTGAAGATTATGGGTGCATACTTGTTAATTTTGGTCGAGAGTCTAGGTAGTACCTCACTCCACAAACAGTCTCAGTGTTTGCACAGGGCTCTTCATACAGCAATATGTCATTTAAAAGGTGATATACAACTCCAGTGTCAGAGGCTGGCCCTCTTTCAGGAGAAGTAAGAACAGGTTGTCCTGGCCATTATAGCTGGTATTATGAGACAGACCACTGAGTTCATTGGTTGCATTTCCTAGTTATAAGTACAGATAATGAAATAATTAAAAACAAGTTGTGAGCATTTTGATTGCTTGCTTGACACATGAAATGACTCCTATCTGTTTGAGTGTTTGGGTTGTTGGTGAGTATTTGTGAAAACTGCACCAAGTCTGGAAAGTCAAAACAATCAATATAAATGACCAACAGCCAGAGGCTAGTGAAAGAACTGTGCAATTTTGTGCTAAGATTAACAAGATTTCCTGTATCCACAAGCATTCAACAGAACTTTTTGGCATCTCCTCGTGATGCACTGAATGAAACACTCATTGAGGTGATACAGATTTGGTGACACTTGTCCCCTTGCAGGGAACAGAGAAGGTCTAATTTTTCTCTCAATGACCTAAAAGCTAGCCAGGATAATCATGAAGATCTGTGGAAGTGCAGAGGACCACGGCGGGAAGGAACAGGGAGGGAACAAGGTGAAGAGCTGGTCTAATTTCATAGCACTGCCTGTTTGCACCCCACGGCCCAAAACAGAGCCTGCACTGTGATGTCCACTCTTCATGATGGCGCCATGAGCTTTGTGGTCCAGCTCAGAGGAGCACAGCTCTTTAAATAGTGGTGCCAACACCACTGATTTGGGGGAAGCTTGAGGTCCCCCACGTTGCTGAATGGGATAGGATGTCTAGCACAAGAGAGAAGGGAAAACTCTCAGATCTCATCTCTTTCACTATCACTTGACTGTGCAACTCGCTCAGGAGGATACTACTTGCAAAAAGTGAGAGAAAGAAAAGGGAGTGGAGAGTATGGACTTTCTGATACTTGGTTTCCCACTGGAAATTAAAACAAGACATTAAGCAATGGGGGTTTGCTCCACTCAGTTGACTTAGAACAGCTGCTCACCAATTTCTGCAGCACAGAGGAAAAGCAGAACTTTGCCCTGGGTCTGAGCAGCTTTTCAGAAGCAATCCAAGTCAAACTTCCACTCAATGACTTCATTCAAAGCTGGTTTACATCATGAAGAGAAACTCCATTTATTTATTTGTAATAACTTCAGGATTTTATGGACCCGCAAGAGGATGTAATTTAAGAAAACATCAGCAAGCTGTTTCAAATAGCAAGGTTTCAAAAGGGGCTGTGCCAAAAACTCATCAATGGAAAGAGTTCATTATTAAAAATAAAAAAAAAATGAAGGAAAGTGTCTTTTGTAGATGGCTTTGAAGTAAATGGTTCCAAAACTTGAATTTCATTCTGCAGTAAGTACATCTTTTTTTATATGACTGAAGTCATATAAAGGAATGGACAGGCTTACTCCAAGGGCACTGAACCAGCTGATGAACAAAGTTGATAATTGTAAAGCCTATTACCTCAAAGAAATGGCACAGCAACAATGTTTCAAAATATCCCAGCTCATGCAAACTAAGCAATAAAAAAACATAAGAGAGGTAACTTAACAACTTTAAACATGGAAAGCAGCAGAGTCTAGTCTGATAATGCTTAGGAGCAATGGAAATTTTCTGCTGAGTGACCCAGGACAAATAACTTGGACTATCCATGCCAGGAGTATAAAACAAGCTTAATAATATTTCCTGATCTGCAGGAAAGTTAGGAGACCCAATGGACTTCTGCAGATGTTCCATGACTCAGACATGACTGGAGGCTGCTGAGTAGAATAAGGTCACCAGTTTTATTTCTAATCCGGCTCTTAATTCACCAGATCAGATGGCATTAATTACGTCACCGGTTGCCCCCTGCTATCACCCATTGCTGGAAAAAATCTGCAATGCCTTTTGAGGTCTTCAGGCAGAAGACAACCAAGTGGGCAAGCTGTGGCAACCTTGCATGGGGGAAGCAGAAGGTGGCGAGGTCACATGGGAGAGATGGCTTGACAGCTGAGCCATGAGGACCCTTGGCCAGGCAAGCGACATGCAGGGGCAGTATCTGCTGCCAAGAGGACACCAGGAGGCCCCTGCACGTGCACACAGCAGAGGAGTGGTGAGAGCGGGAGTGGAGTGGGGGAGTGGAGCAGGGAAGAAAGGCAGCTTGAAATAAGCCAGAACCAGGCTGAAGGAAACTGGAGGATGGGGGAGGGAAGACCTTTGGTGGATTTACCAGATCCACATGACCAGCAGCTGCTTGGCACTGCGAGGTTAAGAAAAGAGGCTCTGAACGTGATTCGGGAGATTACAATGGCCCAGGCTGAAGGAGGATGTTTGGCTGCACAGAGGGTGTTGACAGAAAGATTTTGGCTTCCTTAGCCACCAGACAGTATGTTACAAAGGAAAATTGCTAGGCAGAAATGGGATCCCTCTGGTGAAAAGCTTTCTGCGGGGCCAGGGCTTGTACTGGCTTTGAGAGAAACTGCTGACAGGATCCTCAAATGAGCAAAAACCAAAATAGAGATCCAGGAAAAATCTTGGAAGTAGGTAGTAAAATGGGGGAAACCAAACACAAGAGGCGAGTAATGAAGGAAGATGGCAAAACACTTTGCTGATTCATCTCCAGGCAAATGCCAGGAATTTGAGGAGCACACCAAAGCAGATTTGTCTTAATACACCTCTAAATTCACAACATCTAGGTTTATAGAGATGTACAGGACATGGAAGACAAGTGCAGAGGAGTTTGTATGGCTAAGGAACAACAGAGAGAGTGGATGCTGAAAAACGGAGCTGTATTTTTTAGGCTTATTTTAATTTTTACATGTATTTTTATTTTAAATTTGTAGATTTGTTTATATTATTTTGTAGATCTATTTTAAGAATGTGAGTATTAGTCATATCAAGTATTGATATAAGAATTTAAATACTGGATATGTAATTATTCTGAAATTCAGAGAGATGCATCAGGCACTATTGACTGTCTGGGGCTAAAAAAGATAAAAAAAGTAAAGGAAAGATGTAGCGGAGTTGGACTACAGACCATCCTGCTGTTGTGGAAGTTGTGAAGCGTATAAACCCCAAACCTTCCAGTATAGAAATATCTAAAAGGCATTTCCTACCACTGGTTTGCTTATCTGTTGCAAAAGCAAAAAACGGTCCATTATGTTCCCCAAATGTGTTGGAAATGGCAAGTTGCCTTCAGAAAATGCCCCAAGGGAAGGGAGAATTATCAGGGGAGAGCCACTGGTTCCAGGAAAAAGGTGGTTGAGAGTCTGAAGGTAGAGGAAAATTGACCATAGGATGAAAAGGAAGGTGGAAAGAAGTAAGAACAACAGCAGAATAAAGATACTAAATTTCAAAAAAGTAGACAATTAAACTGAGAGAACTGGTGCATCAGGTTTCAGAAGAAGATAAATTATGAGGCACAGCAGTCCAAGCTGATGAAGTCATCTTAAAAAACAGACTACACTAATTCAAAGGAAATAGATACATAGGGTGCATTTGATTCATACTTGGTGTAGTAAGGGATGCACTTGAGCACAGCAGCTGTGTGCTCAAAGTCATTTGCGACTAGAGGAACCGAGGCTGAAGTTGATCACTGGGGTGCTGTCACCAGCACATCCCTTGCAATGCGCATCTGAGGTGGGTAGAACTTCCCTCTCTGCACGTAAGGTGAGCTCCTAGGGCTGGTGACTGGCACAAACGTCACTGCTACTAAAGACATGATGTGGCCATACAGCTCTGGGACTGTAACAGGTCACTGATCACAGCATACAACACCCCAATCCTTACCTCTTTCAACTATGGGAATTAGTAACATACAGGTACCCTTTGGAGGATAAAATCAGAATCCAAAATAATCTTGGTAAGTTGAAGAGATGGTCTGAAGTCTTCAAGATGAAATGCAACAATGGCCAGAGAAATGTGTTAGACTTGCTAAGAAGAATCTAAATACATAGAAACAAGATAAGAAAGATTATGAGACTGCAGCAGTATTGTAGAAAGTGATCTGGAGGTCATAGACAATCACAAGAGCATGACTTGCTGATGCAGTGTTAGAATAAAAGCAAATCTTATTCTTTGGTGCCTCACCTGGAATGTCTTACCAGTGAAAAAAGTAGTATGTATTCTGCTTTAGGCTACACGGGCAAGTCCTCAGCTGGTGTACTGTGTCCAGCTTTGGGAACCACACTTCAAGAAAGATGTAGACAAATTGAAGAGAGTGCAAAGGAGAGCAGCAAGAATGATCAGAGGTTTAGAAAACATGACCCACAAGAAAAGGTTGAAAGAACTGGGTTTGTTTAGTCTAGAAAAGAGAAGACTAAGCATGAGGCTCAAGGGGAGGGGGAGGAAGGGATAACAATTTCCCAATATGTAAAAGGTTGTTATGAAGAGGACAGTGATCAATCGTTTTCCATGTCCACTGGGGACAGAATGTGAAAAAGTTCACTAACTTAGCAAAGAAGATAGATTAGACAATTCTTAACTCCAAGGCTAGTGATCAGGCTACCTAGAGAGGTTCACAGAAGAATCTTCATTTTTAAAAGGGGTTATCCAAACACCTGTCAGGTATGCTCTTTATGTACTTGAGCCTGCCTGCTTCGTTTCAGCTATACAGAGTCCTGAAGTCCTTTCCAAATGTTCAGTTCAATCTTTTTAGAAGAAATTTACATGCAAATATTCTGATCTGTTCAGAGAGTACATGCTGAACACCTTTCACACGGGAAGCAGGGCTGTCCCTACCATTGTTGTCATACAACCCTTGGAGCTCTATCACCAAAGATCCATGTTGTAGCCACGATAAACGTCCACTGTCTGAGGCACGTGAAGACTCCAAAGGTCAAGTATCACAGTATTTTACCATTAAAAATTTGTGTGGCAATGCTTCAGGATCCTTTACTTGTCACTACATTGTGGCTTTGCTTCTTGGCAATACCAGCATATCCTCTCATTTCTTTAAAAAATACCTGGACATCATTTAAGGATACTTCCACATTTGCTGCCTTAAGTACGTCTGGCTTGACGTAACTTGGAAAAGACCCTACTTCCTCCAAGCCTATTTTGTATCAACAATACATTTGGGTTTTTTTCATACCCTGCTATCTGATTGGGTCTTTGTCTTTCAAATGGATCACCTCAGTCTTCATATTAATGAATTTTTTGACTTGTCTAATGCAGTTGCCATCAGGACCACCAGTACGGTGGGTGAATATTTCCTGTCTAGAAGAGAATAAGACGAAGATTCGTAATTTAACGTAATCACTGAGGTCTGTAGATGTGAACACTTGATCATGAATGACTTGACCTGTATTCCAACTAACTACCCAAACCTGGAAAAATTAGTGACAACTTTCTAGTCTATCTGGCCTCCCAAAAGTGTCCTACCCTTATGTAAACTCACAAGTTGCATAAATAACTGGCTGCAGCTACTGTAGCTCAGTTAAGTCAGACCAGGTAAAAAGCTTGTTTCCTCTTACCAGATTAAGCAAATTTTGTGAATCAAGTTTAGGTTTCTTGGTAATAAGGGAGGAGTAAAGGGGAATTTGGATGCAGAATCAAAATAGCAACATTTGTACATAGGAAGACTATATCTGACATAAGCAGCACACAGAGCAAACTTTTAATGAATCTTATCCATTGCACAAAACCAAATCGTTAAGCGTGACGGTAACTCTAGTCAGCACAACACAAGTCAGTGCTCCAGGCAGAGACCACTCGCGGAATGAGATACACATAGCCAAATTTCTAAAGTCAAACCAGATTTTTTGTCTTATTTTCACCATTCAAGATCCACTATACATCATTTCACCGTCAGTTTTTCTTTTACCTTTTTTGGTTGATATCTTCCCATCGTTTATATTTATTGGTTGATTAAATTAGCTGAAAATCCTCCTAATTGTCACCATGACCTGTTATGGTGGCTCTTATGATTCTGTAGCTGATTCACTTCTTCAATCAATTATTTGCATTTCACCATTTTTGTGACAAAAATGTCTTAAATAATATATTAATTTTAGACAAATTAAACATTTGTTCTTGTAGTTACCAACATAACTCGAAAATCAGCTTAGTGAGGTCAATAGCTTTCCAATTCCACTACTGACTGCATGGTATGTGGCCTACATATGATAAATATTTCAGTAATATAGATGCAATACAGCTTAAGAAAAAGGTTATATTGCTAATTTCATGTTTGTTTTAGAATGGCTTCTAAAGCTGGCCTGAGGCTTAGCTGTAGAAGCCACACCTCGTCTTGCTGCAGTGCACAGCTTTGCACAAAATGGTACATGTAACTAGGATCCCGTCAGCTGTAATTACATCCAAGGACACTGAAATATTTCCTGTCCTGGATCACCTAAGTGAAGGGAATTGATCCGGCCTCATCTTTTAAATTGTATGCTTGACTGTTCTCTTCCTAAAGTAAACGGGTTTTAAGCGGTCTGGGAATTATTTTTCCCTCTGTCATGACAGCCGGAGCTATGGTGGCACACTGCAGGAATATGTGCAGGTTGGGCAGAGCCCACTGAGGGGCTTTGTCCATCCAACGCCTATCAGCAGTCACGTTCCCACCCTGCCTGCTTCTGCCCCTGCCTGCAGACAGGACCTAAAGCGATTTCCATGCACTGGGGAAATTTTCCTTTGCTGGCTATGGCATTCCTGATGCATCTCAGATACTCACTCTGTGAATGGCAGGAGCTAAACCATCTTAGAAGGCTTATTAGAGTTCTTCAAGGGGGCAGGCAACAGATGGGAAATGAATGGGTTCAGAAGCACTGGGAGAGATGAGTGGTGATACAAGCAAGGAGGCAGGTGGCAGAAAATAAACACCGCTAAACAGCAGGCGGTTTTTTCTTCGGCTTTGTGATGGGAGAGAAAACCCCAGGACCAGCAGAAGGATGATAACTTTCTTGCAAATTACTCCCTTAAATCCGGTCAGGAGCTTTACCATAGTAATTTCCACAGCAGTGCCAGATTTGTCAAATGCTGGTGCAGAAACCCGCTCCGGTCCTCCTGGGTGCTGCTCGCAGAGCTGTCAAAATGCTCCTTGCAGGCAGTGATGGGAGTTCCTGCCCCGCACCACCCTGCCTGCCCTGCCAGGCTGCGGGCAGACCCTCCTGCCCTTTCCTTCCCTAGCTCCTCCCCTGCTCCCCTGGGGCAGAGCGTGCAGCTTTCCCACCGGGATCCGCCAGGAAGCTGCTTGGTTTGGGTTCGCAGGCAGGATTGTTTCCCCAGCAAAGCCTCGGCTTGGGCAAGGCAGTCACATTATTCTTGAGTTTTCCGAGGCTTTTATTTTTCCACGCAAGCATCCCGCCACCCCCCCACACACACCCCGGCCCTTGAAGAGCAACTCACCTAGTGTCTGCGAGGCTTCTGCTTCTTGTTTGACATCCCTTATTTACAAAGCAAACAGAATGTTCCTTTTAACACACATCATGCTAAGTTTATTAATGAAGAAAACAATCCCAGGGGGTCAACCCAGGGGACCCTTGAAACCTGCCAGCAAAAACTCTTCAAACGCTCAACGCGTCAGATCCTCCAAAACGATATTTCACACAATGAAGTAAAAATAATATTTTTCTTTCGGCCTTTCCAGCCGCTTTTGTGGAGAGCAGACAGAAATTATTTTCTTACTCTGCTCCCAGAGCAGAGATCTGTATGAAGCTGCGTTTATTTGTTTAACACGATGATTTCATCCTAAATGTCTCGACAGCAAATAGTTGGTGGTTTAATAAAGGCTCTTTGAAAGAAGGGCCTAAGCAGTTATTTGTACAGGGAAAATGTGAAGTATGTGGCTCTCAGGAGGAGAGATAGAAATGCCTGTTGTGATTAGGGGGTGTGGAGAGGACCCTAAAATCCTCGCTGTCTGCCAGGGTAAGAACAGTGACTCCTCCGGCTCTGTTTCCTCGCAGCCACCAAGCTGAGCTGTTGCAGCAGACCATGGGGATGAAAGTGGTCTGACCCTGTTATTAACAAGTGACTGATACGCCCTTCGCGCTCCAGAGCCAATGCTCTTATGAAGATAAAGGATCTGCTGTTTGTACAGAACAGTTTGATTATGAAAGCAATAAACTAATGATAAACAGACTTGGAACTGGCTGGTGAGCCCTGTGTGGTGGTCAGCAGAAAAAAAGGCATGCTGAGATGGCTAAAACTAAAGTTTGAGGGGACCTTTTCTTCATTAGCTGGGTTTCCCAGCGGTCAAAGAGTCCCTGAAACACACCTGCTGTCTCTGCAGAGGCATCCCTTGGGCAATGCTTGGTGCGTCTGTGTAGGTGTGTAGGAGTTCATACCAACTGTAGGGAAGCAGTCACCACAGTTTTGGAAACGGGTGGTGCAAGGTACCAAGTGGGGAGCTTCTCTCCAAAAGGTGTGGCAATATTAAATCTCAGATGTATGTGATCTGGATTCTTTTCTTCAGCTCATAAAATGTTTCACTTTTGTTGTTTTGTTTTCAACGGAATGAATCATTATTCAACTGGTTCTTAATTTAGCATCTCTGCTGTTGAGCAAACATGTGTCTAGCCACAGCAACTGGGCCAAGTTCAAATCTGGATCAGGGGCTTGGGGTAGGCTCTGTTTTTTATTTACACATGTACTTTTAAGAGTGACAGATTCAGTGTAATTTGGTTTTGGTCAATATTTCCAGATTCTGTTGGGATTTACTATGTATAGACTAATCAGTATAGACTATACTACACATAGACTAAGACTGTGGACGCTATCCTCTAATGTTAATAGATTTTAAAAATATTTCATGCAATGTATTTGCAGTTTCCAGTAGCTGGTGGTAAACACTTACCGAGCCATACGGTGGTGCTCTGTTACACATGTGTAAGCATGCAGTAACTCTGATGAAGGTGGAGCCATAGTAGTGAAACTTGGACTAATTCATCAGATGTGATGAAGAGAGTAGTCCCACAGGTACTGCCATTCTAACATGATTTTAAAATGAGTGCAAATAGTTTTATAATACAAAAAGAAAAAAGATTGTCTTCACAAAGCCATTTGTGAGTATTTTAATTGCCTTTTCTCATTCTACTAATGATATTACTTACACTAACTGTCACTGAAATTTGAAGCGCAAAGTTAGCTGGGGGCTTCAGTGGATTCAAGCTTTTATCCAAGGATCACTGGAGCACTTTGAAGTGAAAAACAGTTGTGGGCTGTCATTTATCTTCCTCAATATGGTCACATTGTGCAATGTAGTAGAGCAGGATGGATAGAAACGGGGAGGTTGCAAAATTCAATACTGGCTATGTAATATTCATCAAAACATATTACTACTTATAATTAGTTGTGATCTGTACAATAATTGTGAGCAGAAACCCAGATAATTAAAAGAAGATACCCAAACAATGTGATTGTATTTAACTTTTAAAATGTGGAAAAACGCTTAATACATGAAATAAAACTGGAAATAGGAGGTGGAAAAAAAGTTTAAAACATGGCACAGCTAGAGTGCAAAATTACTGTAAGTTCTTTCCAAAGTAGACTGTGGGCTATCTTCATGCTTTGCACAAAACGAGTGCAGCAGTGCTCAGAATCTGGTCTCTTAATCTGAAATGTTTTGTAACATGAGCTATGTACTCCGTCCTCCGCAGATGCAAATTAAAATCAGAGCCTGCTGAACACTACTAATTGGGCACTCAGAGCAGCAAATGCTTTTTTCACCGTCTCTTTCCAGCCTGTTTCCCACAGTGCTTGTAGCCGACTCTGTGTGTCCAAATCAATCAGATGACCTACGAAGCTCAATGAATTGATGAATCTCAGTGAGGCAGAATATCATCAAATTGCACAATGACAAATTTGCTAAACATCCACTTCTCCTGCCAGCGCCAGGTATTTCTAATATCAGCATTGCAAGCATCTAGAAAAAAAATCACTGCCCAGTGATTTCTGTAACTTTATTAATATTTTTAGAGCTATCTTCCATGCACAACCGACAAAAATCATAGGGAAAGATAGTATTCTTATTAGAGAAGTTGACATTATGGGCACACAATCCCTTTATTGGGCAGTAATTTAAGTTACGATATGTATGACTTCACATGGGCCAATTGGCCTTTTTACTTACGTTGTTAATATGCTGGAAAAACAACTCCTGCAAAGCAAGGCCGAGCGATAAGAAGGTGAGACTACACACCCAAGAAAGCTAACCTGGTTGTCAGCATGCGCTGTATGTCCTTAATGCTGCATGAAACTGCTGCTGATCTGGGGACCAGCTGAGAAATCCCATTATCATCATCATCATCATCATCATCCCAAACACACAGACATATGTACACAATTTGGACCATTCAGAAAAACCAAAAATTTTAATAAGCCTTTGCTATTTCCCAGTTGTAAGCTCAGCTCAAATCAAAGCTGTTTCAGACAGGAGTGTTTCAAATGTCTTCAATTTTTCTATCTGTAGACACATACTGCATAAAAATAGATTTATCAGTTTTTAATGTGTGGGTTTACAAGTCCTGGTATATTGATGGAGCCTTTGCAGCTTAGAAACTTTCCTTAAAACCTAGATGACTTTTTCCTTGCAAATGTAACCTCTGTGGTGATTTCGGTGGTGGGATTTGCTTCTCTGTTCTCAGCTCACTTTACATCCAAGAACCAGAAATCTCGCTTTTCTGCCCACCCCTGTTTTTCTGAAACCTTTTATGGCAGGCTGAAAGGGAGAGAGGCAAAAAACGTCCCCAAATCTCCCTTCCGTGGTTCTTAAACAAGACGTGCCCTATGCCAGGAGGAGACACTCTCACCTCCTTGCAAGGAAGAAGGTTGCCCAACTTTAAGTATCACCTGGTTCAGCACCTGGACTAACTGATAAGCACATTGAAAAAGCAGCCAGGAAAGTAATGGCCTCAACTGAAAAATCTGGTAATTCCTCACTTCTATTACAGCCATGCAATTGGTGAGATTTTTGCTCGGAGCACTGGGATTTGGCTTTGTGTCTTTAACTTTACATAACATGAAACTGATACATAAGTTCCATCTGTAATATAGGAATGAACCAGTGCTAGCAGTTGAAAAGCTGTAAAATGTCACTTATATGTGCAACACATTTCTTCATATGTTGATTGCACAGTCCTACCTAAGAATAGCATGACTTTCTCAGTGAAACCACAGAAGGATAAGTACTTACAGCACAATCCAAAATTTTTTTACTGTAATCAACACTTTTAATTATTTACAGAGTTTTATGCTGAAGCAAATGCTGAAGGACTCAGAAATCTGTAAAAAAGACTGAAGATAATTAGAGCACAGAGAGTATTCCCAACAAGTAATGTGGACTATATTTAGCTGGACTAGGTTGCCTGCCTTGCTAAATTCGCTTTGCACCACCCCGAAATTAGAGGGATGCCTGATGGCCTGAGGACAAGGGAGTCACAGAGCCATTGTGGTTCTTATTCCACTGCCAGGCTAGCCCCGAGGATCTGGCACCCAATGCTGGCGAACAGAAGACTCCCTTTTCCATTGAATAGTGAACATCAATCTGCAAAATGATGTCCTACTGTTAGTGTCATCACAGCTCAAGGCTTGCTAGGCCACAATATCTATGACTGATAGAATAAACACACCTCCAGCTGAGCAAATATGAAGACTACGTTAAGTTCACGGCAGCTTAGCTGAGTTTCACTAGGTTGCAATTTTTTCTGATTAAGTCAGAACATCTATTTTTGAATTATGATTTGAGTCTTATAGCATGTCAAGAGCTTTGGTGAGTGTCTTAGTGCACAACCTACCCAATCAAAGCTCAGTGAATTGCTCTTCAGAAGGTAACTCTGACCAGGAAAAGTATCCAACATATTGTTTGACAGCTGTTACTGAGAAACCATCAAGAAAGGAGTTCAAGATTTACAGCCTTGGAAAAGATGTGTCTCAATTTCTGTTGGGTTTTTGTTGTCGCTTGGTTCTGCTCAGCGCCTCCTGAAGGACTGTAACTTTTAACTATTCCACAGAACAAAATCACCGTGGTCAAGACATTCCTGTTCTGAGCCTATATTCCTTGCTTTTCTGTGACTTCTCAGAAACCCAAGTGAAGCTTGCAGAATGGGCTTGTGAAAATGAAGGAGATTTGGAAGATCTGAGAAATTAGTTTAGGAGCCTAAAAGCATCAGGACGACAATGTTGCACGCCCCAGGAAAAGGATCCAACAGGAGGTCTAAGCCTAAAATGTATCCTGAGAACTGAAGACTGCAAATAGTGAGCAGAGCTTACCCAAATTCAAGTGTATTGGGTCCCACGTTTCGGATGACTTGCAAATTGCTTAAGGGACTGTTGACGATGCTGTGTGTTAAGAGTGCAAACAACCGTAACGGGTAAATAGCATTAGAAGTCAGTACTATCATAGTCAGCTACAGACGTATCACATCCATCTATAATTATCTCTATAGAGATTGTTATCTTTGAATTCTGATGATTTTTATTAATGCTTGATATATGCAAAAAAAAAAAAAAAAGAAGTGAAAGTGAATAGCAATTGAATTCATTGCATCCCTTTATAATTACTGACCATTAAAATAAAATATTGTCTTGTTCCTGAGAACGAATTTTGGACGGCCAACACAAATGAGGATTATTCATACAAGTCATCGTGAGATCAGTTATATTAACTCCAGGGACCAAAGACTAACTCATCCTCCACAAAATATTCAGGCTCCAACTCTATGCCCTCAAAATATTGTTTTTACACAGCTGAATCGACACTGGCCTTTTCAAAGCTTATGCTGCATCCATCAGTATTCCATCCACACACACACAAAGGCGAGGTCTGCAAACCTGACGGACTTGTAAATCCTTAATGTCTTTGGAACAAGGTGTCTATATAACAAAAGGGATGGGATTCACATCAAAAGCCAGCTCTATATTAAATGGACAAGCAGACAAGACAGGAAAACCAAGCTTCTCCCTAGCCAAACACTTAAGTGGAAATGTAGCTGCCCAACTTTTGCCATCCACATTTAAGACCACCTTAGTCTAATCATTGTCTTCAAGGTCCCCAAGGTAGTGTTAGGAAAAAATTGAGACATAGGGATCCCTTGCTTACATTACTAAATTGATACTACCATGCTGTCACACCTACAAAAAATTAAAAGAGTAAATAGGATGTGATTAAAAAGTACAATTTTTAAAGTGCGACAGTTGGAACAAGTGTATGGTAGTGTGTATGGCAGTCACTAATACATTCTGAAACAGCAATCCAAATG
This sequence comes from Rissa tridactyla, assembly GCF_028500815.1. NCBI lineage: Eukaryota > Metazoa > Chordata > Aves > Charadriiformes > Laridae > Rissa > Rissa tridactyla. Next base: position 59,330,122 of record NC_071497.1, on the reverse strand, counting down.
TTTACTATTTGTAGATTGTGTAGCATTCTCTATTAGGTGCATGAAAACAACTTTGTATTACAACGTTTTTTTCGTTGAGGTTTGTATTGTCAGTTAGCCTGATTTTTTGGCACTGATATAATAATAATACAATATTTCAGAAGTAGTTTCACTGCTTTAGCAATGATCAGAATATAATAGACATAATATCTGGAAAAAAACCCCAATAAACTAGTCTAAACCAAAGGGAAAAACACCATTCAGCCTTGTATGATTCATAAGAAAATATTTCATTTAATGCATTAATGTAGTTAAAGTACGAAAGAAAGTTGAATTCTCTTCATTGCCCTGACGTGGTGGGAGATGAGTTCTGACACTGTCATTTATGCTGCATCACTTTTGATTTCATTGGCCATCCTCTGATATAATCAGAGTTCATAATATAATAAAAGGGTCAGTATCCTAGCAATCACTGCACAGCAACATATTAATACCATTTCTGGAAAAAAAAATGACACTGCTGTTTTCAGAAACAGTTTAGCAGTGCACACACAAAAGCTGTTAACAAACACCTTCATATAAACAATGGCACTTGCTGGAGAGAGAGCAACCATCCACACAGGTGGTTTTAGTTAGGAAGTGCATGCCCATAGGTGGCTATGCAGAAGTGACAGCAGGCTGTCATCTCATTTGAAAACAGACCTTCAAAGCATGTACTAGACAACTGCATAACAATCCATGGTTTATTCCACCAAGGATGCCTGTATAACTGTGTGTGCATTAAACTCCTGTAAATAAAAGTTTTCACTTTTAGATTGCAATTCCATACAGAAGCAGACTCTGTAGTGCCTTCTCCTGTCATTGTTGAACTCTTACAAACATTATGGACAAAGTGCATCCTCTGAGCTATAATTTCACAGTACTGAAGAACAGACAAGCTAAAAGTTTATTGTATTTGAAAATATAGATGTCAAGAAAGTGTTTATGTGTTCCAGACAATATCTCTATAATGGAGTATTGACTACTCCTATTTCCAAGCTATAGAGGACAAAAATCTTAAGGCACTACTTCCCTGACACCACCAAAATCTTATTTTTGCAGATCTCAGCTCGTGTCAGCTTAGTTCCCCTGACAACCCGACCTTGATATACGACGCGGGGTGATTACGGGATCTGGACAATGCGTTGATTACAGGTATCGTGGCGTGATTCAAACTCAGTGTATAGTAGAGGGAAGGCTGGCAGCTGGAGCTTGTGCCCCACTTGTGAGTGATGCTCAGGGTGTCCTTATGTGCAGCAGGAGTGCTCTGCCCACCCTGCTCATCTGTGACCCCAACACAGCTCTCCCCATTGCCCCTAGAAAACAACACACCTACATTAGTCCATTTTTCTCCATTGTGAAAATTAATGCAAAGCACTTTATAACTTAAATGATCAAACACTCTATTAAATCCATGGTGGAATTTACTATTGTTATTACTGCTATGGTTGGTCTCGTGGTAGTGTTGAGGGACAAAATAGAGGGGTCACTGAATCAAACATTATAATGACAGTAAAGGGAAAGTTGTGATTTGCAAAATGTCGTGGATGTCTACTTCCTAGAGAAACCTAGAAATCCTTCACAAAGATTGAACACTTAAATTTACTGATGTGTATGTAACCCATCACTAGAAGTCCTTCATGGCAATATGCTGCTGAACTAGCAGATATACGTGAGCTTCTTGACTTACATAAATCTGGGATAGCTACAATTTCAAACATCATAGATGTAAAGACCTCTCTCAGTATTTGAAACCATGTCGTAAAATCCTCCTGACTTGATGCACCTCGTCTGTAATCCTTGCTCCCCACTCTTGTGTTCCCCTGGATTGTTTGTCCTGAGCCATTGATTAGAACATCTTTGCTTCTCTTTTCTCTGTATTTTCACAGAAATAAAAGACTAAACGTTAGCTGAACTGGGGGGTTCAACACTCAGGAAGGTAAAAGCATAGAAGAGAGGAACAGGTGAAAGAAGAAACAGGGGTAAAGCTGTGAAATAGCATTTTTTTTTCCCTAAAATCAACCAATTGCTTGAGTGTGTGGCAAAATGTGGCAGAAACCAGCAAAGAAGAAAGTGGTTTAGAGTGGTTTAAGCCTTGTCATATAGCACCGTAGGCATGGCTCTATTTAATTACATATTTTCTCACTTTTGGCTGTTTGAAAAGTGTTCCAACTATTTTTTCTTGGTGTTTCTGTGGCTTTTTAATCATTGAGGGCTTTCTGACTTCTTTTTTTCTAGCTGTAAGACATTTTGTGGGAGTAATATAGGTTGTTTTCCTTGCTGGTTTTCCTGTTAGGCAACTCTGAAGGGCCTCTTTGGTTTGGCAGCTTAGCACTGATTTTGTGGCCCATAAATGATTGCTTGTTTGCTTAGCTCTGACTTCGCCACTTCTTTGGACTTCTTGTCCTCTTCTGCTCTTAACACGTAGTTCTGTTTTCTCTTTCCCTGGTATAGGCAATATCCCCATTACGGCAGAAGTTGAGTGAGCCAGACTGACCTCACCTGCCATGGGGTGGTACCCAGGTTCGCACTTCTGCCTGGGATGGGGAACCGAGCGCTGCCATGGGCACAAGTGATGCCCGGCTGGGATGTCTGGCCCCGCAGGCAGCAGGCACTGGCTGCTGCGCTGGCAGGGAGCAGACTCCGACTCAAAGGGAGCCACAGAGCCAGCTGCCTGATGCCAAAATGATGTCTGTGTGAGAGGCTCCCTCTGGACACGCAGGTTGCCTCCAGTCCCATTCTCCACCTTGGATCCTGCTCTGGTTTCTGTGAGCTGGTTCTTTGTTTCTGGCTTGCAGTACAAGCCACCAGATCATATCACTTAAATTAAGTTACTTGCCTAGTATCATAGAGGAATTTTGTAGGACAGAGATGAACGGCAGTGTTACAACCATTTTCAACTACCTTAACCTTGAGACCATCTCTTTATAACTCTCATGCCTTATTCCTTGCATATTTTACAACTTCTGCAATAAATGAGGCAAGGGACCTCCAGTGTGCAGGTTTCTTCAGTAAACATGCCCGTTTTATGCCCCAGGCACCACATCCCATGCTCTGACTGGTGCAATACTCCTGCGGGGAAAAAAAACACCATGTCAACATGCAGTTGTACTACCTCAGCATGCCAGCTCATGACTGGGGTAAATTAAGTTGCAAAAGCTTCTTTCTTTCCTAGATTTTGAGTGCTTGGCTCAACCATCTTTACCTTTTATGAAAAATGTAATTCCCTTTGTCTTTGAAATTAATCTGACTCCTTCCAGTTTGAGAGATTAATGGGGACAGGTATTTCAAAACCTCAGCACAGAATCTTGATTGCAAACCTAACACAGTAAGCGTAACACCAGGCTGTCATCCTTTCACAGGGGCTGTGCTACTGCAAGAACCGAGATGTACATTTTCTGAGGCCTTCACAGCCGTTCTGCTGTGTGTGGGAGAATATGGGTGTTTGGGATTTCGTGACTCAATCATGGGTTCTCAAGGAGAGCTTTTTTCTAGTGCTTATAACTCATCTGCTCCTCTCCTTCCGTTTCTAATCTATACATTTGTCCAACTCGTCACACCCTCTTCCTTTCCCTTTACATGAGTGGAATTACTTAGCCTGCTTTACAAGTGAGTCCTGTCACATGTATGACCTAACTTTCAACAATCCTGATACTTCTAAATCAGCAGGAAATTCCATGGAAAAAAAAAGAAAAAGGCAGCTTTACACTGAGGAAGCCCAATCATAAAGCCATCTCTTTTTACATAAGGCATCATTAGCCTGAAGACCTGTTGCTGTTGTGGATGTCTTCCAGGTGGCAAAGAATTAGAAGAAATATTAAGGAATCTGCAGGCATATAATAACAATGTATATCAGCACCTGTATGGCACAAAAATCAATGCATGTTTACCTAGAAGTTTTTTGTTTCACTTGTTTCCTCACTAATAGCCCTCAAAATTTGAAGAGGTGGATGCATGATTTTAGGACCAATGACAATGGATTTCTCATTTTATAGGGCGGAATCATAAAGCCCTTTCACATCCCTAATGGCAGAAGCGGGGAAGATCAGCGGGTGGGAAAAAGTGCCCTGTTCCCAGAGTCAGTACCATTACTAGGTCACTAAAATGCCCTATTGCTAGGTGTCTGAGCAGCTAAAAAGAAAATTCCTTTGAAATATAAAAAAGTTTACAATTATTTGTTGCCAGAGAAAATCCTGGCAGCCAGGTCATGTCAGGAGAAAGCTGCTCAGCCACCGCACTGTCTTCTGACGGTGTGGGGAAAATGGGACAGAGCTGCTCCAAGGGGTCTGTCGCCCTTACAGCTTCTCAGTCACAGCTGGGTGCCTTCTCTCACCTCATGGCTGCAGTCTCCTGCCGTAAAAAATCTGACTGGATTTGGTGTAAGGGCCTATTTTTTAAAGAAATTGTAATGTTGAGCAGCCCAGAGTCACTGCTGAAATCAGTGTCTTGCACCAGGCAAGAGTCCAGCGCTGAGGGTGTGTGTCAATAGGCAGAGCTGCCCTCAAGGAACATCTCTGTGGCACTTACGTTCTTGTAAGCTCTCTACAAAAATTAAACCATTTGCCTTCTCAGTAAGTATAGCAGTTAATATAATATATAATATAGCTGGCTTTTCCCATATGATTGGCAGCTAGCAGGGAAGCTACAGTCAGCACTGTTCAACTGGTAGCTCCTACAGCTCACTAGCATGTTCTCTGTGGGTCACCTTGTGGCCGTGACCAGTTTTTGCCAAAACCTGTGCTTTGCCCTGCACGTGGGGAGGAAGGACCCCTGCACTGTGTGTGGTCTCAGCTGCTCAGGCAAGTGGTTGCTCAAGGGAGGAAGAGAGACAGACTCAAACACAGACCTGGTAGAGCATCGGCTTGGCCCAGATCCTCCAGGCAGTTACTCTTGAAGATGTGGGCCTTGGTCACCGACAGCTTTCTCTGTTCATTCCTTGATACAGAGTGCCTCTCTTAACAGCAGTAGGGGATTATTTAACAGCCTGTCTTCCTGCTTGAAACTGCCAGCGCTCATCCCCACTTCTCTGCTTCTCCTCTGCCTTCCCAACACTCTTCTAGGCAGCTACATACCTTTTCCTTCCCCAGATGTTTTCTAGGTGGATCACATCTTGATCCTGTGTCCTCCATTGGTATCCAGACACATTTTCTCCATCCCAGGCTCCTCTATTTGCTCTTCTCATTTGGAGTTTTACTTGAATGATTTTACATAACATTCCAAATGACATTTTTATTGCAGTATTTGCACGGACCAGCAGAATTTGCCAAGGGAGGTGTTTTACAAATAATATTATTACTTTGAAGACCTAGTCCTGTGGAATCACAGAACATGTGGTTATGTTTAAATACATTTGTTTTCACTGTGTGTCCTCTATTATGATTTTGGCCCTCTGTGTGATATTGGTGCAATAAGTGCTATTTATCTGTAAGTTACCAACAACACGATCTGCTTCAAGTGCAATGTGTTGGCTTGTCTCCCTCTGAGAGATGGAGGTGATACTTCAACATAACCTTGTCTGACCTTCTGGGGTGTCATCTAAATCCAAGACAGAACTAATGATCATAATGATTCAGGACAGCAGCCTGAGGAGGTCCTTGTTATGTTTTCAGAACCAGCACTGACCAGGTCAATTGGACCGGATCCTATTTAAGGGCACTGTCTCTGAAGCTTCAGAAAGTCACCACGTGTATTTAGGCCAGATTGCTCTGTTTGAGCACCATGTGTCCTCAGGTATTTCCTGTGTGCAGTAAAAGAGCAAGTCACCACAGAGTCGACAAGGAAGCTGGCATGTCTCTGTTCAAGTGCTGTCTGCACGCTGCATACCTAGGTCAACAGGTCTGGGGCTGCCGATGTGGGGAACGTAGTGAAGCTGTTAACACACAGCAAAGAGTCGTGATTTCTGTCTTCGCTGAACTGATTTTAATCATGTCACCTCAAAGAACCATTACAGGGATGATTAGAATTAAATAATGCAAAAAAGATGGCATTGGCAATGGGCTAACTGCAGTTGAGAGCCCCGGCCAGCCAGCAGCTGGGAGGAGGATGCAGAAACAGTCTGAAGGAGACTCAGCTGGGAAATAGTGGGAAACTTGTCTTCAGCTTATGCAGTGCCTTGGATAAGAAAAGGCAATGCCTCTGAGAAGGTTGCAAAGGCAGAAAGCCCTCCCTTAAATGGAAGGTTTATTCCTCTAGAACCAAATGCTCCTATACAGAGGAATCTAAAAGGGATGGTCTATCATGATCTCTATGGCTCAGTTAAGTGTGCTTGGTGCTGTCATCCAGAATGTTGGTAACAGGTTTGAACTTACCAATTAATTTTCATGATCAACTTATGGTCCACAGACCTATAGCTTTCTGGACTGTGTTAAAGCACCTGCAAAAGGTGACTACCAGAAGCACTTCTGCAGGATGCAAGGCTACATGTAGGGTTTAGTTATTGGCAGATCCAGTGGAAATTTCTTTTTGGCACCGCTGGCTCAAAAAGGTCAAAATTTGTAAGAGTACGTGGAAGGTAATAAAAACTATTTAATGGCTTATGTGTATGTCCTCCTAAGGATATTTTGCTGGCCAGAGCAAGAGGAATATTTCAGCAAGAAGCTCTCTGCTCTCTGTGCAACAAACCTGTGCGTCCATGTATTTGAAACTTCCTAGTGTGCATGGTATTTCAAATTTGTTCAATGTTCTTGGGAATGACCACACTTCATAGATCTAGGGTTTAAGCCATGTAGAAATCTAGATCCACTGAAACGCTTTGAAGGAAAAAAGCTGATGCCTGGATATAATTTACAACTCTCTCCTAAAAGACCTCTAGGCCTCACAAAATTTATTTCTCTGGTAGACAGTAACTTTGACTGTGTTTGGGCAGAGCTTCATCCTGTTCCAGTGTTATCAATAGTGGAACAATTCTTATTTAAGTATCTCAAGCTCAGAGAAAATTATGTTTCTCTACTACAGTGAAATATTCAAGGTTGCTTTCATTGTCACTTAATCGTGTCTGAAGGCAGAGAAATAAATAAGCACGTGTCTGGACTTCAAGGAAGGTATGGCTTCAATCAAAGGACAATCAGTTTCCTGTCTCCATCTTTGTATTTACAAAATCCCAGGCAGAAAATTGCCTGCTCACAAGACAGAGATGAACAGTTTCTAAGGCTCTTCTGCAAAGGATGCTCGCTGCTGCACTAATGAAACAAAAACTCCAGAAACCTCTCCATGTGCATATCCTCATGCCAGAGTAAAATGGCTCTTTCAGTTTTTCTCAAGCCATTTCCTACATACTACAAGGTTAACAGAAGTATATCAGATTACAAATATCTACAAAAGGCCTAATACCGATATAACAGTATTCCCAGCCCTAGTTTACAACTGGATAATTTCCTTTTAGACAAGTTCTCTCTCTCAGGAGTGAGCTCTTTTATACCAAAGAGCTTTAGAATGGATGGACTTCTCTCTGGTAGCAGATCAGTAATGAAAAGGAACAAACTATCTGTCTTCTCTGGAAGGTTTTATTTCCAAGACATTCTGGACACGCTGATGAAGTTAGACTTGCTCCCTTGTGCTTTGTAAAACCTGGCAAGCAGTTTTTCATGAATTAATGGATATCTGGGACTACCAAGAGGATATTTTTAAATGTGCTGTCTTTTGAGAAGGGAAAAACATTTCCCAGTTCCCTTACCTTCCATTTTTTTCATCTGATTGATTCTTTTACGTCAACCAACAGCCTTGAAACAGGAGATTTTGTTAACTCTAATATGAACAGTAGGAGGTATAGTCATTGCATTTACTTATTCTGTTCTTTCTTCTAGCTCAGCACCTTGCAATCTCTTCGTAGCTAGACTTCACATGAGAAAATCTTTTCAGTGGTGCCCAGCAACAGGACAAGAGGTAATGGGCACAAATTTGAACATAGGAAGTTCTACCTCAACATAAGAAGGAACTTCTTTACTTCGAGGGTGGTAGAGCACTGGAACAGGCTGCCCAGGGTGGTGGTGGAGTCTCCGTCTCTGGAGACATTCAAAACCCACCTGGACGCGTTCCTATGCAACCTGCTCTAAGGTGACCCTGCTCTGGCAGGCGGGTGGGACTAGATGACCTCCAGAGGTCCCTTCCAACCCCTACCATTCTGTGATTCTGTGATTCTGTGATTCTGTGAAAATCAGTGATATGGAGTGCTCCACTACAGACTTAAACTGCTGTCTCTCCTCCTTCATTTCTGTGACTTTGCCCGTCTGTTGGTAGGTCCCAGAGTCTGTAAATGGGGCTCAGGTAGTTCCATCAATTGCAAGAGGTGCATTGTGCTTCCCAGCATTTTGGTTTCACAAGCAGGGACACCTGAGATTTCTGCCCAGGTCATCTTCTCTGTGTCTCTGCCAAGGTTTATACAGAAAAACACCCTTGCACCAACAGTGACTGGAACCCTCTTCTTGGTTGCCAGAGGACAATCATGGGTTTTTAGGGCCTTACTGATCTTCTGCTCCGCTGCCTGCGCATTGTGAATGCAAGGCAGAGCTGCATTACCATTAGCGTGTGGGAGATGTGTCTTTTCTCAGACCTGGGACATCTTACACCAGTCAGAGAAAGGGCCTTGGGCTCACTCTGTCTGACACTCAGTCCAGACAAAAAAGAGCGAGCCTTGGCAGGTAAGAGGAGTCTTTAGTGAAGGCAGATATGCCAGATGTTTTTATCAGGTTTTTGCTAGTTGCTTGCTGAAACAGCAGCATATTTTTTTTACTCAAATCAAATAAAAAACTGTGGAAGGACATGTCATCTCGAAGTAACTTATTTCATTATAAGCTAAACAATTCCTATTAAATTTAAATGAACCTGATATAAACCTACACTAAACCAAACCAAGAACACCCGGCCCAGTAAGTTGTATGTGATTATATCATAACCTTATAGCTCCCAGTGTAGTTCTTATCTCAGTTTCCTTTGCTTTTCAAACAGCCAGCAAGATTTTTGCAACACGCTGTATTTAGGGAAGAACTTCCACAGGGGGAATGTCTATTTAAATAATTTTGTCATCTCTTTCCATCTGTTGGTCCAAGTGTACACACAGTTTTTACTAAATACGAAGCAAACAAACTGCAGCATCAGTCTAAGTCTATTTTGCAGCCTAACCAACGTCTGAGCAGGGCTCTGAGGTGCTTGGATGAAATAAGCTATTTAAGTATGAATTGTTGTATTACCATTGTTACCTAGATGTTCCAGAACAATCTGTTTTATACAGAGAGTAAAATGTGCCATAATGGGAGGAAAAAAGCCATGAGGGCCAAGCGAACTGAGAGTGATACTTCCCTGTGATCTCCTAGCCTGCAACAACCTGTGCTTTAGGAATTTAGGGCAGGGACAAACCCCATGGGCTGTCCTGCTGTGAACTAGGTATGAATTTACCTTTTTTTTTTTTTTAACTCATTTACACTTCTGGGCTTCGGGGGCTCCTGATGTGAGGAGTTCCATATCCACACAGTGGAAAACAGACTTCTGGGTGCTTCAACCCCTCTTACGACTTTGTTGCCCTTTAGCTCCTGAGTGTTTCCCTATTTCCCTTGCCTTGCAGCCTGTTGTTTACAAGTGCCAGTGACTATCTCTCTAGACTCAAGACTCTTCTCTTTCTGGCAGGTGCTCCATACTTCACTCTGTGCTGCTTTAGTTCTCCCCCATGAGATGAGGAGACCAGGACTTCCGTCAATACCACAGCTGGCGCTACACCATGATGAGCACAGAAAGCAGATTAATTTCTGACCGAAACACACGTGCTGCTCTTGCCCTTTGACTAGTGTGGGACACCAAGTAGGCAACTTTGGAATCACCTCGCTCCACCACAAACCTGCCCCCACCTTCTCTCCCTCTCTTTGTGACCAGCTTCTCTCTCACCTTGTGATAACTTCTCATAAGGCTTTTGATGAGGCCTGTTTTATACACCAACATGCACTCGTCAGAGCCTCATCACTGCCATCTGGTACTTGGTCCTCCGGGGACTCCTGTAGACTTGTGAGGCACCATGATCTCCCTCACGCATTTAACAGAACACATCCTTCCGTGTTAACTACCATGACATCTGGCAGAAAAATAAATGTTTTCATATGAAAAAAATATATTCCTGAGAATTCATGGCCACACAGCTAGCATCTGGGGAAATGACTCTCTCTGGGATGGTCTCTTGGTATGTGGTTAGCATCTGCATGCACATGTAAGCTGCCTTGCTGAAGACGAACTGGGGCTTTTGGGCTGGTCTGCGGGGAACTGTGGGGAGCCAGCTGGTCTGCCCAGGTCTGGAGCCACCTGATGAAACTCCCATACATGGTTTGGCTTTCTGTGCTGCCAGCAAGCATTCTCCAGGCCAGCCATCTGGCAGTGTGTTCAACTTGCAGCTCCCAGAAAGAGTGACCCTGGGCTTCAGGGACAAAATAAAAGCCTGTGAGATGGGCTGGGTCTGGAGAGGCCTGAGACTTTCTGGATGGAAGCATGGAGGTCTCTGGCTCCCGCATGCCAGTCCATTTTGTTCCCTGCAGGCTAGGGCCAGGTCAAGCTACACAAAGCAGAGTGCCTGTACTTGCCCCTCCACAAGCCAGCTCTTCATAGGATCTATCTGTGCTTGTGGGGGTCTCCTCTGAGCAGTGGATTTGCCAGAAGTACACCCAAATGGGGATCATCTCTAGGTCTCAGGAGGGGAGAAGACAGACCTACAGCTCTCCTGTCCAGCCCAAAGCTGTGTGGAGTGGTCCAAGGCCTTCTGACGGATACTGCTGTATTTCCCCTCCACCTTCCAAAAACTGAGGTGTCCTGATGGGGAGGAAATACACAGTGCAGACGCAAAGACCAGGCACATCCCTGATGGGAGCAACCAATGGGCTAAGCATCCAGAGCAGCTCACTGGCCGGGTGGCAAGAGCCGAGCCTGATCTGCCCAGAGATCCAGACATCCAAGCTGACCCAAAATTAACCACTGGAAACGACGGGGGAAGCACCATCCACTGATGTGCCTGTGCAAGGAGAGACTCCTGCTCTGCGTTAGCTGGGTCTGAATTTCATGCTTGTCAGGGGATCCATCCACTGGCCCCAGGGCATTGCCCTCCCGGCAGTTCTGGGCACCTGCTGTGCGGGCACCATCCCTTCCTCCCCTCGGGATTCTTGCGCTCTTGGTGGCCACCCCCGCAGTCAGCCCCCCGTCCCCGGCAGCGCCGGTGCCTGTCTCGGTCCGGGGGGGCAGAGGGAGGCCGGCAGAGGTGGATCCCGTGCCTGCCGGGGGCAAGGAACAACCCGCCGCCGGTCGGAGGGCAAAGGCGATGGCAGCCCCGCGGGGGGGCGACAGGGAGGGTCCCTAGGATCGTGCCCTGCTCCGGTCTAGAGCTTTTAAAAAAAAAAAAACACAACAAAACACAACAAAAACAACAAAACCAAAAACCCAACCCAAAGAAACAAAAAATCCCCACCAAACCAACAACTTTAAAAAAAAAAAGGAAAAGAATCAAACCCCGAACTAAAAAGTGAAACAAAACTTCCTCTCCCCGGTCCCTCCGGAGGAAAGCGGAGCGGGGCACCGCAGCCCGCAGCGGACCCGCGTTGGTGCCGCGGCCGCCCCGCCCCGCCGGGTCGGGGTCTGGGTCCGGGTCCGGGGGGTGGGCTACAGGTCCGTCCCCAGGCCCCAGGAGGCTGTGGCTAGGCCGGCGCGTTGAGAGCCCTTGCACAGCCGGCGGATGCAAAGTTAAACCCCGTTATACAACCGACGAGGGCTCGGCGGAGAGCCCCGAGGGGGGCGCAGGACCCCCCCGCCCCGCCGCCAGCGTGTGTGGAGCTCGCCGGGCGGAGGGGAGGGCGATTAATTCCCCCTTTTAAAAACAGATTTGTCCCTGCCTGGCTCTTTTGTGCGGCGGAAGATGGATGGGGCCGCCTCCCAGGTGACGGCTGGCTCAGCACCGCGGGCGCGGAGCGGCGCGGAGGGGCCACGGTGCCGCTCGGCAAAGCCAGCGGCGGGGATGGCGGGGAAAGGTTTGTGAAACCAGCGCTGGGTTTGTTTCCTACGGGGCCGGGAAGCAAACGTCGCCGGCTGTCGGAGGGGACATCTTTTTGTCGTCCCCGGACGATGCGCAAATAAGCGCGATAGCCCGAATTTGTCAAGCGGTCCCCGTGACCGAGCATTTCTCATTGTGTGTTCGGTTTGTTTTTCCAGGACCTAAGCAATTTTTAATGTACTATATACTTCCCGCTTAATCCCTCTCGTTTATTATATAATTACGGTTTCAAAGTGATTATGTAATTAAAATCATGTTTCACTGCAGCATACTTCAAAAGGAAGGCAACCTTCCCCAGCATTATTTGCCGGTGATGTCATAATTTCCCTGTGATATTTAAAATAAACACATTAGTCCAAGAATTCTAAACATGTCTGAAAGTATATAATGGAATTGATTGGCATAAAGCAACGGTGAAACCTATCACTAGTTTAATATATTTCTATGCTCCCATGCAGTGTAAATTATAGGATAATGGGGTGCAGGCGATGGTAAGCTCTGTTTATATAATCCATTTCTTCACACAAGTTCCCATTGCTTTTCCTTCCCTTTGCTGTATGTGGTGGTTCTCTGATCCTACTGACCTCAGCCATGTGTTTTCACTTTTTCTTCTGATCTCAATTCCATGACCAGCGGGGAATAAAATACAAATTGAATAGTAACCATTCACAGGCCACTCTTTTCAAACTGTTGTTAAGCCTTCTTTGTCTTGTCTAGCAATTGATAGATAAATGTGTCGTATTTTACCCAAGTCTTTCTTCTCTCCTTGTAAAGCTTTGTTGCCCCAAGTTCCTTAGTCCATCTTTCTCTTCTTCTTTTTCTTTTTAAAGAAAATAATTTCAACGGGACTTGTCACCGAAAGGGGCCGTTCCCTTCCTTGACAGTGCAAGGGGTGATGGTTAAGCAGCGGAATTAGACAAAAATATCAGAAGGGGGGGAATAAAGGAATTCCCCCAACATTTGGTCCGATCTGTTCCCAGCACGACTCGAGGTTAATTTTAAATTTGACTTGTTTCTTCTGTACACGGTAAATAAAGTGCTCCCTGGGCGGCACGCAGCTCCTTTTGGAAAATGGGAAAGTTAAGTACTCGAAAAGGAAAGAAAAAAACCCTCCTCTTTTCCCTCTGCATGCCTCTTTCATGGCAAACCTGCTTTCTGCGCTGTCAGGCGGGGCCGACGCTGTTTATTCAGCTTTTCTTGAAAATGAAAAGCAACTAAGAGAAGTTTAAACAATCTCTTGTTATTTTTGGGCTTGTTTTTCCAGCGCTCTCCTCCCCGGCTGCTTCTTTGGGGATATAATGTGAAAGAAAATAATTTTGGAAACCCATTATTCCGTAGAGAAAAACATGTCACCAATCCCATGCCCTTTATTTGATCAAAAAACAATTGTCGTGAAGGTTTCTTTCGTGATGATCTAAACTGCAGAACAGCAATGGTTATAATTATTACCAAACTGCCAACTTGCTGAAGGCAGTTTGAGATAATTTAGCATAGATATTTTAAACAGCTTGTTTTAAATCTTCCTATCTTTTCTTAGAGAGGCTTACACGATCCCTATAGCAAACCGGTTTTTAGGTATTAGTAACTAGTTTAAAAGCGGTGCTTGAAAAGAGACATCTTTTGTTGTGCCCCCCTCTTCGAAGAACTCTTGCACATAAGCAAACATTTTGAAGAGCGCATCGGTCTCTAATCAAAATAATCGAGATTCTTGTGTGAAAGGTAAATATTTTGCAACCACATTACTGGAGCTGAAATAACTAAACAAGTCAGACACCGAAATTAGCAACGTGGTGAAGCGCGGGCAGTTGGGAGAGAGAGCTGCGGCACGGGAGAGAAGCGCTCCTCGTAACCTGCCAAAAACTGCCGAGGGTTTCTTCAGCAGAAACCGCTGCCATGAGGTTTCGAAGGAAATGCATCTTAGCAGAAAAATAATTTTCGAAATTTTGCTGGGGGACAACGACCGTCCGAGGCGAAGCCGCCTACCTGTAAAACGAGCCCCTGCGTATCACATGCTTCATATTAAACTTTCATGCAGTTTTCCTTCGCTGTTTTTTTCCAGCTAAAGGGTTCTTATAAACTTTCCTTCGTTTATTTAAGCCTGGTTTTCATTGCTGCAGTTTTGCATGGTTTGCCTTTGTTTAGTTTATTAACCCACAGGGTTACTTTAACTAAATATTTTGGCTGAATACTTTGGGGTTGGATTTCAACGTTTTCTAACAAAATTACTGAGTTTTTTGAAGCCACACAGAGAACTCTGTGTTGACTTTATTAGTCAATTTAACAGGCTATAAGGAAAATAAAAATAAGAAACATACTAGTGTATCCCCTCCAGTGAGGAACGGGGTTGAAACTGGTCTCTTAGTTAGTATTTCGGATGCCATCGAGGCTGCGTTAACTTTACTAACTTTTTAATAGAAATGGCAAATGTACAGCGCCTCTGCTTTGCCGAAGCCTGCCACGTCCTCGCCCGGTGCCCGATGACGACCGCGCAGCTATTTTTACATGCCCCCCCCCGGGGACAAAAAAGGCGGGGGGAGGGACACCCCAAAACCAAAAAAAAAAGCCCCTCTCCCCAAAACAACAAAAAAAGCTCCTTTCCTTGCGCTGGCTGCCTCACGCCTCGGGAGGAGGGCTGGGGATGGCCGGAGAGGGGGACACAACAGCTCGTCCGGCACCGGGAGGAGCCCGCGGGGGCACCGCGCCGCTCCGCGCCCGCGGGGGATCGGCGCGGCCCCGCATCGGGTTCGGGGGCTGGGGACCGGGGCTGAGCCCGGCCGCAAACACCGCCCCGGGAACCCTCCCCACCCCATATGTTGTCAGACGCTCTGTCAGCCTCCTGTTTTTTTGGGGGTGCTTTGTGTTTGTTGTTTGTTTTTTTTTAATGTACGCTCCCTACTGCCTGGCTGAGACAGGAGAACTCGGAGACAGAGAGAGCTGTAGGCAGTGGTGGGTATTGGGAAGCAGAAGCTCGGCTGCAGAAAGAAACAAAATACCCCTATGGCATGACACTTGCCTGCGTTGTAGGACCACGGTGATATTGCCCTGCTGAGCAAAAGCAGGGTGGCAGCAAGCTGGACAACTGCTTAGTGCTATGCGTTGTCAGAAAGAAACCAGGGGAGTCCTCTGAGTTGTTGCTGTGGATATCAGTCACCAGTCCCTACAGGAACCCTGCCATGGCCATGGGTCTTCATTAGGGCTCACTTCTCTCCCAGCAAGTAATTGTCCCAGCACTGTGCTGGACACATCAAGGGCTGCTCTGCAGACAGGTCTGTTGTGGAATACCTGGGCTGGAGATGACTCAGTGCTTGAACAGTGTACTTTTACTATTTAAAGGCTGGGAACATCTCCTGGGCCTCCCCTGAGCAGAGAGCGGTAAGTTCTTCACTGCTGACAGCTCCCATTTCCATGAATGAGAAAATCTCTATGTCAGACCTGGGTAGTCATAACCAGGGGGTGAAAACTTACAGAAAAGCCCAGTCAGAGCTACAACAAGGTTACAGGCCTGGGAGAGACCCAGCCGGTCTGTGGACAGATGTCAGAGACACAGCCCAAAATTTCAGAAAAAACACCAAAGAAGCGTGGTGTTAATTTCTACTAACTACCCTAATAACTTTCCAAATCTCAGGCCCAGATATTACAGGGGTGTGAACCCCAAGACAGATGTGTATGTGCATCTATCAGGGAGATGTGCCTTCACTTGCTTTAGGCAGTTCTCGACAAGACCTTAGAACAAAAATGCAGCACACTTGCAATCCCTTTCAATCATAAATCAGTCTATCAACGACGACCAACAATAACCCAGCAGCAAAAGTATGTCATGTCTGTCGACGGGATTAATTCAGTGCGAAAATGAAGTAGCCATTTGTGATAGAGCAGCTTACTGCCAATACACAACAGCGAGACAGTCTGCTGCTACCCTGACAATAAAATGTAAATAGGTAACTCGCTAAAGCATGTTCCATCCCATCCCATTAACATGACATTTACATGCTTTTTCTGATACCAGCATGAGAGGGTAAAAGAGCAAGTTCTACCTTCAAATATTATTACATATTTTTGGTTTACTCACTTGCCATTGCATTTTGCAAAATATTTTGTGGTGTCTTGAACATAAAAGGGCAGTGTGGAAAGTCTGTGTAAGAGTCGGACTTAGTTTTCAGAAGAAATAAAAGCTTGGAGCTTAGCTAATAGTGAAGAAATATGATAACTCTACAATAAAGGGCTAATAAATGTTTACTCTGTTAAGTATTGCTATTATTTCTCCTTCTCATAAGTGATCTTGCAGTACTATTATGCCAAAAAATTAGGATTACTGTATTAAAACCAGATTTTCTAGAGCTCATTCAGAATTTCCAGCAGCAGTCTTTTATTTCATTAAGTAATAAGAAGACACAAACTGTTACTTTGTTGTGAGAAGTTCCACATTTTCCTTCACATAAAAAAGCAAAATCTGAATAACATAAATGATTGATCGTACCTCAGTCTGAGGTCTGGTGGTGTGGCAGCAATAACAACTGAGAAGAGTAAACGAGCTAGAGAAACATTGACATACTGTGGAAAAGGGAAAGAATCTCTAGAGGAACAAGTTAGAAGATGAAACAGGAGAAAAAAGACATGACAAGAAAGGTATCAAAGGTGAAAGTTTTCTGCAGTAGCTGTGCAGCTTGATAAACTCTTCCATCACTGTTTTATTCCCTGTTGGACATGGAGTTGAGAAAAAACATTACTAAATCTCCACATCAGATCTTTAGATTTTGATCTCCTTGTTAAGGATATGATACCGCAAAACTCTCAGACCCAGCTCCCTGCTGTGCAGAGTCCCAAAACATGTTCTTCAGGGTCTGACTTTGCTCCATGTGTTAACTCCAGTTGCAGCCAACATTAATTAACAAAGGAAGAAAGACTGAACCAGTTATTAGTCAACTGATCTCCCTGCTAGCCATGTTTGAAACCACCCTTAAAAGCTACAGAACAAATATGAAACAAAAAAGAGCATAACACTTTTTATATGTAGGACCGAAGAGAT
Organism: Rissa tridactyla; assembly: GCF_028500815.1. Lineage (NCBI taxonomy): Eukaryota > Metazoa > Chordata > Aves > Charadriiformes > Laridae > Rissa > Rissa tridactyla. The sequence goes on along the minus strand of NC_071497.1, from coordinate 59,313,068 downwards.
GTCTTCATGATATTGTGCATTAATTATTCCTTTTGATTTCAAGGATGGCCATTCACATCCCTTGGCACTGTAATCAGTATTTAAAAGAAAGATCCTAACAAGAAGAACCACCCTGCAGCAGAACAAAACCCACACACAATAATAATAAATTACATAATCATCCAGTAATTTGAAGCAGCAATATATAGCCCACAAAATAAAAATTGTTCCCACACCCACAGTCTTATTTCTGTATGGGTTAGATGTGCGTGTGGAGGGGTGATAGATATGCACTATGTATATCCAGCAGGACAGAGCACTTATTCTCAGACACAGAACAGAGTAAGATATCTGACTTTAATGCTGTTGAGTCTTTTCCTACAGAAAATTCTGGTTTTGGAGATGAGAATTCAGGCCTAGACTAACTAAACACATGGAGCGGTAGAGAGTTTCATCCGTGCATTTTTTTCTAGTCAATGTTTTAGAGTGTTGAATATCTCTAATATTAACGCTTAAGTATTTGTTATGTAGCTTTTTGGTCTGAAAACAATGAGAAATATAGGATATATGGTAGCAACGGTGGAGTGGTGCAGTATAAAAGGTAGATGTGTTTGACTGTCAGATGATCTGTGTATGGTGACTGACGTGATGGCTACTTCAGAACAGGGCAGTCATTTCATATGTGTGCCACATCATCATTCCTACTTGCTACACTTTATATGCTAGTGGCCTTGGTCTTGTTTAGAGGTTTCCATTGCTGTGGGCACTTGAGGATGTGGAGTAAGAGACTGTCTCTGCAATTTAAATAGAGAAACCAAATGGTGAGGAAGAAGGGACACCACGGCACAGAGAGGTAAGCAGACCTCTCCAAGAGCAGGCAGCAGCTCAGTGCTTCCTTCCACCATAGGTATTTCTTTATTTGCAGTAAAACCCTATTTTTTTTGTGTGTGTGTGAAAGCCATAATGAACTGTTTAAGTGGTGCAACACAAGAGGAAGCAATGCGCGATGTCTGCAGCTGGTTTAATGGATGCAGAAGCAGAGGTAGTTCACTAGGCAGCTGCAAATACTGTCTATTGTCAGGGTATGCCAGTGCCTTGAACACTATATTTCATATATATGATGCCAGTGTAACCATCTTCATGCAAAATGTATATGCACATTGACATTGTGGTTTCTTGTGTAGTATTTTGTCAGATGGAGGGTTTATCTATTTGTGTAAACACATATACATTCACAAATGCACAGTGTATTGCCATACACAGAGAAAGTGTGTACTGTTGTGACTCCTCCAAACTGCTCTGGGTTGTAACACTCAGAGAGATGTTTTGGGGAAGAGGAATTAGAGGATAAACAGTTGTTTCTGGATATGTTTCATTAGCTGTGTAGGAAATGAGTGGCCTGAGAGAAAGACAATGACAGCACCTTGTTTGGAGGCATTAGTGCTATCTGTGAAAGAATATTTAATTTTCCTATGTTGTAGACATACTGTGTAAGAAATTGCTGTATAAGAATTTCCTGTATAAAAAAATACTCTGGACACATTTTTTATTTCCTTTTTTTTTGTATGTGAAAGGGGTATATTCACTGCCTTATACATGATCAGAGAGGGCTCTGTGCTCCTGTAATACAGCATTGGTACTCTGATCACGTTAAAGAAAAATCACTGAACTTTCAGAAAAGCACTGTCAGTACAGATGTGGATCTAGGTGGCCCAGAAGTTTGGCAAAGTAATTTCAAATACTGGATACAGGTTTTTGTCTGCTTTATACTAGCAATTGGTGCTGATCTGAACCAGTATTTTGTGGTACATCTCTGATACTTTCGTGGAGTTCTACTAGAGTTCTTCAAAAGTCCTCCTTTATAGAACAGGTCTTCATTTAGGAGAAAAAAAAATATTATGAATTTCAAAATATCTTTCCTGCATGTCAGTATTACAATGTGAATAACAGGCCTAGCTTGGCTCTGTTATACCTATCTGAAATGAAGTCACTTCCCCGTATTATGACATAATTGAGAGTATAGTGCAGTTCAAAAACTTGTGAGCATATATGAAATATTCCTTCTAATCTGCTAAATCTGAAATATAAGGAAAGACACAGTGAAAGTTGAATTTATCTGTGCCAACTCATGACCATTTGGGAGGTGGTATTCAGCCTCCCCTGGTTTCCAAGTTAACTTTATGAACACGGGCGAAATTAGGTACCACCACCTTTACTGAGCCCAGATACTAACAAAAGGCAACATTATCCTCTCCTTCTTTCAGGACCTGGTGCTGAAAACTATCATCATCCTGACTGACAGAACAATTAGTGTTGTCAGCAGAGAAAATAGTCAGTGAACCAACTGAAGGCCAATGTGTTTATTTTCCCACTCAGAGACGTAGTCTTCCCAGGTGGAGACTCTGAAAACATTCCTGCTAAAGCTGACGTGGTTTTACTTCGGTGAGGGATCGGTCTACTCTGAGCAGGAAATTAATCTAAATGTTTAAGACAAAGCAATACAAGCTGCACTGAGCACATGGGGATACACAGCTATACCACTGTCTCCACACAGAGACAATTCTCTCTTTTTGAGACCATTCACTTTTTCTGGTTGCTTATGTTCCAAGCTGAACACATGTAAATGATAAAACAGGGTGGTGGCTGTAAGGTTAGAAAAGCTGCAGAAGGCAGCATGTGGTAATAGGCTATCGGAGAAGACTCAAAAATGGCATCACACAACCCTTTAATTAAGTTTCAAAATGAACTCAGAGTTACTACACTATCTAAACATCCTCCCTTGCTTTTCTTCAGTTTCCAAATGCTGCTTTGGATAAACTACGTAGTACAAGTAACAGCACCAAGCCTCCTTTCTGTTTAAGAAATGTACTATTGAATGTATTATTGAAAACTAATGGAGAAATCTTCTGAAAATCAGTTCAGCTAACAAAACCAGTTCTCTTTCTGCCACTGAACACACTATTTCTGAAGCTATTTCTATCAGATGATATCACTAGATGTGATCAGAGAAGCTGCACAGGACACTGCAAAGGGAAGTAACAACCTTCTTTTTTATGCCTTTCATTGGGATACTGCAATAAAAGTGAGTGCTCTGTGGTGTAGTATCTTTGTTTTTAGAAGCGCGACCAAACACTAGAAGGTCCTCCTGTTGCCATCTGTATCAGTAAGGTTGATGTCATTTTCTCTAGGGGAATCTGTAAGGAAGTATTATCTAGAAGCAGCTAGGAAGGCATCCCTGTATGAAAATGTAACCTGTTAAACCTGCAAAACAGTGTCATTTCACAATGGCTTATATTTATCATTTGTCAAGGTATGGCCATGCAGCAATGGGGAAGGGGGATCTACAGAAAAGACAGGGATTTCCACAAGCACAACCCTCTTCCAGAGTTTGTATTTGTTGGAAATCCCAGATACGCAGCAGAGCTCACAGGTAGCCAACCAGTCCTTGTGGGCACATGAAGATATACACATTCCTAGCTGGGAGTGTTTGGGCAGGAGATGAAAGGGCAGATGATGATGTCACCACAAGCCGCTCATGCCCTAAGGGGGTTTCCCAACCTGAAATGTGTTGTTAGGGGTGGATTTGAGAGAGGAATTTTTTTTTCCTTCTCTCTTGTGACAGATGTCACAGATATTTTCTGTCACTGCTGTGTTTTGAGACCCCAAAATACTGATAAAAAATAATGTTGTACATGGGGCAATGCTCATGTTCTAAGATTGATGTGGGACAACTAGAGCGGGTTAGGGAGAATGCTGATAAGGAAAGCAAAATAAACAATGCTGATTGTCTTTTGGCTGCTAGAAAGCAAGACAGCAGTCCCTCGCCCTTAGACCCAGGACTGTCCCACACCAGATTCCGCCATGCCAGCTGCCCTCGGCACACTGCTGCTGAGAGTCTGGGCCAAGGAGGGCACGATACTTGGAGGGGAAGGCACCCAGTGTGGGATGCTGGGCGCTCATGTAGCTTTTTCACTTTGCTGGGAGAGCAAAACCAGAAAGGGCGCGTTGGCAAACTGTGCGGAAATCCTAAGTGCTTGTGGTGTTACCCCATTGTGTGTTTTGCTTTGGAAGCAATAAAACATCTCTTGATTTCAAATGTTGCCTTCCACAACTTGCCCACACCCTCAGCCCATAGTCTCAGCAGTGCCGGACACTCTCCCCTGCAGCCTCTACCCTCAGGCTTTCCCTCTCCTAGAGATGCTAATGAAATGTCAGCTGAATGAAGGAAAAACGCATTTGACAAAAACAAAAAAGTGAAAAAACCCACTCAAAACAAAACCCTTCTTGTTTACAGAGAACCCATACGTAAATCTATTAGGAGACGTGCGCAAACATGCAGAGGTTTAAAATGAAGGAGCCTGGGGTTAGAGGCTGAGATCACTGTGAATCCCAGCAGGACATCTATGCCATGACATAAAGCACTTCATGCACTCCACCATCAGCATGTCAGAGGGCATTTGCTAGGGTCTAAGGGATGCACAGAGAGCATTTTTGTATGATGAGTGAAAAGAGCATGTGAATTTGTTTTTGAAAATTGTTAGTGTGACTAGATGTATAAATTCCAACAATGTGGGCATGCAGAGATTTCTACAGAGGTACAGCTCATCACTGCTTCTCCTCTTGCCCTAGGTGCAAGATTTCATCAGCATCATGGACATTTGTTGAGCTTGCTTGCTCTCTGCAGCCTATGACTGTCTCTCTCCTGTTGTTGCTGTCCCTCCTTCCCATCTTTCTGTACTTGCCAGCAGATGTTCACCCTCCTCTGTGCTCCAGAGTGTGGCTACATCCTTGGGTGGTCCAGCTTCCCCCAGGGAAACCAAAACTCCCTGAACAAGAAAATGGGAGCTGCAGGAAGGCAGATAAAGCATCTTTCCTTCCCCTTGCTTAAAGTACAGCAGCACCAGCATATTTTCCCTGCTTTAAACAATATGGTGGTCTAGTCTGTCTGCTCCAGCAACTGAGCTTCTCCCTGATGCTGGTCTGGTCTGGGTACCCATGCCTGAAAAGTACAGACCAGCAATATGTCAGGAGCGGTGAGTAAAGCAGCAGGAGAAAAGTCTGTGTGCTGGTGATGGCATGGCATGTCTGCGTGTTCCTGGGGACAGCAGGCATTGAAATGAGTGGAGAGAGGCATTAAGTGCAGGTCAATGGGAAAAGTACCCACAGCCAGGGAGACTGTGGAGCTAAGAGACGGATGGTTCATCCTGCTGGGACCACTCTGATGGTGAGCAGGAAGCAGTTACACTGGATGACAGTGAGTCGTGCCACTCTGGACCAACAGAAGTGTTGTCTTCATCCAAGCCTAGGGAAATCCCGTGAGATATGCTTACACAAGTCTTTAACTCTAGGACAGGACCAATGACCTGTGCAGGGTCAGTGGAGAACCTGCTATCCCAGGAAATGAATTTGCTGTCCTGGGAACTGGGGGATGCTGCCTCACTCTTGTGAGCTAAAATTCAGTTTTCTAGTCCTCGATGCGTTAGCTGAAGCTTAACACATGACTGGTGATTACATGCAGGGCAGGGACACAAGCCCTTGCTGTACTGATGGCAATCCCCCTGGGAAATGAAAGTTCTGGGTCAGTGGCTATGCCTGCGTTTGCTTTCTCAGGACTGCTGCTATGTGGCCTGAGAGTGGTAAGCTCAGGGAGACAAGCATGGGGGGATGGAAGGGAACGTCATATCAAGGGTACGGCAGCAGTAGAGCTGGGGCATTTCTCCACCTCAAGCCCAGGCTGGGTTGTGAACTGTAGTAAAGTGCTTAGGAACTGGTCCCATGTCTAGAACAAAACAAGCAAAACCTAAAGTGGGAACAGCAAGTGGCCTGAGAGACACTTGGGATAGGGACTGGGTCAGGATTGCAGGATCTCCTCTCCTGCACCTTCCAGTGGCCTTCATTGCTATAGTGCCCTGAACCCTCCTTTCCTTGCTTAAAAGTAGACAATGATTTTCAAATCTCCAGTACTTTGAAAGCCAAAACTCCCCAGAGGGTCCAAGTTGTGTGGTGAGCATTCATGTCCTGTTCGAAACGCAGTCAAGCTCTTGGCAGGAAGTTTCTGTCACTCTGGTGCCCCAGGACTGTCTCTTGCTGTCTGCTGCAGCTCCACTTCACATGCCCAGTCTTAGTCCAGTGCCATTTCTGGCCTCTGCCATATCTGTGGTGAGGCATCTGCAGGGGGATGACGTTGTGGGTGGCCCTTGGCTGCAGATCCCAGGGACAGCTGCCAGCATGGGGTGGTGGTCCAAGGAGGCTCCTGCACCTCTGCTGGGCATCGCATTGGCAGTGCCTGGGACAACAATGGCCAAGGGCATGGTCTGTATGGTGGCTTAGTTGTGTGCAGCGTCAGCCTGATGCCCAGGGGTGTTAGCCTGATGCTGTCTTCAGTGACTGGATGTAGATATGACTGGAGGTCATGTAAAGAACTTCATGGCATGTAAAGAGAAGTCCAAACCTGGTGAGCATCAAAGTAAAGGAAAAAGTACATAAGCTTAAGCCACTTTATAGCAGGGAGCAGAGGCTTCCGGGGGGCACCCAGGAACCATGATTTCCAAGTACTACAGCAGGCCACGAGTGAAAGCATCTGATGAAGAGACCGACTGACTATGGGGGAGAAGATAGAGGAGCAGTGGGGACACAGGAAACCCAGCAATTATGTCAAAGCATTTCCCATTCAAAATATTCTGAGCAACACTGATGGACAAAACTCACTGAAGCAATGGGAGCAAGACCTCCACAAGCCCTCTGAGTCCTGTCAGATCTCTAGTGTTAAGACTCCCATCCTCCTCGTGTTCTCTCACAGCTAAGATTGTCTTTCTCACATTAGTGTGGCGCAGTCCCGCTGTCTCCCTCTCCATCTCCCACACCAGCTGTGGCTGCCATCCAGCTGTGCTTATCCAGCTGTGCTCATACAGCTATGCCTTGCAGTGCAGTCCCGGGCAGGGGAAGTCTGCAGCGCTGTGCCATCGCCGTGGGTAAGACGCTGAGCCAGGCGCTGCTCACCACACTCCTCTGCTAAGCAGAGCATGCTCCAGCTGCAGAGCGTGCCAGGACCTCTTCTCCACAATTTATCATGATGTGTCAGATAGCACTCCAGGCTACAACATCGCCTCATGCTCTCAGAGGAAGGCTAGCATTGGAGAGGTCTGCTCTGGGGACCTGGGCTGCAGTGTTTCCCAATAACCAGCTCTGCAGAGGTAAAGTGGAGCACATTGTCACTAAAGTGGAGGTAAATCCTCTGTGGCAGGTTTTTGTAGATCAGCATAAAAAGGACCCGCTCTGTGGGTGTCTGAGGTATGGATGTGCTATAAGCATAACCCAGGATTGTGCTTCTGTGCTCATGGAATTTGCTGTGACATACAGCTCTCTTGCAAGAAATGCGCTCCAGAATCTAGAGTTTACTTTCTATGGATAACACACATTTTTAGCCATGATAGGTATGAAAACAAATTATTAAAAGCAGGAACCCAGTGTAAATCTTTGTCATGCTGAGTTTGCAGGCAGCCTGGGAAAGAGCTCTGAAGTGGGTAAACTGTCTCATTCATCTCAACAGGTTATTAACTTCGAAGCTTTCAGTCTAAAAGCATAAAAGCCAGTACTATTAACAGCTTACTCAAGGCTCACATTAGCAGGAGGCTGTAGCGAACACAGCCTGAAACCACCCTTTTCATTGCCCAGAGAGCCCATATCCATATCTGAACTTTTGCCCTAATTTGTGGACCACCCAATCGATTAACGCACTATTTTCCATTTCAGCATCCACTGCGCATGGACAGACGCCTTCTGAGATCAGACCACCAGTGGAGAGCCTGCTTTTATACAAGAAGTTGTGTTGTCTCCGTTAGGTGGGCTGGATCGTTGGCTGTACAGAAACTCCATCAGCCAGTCACTGAGGGGTGGCCAGCCAGAACCACTCAGGGCTAAGGTAGACCTCTTTACACTGTGACAGAGGAGGAGTGCTCACACCTTCAGGACCAGTGAAGATGCAAGTGGAGATGCTGCCTCTTGGTCGCTGCCTACGTGCACACCTAACAAACCTGGTCACAGCAGCAGGAGGAGAGCAGGCATGACAGGACAGGGACCTTTACTCCAACCTGTAACGGAGGTTTCTCTAGAAATACTTTGAAGGCAGGCTGAGAGAGTTGGAGTTGTTCAACCTGGAGAAGAGAAGGCTCTGGGGACACCTGATAGCAGCCTTCCAATACCTAAAGGGGGCCTACAGGAAAGATGGGGAGGGTCTTTTTATCAGGGCTTGTAGTGATAGGATGAGGGGTAATGGTTTGAAACTAAAGGAGGGTATATTTGGATTAGATATTAGGAAGACATTCTTTACTGTGAGGGTGGTGAGGCACTGGCACAAGCTGCCCAGGGAGGTTGTGGAAACCCCATCACTGGAAGTGTTCAAGGCCAGGCTGGATGGGGCTTTGAGCAACCTGGTCTCATGGGAGGTGTCCCTGCCCATGGCAGGGGGGTTGGAACTAGATGATCTTTAAGGTCCCTTCCAACTCTAACCATTCTATGATTCTACAAGTGTCTCCCAAGCAGCTGTGGTATCTCCCCTGACAGCACTTTTTATGCTGCAGTGCAGTTGCTACATTCGGATGTCCAGCACTTTGATCTTCAGATCGACCCTGATAGAGGAATTGAATGTTAACTCAACAGCAAATACGCTGGTTTTTATGTTCCTAACATAATTCACCACTCCCCACTCTCTCAGTTTTGAGCTGCAAAGCTGCCATGGCATTTCTGGTCTGCCTCCTCACAGTGCCACAAACTCCTGGGTCTGTGTGGTGACACTTTAACAGCTCCTTTGGCAGCAAGGAGAGAGGGGTCAGAGAAGGACAGCAGAGCAAGGGGCACAGAGCGAGGCTGCGCTCAGGGGGGTGCTAAAAGGGAAATGGAGACTATTAAAGAACAAGCTAGTGCCTCTTGAGGAGAGTCCGCAGGGTACAGGAGAGTGGCAGAGGGAAAGGAGAAGAGCCAGAAGGGCATACATAGCTTGGGCTTGCTTAATGCTTTACTTTCCATCCGAACCACAGGTACACTTAAAAGCACAGTTTAGTCCTGGCTTCCTTTTGCTCATTTTCTTTTTCTAGACCTGTTACACAAGTTACACATGCAAAGCATTTGACATAACAAGGCAAGAGAGCATCAAAGAGGCTGATGCACATGAGGGGTTGCACAGGCTTTCAGCCGAGCCGCCGGGAAGCCCTGCATGAAGGATTGGCCTGTACTGTGTGTGAGGCCCCGAGCAAAGACCGGCTTTTGCAGACAGCTGGGGACTGGAATCAAGCTGCGATCGGCCTCCCTCTGTGCGTGCACTGCAGGAGACAGGAACAGCCTGTGAGGAGCGAGGTTTTCACAGGATGCTGGACCCTGAGGAGCTGATGGGTTTTGGGGACTCTCTGTCTGTCGTTTATGCTGCGGGATTAGACCGTGGTGGGTAATCATCTCACACACACACACACACAAATACTGATGCCATGACTTATCAAACACACATGCAAGAACCAGTATGAAGCACTCCAGGCTCGACAGTGGAGTGGATGCTATTTGAAAAGTAGGTGCTCCGGTAAGGAAGCACAGGAGCACAAAGGAGCAATATTGACTGCTGTCTAATTCCAGTGCAAGATCCACATGCAGGCAGGGGACAAGGCAGCAGAAATACTCAGAGGCTGAGGCAATGATTTGCTTCCCCTCTTTCTGAATCTGCAGAAGCTGCATACATCATTCAAGCGATGGTAGGAGGTACCACAGGAAAGCTACGGAGGTTCTTGCTGCACGAGAAGCTGTTGGTGATAGTGGCATGAGTGACACCAAGAATGACAATCTCAGAGTTCCTGTAGGGCTCACCATCCTTCCTCCAGTGCTCCCAACCAGCGGCAAAAACACTGACGGAGCAGGTGAAGAAATGACATATGCTGTTGCCAAAGTGTGAACAAATTTCAATTTTCTATTTTTGTTCTGCATCTGGAAATGACATGATTTCCCACCAGAGGAGCATAGTGTTTTGTTCCTCATTCAAACGAGTGTGGAACCGTTCCCAGCGACTTGTATCAGCTGAGCTTAGGGCTGCTCAAATCACTTGCTCATCAGAAACATCCATTTTTCTGCCTATTGAGCATATCCCCATTACTGACAGCATTAAGGCAGGCTTTCTCTGGATCCTAGCATCCAGGAACTTGAGAGCAAACAGGTTTTTGCTTGTTTGTTCCAGAAAAAGACGGCATCAGAATGTATTGTGTTGGGAATTACTTTTCTGTGTTTTACACTAAGGAATGTTCCTGAAGAGAATAAAATTCACATCTTCTTGATGTTAGGAACTGCTCTACCAGGGGCTGCATTGTAAAGTGGGGGGCAGCAGCAGTGTATCACTCATTTGGCTACTAACAGACACTGCATGGTCCAGTTCTGTGCTGAGCAGCAGACTGGGGAGGGTCTCATGAGCAGCGCAGGTTAGGACAAGGCTGTTCAACCAAAAGCAGAATCCACTCAAAAGAAGCAAATCTTGTGTAAAAGCCAGTGTGTTCTCACTTCCTCGCCTGCTCCCCCTCCCTTCAGCTTTCATGTCGTTGGCTCAGTTAATTAAAATTGCAGTAATAGGGAGACTGGATGGTTTAGCAGATTGGTAATGGGATATACAGCCTTTCACCTCTAGGTCAATGGTTCGATTGCGGCCCAAGTTGGTAGTGACCAAAAGTTATTAGCATCGAATGGCTGCTCGGTGACCTCTGTGAGATGCGTGGGTGATTTCAGTGCTCTCCCTCGCAGACAGGTGCGGGAACCACTTGCACGACTGGCACTAATTGTCACCCTCATCAGCAGCCTCAGCAGCGGCTGGGGATGGCCTGGGCACAGAAGTTGCAGCAGCTGTCTTCCTGGTGGTCTTCTCCCCTGGGCTGCCATGGAGCTGCTCGCCTTGCTCATGCCTTGTTCCATGGCTAGACACAGTGTGGCTTCCCAGGCTGCCTAGGGATTGCCTCTGCCTGGCAGCAGAGTGACCGTGAGCTGAACCAACGTGATGTTTGAAGCAAGCAGATTTTGGTGAATGGCTGGCATTTGCTACTCATTTTTTTGCTAAGGGCAGGCAATTTGGGGCAGTATGCTTACTTACTCACGCAACAGAAAAGGCAGCTGTGTTAGGCAGAAGACATGATAGTCCATGTGACATGAATGGCAAGTAAAAACAAGCCAGATGCAAGACAGCAGGACCTGCCAGCATCCAAACCAGCCAGCATGATGCGTCATTTGCTTTGGGGAGGGATTGGGCACAAGGCTCTGCGACGGCAGGAGAAAGGACTGGCCTCAGCAGCCTGTACTGAAGAAGAGCAGGCGCAAAGATTTACAAGCTATTGCCATTCAGAGCTCCACAGCCCCTGGGGAGGAATGGAGAGCAGAGCCAGGGGTGGTCACCCATGCCAAATTCGTCTCTCTCAGTTTTCTGACCAAATTGCTATTATCTAATTAATGCCTCATTTAAAATATTAGTATGGCCAAGTCTTCAGTGGGTGTGAGTCAGCAGAGCTGCTTCGGGCCAGTTTACACCAGCTGGCAATTTTCCTTTCAATATTGGTGACTCTTGCAGTAGTCAGGAAAAATGCCATCCATGGTTCTATTTGTCATAGTTGCGGCATGGCAGTTGAGAGAGGGAGGAGAAAAGTAGTGTTTTCTCCAGCTTCCCTCAGCACAGTACTTGAGTTCCTCACTCTCTGGCACGTTTCGGTCCCCACAACTCAACTTGCAAAAGACTCCTTTAACTGTCACGGCATGCAAGATCACACAGGAAATATGGGACGGGATGAGTCTCCTGAGTCCCTTCTTGCCCTTTGGTTCTCCAGAAAAGGCCTTTTCCAGTGACATCAGGAGTTCCAGTGAAACAGTTGTTTCAATATGGCAACTGGAAATCTTTAGTAGTTTAGTTGTAGCAGTGCTGCAGAACCATTTCTGGTCCCAGGCACGTGCCCAGAGGCGACCTTACACAGCAGCATCTGCCAAGCAGTTTACTGAGAAGGCAATACTTTTGGCTTTCTGTGTCCAGGAGAATCTGCCAAAACCCTGCCAAGGCAACAAATTTGCTTAGGAATTTGGCTCCCACTCTCCCAGCACACATGTTGTTACTTGCAAGCAAGTGGAAACGTTTCCTTTTAATGTTCTCGCTGAGCTCCTTGGGGTCAATGCAGAGTCTGAGTCTGCCCCCTTTCTTCTCTACAGTTTTTAGGGCCTTAGCACAGACTGCTTGCTCTTTGATTCTACAAATAATGCCATCTGCTGTCACGTTTTATAGTTCTTCCACTGGTCTGTTTTCCCCTCAAAAGATGAGCCAACACAGTGGGTTGTCTGACAGATGCTGTGTCCTCCCACTGCCTCACCGGTGCATCTGTGTCCCTAAGCAATCCCACTCCTGCAAGCATACCAGATGACTGGTGGCCTGGTGGCCACCAGCGTGGTTGCTCTGTCTGAGTGCAGTGAGAGCTGGCATGTTCCTGCAAGTTCTCGTTGCAGCTAGTGATTGTGTCCAGCTCATGTTTCCGTAGGGCTGGGACTTGTTCCTCACCAGGTACACATGGTCTCACCCTGAACTTTAAGTGCGGTGCCTCATTGTCATCTCTCCATTCCAGAAGTTCAGTTGTTAATTTCACTTGCATCCCCGAGTGTCATTTCTAACTACTTTTTTAGCCGTCTTCATTTTGCATTTGTAGCTTCCTCCATTTTTTTGTGCCTTTATGAACAACTTTCCTTCATCATTTGAGACCTTGAACTCTGACTGTAGCCTGTGTCTTTCCTTTGCTGGCATACTTCAGTGTAGGGTTTTCAAATCAATGGACGTTTTCCATTTCTATGCCAGCTGCCACATCAGTGGCATTGCGTTGTTCCTTGTTTGGCATGAGCTTTCTTTTCCCTTTTCATTTTTTGCAAAATGTTTTCTTCCCTGTTTAGCTGTGTGTTTGATGGTCATAAGTTACACTTCTGTTCCTTGGCATGAAATCATTGCCTTTTTGAACCTTGGGTCAACATCTCTGAAAAGTCTTTCAAGACCTCTCTATTGCTGAACTCCAAAACTATTTGCACTTTCACAAAGGACCACCTAATATTCCAGATTCACAAGAGGAGCTTTTTTGATTTGAGGCCAAGGAAACACTGAGTCCATTTTCCTTCTTGAGACCTTGCCTGAAAAACATATATTCCACAGGCAACAGCCCCAATACCTTCTTTACAGGTCTTTTCCCCTTGCTCTAGCTGGCTTTCAGTGCAGTCCCAGAGCTCTTAAAAAGTTTTCTTTTCTTAGCTCTGGGATCTCAGACTTGGCTTGTAGTGATTAGAGGGCTGAATAATCTTAAATCACCTGAAATACACAGGCTTAAATACACACACACCATGGTGAAAGAGGAAAATATTCTCTGTTTAAAGAAATCCCAGATTTCAATTATTATATGTCCTGAGCTTCAGCTTTCCACCAGAACTACCTGGAGGTACACAAAAGACTCTGCATACAATTTCCTCTATAGCCAGCATGTTCGTGCTGTAGTTACCATGCAGCCAAGATTGTCAAGTTGAGATCTCTTTTTTTTTTATTCAGAGATCTGTCATGTGTTACTAAGCTCCAGTTTTATTATCAGTCCTTCAGCCTACAGATGATGTACATTGCTCAAGAACTATGGAGTGAACTGCCAAAATTAGGTGGAGTCCACAAAAGAGTCGAGTAAGAAATAATTTTTTATGAAAACCTTTCAAAAATAAAACCCCAAATGTTCCAAAGGTTGCTGTAGTAATATTCAGTATCAGTGTGCTGAAAAACCACCAAACAATGGAAACCCATAAAGTTTTCCAAAACTTTTTAGACCAACAGACCGTTATAACTCTTTAATGATAAGAGACCGCTCTGCTTGCTTGTCATCAAATTTTTACTTGAATATTTTTTGCTCCAAAGCATTGCAGAATACTGTATTTCCATAGACAGTCTACCATGTCCTCATAGTTCCCTGGTGATCCATAAATCTCAGTGTGGGAATCACTGCTTTGGACACAAAGTTAGACCAAAAATCATAAAACTACAGGAAACTACAAGAATTCCCATGTGTCCTCCCTAGAATTCTGGCAAATAAAGATGCAGCTCAGCTGTAATTAGCCACTCTTTCCTCATTTTGTTTAAATATATCTTACTTTCTGCTTACTTTGTCTAGCCTCCAGGTTCTATTACAAGCTCTTCAGTCAAGTCCTCTGCTGGCACTGTACAACACTGAGCACAATGTGATGTTGATTGACGAGCACATCAGTAACAGGGAATGCTGGCAAACTTCTGCTGTCTGTGTCGGAGCTCCACGAGTCTGTTGCATTTATGTCAAGCAAGGATTTCATGTTTGCTTGAACCCGACAGCTTTGCATCCGTGCCTAATACTTCTCAGAGTTGGATTCCCTATGGAAAGTTGTGAAAGGTACCTGCTTAACAAGGCTGGGCCAGTGGGATATCACCATGTCTTCTAAGCACTCCTGGGTAGGCTAAGGGAGGGACCTTGTAATCCATTTTCACAAATTTTAGGTACCTTATTGGAGTTTTTCCTATTACACGCAAGTGTTTAGTGGGAGCTCAGTCTATGTAACTGTACAAAAAAAAAAAAAAGAAGAAAGAAAGAAAAAGAAAATAAGTAAAATATTTGGTTTTGTGATAATTAAGAACATCATCCCACTAAACCATAATATAGCTATTTCCACCTGTCCAGTCTTATTTAAGGACTACAAACCTTTTTAACATGACAGACTCCTTCAAAAATGGGAAAATTGACGTATTTTGTAATTTTGTAATCTGCAAGAGAATTGAAAAAAAAACCCACCTAATGTAAGTATGATTTTTAGCATCCATTTTGAAGAAAGGGTATCTATCTTGTTAAAGATTCATGCAGAACAGCGAACTCATCATAAATCACCAAGAAGTTCCATAATGAATGTAGGAAGGATCAAACTTGCTATTACTGATATTGTAAAGGTAATGAATGCTCAGTAATAATATTTCAAAGAGTCTTCTCAGGGTTTTTCATGAATCATAAAGAAACAAAACAGGATTGGGTGACTTTTTAAGTACATATTTTTAAACTGCCATTTTTAAATTGCCTTCAAATACCTTCAAATAAAAACCTTCATAGTTTGGAAATAGCCCAACTATTCGAAATTCATTTGAATCCAGAGGTATGAGATTTCCTATTCCTGGTTCAGTCTTGCTGTTACATGCCTTCAACTGGTTTATTCTCCCTCTGTACTGCATGATGAAATGGAGGGCAGGCAGAATTTCTACTTTTGCAAGGACAAAAAAACCCCAAATCTTTCCTAGATCTGAATTAACTTCAAGTCATTTGTACATGTGGAAATCCTGATACCATCACTAATACTTGGAAGGAAAAGGGTCAGTTAACATCAAACATAGGCAGTATACAATAAAGCTTTCCGCAAAGAAAAACATTATTTTTAGGGTGTTTTCTGGTGGTCGCACACAACAGAGGTGGTCACATATCTGAGTCTCCTGTCCTGCCTGAGTTTCCCCTCTGTGTCTCTGACACACTTACTCTTTCATCCAAGGCTTGAAATAAAAATTAACTGCAGAGAATTTCTGTCTGTAAGACACATCCTCCAGAACATTTTGTCTTTCGCCATAGGCTGCTCTTTGCATCCCTGTGGGATAGCTGGAAAAAAAAATCCTCTTGCACCCACGGTTGCGTTGATGTGAACCAAAGGAAAAATCTGTGGGGCAGTTGGAGCCCACCAGGTCACTCAGTGCCCGCTCCCCGTTACAGCTCCCCTCCTCAGCGACATCAATGCAGCTCTGCTAATTGGTAAAAACATGCCATCCGCCTTTCACTGCACAGAGACTCTTGGTGCCAAAATACACTCTTAAGTATCCCAGACTTCCAGTAACTCCACTGGCATAGCGAAAGTGCATTTCAGAAAACGAGGGCAGGGCCCAGCCCTTGGCTAAGATCTGATACAGGGGTAGACAGCAGCTGTGGGGTTTGGAGCATCAGGTTACTCAGAGGCCAAGCTGAAAGCTGAGACAGACAAAGTACTGATTGCAATTTTTAAATTTCAGTTTTTCATAATAAACATAGACACCTGCAACACAACACGCCATCTATACATACTGCTAATAACCTCTCAGCATGTTACATGACTAAGATTTTAGAAATGTCTTAAGAGGAAAGATGGAATAACAATCATCATCTTATGCAGGAAACAGAGCATATAATGGGATGGATACATTACTCCCCAAAAGAGGCATCATTCATCTTTTTCCACTCCTTTCTTCCCCCAAATTGGAAGCAAACTGAATAGCAAAAGGCTTTAGATCAAACAACAGAATTTCTACCCCAAAAGTAAAAAAAAAATATTCTTTGTGTGCTTTGCTCCTCAACGTGCTGGATGGAATTTGTGTTACTTGGGAGAAAAAAATAATGCTGAGTTCACTGCAGACTTCGAATCTGGCTGCCTGATATCAGGCAACGACTATGAACATTTGGTATCTTTCCTTTATTTCTTTAAATATTTACTTAAGTATGTTAACCTCAAATCCTAAACCAGCATTTACAAAGAAATATTTGGGAGTATAAAATCACCACTGCTAATAAAAAAATCAATACTGTAATAATCATTGGAAACACTTGCAGCTAACTTTTTTCAAAACGCTGTTTAATGAGTAATTGTTAAAAATGGAAGAAGAGAAGTTGGTCCTTCTTGGGCAAGATTTAGTTCTTAGTTATTGATGAAGTCAGACAGTTTTGCCGTTTGTATTACTTATGATTTGCTGAAAGTAAACAAATTTTGCATTGTGTTGAGTTGAGTTAGATTAATTAAATCCAGATCACCTGGATTTTCAGCAGCTTAAAATCCACAACAGATGAAGATTTAATTCTTATAAGCCAGTCCTGCCTAAATTCAAACACAGATTAGCATACCCCAGGCTTTCTTTGTAACATCTATTGCTGTATTGTGGACCTGATAGATACCTCTAATTTTAAAGTATGGTAATCCCACACTCGTATCATATTCCCAAACTGTTTTTCCAGATCAGTAATATGTGTCTCATAAATGGGTTTTTGGGTCTCGGCAGCATCACGTGGCTGCAAAATCAGGGTTGTTTATGCTGTCGCTTAGTAACAGCCCAGTTAATATCTAAGGCAAATATGCCTGTCCTGACCTACTTGGATCTGCTTGTTTATTTGCTGGGTTTTTTTAACAATTATGCTTTTAGTTTGCACCTGGATTTATGCAAGCCCTTTTATGTAATTTTAGCTATCATAGTTGGTTTTGTGTTTTCAAAATGTGAGCAGGCTGTATTGCAAATGTTTTAATATTTTATTTCAATGGGTGTTCATGAGCCTGGTGGGAGTGCTGCGCAAGGGACGAGTGAGGATACGAGTTACCTGTTTTGTCTTCCCCATCCAACCAACTATACAGAGCAGTCAGATATGAGGGTGGGAGACAGGCAGAAGCACCGGACAAAGAATCTCATCTTAATCACAGATGATGGACGGTAATGCAGTTTCAAAGGGAAACTGAAGCCCAAAGCATAATGTTGTTCAGCCTGTATAACACAAAAATGACTGTAAAGACCTTACAGATCTTGGCTTCCAAATGTTTTTAATACCTGACATTTGGGATAAACCAGCTTGTACCAAAGACAGTTTGGTTTGGTTTTTTTGGGGAAAAATTTGCTTTACAGAAGTATTTTTATGAGTCCGTATGTCATTTCTGGCTGTGTTGGTTTAGCAGAATCACGAGAGAAGGCAAATGCCGTTAGAAACGATTCCAATCTCCAGTCATTTTAGTAGCAGGACATTAATAAAAGGCAACCAAGAAGCCCTTATGAGACCATTGCAGCACATTGCTGTAGCTTTAGTCTAAGTTTTAATTCCTTTTTACACTTGTTAAAATTGAGCACTCAAAGAAAATGTTGCCAGATCATGATAGATCCACCTCCAACTGTATATCTGGTTTGACTTAAAGACTTAAAATAATGATCCTCTGCCATATGTTGAATATAACTTGAGGTTTTTAGCAAAATGTGTCTTAGATTAACTGTACAGTATATGCCACAGCACCGTTGAGTTGTTTCTCTGAAGAGAAACAGCATTGCTGCCGCTCTCCAGTTGGGACAACTTTCCCTTCAGGCTAAATGAGACAACAAATTAGGGGTGGGCCCTTCAGTGTGGTCTTTTGCAAGTGGAAGGTGCTGCACTGTCTAACCAGGGAGGTTTCTGAATAGGGAGGTGTAATATGGTTAGACAAAAACCAGTTGAAAATACTGAATTCTGTTGTACTGATGCAGCTGCAGACTGCTCTGCTCCTGCATGAAAGGGGAGGTCTGGGCACATCCTGAAACGTGCATATCAAAGAAGCAGAAAAGGTAACATTTACTTACATAAGTACATATGAACACACATGGCATATAAAATAGCTATGAAAATAATATCTGCATAGTAATTATGTGACTAATGAGCACTACTTGGCATTTGAAATTTTTACATATATGTAACAATTTATATATATATAACAATTGTTTCAAATATTTGTAAACCCTAATGAATTATAACTGTTTCTTAATGAGCTATCATATAGAAGTATACTTAGGCGATTTTGGAAAAGTATGTGAATTCCCGTATTGGTTGTAATAGCTTCAAAGGAAAGATTACTTGCATGTTTGATCTTATTTTCTGTATTTTTGAGAATTAACTGACAACATTTATTACTCCAAATAGTATAATGTATGTTTTCTAAACACTTCTGGAACTGATTGTTGCTATTGTTTATTTCTAACATGGTGCCAAGGTACAGTTACCTAAAAAACTTTTGTTTTAGTTAATTCAAATACATCCCTCTTAGCTAGCTGAATTAGCTCTCTCTGTTAACTCCAAGTGACTGCAGTGAAGCCCACTAGCAAAAGCAGATCAAGTGCAAGTTTCCTGTCTCTGTCATCCAAAAAAAGGCTCCTCTCATGACTTCAGTTTGTTTTAATGAGAAGTTTATGGATCCTTTTCTTCCCCCTTTCTACATGCAAACATGAACACTGCTGTAATCTGGAGCCCTTATACCAGCAGCAGGTTGCTGTTGTAATCAAGGATGCTTTGATTGAGCAGGGGAGTGGTGGGTCTAGAAAACTACAGGCTAGATGCATTAGCACATCTAATCTATTGACCCAGGCAACATCAGAGGTCACTGAGAGGGCCCTAAAGCAGACTTGCGGCATCCTGAGCAGTCCAGCCTTACCCTCAGAATAGCTGTGACGGCACAGATATATGAAATCTATCTATGTCAATTAAAAAAAGACATGTATTTGTTGTACGTGGTGGTGGTGGTGAAGGCTGAGTGAGGCTATTCTTTCACGTTACTGTAAAGAGGGGCACCTCCAAAATGCCTCTACATGCTCTTCATTTCCTGTTGCCTACATGCAAGGCCAACAGAATTCTACAGTTGTAAATTTTCATGGCAAAGTCACGGGGGACACGAAAGATAAGCAAAAAGCATTTTAAAAGAGTACACCATGCTTCTGTTGAATTTTTCCACTTAAAATCTGCTCAATAACCAGAATAAAAACATAGCCTTTTTGTAGCTATTAGAGGACTCCTGACACATTAGATATGAAATACCATCTGCAATTCTGTTTCTAAGAGCATCTTGTTGCTTCAGGTTATCCGAGGATAGGAAAAATCTCAGCATGTGATGCTACATAAAATGACACAAGACACCCTCATCACACTGCACAAAAAGCATAAAGAAATCAGGTTTTGTTGTTTGTTTGTTTTTAAAGTGAGTGAAAAAATGATAGGTTACAAAGATGACTAAGAGAAACTCATATCCCTGTATGAACCCTTCCTTCCCTCTTCCTCACCCTCTAGCTTGTAACTGTTTCTCCACCACAATGAACAGAAACAGGTAGCCTGTTTCAAGCAGCATAAATGCCTGATACAGAGAAGATTAGAATGGATTTTCACAATTTAAAGTTAAAATATGTAAAAAATGGAAGGCAAAAGATTAGCTATTAATCCCCATTCATGGGAAGGCATTCCTTTATTAAAATAGACACCAATTGCTTGAGATAACATTATTAATCATCATCACACCGATGTCACTATTACTAAGACATAGTAATGCATCACATTTGCTGTGCATCACAACTGTGTGTTACAGTTTATAGGGAAATCAAAGACAACGCCCATATCTTGGAGAGCTTACAATCCTGGGGAGGGTGGGGAAGGTCCTGCAAACAATTATTTCCAGATGAAGTGCTTACAGAGTCATGTATCAGGCGCTCTATATACATCCTAGGAGATAGTTGGACATGAAATGATAATAAATAAAAAAATTGTTTGTTTGTTTTGTTAGACTTTCACAATCTTTGAGACCTTCCTTCTCTCTCTCTCTCTTTTTTTTTTTTTTTTTTCAATTTTCTGCCGCTGAAGAGGAGAGCAGAGAATTGTTTATTGGTTTGGTTGATGAACTGCATGTTTACAGGGAGGCTTAGAGGAAGCTCTGGAGGGAAGGAGCAGATGGAAGATACAAACTGATGGGGAGCCCGACCAGGAGAGAAACAGGAGGGGGGACGGTGGGGTGGGCACAGTGGAGAGACTGACTGGCACAGGGAGATGAAACGCGACAAGGAGAAAAGCAGGCAGAAGCAATGCAGTGCAGGCCACAGATGAGACGTGAAACTAGAATTTGATGTGAAAAGCTAAAGAAAGGTACTGACAGGAGATGAAAAGGGCCAGCCATAGACAGAGCACGTGGTTCCAAGTGATGCAGATGGAAAGACTGGAGGGCGATAAAGCAAGAGGCCTGGTAACTGTAGGTTGTCAAAGTTAAGGAATGAAGTAATAAGGTCTGGGGCTGGGGGAATAAAAGTAATAATGAGTACAGAAAGGGATCAGCAGGTCCCAGAAGGCATGTGGAAAGGGAGGGCAGCATGGCCAAAGCAGCCCTCTGTAGGTACATGAGAGAGGAGAGGCACAGCCTCCTGTGTACCCAGTCCTCAGGCTGACGACAATAGGCACTGGGCCAAAGCCAAAATATGAAGGGACAGAAGGGCCACAAACAGGTCACAGAATGAAAGGGAAATGAGCTGAAAGAGACCAATGTGTCCCTCAAGTCTGGCAGCAGCATGAACTGAAATGAAGATTGCAGTCAGCAAGAGGGTATGGCTACCTCTAGCAAGCCACAGCCCCAGGTGGGCACACCGGCTGCCCAAGGGATGAATCATAGAATCATCGAATGTGTTGGGTTGGAAGGGACCTTCAAAGGTCACCTAGTCCAACCCCCCTGCAGTAAGCAGGGACATCCACAACTAGATCAGGTTGCTCAGAGCCTCATCAAGCCTGGTCTTGAATGTCTGCAGGGATGGGGCCTCCACCACCTCTCTGGGCAACCTGTTCCGGTGTCTCACCACCCTCATTGTAAAGAACTTCTTCCTAATGTCTAATCTAAACCTACCCTGCTCTAGTTTAAAACAATTACCCCTCATCCTATCGCTACATGCCCTTGCAAACAGCCCTCTCCACTTTCCCTGTAGGCCCCCTTTAGGTCTCCCTGGAGCCTTCTCTTCTCCAGGCTGAACAACCCCAACTCTCTCAGCCTGTCTTCATAGGAGAGGAGCTCCAGCCCTCTGATCATTTTGGTGGCCTTCTTCTGGACCTGTTCCAACAGGTCCATGTCCTTCTTGTGCTGAGGGTTCCAGAGCTGGACACAGTACTCCAGGTGGAGTCTCATGAGAGCAGAGTAGAGGGAGAGAATCACCCAGGATGCGGTTAGCCTTCTGGGCTGCAGTAAGGTAATCAAATGTAGACGTGAGATTCACAGAAGAGAAGGAGCCTAATAAGAGATGCTCTAAGTGGGTCAATGGGATGGGAAGAGCATTTGTGGACATTTCTCACCACTCACACTTAATTTTGGTACAAAGACCCTAAATGCCATCAGGGGCTGGCAAATGAAAGGGAAGAGAGACCTTCCTTTTCTTGGCTGTACCCCCAGCTCAGCAGCAAGAGATCTCCAGGAATAAGGATGAAGGAGATAGGCAGAGGGGATTCCACATAATTTCCTGCATTGGTCTGTGAAGTGGGTTGGTGAAAGGTATCAGTAGAGACAAAACATGCCACTGTGGGTGAAGGTGGAAACATTTTCATACTAGCATCCAGAAGGATACACCTGTGAGTATTTGAGATGATAGCAGCAATAACTGCAGGTCTTTGATTTTAAGTTACCTCCTATTGGACAAAGACATATAATGAAAATTAAAAGTTCAGAAAGATGTTCTCCCCCAGTCCACCAAAAATAACACCACCTGAGAATATCAATGCTGATGATAGCCAGAACAGAAACTCGGCCTCAGCTTATTGACATCATTTTTGAGTGTTTTGGATATATACACCGAACCAACTTGTAGAATTAGCAATTGAAAGAAACCACTATGATGTTGAGCAGCTCCTCCACTTCTGCATGCCTAAAGCATTATGATAATGACTTCCTTTGTAAACTACTGTGAGATTATTTCCTACAGAGGAAAGCAGATATGTAAGTGCTGTGTATTATTATAATAATGATGAGAAACGGAGCACTGCTTCACTGCTCTTTGTTTCCTAGAGAGGGGAATCATTACTCGAGAGGATGATTTTTTTCTTTTTTTTTTTCTTTTTTTTTTTTGTTTAAGGACTTGCAAATGTTTAGTTAGTCATTTTAATTTATCACTTGTCTCTAAGGAAGGTGAATGTGGGTACCTTACAACAATGAAGACAGTCAGACACAAATCAAATTTATGAACTGGCCCCCTTTACAGTTCATAAGCCTCTGGCTTGCTCCCCCTTTTATGCAAAGGGTCAAGCATAGTATAATTCATATCCTATGCCATAAATCTCACTAGGCCACAAGAGGGAGCAGCTTTCAGAGGTGCAGGCAGACAGTGAAAGAGAAAAATACCCTCCAATTGACATAAATAACCTCACGGGAGATCCTCGGTCTCAGAAAAGAACAAAGAAAGAGTGGCAGTCTCCCAGCCAGCTGGGTGGTATTTCAAATTTTGTAGCACATAATCAGTAGACTCAGCCTTCATGCTGAAGTGGACAGTAGGTAGATATTTGCTCTGTACAAATGACTCAATTTAACAGATATTCCTGTGTTCATTTCCAAACCTTTCCCTGGGCAAATCTTAACACTTTCTCCTAGTGGAAGACAGAAGTTGCAGCCTTACCACCTCAAATTGGGTAAGCGTAGGGTCACTTCTCTGAAAAAGGAGTACCACTTCTGGGAACAATGGCAGATCAAGCCAAAGCTATAAAAACTAATTGACAGATGAAGATTCAGACCATGTTTCAAAGCTACCCGCTTTATTTCAGCACCTTCTAGAACATCTGTACTTCAAGGTTTGTTTTCCTTCTTTTAAAAAAACCAAACCAAAAAAACTCACAAACAAATACAACTCCTCTCCTTGGCTTTCTCTGACTACGGCAAAGGAATCTGTTCACTGTGAGTTGAAGCCTATTGCAATGGATCTTATCTCTTGCAGGAGCCATTAACACAGAAAGCTGGATTTTCTGCAGGTGAATGTGCATGCCTAGGCAGACCACTGTCCCCCTCATATGATGCACAATCACAGGCTGAAGCAACAACTCTGGGGCAGACAGGTAAAAGCACTGTGATGTGTGGCATCTTGAGGGTCACACGCCTGGTAGAAGCAGATATTGGTTTCCCTTCATATCATCTTTGGCACAGACACTTTTAAGGGGATGGAGTTACAACACTTTTTTTTAAAATCACTGATTAGTCCTCATTCAGTTCATAATGTGGTTTCAGGTGGAATTTTCCCTTTTTCTAGGCTGCAGCTTTCTTTAGAACACATCAGATTATCATCAGAAACATTATTTTTTTTTCCTTGAATACTCACAAAGCACAGTGAAACCTCTGGAGGACATTTTTCTCTTAAAATGCCACATTGGTGTATCTGTGAACAGTGTGACCACGTGTTGGACTGGTGCCCCTGCCTGCTGCGTGTTTGTAAAGCCTGGTATTGCACTGGAGCACAGCCTCCTAACTTCCCACATGCACCCGCATGCCAGTCTGCAGAGGGGCACTACTTTTGCTTATGCTCCCTGACTCCTTCTGAAAAAGGCACCTGAGTGGTAGAAGTACCTGGTGTGCGCTGGTATCCCACCCCTACACATAGTGCAGATCTTAGTGCAAAAAGCCACAAAAGCCTGGGCAGTACAGATGCAGCCAAAGTGCACTGATTCAGCTGAAGTCTTCAAGTTCATGTCAGGTAGTAAACGTAATGGCAGTGTCTAAAGACTCAGTTATAATTTCCTGAAACCCAGGTGGTTAATTTATAGAATCACGGGAACAAGGGGAGAGATGACAAAGACATGACGCTGAGGCTTATGGTGCCTTTGGTATCCTTGTTCCCAAAGTAGCAATTCTCACTTCCTCCATGCACCGTAGGACGGGTTTGGTGTCTGAGAGAGACGCTTTCCTGGTGTGAAATGCTAGGGACAGCACTGTCTAAGGTATGCAGGTGCATGACTCCCAGCTGGAGTTCTCAGCTACTGCCCCTCTTTTGGAAGCAGGCAGCTAGTCTTCATTGCTATGGTAAGGAGGAAGGTCTTTCCCTGTACCCTGTTGCACACACAACCAGACTTAACTCAATGGTCCCAAGAGCAAGAGCTTACCTGAAGACAGAGAGACCAGCTTTCAAAATCTCATTTGGCTTGAGCACAGACTTGGATTCAGGTCTCCCATTCCCCAGGCCTTTCTTCTCCCCAAATGAGCCTTTCTTATCTTTAAGCTATAGAAATCCCTTTCTATAAATAATTAAGTGTTCATTGGGCAGACAGGGGAATGGGAAATGTAAGGGAGTGATTCTCCAGACTGCTAGTTAGCACGCTCATCTGGGATGTGGGCAAGTCTGGTCCAAACCATTGCTGCAATGAGTAGTTAATTATTCATACAAAACACAACAGCTTCTATGGGAGAGAGGGAGTGCAATTATCCAGCAGACTGGCAGTGGATCTACTCTCCTGGGAAATGGGAGAGCTGAGTTCAATCCCCACTCCAAATCAGGGTGAGGGAAGTTTTGAGAATGGCCTGTTACTTTGCAAGTTAGTGCAAACAACTTGGCTGTTGGGTGGAATGTGTGCACTCAGATAATTCTGGTAAACTCCAAATTCTCCTGCCCTTGGTACAACTGCTCTCCCACCATGAAAACTCCTGTATTAAGGGTGAGATTTCTTTGTTGTATGAAAAATACATTGTATATCAAACAAATAAACTAGATTTCCTTTGCAGCAGTGGGGAAAAAAGATCAAGGATGTTTTCTGAATGCAATTCATGTCACTAATTAAAAATCAGTGAGATAATTTCTTCTCCAGTTTTAGTTGGGTGTAAAGGAGCCTAGATGTTCAGTTCGGACACAGACCTATGCCTTGGAGGTATGCAAAGTCAGCTAAGAGGAGCCCCGCTCTGGTTGCCGTGATGTACCTTTCATGATGATGCAGGCAGTCATGCAGCAATGGGAGTGCCCTGACGCTCAGCACTAAGCAGCAGCAGAGCCTCCTCTGGGGCTGTGAGAGCCCCAGGCCCCGCTAAGTGGCACATGGTCTCCTTGCAGGGCTCTCTCCATTAGCCGTCTAAAATTGTTCCTTCCGCTTTGCTCCCTTACTTCAGTCTTTTGGTTTTTAACCACGCTTGAAACACATCACAATAGCTGCTGCTTTTTCTAGGGCTTACACCTAGAACTATAAAACATTGTCAGCCTGCAAAGAGACATGGTATAACTGAGCAGTACATAATTTGGTTTTGGTTTTAACCAGTTTATAAATGCCAAACACTGGGAGATCCTAATTTATATGGCAAAGTCAGTTAATGGAAGGGCATAGTCCCTCCTTGGTGCTGGTACTAAAAACGCCAGTAGAATCAATGAGTGATAGTGTTCGCATCCCACTGACATTAACAGGGATCTGATCCACCCAATATGCTTGCGGCAGCTCTCTCAGTGAGACTAGCTCAATGCCCTCCAGATGGGAAAGCCACAAGTGAGTAGAATTACATTTTTTTTCTAGGTTGTTTTCAAATTAAACAAGTAATAAAGTTGCATGACTCTGTAGCTTGACTCTGTAGCCTGCATCATGTCTTTAAATGCGGTATTAGAATGTCATTGTCATCTCACAGCAGATGGGACAGGGGGTTCCTCCTCGCAGTAAAGTTTCCTAGGGAAGCACGCTAGGGAGAACATTTTGGCAGGAAAGCCCCTGCCAAAGCCCTTGTCATACAAACGTAGAGATATTGCAGGGTGAGAAGCAGGGGAATTGTTTGAGCCTTACCAGAGGCAATACGGGTGTAGGAGCTGGGTCAGAAAACACATTGGGCTTTAGGTTGTTGCCTTGTGTGACCTCCAAGAGACAGCGCACAACTAGCTGGAGGGGCTAATGGGAAGAAGTAGAAAGGGTACCTTGACATGCAAAATGACACTTAGGGAGTACTCACATCCAAGAAAATAGTCCAGAAAACCCACGCTTTAGTAGTTGCAAAGCTTGTCTGAGTTTTGAGTAATCGAATGCCAACTTACCCATCTTAAAATGTCCATGTGCAGTTGCCAGCATGCACAGGATCTCATAGTTCTGGCTATACAGTGGCTACACAGGCTGTATACTTCTGCAGCAGAGGTTAAAGCTCCTTTCTGACACTTCTCTGCACCAGGGTCTAAGACATGGGCCTCTTTCTTCACAGACTGCACATGAGTATCTCATTCTCTGCTCCAGTGAACAAACTTGGAGGCTACCAAAAGACAGCAGGCAGTAGCTTTGGTGGCTGTGTTTTAAAGAGAATGGGCCTGGCTCGGTTTGGCAGCCAAAGACTACGAATCACAAGTAATGAAAGTGCCGTGCTCCAGTGAGGAACAGCAGCTCAGACAGTTTTGCTCCATGCTTGATGTTGGCGACCTCTCCGTAAGGACCTCCTCAGTGTGTGTGTCATTGTGGCTCAGCTTCCTGTGAGCCTCACTCTTTCCAGACTCTGAGACTGGGCTTTCATTGTGGGTCTCTGATTCACCATTCTGGGGCAATAGGCTTCACTTTCATGAACCATGAAAGAACCGCCTTGCCTTGCCTTTGGTGATTTCTCTTCATTCATGCCATGCGAAAAAGCACGGAGCAGATCCATGTCTCTGATCCCCATGTTCGTGCTTGGGATCCCACATGGCAATACACATTCCGTCAGTGAGTAACATAGAAAGGGGTGTTACGGCAACTTGTTCCTTCGAAAATTGTACAAGTAGCAGAAAGGCACAATACATACATTTTTGCTTTGGACCTGTATAACATAAGCTGCACAGCAGATGTGTTCAGGAAACAGTTTGCAACTTTGCTTAATCTACAAATTCATGAACACTGGTACACAATTTCTATGCCAATAAATAGTTAACATGAAAATAAACTACACAAATGCAGGAGTATGTGTACTTGATTTATAGAACTACTATACATCTCTTTTCCTATATGAAGGCGAACACATTCAATTATCAGTGTAATTACAGGGCAATTCTCTCTCTTCCACATCATGCGATTTTATTTTAGATTTGAACAATACACATGTATGGTTTGTCTGGTTTTTAATAGCTAACATATTGCTCATCCATTCTGTTAGTTGTATAACTTTATTTAACATTCCCCATCTCCACATGGTTTTCAATTTGTTTTTTTAAGTTTCCTCTTGAAAGGAATTACCACTCATTGGTGGCAATTGTATTGGTTTCAACTCAGAGCTGATTTCCAAGTGCTGTTCTTCAAGCAGGTATGAATTGCCCATAAAAGCACCCCTCTGTAAATGAAGGATCTCTTCTTACATGGACTGCAATAAGCTGGAATTGTGCACAGCGTGGCATTATCATTATATTACATTGTTCACAGCTTTTTAGTCCATTCTCTGCCTTCAAATAGTGGAGAAGGGTTCTCTGTGCTTCCCAGCTGTGGTCTGAAGGTGTTCTCTGTGGGACCTACTTTTGGCTAGATCTGTCAGTGGATATAACTTCAAAACACTTGCCCTGAAGTATCACTGAGTATTTTTTGCCCAGGGCATCTTGCCAGCTCACAAGGAAGATTTCATTTGCAAATTCATCCTGCTGTTACTCTTAAAGCTTGCTGCACTACAGTCTGAGCTGCTTGCCTTGGTCTTGGCTGAAAATTGTGCTTGTATATAATATCTAATCTTTGCTTTGCAGGGATTCACCTAGGAGATGTTTGTGAAGGCAAACCCACCAAAAGAGGTGTTTCTCTCACTATCCACTTAGAGGGGAATGGTTCTAACATTACATGTATATTTCTGCACAGTGATTTCTTTTCTGGAGCCAAGATCATGAAAAAGTGTTTTCCAAAACATCTACATTGCTTATCCTGCTCTTCACAAATTCTGCTTTGGTTTGTTTCAGTCTGTGTTTATGTCTTTACTTGACCTTGTGAGAATCATCTGTTATTTCAGCTGGTTTTGTCCTAGGCTTTTTTTGCCTGTTTGCTGATCAATACCAATGATCCAACTCAGTCCACTTCCAATGCCATGACAACATAAGCTTGATAGTTGCATTGTTACTGATTCTTAGCACTTTCCAGTATCTGAGAAGTTCATCTGTACATCTGCCAAACTTTCATGAAATATGATTCTTTGTTCTGATTTTGGTTTTATTGCCAGTGGATGTAGTAAGAAACATTACATTTCTCTTAGGTACCTATTTCTGTTCCAAACTACTTAGGATTTTGTTGGATCTTTCTTTAGTTTCACTCTGAAGACAGATGTCAAAAAGCATCCTGTGCCATATGTTCTATATTCGGTGTGGTACCCTGATAGCTGTCCTTCCTTTATTTCACATCGTTTTCCATGCTTCCCCAGAAAAAGTCCATTTTTCACAAATAACCCATGTATTTACATTGCACCAGCGAATGAAGTATTGCTCACAGCCATGCCTGAAGTCATTCAGTCAGCCACAGCAAAGAAGTTAAGCAGTGAAATTTATTTCACTTCTGGCGCCACGCTAAGAGACACACTCAAGAATACATTTGCAAGAAATAACAGCAGCTTTATTGAATCTACTAAGTTATGAGAAATTCTGCATGTGCTTGTAGACATTGCCATTTATGATAATAAATAATTATGCATACACAGAGCCTGCACCAATGCAGATATCTGGAACTCACAAGACTACTGTTTCTTCCTTGCTTACAAGTGAGAGATTTCTGGCTGCTTGCTCAGATTGTTAAAAAAGATAGAGGTCAAACAGGAAAGCAGTGCAAACTGGCAAGAAAAAAAACTGTGCCTCCTCTGAAGGCAGTAGTTTACTGCAGAAGTTTTCACTTGCTCAAACCACTTCTATTTTTAAGCAAATATTAATCTTAAGGTGATAACATCTACCCTGCAAGGCCAAGTGACTTGGAAGCTAAGTTCACTATCCATCTGCACTACATACCTGCTGCAACTTTTGATCCAGTTTGGGGCCATTGAAATAGTTTGCTCAGGGAAAATCTCACCTGTGCACTAAGTAGTAAAACATACCCTAGGACATGCTCTCCTGCGCTGTGGATGAGCTTCAGAAGTGTCTGCCTCTCTAGTTACCTCCATATGTCCCACCTGCCGTTGTGACATTGCCATGACCTGGAGGAGCAGAAAGCCACTTGTCACATGGGCCACAGTGTTTGGTAGGAGCCTGCACTTCGACTGTGTTTATGCTGTCCACCAGGACATTGTGAGGACATAGAGCAAGATTTGGGAATGCTTCATGCCTTTTCCAGGCTCAGATAAAATCAGGCACAGGCAACAAGACCTGAAGACAAATAAGAAGAGAAGCTTTACCTTCCCTCTCTGGAACTGCCTCCTCTCCATCTTCACCATGAACCCTCCTCCCCGGATTTATGTTGTATTACTATGAATAAAATAATACTCCCTACCGTATGCATGACTTTCAAACAAACATGTCTTTCATGTCTTTATTTCCTAGGGTAGAGAGTATTAGCAGCAAGTAAAGGTGGAGGTCCCTCGTCGTCCCCAGAGTTCTGCCATTTCACATGTCCACTCTCACACACACACGCTCCCTAGAGGCCACCCAAACTCAGTCAAGTGATGAACAATAACAGGAGATCCACCTACTCTGCAGGAACAATTGCATCTTTCCATGCAAAACACATTAGCAGTGATTCAATCTCCAGACACACAAATCACGCAGCAACTTCTACCTATTCAGAAATTTAAGTGTGGTTGAGTCATTGGAAAGAGCACAGAGTGCTGTGACTGGCAGACCAGCGCAAGACATCTGAAAAGTAATTGCATTATTTTCTTAGTGCTTAAATTATGTGAAAAGAACATCAGCCTGAAAAATAAAACTTTCAAAAATTGCCAAATTTAGAATTATTACAATTGCTTGTCACGATCCAGCCATTAACTCCATGACTGACACATTTTTCCACAGTCAACCTTGATTGTAAGTATTTTGATGAAGGGAGCAGAAGCTCTGACCAGTGTCCAAGATCTACATCTCAGAAAGGTAATAAAAAAATAAAAACATTATTCATCTATTATTAGAGTGTTACGCTATTATTGCAGTATTAGTCACCTATTATTAGCATATTACTAGAGATGCTGAACCAGGTGCCAAGGTTGCTCAGAAGGCAATGGAAAACTGAAATCAGTTTGATAAATAATTTCTATCATCTCTGTTCAACACAAGCAGACCTGAACTTGTTTTTCGCTGAACCTTTCTCCTCAGAAATTTCTTCAGGTGTTACAATGACACACTGACATTTTGTGCAGACAATTTAGTAGGCCTTTAATGCGCAGGGAAACTGGAAGGTTTATGTATTTCATGCAGCCGGTTATCACAACTGAAAACATTTCTGATTGACTGGAAATAATTCTCTGATGACATCAAAAAATCAGGGCTGCACTGTTAACCCTGGCTGAGTATGCAGACAACTAGGATTTGAGGCTTGGTTCAGCATCAGCCCAGAAAAATACCAAAAGGGTGCAAGGAGAGGGGGAGTGATCTGAAGTACTTGTGGCTAGGCAGAACAAATTGTCTTCATTAAAGATTTCTCTGAAACTACCTCTCACAAAGAAAAATATTGGGTCAAATGGGCCTTGCACGGGCAAAACTCTCATTTGCTTCAACAACTGCCTCTTAATATAAACCATTTCCACACATGGACCTCTCTCTCTACATCTGTGTTTTTAATACCTTGCCATTTGCACTCATGTTCCTTAAGGCAAAACTCTGCTTTCGGTTACACAAGTGGAAATGCAGTAGCTTTTCTCTGTATTCACATTAGCATAGTGAAGAGCAAAATTTGACCTAAAACTCTGAAACAGTTTTTATACGTATTTTCACTGGTGTGTCAGCAAAGTGTAACAAATATCCTGCCAGCAGTCAGGTAAGAGGTATTTTCAAAATTCTGGTGGAAAGAACAAGGATACAAAGGCTGTTCTGAAAGGAACTGTTTCCAGCACTGTAACCAATTTCACGGCTGATAACACACACATCTACCAGCAGATAAGCAAAGAAAATATCCTTGTGTGATTAACTGCAACTCTGATGCACTGCACAGTGCATGAGTTGCACTTTTACCTTCTCTAAACTTTGGAGCTACTTAGCAATGCTGTTCCCATTGGATTCAACAAATTTCTATTAGGTTATTGTGATCTTGTGTGCAACTAAGCATTTCAGATTTCAGGACTTCAGAACTGATGCCTGGGAATCCAGTGGAAGACTACCCAAGCGTTTCAAACAAGGCATAGTTCTCCTGTGCTTTTAACCTGGAGGCGTCCTTAAGTGAAGTAAGGCCACCATAAGCAAAGTTTTGGCCAGCACCTTACAATAAGCAACTTTCCAACACCATAAAGGTCCTTGTGCTTATATATGACAACTGAATTGCTTCAGTCACTTCTGACACAATGCAGAAGTAGAACTTTTGAACATTCCTCGGGATCTTCTCAAATTTTCTCTTGAAGAATTTACAGAAAATCACACATAATATTTTATTTTAACTTTAACTTTTAATTTAACTTTAAATAGTAGATTTTACATAAAATTACATAAAATTTTCTTCCTAAAGAAAAATGTCTTCAATCTCTTGTTCTGTTGTATTAATTTGCATAAATCTCCATCAGATAATGTAAAAAAACTTGTAAGTAAAACTATGGAAATGACAATAAAAAGAAAGTAAACAGATTTATGAATCCAATCTAAGAACACCTTGCAGACAAAGGGAGGAGGTTTATCTGAACACACTATTCTGATTTAAGCCCTTTTCCAATTACAACTATTTCAGAGAATTTCTGGTTTCATATCAGCTCCAAATGGACATTTTCCATGAGGCTGGAATTGTTCCTACTGAAAGGGGAACCAAAGATCAAAAGATCAGAAAACCCAAGCTATATCCCACCACTTATATTCCTTTGGACAAGGATAGTGGTAAATGATATGAAAAGAGATGACAAATGTATTTCTCACAAATAATGTCATTCTCTTGAATATACAAACTGGACTGTGTATGGGCAGCTTCCACTGAGGAAAACATACTATGTTAGTACTAATTTCTGCGGGATGAAAATATGTTTAGTATTTGCTGTCTTTTTTAGCGTTGCATTTTGGAAAATATGCAAGCAATGTTTTGGTAACGAAGGCTAATTATTCCTAATGTAAAGTCAGCTATGCCAGCCAACTAGTTTCTTGCTGATAAAGCCTGTTTTTGTCATGAAGGTTAATATGTACAATAACAGTAAAAGTGCCTGTTAGTGGTTTAAGTTGCATCCAGCAGCTCATTGTCAGTGGTAAATCTTTACCACTACTCTTGTCCGCTCACTTGTGGCCACTATAATACTCCAGCTGTGCTTGCCTAGAACACACTTCCTATCACTAAGTTACTACCAGTGGCCCACTCTAGGGAAATCACTGCATTTCTGGAACACTTTCCTCACATAGAGCAGTGAGGTCCCTGTTGCTGCTGTCTGCTGCAGCAATACAGTGCTAAACAAGAAGGAAAAAAATATGACATAGGCCTATATTGTGATCTGACAGAATAAATTTCAATAACCAGCTCATGAGCAACATTCACAACTGTCTGTCATGCAAGAAGTATGACAGATAACTGATTTTATGATTATGCGGGACATGGGAGGGGCTAGGACAAAGTCCTGAGAAGTCCTAGATATTCCTGAATTTAGGACAAAGTCAGACTTCCTAACCACGATGATCAATGCAATATATGCAAAAATAGATTGCCTTTTTTGAATCATCTTTCAAGAACAAATAATAGGACATTGACTACATGAAATTACTTAGATCAACACCCGATATGCTATTGGGTGAAACAAAGTGAGTCATAGGTTTAGAAAGGTTTTGCGAAGAAAGGGACGTGCACTGCAAGCAGCTGAAACAACAGAAGATGACCAGGGAGGCAGAAGAGGTCATGAATGGGCATGAATGTTCACAGTCTTATTGCAGTGCTTTAGTGAGAGATAGCATCTTTCAATGGCACAAGCCCATCTTCCACAAGATTTTTAAGCAACTCACTTTTGGTGGGACCTGGGTATCCAGATACCTTCGTACCAGATTGCATCCCAGTACGGTTCTGGAGCATTGGTTTACTTTTAATACCTAGAGAGGAGTACTGCTTGCCAAATCTCTCATTATAAGCTTAGTGCAACCCAGTAACTCTTCACCACAATTTCTTCCCAGCCAGGCACTGCTCCACACTAAATTCATTTAAAGTTCAGACTAACTAACAAGACCACACTCCCGAGAAGTATTTGCCTGTTTCAATACACAGTGTGATCAGTATCTTTCTGTGCTACCTCAAGAAACATGGCAATATGTAGTAAAAGATCAAAAACTGCTCACACTGCATTTTATATATTCAGACAACATACCTGTGGCAAGGTATAGAAATGGAAGATAAGTACAATTTTACCAAGAAGGTGAGATTCATTGTAAGGTACACTTAGAGAGACTTTGATCTGTAGCAGATTTGCTATCCCTGTTTGCTCTCTCCATTCTAAATAGTTTTATAAGGTAAAAAAGAGAAGTTGGAAAGACAATTATTCCTATCTTCAGGGTGAAGTAAAGTTCACTGTCCATGATTCCTGCAAATATTTTCAGTTGATGTAATCAATGATACAGAGACTGAGAGATATATTTGATTCTGGGAATGAAAGAGTGAAACATATAATTAGCTGCCTCAGATAACAGTTTCAGCAGATGGGTAGGAGCGCAATGCTTCTAATGGGCCTTTTTTTTACCCAAGGGAGGTTGGCAATCACTTTTGCTGACTGGATGCAGTATTGAGGGCATCTGGGAGATGAGTCTCTGATAAATGGGTTTATGCAGTTTGTCAAACAAGCCCATTTGTGAGCAGCGCTTTTGTGATCATTCCCAGAGAAGAATCACAAAGATCACTAATTATTGTGAGACAGGCTCTCATGTTCTGCTAAAGACATCCAGGTGTATGAAATCCTCCTGTAATTCTCAAATAAATGCTGTACACCATCTCCTGAGTATAGACTTCAGCTGTCACCTTGTCCTCTCTATGCTCTTTCCCCTCCTCCCTTTGTTCCAGTTACAGTAACATTTTTTAGACATCATTTCAGAGATGCATTTTGAAAGTTCCTTCATTTTCTGTATCTTACATCTTACTTTTTAGTACTCATCTTAAAGGCTTCACAGGGTCCAAGCAACATTTAAAGCCAGCTGTCACTCAGAAGTTCCACTTTACAGATTAGAGTGAGACTTTGAATTTTGTTTCCACAGAATTAGAAAAAATAGATATTTTGAATTTCTTGAGAATCAGAAATGTAAAAATACTTAAACTGAAATTGTTTCTATAAATGCATTTGATATTTAATTTCAAAATAATCTGTTGATTCAGAATTATTTTGTTACTGCCCTATCACTTGCTTTATTTTCCTTCATGCTTGTCGTATTTTCACAGAATAATAATCACAACATTCTTTTAAATTTTGTTTTTAAATATACTAAGGGCAGCTGCTACATAATACTGACTGAAGCATCTTATCTTATCTTTAGATCAAAGTGTCTCCAGTTCATGCAGTAATGGTAAATTTTGACACTGATATTTTGATATATAGAGCAAGAAGATAAGCATCCGGTGCACTAACAGGAGAAACAGCTGGTTTCAATATCTTTGAATACTTTTCTCTAGGACACCAAAAACTAACACAGCAACATCTGTAAACTGAGCGTGCCTGTAATATTCTGCTTTCTAGATTCTAATCTACAGCACATCATCACTGCAGCTGATCATAAACAACTTCCCGTTCAACAATTATTTCAGAAGGCATGCTCCAACTGCATTTAAAATGCTGACATCTGCTAAAGTAAGTCCAAGAGGATTGAGACATAAAGGCAAAATTCATCATATGAATTACTTTTTGAGATTATTCATGCAGTTAGCTATATATCAGGGTTTTTGTCATGCTTCTACAAAAACATTTGCTGGAAACTGAAGCCAAAGACTAAAAGTTTTTAGTAGAAGCAATGCAATTGTGTGAATCAATTCATATTGTCTATCAGGAGAAATTTTGCTTTCCCTGTCCTGTAGGTCAATTGGCACTGGTTTTGTAGTCTTGAAACTGTTATTATCCATACACTTGGGCATTTCTTTCTGGACCATGGAATATTAGAAATAGGGAAAGTGTTCTCTCATCTTGAGATAAATGAAATGCGACACACATAAATGATAGATATGCATCTTAGTTAAAATTCAAACAAATGTTTCTTTTTCTTTTTAACTGTGGCTTTGTTCTTGAGATGTATCTTCAGTGTTTCAAGTGAAAATATCTCAAATGTACAATTCATTGAAAAAATTTGCCCAAACTCAAATGAAGAAAAGCATGTTATATGTTATGGCTTCAGCTAGGAGCCTGCAAAGGGAAAATAAAATATTTTTTTCCCCAGCACATTCTGCAGCATGTGTATTCTATTTGGGAAGGTTGTCTTTTCCACTCGTCTCACAGACTGGTTACAGGTGGAGGCTGGAGTAAAGTCTGTGCTGGTGCTCTCAAGTAGCACAGAGAATGCTTTTCCTTTTTGCAGCTTGCTGTTGGATTTTGATCATATGGCACCATTTCAGATCCAGAGGAAACAATCAAGTTAATGTATAAGGCATATTAAGACTCTAGCCCTTGCTTTTCTGCAGATTGCCATGTCTATGTAAGAAAGTCAAAGCCTCTGAGGCCTGTGGTCCAAGCTTTAGACCAGGGGTGAGCACTATCTCGTATGACAGGGTGTATTCCAGGATCTTCAGGGACTGAGAGATGAAAGACATACATTGCGTGCCTCTGAAAAGAGGGAAACAGAGAGCACCTGAGATATGGCAAAGGCTAGCTGAGATCCCACTGCTCTGCTGGGAGACATGGCTAGGCTGCATATGAAGATACATTGCAAGATGACCTGGTGTTTTCAGGCTTTTCAATGCCTATCGTCTTGCAGTTCATGGGGTATTTGGCCACAGCCAGCCACACATCATGAGGCACAGGAGCTGCACTCGCTGCTTACAACCTGCACAGTTTGCGAGTCACAGATTGGTTGCTCTGCTGGAAAGTCTTCGGTTTCCAAGGTCTCCCTCAGTGGTTTTTCAGGCGATGTTATAACTGGGAAGAGTTCGATGTTTATGACCTCCTTCCATGCTTCTAAGTTCTCATTTCTGTTAGTATGGAAGCCGTGGTGCAGACATTGTCTTGATTTTAAAGCTAATTTCATGCACAAATGTATTTCTTCCCCTAACCCAGCTAGCCGCATAAGCTTGCAAAGTCCAGCTCTGCTTGCTGCCATTCGGCCAACCACTCGCTCAGCACCTGCCACAGCTCCTTTGCAAAGTCCTTGGTGCTTGGATGCCCCTTGCATCCCATTTGGCTCCCACACATGCCCAGGGACATTTGCACAGGTGTGTTTTGAGGATGTGGGGTGAGAGCAGAGTAAGGCATACTATCACCACAAAAAGTAAGGATGGAAATAAAATGTCAGAATTCAAACAAACAGTTCTCTGAATATTATACCCATTAAAAAAAAAACCAAATAAACAAAAAACCAAAACAAAACAAAAAAAACCAAACCAACAGAAAAATGTCTCCTATAGTCCTGGTGATTTTAAACTAAAAGTGCTTGTCATCCTCCCAACTTTTAAAAAGCAAAAGGCTGTTTAGCCCTGTTAATCACTGAGCAGGTTAGAATGAATTTCTAAGCAAGCTAATGACCTCATGGTGACAAACTATTCAAAACATCAGCCAACGAGTAAGATTCCTTAAACAAACTCTTTAAACATGTGTGCCTGTGTACGGCCAGTAGAGACAGCATGTTTGGAGCTGAAAGGAAGGCAGTGAGTTGATGGAGTTCTGCAGTTGAATGTACAGAGTGTCTGGGGGATCTGCATAGGCAAGCTATGGTATTACATTTGGGGTAAAAGGCAGGCTTTGGGGAAGATCCATAGCTTTGTGCTGGGAAGTAAGCGTATTCTTTAAAGCTTACAAGGGGAAGAGAATTGATTTTTAAGAATTATGTATTTAGAGGTATTTAAAAACCAGTACTATTTCACACAGAGCAATAGTGGAATAATAACTGAAACAATTGGTAAAAATAATAATATGAAGAATAAAATGGATTTAATTGAGCTATATGTAAGGGACATTAAGGAAAATATTATGTACTAAGATTTTCTTCTGATATGGCTATAGAAATCAAAATAGTAAAAGTGAGTTGGTACAAGCTTCTTTGAAGAATACCTGATTTTCTACACATTACTCAGCACATTAGAAAGATAACAGGTGGACAGTGTTCCAGAACGGATTAAGTACCCAACATCATGTCAGTAAAGGGTCTTTTAGACACTGAGTGATGTCTGAGCCTATTGTTGTGCATTTTAACTTGCCTTTGCCTGTATTTTTTTAATGTCATTAAACTCTGCTGGCTAGCATTTCCTTCCCTTGCAGTATTTGCATGCAATTACTCTTTGTGATTTCTTCTCTGCAGCTTGTGGCACCCGCTACAGGCTGGAACATTTTCACTTTTGGCTCTCATAAGCCATAAAAAATGGTCTGCTATAAAAATGCTCTCTTAAGCGTTTGCAGTTTTCCTTGAGCCAATTTTTTTCAAATCCTGCTACGTTATATCAAGATATACAGAAACATAATTATCTTACCTAGGAAAACTTTTGTTAAACAAGTAATAACACTCCAAATATTTATCTTTTACTTAGAAAAATTACCTTGTTATTAAAAAACAAATGTGAGTTGAAAAACAGAATTCACTTATAGCTAAAAAAGATTTAATGCTCAGCAACTAGGTTCCGGATACAAACATTGCTCTCTCTCTGAAACACCATATATTAAGTACTTGACACAGCATGTATGGTAACCATTCCGACTATTTTTCATCCTTTGATGGTAATAAATGTTGAAAACAATTACAGGGACCAATAGAAATATTCACAAGTGAGTAGCGTGTATAAAAATAAGGACTGTGGGATTTGGCCCATACAGTACTTTCACATAAGAGCTCCCCTTTGTTCCTGCTGAGCAACAACTGAAGTCTAATTCTACATGGTCTAGTTATTGCTTTGAAGAATGAAGCATTTGTTGACCTATGGCAAAGAATAATGCAGTGGAGGGGATTGGACTATATAGCTATTTGTATGTGATTATGTGGCAAATCTGTATGCGGAGAAAATAGTTATAGCGATGTTGGTTTCTGCTACTTAAGGGCTGGGCAGAAACATGTTGGAACTCTTTCTGGGTTGGTACATCGGTCTACGTGACCAACAATGATCCTGTGATGTGTGGAGTTTATCTGGGAAATATCTGAATAGGAAATATTAACATGGCCTCCTTGCTCTAGGGAGCAAGGACTCTTTTCCTGAGTCTGGAGAGTGAGAGCTAAGACACTGGAAGTCCTGGTATGAATGGGATGGAGACGTACAAGTGAGAAAGTTAGTTATTTTTATGTCACAAATTTTGGCCAGAAGCTGCTAGAGGCAAAACTCTTCTACAGGTCAAGACCGTGGAAGCTAGTGAGCCAAAATACCTTCCTGATCCCAAGAACCTCAGAAGCTCCGTCATTGTGTTAGATATTGTGGGTCCCTCTCCTCTGGTGAAAGAGACTACATCTGCCTGGGATGTTAGCCTGTGATCACAGCTGAGAACTGGTGTGCTGTAGCTGCCGCTGGGATTAATAAAGGTGTTGCTGTCATATCACATTTCCACCATCTGCTTGCTGGATCCAAGTGCTGCTTCTTACTGACTGTATAAATGTTAAGGTCTTTGGGGCTGAAACCAGCCCTTTAATTTTACAAATTGGATGCACACTATTTTATGTGGCAGACTCTAACTGTTTGGGACTTGAAGGCATTTCTGAAGTAGCAATGAAACAGCCTTGGCCCCAGATGTCTCTTCAGAGTTGCCAAATATATATAAAGCCACTCTATTCTATCTACTCTATTACAGGTTTCTTTCATCCTATGTAAGCTATAAAATCTACATTGCAGCTGTTTGCTTCTAAGGAGAGTATAAACTCTGCAAGTACATTCTTCCTGACAAGCTTTGCAACAGTTTAGTGATGATTCAGGCATTTCACCAAAGAAGAAGAGATCCTGTGCAATGCATAAATTCTACTGAGACCCTGCACAGCCTGTGAACTCTCTAGGATCCCTTGCAGAACACTCCAACAATCAAAACAGTCAGAACAAGTAAAGCTATTATTATTCTTCCCAGAATCTCCACAATACTCACAGGGCCCAGTCAACAGTAAGAACTGAATAAGCCCAAATGCGCATTTTGTGATTCCAGTTGTTGTTGAGATACTGTTTGACAAAAGCAAACAAAAAAACCCTACCAATTTTCAACTCAGAAACATATTTTCCAATTACTATCAAGCCTCCCACTAAATGATCTGCTAGCAAGAAACTTCCATGATACAATACAAGCTGAACGGTTCCCAAACAACTTGGATTTTTGTGGCAACTTAATGTCACTTAAAAAGTAAAGGTTACTGTTCTGGCACTCATACTGGCTGTGCAATTGCTCAGGCAATTGCAGTTTAATCACAAGATTTTAATAATGATAGCTCAAGCTTCTACATTAAAAAAAAATAATTACATGTTTGTGTTCTGGCAAACACTTATAGGCACTAAGAAGAGCTGAGTTCAAGGTCGTGGAGGTTTCAGTAAATTACATTGGCTCGAGCTTGGATCAGGACTGGGGAACCCATGTCTCACCAGTAACCAGCAGAGCACTGTAAAACCAACAATGGTCCCTCACACACAAAGATTTTAAACAAAGGACCTCAAATACATGGAACACTGTTGGAGAGAAAAGCCAAATGTAATAAAACACCAATTTTAAAAATTGACAGTCTGGGTAGTGTGACTACCGGCACGCAGCTCACACTTCCAATAGCCCTGAACCCAGGCCTCCTCCTACAGCTGGAGCATCAGCCAAGACAGCCAGCTGTAATCCCACACTCTTGTCACCATTTCTCTTGAAGGGGTTTCTCTGTCTGATAGAAAACGCTTATCTCCTCTTCTACTTCCTGGAAGATTTTCTTCTGCTAGGCCTTAGCCTTCCACAATTAAAATCAGAACCACATCCATTGTCCCAGAACTGTCTCTGAACAAACGCGCATTCATTTATAAAATCCAGGGTGGATCAGCACACAGAGATTCCCTAAGTCATAAGAGCTGTGGGAGCAGACAACTTTCACTTTTGCATGCAGGTTTTCTTGAGGTTCCCATTCTGACACCAGAAAAGAAAGTCTTCAACTAAATGTGACCCAAATTTCCTAATTACGGCGACTTGTTACCATGATGTGTAATTCCAGAGTCCAGGACACACACTTTGGACAGGTGGAGAAGACGCAAACTCAAAGAATAAGTGGCTCCTGTTTAAAGACATCTCACCAAGGTTTCTGCTGTTCTTAAATTTTACCTAGCTTTTCTTACACACGTATATATCCGTGGCTGAAGGGTCCACAGAGCCTCTAACTTTTCTGTGAATTTCCTCTCTCTCAATTCTTTTTTATGTATGCAAGAAGGTGAATTACTGAGGAAAGAACACTGGAGCACAAGTCCTTGGATTGCTATTGCAACGCCACAAAAGCAAGAAGCAGGAGACTGCAGCGGAACGGGATTCATCTTGCACTGGCCTGTGTGTTTACAGGGTTGTCCTCCATGGGATTGAGAAAATTTTCCTCTGTCTTCCCTGTAGTTCTCCATCTGATGTTGCCCATCACCCTTGTGCGTATGGGTGTGTAGCTCCAAGAGGATTTTGTTTTCCTTCTCCCACCCCTGCCAGTAATTACCAACACACAGTACCCGGGAATGAAGAAGAAGGGGAGAGCTCTAAAGGAGCCTACCACCAATTCAATGGGGCTTTGATTTAACAGCTCCGAGTTCTTTGAAAACATTTTGCCAAGAAAAGCTTGCCATCAACACGTATAATCTCTTATCAGGGGCCATTGAAAGCCTGGGTTCCGAGGTTAATTCTCCCATCGCAACGAGTTTCAATCAGTTCAAAACTCACATCGAGATGAAAGCTGCGAAGCCTTCTCGCCCGGTTTGTCCCGCAAAACCCACTGAGATCAACCGACTGGGGAGGATTAGGGCACGCTCATCTGCTGGCTCTCCAGCAGGACGGGCAGGCTCAAAAGAAAAACAATAATTAGGGATAATTGCTTGTGTCCAAACACAGGCATTAAAGCCCCTTTCCCCTTTGGTACTTTGTGAGCTGGAATGAAAAAGACACCCCCTGTTTTGACAGCTGGGCAGGCGAGCAGAGCTGGTGACAGATGAAGCGAGACGTACCCCGGCCATCCGCGGCCCAGCGGGGCGGGCCCAGGCCCGGGGCGGCGGGGTCCGGACCCTCCTCAGGCCCGGCCCTCGGCGGGCGGAGCCGACCCGAGATGGCGGCACCGCCCCGAGCTGAGGGGAGAGCCGCCCCCTGAGCCCGGCCCCGCCCGCGGGCGCTGCCGTTGGACCCCCCCAACGGCGGTAACGGCCGCGGGGCCCGGCGGCGCCGACACCCCGGCATCCGGGCCGTCCCCGGGGAGGAGGGTGGAAGTGTGGAGGGACGGCGGCCCTTGTGAAGGACAAGGCGAGGGAAGGAGATGCGTTGCTGTAGGACCCCGGCACCGCGGGCGGGCGGTGGGCTCCGCTCCGCAGGGGGCCGCGCTGCCGCGGGGAGCGACGCCGGGCGGCCGGACCCGGGGCCCGGGCGGGAGGAAAGGACGGGACCGGGGGGCCGGTGGCTGGGAGCCGCGGGGAGCCGGGTATGGGGGCTCCTACCTACACGTGTTGGGTTTCTTGTGGGCTTAATCGGCAAACGCAAATCAGATGGGAGCAGTAACGCGCTTCAAAACAACTGACTAAAATTACACTCTCGAGCTGTAATGTATACAACGGCATGAGTGATTAATTAGGGAAACCCACATCCGACAAGAAAGATTTTTTTTTTTTTTGAAAGGAATCTTGGAAAACGCTGCAAATACAGCTGGGATCCAGATTAATACATTTATCTAATAAAGCTCTTCCCGGTCGCCTTCTGTCTCTCGCCTGGTCCCGTCTTCTCCTTCTCCTTCTCCTTCTCCTCCTTCTCCTTCTTCTCCCTCGCACTGGGGTCGGCTCAGCCTGCTCGGAAAAGCTAAACTTTTTTTTGTAACCAAAAATTACATTTGTGTGTTCATATCA
This sequence comes from Rissa tridactyla, assembly GCF_028500815.1. Taxonomy (NCBI): domain Eukaryota; kingdom Metazoa; phylum Chordata; class Aves; order Charadriiformes; family Laridae; genus Rissa; species Rissa tridactyla. The sequence goes on along the minus strand of NC_071497.1, from coordinate 59,270,355 downwards.
GAGCGTTTAAGGCGTTGGGAAGACGTGGAAAAAACGGGAATGAACGGGGAGATGCTTTGCTTTTCCACCGGGGAGGTAAAGCAAGGTTACCCTCCCTCCTCTGAAAGCGGAGATGGAAATGGAGCTGTGTTCCGCCAGAAGGACGAGGCACAGGCGACGCCTTTGCTACAGGAGATCTTTAGCAGCATCAGCATCACTGCTGCGGCAGCGGCGCTTGCGAACATAAATCACGATGCGTTTTTGGGACTGTGGTAGCCTAGGTGGTGGCGGTGCTGGTGCAGGCTCAGCTGTCATACGGATTATCACACAAAACTGGTCCGAAGGGTGACGAGTAAAGCGAGGCACGGAAAGCGGTAACCTATCTAATTCTACCAGAGCAGACTCCACTGCCAGAGCTCACTTCCGTTAAAAAAAAAATTAAAAAGTATTTTTTTTTTTATGTCTGTGTAAAATCCCAAACACTCAGAAGCTGGTTGACTTCAGAACACATCGACGAATAAAATGAACGAGAGAGCTTAAGTCTCCTAATCTTAATTTACGGTATTATGACGACCTTACAAACGGTAGCAGTTTTCTGCCCCTTTGGTCCTGGACTTTGAATGTTCTTAGCAGCTAATCTAAATCTGCCTGCATGGAAGGTCTATACTTTACATAGGAAAAAAAATTAAAACGTATACATATAAAACTGTTTGGGATAGAAAAATAAAATTAGAGCCCGTTTTCATAGCCCCAAAACAGAGCGAGTGAGCTTCCCCCGAGCGGCGGCGGCTGCCCCCCGCCCTGCCTCTGCCTGCTTGGTCCCCCCCAGCCCCCTGCCAAAACCAAGACTGCAGGTAGCAAACTCTGCAAGGAAACACGGTGTGTCACACACGGGCAACGCCAGCGAGAGCACCCTGAGGGTTATTTTTGTGTTGTTGTTGTGGCGCTTTTCCTCAACTGCACAAAAATAATGAGCGGAAGTTTGAATGGAGAGACGTTAATTTTAATGTTTACTGATTTAAGTACATTACAACACAAAATGCAAGCCCGGTCCCACAGGGAGAGATGTCTCTGTACTATCTCGAGGCGGTTGCGGATATCTATGGAGCTTTTTCTATGACTAAATCTCCTGCTACCGGACGGGAAAGCGGAACAATTATTAAACCGAGCAATAATTAGTTTTAAAATATCTCTAAATTAGTTCAAACGCAAGAGACACCTCTTTGAGAGTCCCGGGGGTCCCCAGCATATAACAGGTTGTCATTTAAATGCGGTGTGTGTGGGTGTGTGGGTGTGTGGCGTGTGGTTTCTTTTTTCTTTCCCTCAAGGGTAAAATCTTGACAGCCGTTTCTCACGAGAATCTTCCGGGTGATTTTTATGGAGAAAAATTGACAACGTATCGGCGGTTTTTCCTAGCCCAAATGTCCGCCGCAGCCCCACCAGCACGCTGGCATGAGCAAACCCAATTCGACTCGATCCCTAACCCGTCTCCCAGCTCCAAAGTTACACCGGGAAATCCCAGTCTTTTTCTTCACCACTTTCACTTCTTCTGATTAGACAAGTTTTGACAAGCTGCAGAGCCCTGATAGAGACCCTACCCTGCCTCCCGGCACTCGGAGGAGTCTACCCAAATCTTTTATTGTGTTGCCGTACTGCCGTGTTCTTTGCTGCTGGATCGGTATGTTTTATTGATGGTCGTCGCAACATTCGTGTTGTGATTGTAACTGTGACTTGCCAAACGCTGTAGTTCGTTCTGAAAGTTCCTAGAAAACATAAGCATAGGTATGGAAAAAAATAAGAGCTAATAATGCACTAAAGTACCTTTCTCCAGATAGTTCTGGAGAACCTTCCTACCTAGGGCAGCATCAAACCTCAAACAAGAAACGCTGAACTTCGGTGTAGATGGTAATCTGAAGTTTGAACGAGAGGGGCAAGAGTCCTCCCAGTCTACGGCAAAGCAGCCTCCGAGCACGAATGAGAGGACACCATGGGTTTGTTCCTTCAGCTCCTCTTTTCCTAAAAAGCTCCTGAATAAATAGGTAAGAAATTAAAAGCGAGGAGGAAATACCACGTAGGCTGTGATGGGGTTTTGCTTGTGTGGGCATAATTCTCTTCCGATCTTGTTGTACACGCTGCAAATGTAGAGAGGGGGGAAAGCGACCCTTAAAACGAAATCTGAACGGATACTTTTGCATTTCCTTTTAAAATGAGGTCACTTATTCTTTGAATACGACTGCGTGACAGCCTACCGCGGCCAGGCGCCTGCATACATCCGATTGTCAATATTGCGAATCAGAACCGTAGGCTGGATGCGGCATCAGCGCCTGGGTTTTTTTTTTTCTAAATGTTACACTTCGAGGTTTACGTTTCTGTTTGTCTAATACAATTTCTGCCAGGTGGTTTTCCTCCAAATTAAGCAAGAGACGCCGATCGCTGTAAGAATTAGCTTGTGTCAAGTTTTAGGTGGAAAAGGGAATTTGACAATACCGCAGTCGAACATTTCAACAGCCATTTACCACTAAAAAGCGCAGCTTCCAGAGTTATATACCTTGTACTACAGTTCATAAACTTGATTTATGATGAAACAGAATTGCTGGGTTTTACTGCTCTGGCCCTCCCAGCTGGTAAGAATTTGACTGCAACATGTGGGATTTACAGTGAGAGAAAACGGCATTATATCGAAAGCTTCCCCTGCATACGTGATCCCAGTCAACAGGTAATGGAAAACTCTGTCTTGCAAAACCACGCACGTATTCAAAACCAGATTTTCGCGGTCAGACGGCGCAGAGGAGGTCTGCCTGCTCCTCCGCTCTCAGATCTGCCTGGTGCCGCACGTACAGAAGGAAAGTGCCCCGGCAGTGCCTTTCCAGGAGCGGAGGGAGCCCACACGGAGGACCCGGCTTCCCCGGCGCCGGGGGCTGCCGCCGGCGATGCGGAGGGGAGCAGCGGCCAGTGCAGGAGGGCGAAGGGGAGCCGGCACGGAGGTTTTGCCCTCCCCGCTCTCGGGTGAGCACACGGCGGCGGCGGCCGAGAGGAAGAAAATGCGGACGCTGCCTCTGGAGGAGTAAATCTTTTCCCGAGCGTCTGTGGTTGTCTCGCTGCGACCGCATGGGTGCAGGTCGGCGAACGGGGTGCAATTTGTGCCAGCTAGGCATGCTAATATTTGTGCCTGAAATAAGCTGTCGATGAACATGGTGTGTTTTAATACAACAGGGTGGACAATATGTACTAAATCCCCATCCCTCGTCTTGGTCCCCTCATAAAATCACAGCCCGGCGCAACGACACCGGGAAGGACGGGCGTGCTATAACCAAAGCATTATTAATAAAACGGCTAAGAAACTAAAACACCGCCCCATGGAGTTACCTCCCCAGCCCCCCACCCTACCCAGGGGGGCTCGGACCTCCCTTTGCGGCCGCTCCCCCCACGGAGCCGCTTGCACCCTCCACCCCGTCGCTATCGGGGGCACCGTTGGCGGCGGCTGCCGGGGAATGGAGCCCCCATCCCGTCTCTCCCCACTCGCCCCACATCCACGAGCCCGGCTTTCGCCGTTCTCGACCCAGGGCTCAGGGGCGGCGGGTGGTTCAGGGGGCTTCGGCTGTGCCCGCTTTGGGGGCAGGGGACTTGCGAGGAGACTCGCAGGGCTCCCCATGGGCACACTCCTGCGTTTTGTCCTCCTCCAACTCTCTCCTTTCTCCCCACGGACCGCTCTGCAGCCCGCTCCTAAAATGTGCAGCGTCTTACCGAGGCGCTTGGCAGAGGGCTACCTCTCACTAGGAGAAAAAGTGTTTTTCGAGCCTGTGTGGAGTACATGGGGTGGCCCAGGAGAGCGGCTTTCGCTGCCTGTACCCGGGGGGGGCTGCGGTCGTGCGGTGGGAGAGGGAGCCTCTGGCACAGCCCCGCTCGCCCGCCGGCTCCGAGCTCCGCGAAGCGACACCCAGGGGCACTTTTGTGGGTGATTTGCACAAACCCGTGGAAAGCTCGGGGGAGAGAGGGAGGGAGGGAAGTGGAGGACATTTGGGAGAGTGCAAAACCCGTGCTAGAGAGGGAGAGCTTGGCTTTGAAAGTACGGTACTGTATCGTGCCAAGGTGATAATTGGAAAAATATCCCTGCAAGGCAGAGTTTCTATAGGTTTGGTTTTCTTTTTTCTTTCCTTTTCTTTTTTTTTTCTTTCCCCCCCCAACACAAGTTCATGTAAGCTTTCGACAGCTAAAATCGTCAGAGTTTCCATCCCTCATCCAGAAAGCCACTAATCTGAGTTGCTTTTGCAGTGGCTATTTACAGGCAATTATAGGATAGGCATATGTTACCGAAGGAACGAATGTGGTCTTTCGTCTTCTTTCATGCTTTAAATTAAATGGTTCTCTCTGTTCGTGCACACTTAAACACTTTTCTTTTTTACTTGCCTCTAAAGCCCGTTGCTTAAAAGATGCTGCCGTACCATAGGTTTTAAAAATTTAGGGTTTTTTACTGCGGTCTTCTCTGGGCTAAACGAAAGGTGATGGTTTCACTTTAGACCACTCATACGCCAGCAAGAAGAGTCAAATAATGATTAACGAGCGTATTTCACCGCTGGGGGTCCTGGGGAAGGGGAGGTTTTGCTGCGTGGCTGACAGGAGGCTGGTCTCCCCCCACGCCCCGGCCCGCTGGGTGGGTGCTCGCGGGCCGTGGGAGTGTCGCAGGGGTGGAAGGTGCTGTGGGAATAAAAGGTGGCATTATTATTATTATTATCATTATTATTATTAAACAACTTACTGAGAAGCAATAATGTAAACAGGCACTCGGAGGTGGAAGTGAGGAACTTCTGGTTTTAGTGGTTTTGCGGGATATATGGCTTCTCATACGGTCTTGGTATTTTAATTGTTGCTCCTCTCGCTGTAGATTTGCGGTCTTGACACAGCTGAGCTGTTAAGTCAAGAAGCGAGCAAGAGACAATCACAGGCAGGGCTGTCTCCTTCGCTGAGAAAATAATAGCCGAACACGTTGTGAACCCAGTGTTATAATCTCAGCAGCAGTTTAACTCATGCTCACAAGTGCTTTTAGCATAGAGACGTTATCCGTAAAAATTTCTCCGCAGCAAAATGGTTCGTTTTCGTTTGAGGTCTCTATGCATGCCATTTCCCGGTTTTCTGTGGTGTACATTCTTCATTTGGAGTTCATAAAATGAACAAACTCGGATTAAAAAACTACGGAATAGTCCCTTGCTGTGAGTAAGTGTTGTGTTCTCGGGCTCATATCTGCTATTAAAAAATATCGTTCTTCTTTCCCCCAGACGAACTGCCCGGGGAACAGGATATCAGGCAACTACTCTTTGTTCGCAGCGACGTGGGGGAGAGGAGAATCCCCCTTGATAACACTACCGCGAGAGATCAGGACATTCAGAAATCTTGACGCTGCAATTGTGTTTGGTGTTTTTTTTGTTGTTGTTGTTTTGGTTTTGTTTTGTTTTTTTTTTTCTTTTTTGTTTGTTTGTTTGTTTTAATTCGAATCTCAGTGAGTATCCCCTTCAATCCCACTTCTCCACACCTCATTTTTAGCTCTTTTTCTCAGCTCAGCTCAGCCTAGCTTTCTCTTCTCTTGACCCAAAACTTCCTTTTCCCTTATGGTCTTCAAACCACCCCCCTCTTTTCCCTACACACCTTTAGGACCTTCTCCGTCATTCCTGAAAGACGCTCGTTATGAGGAGACATCCCCCAGGGCGGTGCATTCAGCCTTGACCGCAGCCTGTGTGTCTCCAGTCTAACATACTGGGAATTCAAGAGGCACACTGGATGAAGGTCCAGATCAAAGGGAGACAATCCAAACGACGTCGAAGTTTGAGCTGTATTGTTTCCCCCTTCTTTCTAAAATATTTATTGAAGGCAGCAGTTCATTAATTGGAATAAGACAGGATAGGTCTATTGATGCCAGTGGTATACCACAATTTATAGCAATTACAGATCCATATCACAGTGAAATGTCAACCTAAGAGAGACAGACACTTCAGCAAAGAAGAAAGCCTGTTATGGCATTGGAAAGGAAGGGACAAGAACTAGAACTGTGACTTTTTTCGAAATCTAAAAAAGGAGGCAGATCTGATTCCATTTGAGGTTTGTGCTCTTTCTTATTTTATCCTTGTGGTTCACCAATTCCTTGCTAAACAATAATAGACATTCCTACATAATTTGATATTTAGTTATTAAAATGATCCAACGTGTTCTATACGTAATTTAATTAAGATCCCACCTTAAATCAAGCAGTCGTGTATAACAAGGCTAAGTCCAATGTGGGACAATTGCTCTGCTGCTTTGAAACCCCGGTGCGGTGTGTGCCCACGTAATGCAGGGCAATTCCTGGGCCGTTTGTTTGCAGCCGGTCCCTGTGGATTCGGGCCTTTCCCTTTGTTAGACATCTGCCATGTGATCGGTGTGGAGGACTGGAAAGGGCAGCCTTGTAACAACATTATTTCAGGAGGATAATAAGTAGCCATCATAAATTCCTTTTTTAATAGTTTATTGCCGGTTGTAGTCTATTGACAGTGCCTGTTTTATAGCATGGAGGAAAACAGTTCCTTGTTGGCACTAGTCACTAAAACTGTTTGATAGCTCTGGCGCTTTTTAGTGCCTTCAGAGAAAACCTAGTGTCTCATGAAATGAATCATAAATAGCTGAGTTGAAGTTGAACAAAAGACGGAAAGAGGGAGGAAAAAAACAGTCTTGCACTTACTGAAATATGTTTACTTTGGACAATAATCTATTAACTAGTTTAACAAAGATACTCTAAGGCTCAATCCTGCTGTCTTAGCTGGAAGAAAAAATAAATTCCATGAGGATTGTGTCTTGGGCCTTTATAAGGAGACTGTTCAGCAAAGATTGTCTTTCTTCTAGCTCACAGAGTAGTATGTACAAAACTCTTATGTACTAGACTTCACCTTTGTGAAAGGAAAAGCAATGCAGTCTAATGTTTAGAGTGGTGTTGTCATCACTGTCCTGTTGTGTAACATTGGACAGTTTATGTGCTCTCTTGGGATAGGATACAGTGAAATATATAGGTATTTAGAGAGGGCTGAGAAAGAACTGGTTGTCCACTGGGTCCCACAAAATCCCAACTAGGCTGCTGTGTAACTCTCCAGATGTTTACATTTACAGTCTCTACCCTGAATCATTTTATTCTGAACCCTAAGACCACCACTCTTATTTAAAACTCTTGTTCAAAAGACAGAAACGTGGCTGTCTCAGTCAATACTGGGCTTCACTGGCCATGTAGGAGACTCGCAGTCTTTATGGGCACCGTAATACAATTTTGTTAAGGTTACTACCCAGTCTTTCTCTTTCCCCTTTTCCTCCCCAGGGGTTGATGAGTGCAATGTGGATCCTGAGACTTCAGTTTCAGCATTAAATATTAATTTAATTTTTTGTCAGTTTTCTCCCTAACCAGCCCTTCCCTATGTCACCCCTCTGAGCAGGTGACTCTTAAGCTCACCTAGGAGTCATCAGGAAAATCTGATTTTGGACCTAATTTATTTTGGATGAAATATACTGCCAGATGCCAGCTTGAAAGACAGGGCTAAATGATGGAGCCCATTGTATATATAACACTGAGACGGAAGTGAGAGACCTGGGTTTAGTGTCCTCCTCAGCCTCAGAGGCTGAAAAATCTTAGATGAAATCGATGTTTCCCATTTGTCACGACAGTATCTAAGCTACCACCCTTCATAAGATGAGTTGCACTGCAGAAATTAATCTAAAACTCAGTGTGACGGAGCACACCTCTGGATCCTTGCTTTTCAGGCATTTAGTTATGCTTCTGATACGTGCTTCCAGGTCTGCTAATACTATTAATTCAATGCTTTTACTTTTAATTCCTCAAAAGAGGACTCAAAGTCCCAGAACTCCCATGCCTTCCAAGTGATGCTGGTTATGAGGCTAGAGCCATGCTACTTCACTGTGTTAGCCTAAATTCTCCACTCACTACAGCTACAAGAGGAATGAGGAACGCCTATGCTTTTATGGGTAGGACAGATGCAAGCGTGAGCCACTAGCCACTGGGCTAAGACAGGAAATGAAGCCAGCCTTCCCACTTCCAGATAATTCTGTAATCCACTTTATAAACACCATGGTGTGATCCAAAGAGGGTACAGGGCCATATTACTCATGCAGGTGAAGACCGTTTCCTACAGAGATATACATCAGAAGAGACAAACTGCAGAAGGTCAAACAGGATTTCATGCTTCTTAGGTGTGTATGCACTGTGTAGGAAACCTGAACGCTTTAGGCTGAGTTCTGGATTTTGGTCCAGAATGACTAGTGTAGCCCCTAACTTGCTACAGCTTATTGTATCGCAGTCTCATGATTTTACAGGATGAGAATCTGATTTTTTTTACCAAGTAGGCTCATATTGTTATATAATTACCTCTGCCTTGTTCACTTCAGGAGTGGATTTCTCTTGAACCCTCCTTTTGGACACTCCTCCCAAGCATCATCCATTTCTATCTACTTCTCCATCAGAAAGCATTGTGCCTATGATTTGTGATTGGCAGTGGGTCTCAGTTTTGTCCTACAGCCAACACAAAGTGGCGGCCTTGTCTGATGATCTGAATTCTTGTCCCAGTAAATGCCTCTCTCCTCATGTCATCTCCTGAGTGTTGGCATTGGCTGAGGAAGAAGACCTAACACCTCTGGTTTTGGTGCACAGAGAGAGAGATGCCTGTCTTCAAAAACTTTTATCAAAGAGTTGTGATGGTGGAAATTGTGTACACCCTGGGGTAGACTTCTCTGAGGAGTGTAGAGTCTGATCTGTTACAGAATGTGTCGGAAACCTGAGGAGGGGATAAGGAAGTCCAAGCAGAAGTTAACAATAAATCTCAGATCACTCCTTCATTTCTGGACCTTATTTTTTTTAAATCTGCTATATGCTTTGAGTAAGACATAAGGGCATTAATAAATTAAATAAATGTTGCAAATAAATGTCTATTATTTGTCAACCATCTGAAACTGCAAACAAAAGACGTGATTTGGGCCAAAATTAGCATGTAATGTATATCTTGCCTATTTTTGCTATGTCAAGCATGAGGCTCACACAAGCGGATCGTTGCAGCCACATACAGTTCCAGTGAAACCAACTGTGCATCTGCTCGCATGCAACAAGCTACATGGTTAGGGCCACAAGTCCTGATTTGCATGCAGTTACACACAGGTAACTTTGCACTGATGAATGGTTTCCTTTATTTTTATTGCCTCAGAAGCAGAGATAATTGTCTTCCTTATTTCATTTATGTTGTAAATGCAAAGTTGCTTGTTATCTTTCAGTGCTTGCAGGATCCTGGCCCACAGTAATAAAATAAACAAATAATTTATTTTATGTCACTGCTTCTTTTTAAGGATTCCAGTCACCTGTGAGCATCTCATGCAACAGCCCATGTTTTTTTAGTGTGCTCTACCTTTCTTTCCCTTGGGTTTCAAAGTCCACTTGCTAGACAGAGTCAGCAAATCTCTTTTTTCCACTGTCATAGGACACCTGCAATTTTCAGAAGTCTGCAGAAATGTCTGTGCATGGAGAATGAGTACAGTTTGGGTTTGTTGTTTTGTTGGGTTTTTTTCCTGTGAGATACTCCACATATTCTGATGGTTCATTCACTATTTTATTTGATATAAAGTCTTAATCCTTTCTCCTCCAGCTTTGCTTCTTGTCTTTGGGACTCAGTAAGGTGTGGAAATGCTATGCCATACTGACACCTGTCAATATCTGTCTGGAGAGCACTATCCAACTTACCAGTGTCTCCTCATGACCTGACTCTCCTGCAGGGAGGAAAATCCTCTTGACTTAAGCAATAGTTGGAGAGGACAGGCAAAAACTCTGGGGTCTTCTATCCTTTTCTCTTGAAAATATTTTTTTTTGTTGTTCAACTGAGGAGAATAAAAGTAGATAAGTCTTCCAAACCAAAGAGAAATTTAGAATCATCGAAGCAAAATACATATGCACCCAATCATTTTAGTGATATATTACTTTGTTTAATGATTAACTTAAAATGCCATATAAGAATTTGCAATCCACAGTAAATCATTTGGTAAGAATGATTTAAATGTACTGCTGACTAATGTGAAACAGTCTAGTTTCCACACTCAGTTGGCTGCCAAACATTGTTTAAGAAAAAGGGGTGTGTGTGATCCAAGTTGACATAAGTTATAGCAGATATTACGCTCCAATATAGTGGTGGTTTGCAGAATATTGGGTTTAAGAGATAGGAAGAAGACGACATATTAAGTACCATGAGGATTGCCAGGCCTGTTTTGTGCCTTAATTGGGATGCTTTGCAACTCTACGTTTAATCCTTCTCAAAGCCTGCTTGGAAATGCATTTATGACTATCTTATCTGCAATGATACTGGGGAAGTGAAATGCTGGTTAATTTACTAACACAACAGCAAAATACAGAGGCTACTTCTATGGTAGAGGCACAAGGTTGCTCTTCTTATTGTGATGACAGAGGAGTTATTGTTTAAAAAACAATTAAATCAAGCATACTCTGCTGAAGAGCTGCAGGAAACAAGGACCAGTGATAGGAGACATGTCAAGCAGATGCATTGTTGAGAAGGGTGACTGGGAATGGCCTTGGGTTTAAAGAACAAGGGTGATGTGAAATGCAGCAAGCAGTAGTAAACACTGAGTGTGAGGGAGACATCTTCTCTACAACCAAGTATTTTCAGTTAGATTTTTCTTTGAAAGAAAGGAGAAGCCAAGGATATATAAACACTGATTTTAATGTAGGCAACAGCCATTTCAGTGAAGCGCTTCCTATTCACTATCTTTTAACAGACATATTATTTCTGCTATCACAGTCAAAATATTCTAGAAAATGAATCACTTCTGGATTGGTGGGCATGTTGTATCTTTTATCTTTCCTTCGACTAAGATTATACCAGCACCACAGTGGTGCAAGGAGTGGGGAGGAGGTCTGCTCCACTGCCACTGCAACGCGATGCAGCGCAGCTGAAAATCAACTCTAGTACTCTTAGTAGTCCAGCTGTAGCATCATGGGTGACCTGTTTGAATATTTACTCAGCTTTTCAAACAGTTAGTTCAGCCCTCCATGCTGCCCCTGCTGCCTGATTGCCAGTACCTGAGGCAACTATCTCTAGCCTTGCTGGCCCTTCTGCCCCTTGTACTGCAGCCACAGAAGGGCAGTGGATCCCAGCAATCCAGGGAAGGTGCCTGTGATCTGAGATCCCTTTGGTGCACTGGAAAACATCTACCCCATGGTGCCCTCCTGCAAATAACACTGCCACAGCTTTGGTCTTGTGGGAGGTATTCCCACAGAGGAATTCCCAGCGCACGTTCCCAGCAGAGGAATGATAGGGAAATTAGCTCATTCTGCACAGTCACCATGCAGTTCCTGCAGACCTGCCCCATGTGCCACCCTGTCCAATGCTCTTTTAAAAAATACATCATGATCAAAAGGGTGTAACTCTTGTAGACACTGTGCAGAGAAGAGCCTCTGCGAACTCAAGTCTTAATACACCAGACAGAATCAATGGCTTTACAGAAAAGCAGAGATTAACAACAGTGGGAACCCTGCATATAGGAGTGTGGAAAGCAAGGCTATTCCCTAGGAAGTTAAAAAATCCACTTCATTCATATATTTTATGGCCTAAATGGTCACAGGTGACTAATAACTTCTGAATTAGTCATTTTTGGAGTACCCAGCTGTAACACCTTAAAGCTATGTGGTTTTCAGAGTGTTATTAAGCATTTTCCAACAATCTGGTTGCTTTTAGGCAAAGGTACTCGACAAGCAGATGCATCTGAAATTGGTGTTAGAAGGCAGACAGCAATGAGGGGAGAAGGCATGTTAGAATATGTTCGAGAGTAGGTGATGTTGAAGAGGGAGGGAAGGTTTTGTGCAGCAGGAAACAAGCCAGCCAGGCAATTACAATGAAAGTATGATAAACAGTTTCAAGAGAACTATTTGACCTGTTTGGACTTACTTTCTCTCACCATTATCACCAACTAGCATCTGTGCACCCAGATGTAACTTACATCCCACAAGGCATGGCATGTAGTTCTGTGGAGCTTTAGTCCTCGTGCTTACAAGTCAGAAGCCCCCAGCAAGATTTGCTTAACGTAAGGTTGGTTGTGGCTGCGGCTGGAGTAGCGGAGCAGAGCCCTGGAGAAGCAGAAGCAAACACAACTCCACCTGCAATATCAAGAGCTGTACTTGGACACAGGCATGAAGTATTAGGGCAGATCCAAAGGACAAGACAGCAGAGGATGGCCACCCCATCTTTGTGGCATTTATGTGTCAGACCAGACCCTCTGGTGGATGTGAGCACCGGTCTCCTTGTGAGGGGGAGCCAGTCACCTTTTCCTCTGCTTGGGGCACTGCACAGTGACCTGATCAGGAGCTGAAGGGTAAATATCCCCTGCAAAGCTCCTGACTCACATACTGATGTTCAAGTGTGAACTTGTCGGCAGAGTTTTGATGCCAGTGCCTCTCTTCTTTCTCTTCTGCCCTCCACAGGTGATGATACAGCAGACCTCTGATCTTGGCTAGAGTAAAATTGCCCAATGACATCTGATACGACCTTGGAGGTCAGGAATTGGGCATTTTCTCTGTATGCTACGCATGACTGTAGACAGATGGTGTCCAGTGGGCATGCCAGCTTTCCCTGCAGGAGAAGAGCAGAGACACTGTCTTCCACTCTGGAGCACCAGCTTGTCTCCCTCCAGGTGTCTTGGGTTCACGGTCTGCAGGTGCCTCCCACACCATCCTCTCAGTCCCTTTCAATCTTTCTTTCAACACTTCCGTAGCTCCTGGCTCCAAAGGAAGCCATCCATGCAAGACAGCTTCAAGGTTCCTCTGCTGGAAATTCTTGCCTGTCCTTTTTTGCCATTTCCTTTAATGCTGTGGCTGAACCTGCCATAACCTCTAGCTGCAGAGGTTTGCCCTTTGAGGTCCTCTTTCTTTCCAGGGTGTCCAGCACCTGTGACACTCCTCAGGGCTCGGGTTGTCCCAGTGGTCTGTACTCCCGCTGCTGAGGGAGAAAACCCTGCAAAAACAGTACTCTGGGCCACCACTTTTCTTTGGCTACCTCAGAAAATCTTCTCTGCCCAGCTGATAGCCTTGTTAGCTGTGACAAAATTAATGTGTAAAAGAGTCATATCTGCATGCATGTGCACATCACTATTTCGTCTAAACAGCGACATCTCCTGACACCCGAGCTGCAGCTGTGTTAGTGGGTTACTACTCCAATAAAGTTGTTGTTGTTGTTACATACAGTAAATGGCCTCCCGAGGGCCACCCTTAACAAGAACCATGTCTGCTCCTGCGTTTCATTCAGTGCCAAGCATGCTGTCAGCACTTAACAGCTATTAATAATAACAGAAGGAATTACAAAGCTTCATGGGACAGAATAAAGCCTGCTTAAAGGCCGTTCTTTGAGGGCTGTCCTACTTTGCTTGTATTCATACATCCAAACTGGATCTATTTAAGACGATAAAGTTAAAATTACCAACGTAATGTAATTCTGAGTTTGAAGCTTTGCCAGACATTAACTGCTAAGGCTATTTCTATAAACAAAGTGCACTTTCTAAAGGAACATTTACTTCAGCTTTTAACTGTGATTTCCTGTGGAAAACAGTTGTGTTGGTAAGAATTCAAACATGCAGTTTATTCATACATTAATTAAAAATCGTTGATAAAAGCAGAAAAGATTTCTGTTTTGGGCATTTTCTGGCAGCTATTTGATGTGTTTGAAGAGTTTGGTTTGAAGAGTTAATCATATTCTTGAGTTCCTTTAACTGGTTGGTAAATGGCAGCAAATACCTGATATGAAGATTATTATTTTTCTGATGTATTGGGCCAATCTGGCATAACTGGGGGCAAGTGACGTTATTTTAAATGGTTGCACCTGAGAGAACCATGGCTGAATTTATTCCAGTATTGCAGGTAATGGGCATCTTAGAAGTTTTCACAGAGGACTGAAAAACATATTTGTGTATGAAATATGAAAGGCAGTGTGTAATTTTACACTTTTGAAACAGATGGATTTCTCTCATTTCTCTGTGGCAGGTCTGGCGAAGTTAGTCACGCTGGCGAGAGGCTGGAGAGTTGGGTAACATAAAATTCTGCTGTTGTGGGGCATCAAATTGGGATTAAATGCCTCTTTAGTAAATGGAAGATGGAAAATTTATCAGTGAGAAAAAAAATTCTGACATATTTTAATTATTATACAATATATTATAACTGCTATTAAACTGAAAAATGAAAATAATTTATACTTTGATAAACAATGGACAATAACATCAACTTCTGAAAAATACCAATGAATACTTTTTTCCCTAATATTTACATACACATACATACACATACAGACATGTGTTAAAGGTTAAATCAAGATGTATGTATTTTAGGCATGCCCGCATGTGCATGTGAAAACTGCATAAACCCATGCACCCCAAGATGCTCTAAATGGGCATATGACTTGGCTCTGCAATCAAACAGTTTTCTGTCATTGTTGCTCGTACTGTGCATGTAACTTGACTAAAATATGTGCCCCCATGCAACAGAGAAGCATACAAGCAACGATCCTGTTCTACATTATTGATCCTGTTATCATCTCGACGCCTCTGACAGTGAGTTCCTCAGGCTAGACTATTTCTCTTATATTTCCACTTTGATTTTCATACACTGTTGAAACCATAGCAAAAAATAATAGTCGAATGAAAATGCTTATAGTCAGTTCTGTTTGCTGGACGTATAAAAGCACATGATGAATCTGGCAGCCATAACATTTTTGTTAGTTGTTTATGGGGTCTCAGAAAAATCTCTGATTTATATTGCTCTGTGGGAGTTTAATGGCGTTGCTTGTTATGAAAAATTGAAGGACCTAATGCTCCCAACACCCATACAAGCAACTAAGTGCCAGATAAAATGAGCCTGAATTCATTAAGTTACACCTGCACCAACAATACTCAGGCTGATAACTCATTCTGATGATATTACAAGTGAATTATTATCCAGTTAGATCACAAGCCCAGCTTTGATTATGAAGGCATGTTTATTCACATTAAGGTTTCATTATTTGTTTGGAAGCAGGGGCACAGTTTTGCAGCTCATTTGGATTTTTTTTTTTTTTTTACTAAACAGATGGAGGAGAGTTTGTTTTTTGTGAAAATAACAGAAAGGTAACATAAAATACTCGAATGTGTAACGTAAAACTAAAACATTTTAGTAAGCTACCCTGTGGGTCACAACCTCCTGGTCTGTATGGCTAAGTAAACATTAAAGATTAACACATTTGTTGCTTGATTTTGATTAGCCATCAATATTAAGTGCAACACACAGAGTGTGCGCTGAGAAGGTAGAGGCATTTAAAACAGGTAGCATAATACGTAAAAGAAGTTAATTCTTTTTCCCCGTGGCCGTTACCCGGTTCTCTCTTTTCTGCTGTGTTGGGTCTTACTCTCTCTTCTTGACTTTTTCCTACCTTCCATTAAAAGCAAGGCCAAATCCTAACTAATTTTAACATGGAGCTTGAACAATTTATGAAAGGGCTTGTGCAGTTGCCTACCACAGCAGGAGCCGTGCAAATCTTTTCCACTCTGATGCTCCCAGTGCTGCAGTCTCTCATCAATTCCCGAATTAGTCCAGTTCCCACTCACACAGTCCTACAGTAGGTGATTTTAAGCAAGCTATTCTACTATTTTAGCGTGCGTGCTGGGGTTCACGTGTATCTATGTTTGCATACTCTTGTGCTTCGCACATCTAACATTTTTCGAACATAATGGAATTCATTCAGAAATGCGGCTCTAGGAGGAAATCTCAAACAATCCAAGTGTTACTTGGAAGAGTCAATAAATTATTTTTAACTGAACATTGTTTAGGAAAGTGTTCACTTGCATCACTTGGTGGGGTGAAGAGCTCCCCATTTTTTTCCCTCCCCATCACCAATTTGTTATGTTTGCTCTTTTTTTTCCCTGCCTTTCCTTCTCATTATAGAAGTAGCAGAATAGAAGCCATCCTCTGCTGGCATGCTTGCAAATTCCCATTTTTCTATCTATCTTCCCACTTTTCTGGACATTTTTGCCTTTGCCCTGTGGCTTTCTTGAAGCTGGGTGGAATTTGATGTCACTACAGTTAAGGGAAAGATTCGCAGATGCGATTTGAACTGCAGCTTTTTCTCTTTGTTCCTTCTTGTTCTTTCCCTGCATATCCAGGTTTTAACAGGCTGAAAAAAACCCCACAAACACACAAGAAGCATTAGACATTTCATACTACTGCCTTTATTCATTTTATCAAGCATTCTGTGCCTCTGCAGATTTGTTAGATACAAATAAAGGCCACATTCAAAGATCTTAAAATACAAGAATAAAGCCTGTATCTGATGTGACTGATTTGTAAAGATGAAGCACGTGCATACTTGCACAGTTTTTAACAGACACAACTGTGCTTATTCTGTCTGGGGAAAGAAGCATCTGGTCAAAAGTCAACACTGATGCAAAGGTGCTCTGTGCCCCTCTGGCAGCACAGAGCAGTCTATGTGTGTCCTGGTCAGTCCCTGTCTGGCCAGCTTGGAGGGCAGGAGGAGCAACCACCTGCGTGTCTGCAAAAGACGAAAAAGATGTGGAGGCTCTATAATAATGCAGAGTGTCGGCACATCGCAAAACACTCAAGTACCTCTGACTTTGAGGGAAAAATCTGGGCAAGTGGAATATATAAGCCTTATTTGTGCAAACAAGGTAAAAATAATATTTAGTTTCCCTTGATGTTTTATCAGGATTAGTAAAACCTCAGTGTTGATGGATTACATAGGCACAAATTTGGAGCTATGTGACTTCACTATTTACAGCAATTTGTTTGGTTTTTTTTCTATGCCTTTCCATGGAAGATTTTGCAGGGAACTGTTGTTTGGTGGTAAAAATCCTATCGTACCTCTACAGTTCTGAAGAGATTAATTTCTGCTGAAGTCTTATTAGTTTATTTTCCTCCCTCCCTTACGATGGCATAAGGGAGGGAGGCCAAGTGATTATCTAAATAATGTGTTTTTTGAAAAAGATAACGAAAGAGTTATCATGACGCATGTGCTGCGACAACTGCTGTCCTGCTCTACATAAATGCGGAAGGTGGCATGTTAAATGGTGAAAAATAAATGATGACAAACAAAACCAGCAAAGAGGTACAAACCGCAGCCTTCTCAAGCTGCCAGCTTTTGCCAGGCCTCTGTGTGAGGCAAGGCTCGTGAGACGACCACTGCAATGTGTGGCAGATGCCCAGGGACACGAGGCTGTGACAAGCCAATGCTGCCCTGAATGCCGGTGTGGCCTGGGTTTGGGCTCCAGAGCAGCAGAAAAAGAAGGGCACCCCAAGTGGTGTCCATTAGCACGGAAGCTCCAGCCAGTTTCAAGGCTAGAAGTTTAAAATGCACACCTATTCCTTTTTTGGCGGTCACCGACTCGGACTGCATTATTGTTCATTATTTCCATAGGTATGTCTTCAGGCTGACAAAGCCTGAGGCTTTACCTTAAAGCTAACCTCTTGATAGTACCCACTGAACTGTAGGTAAAGAGGAAGCTGCACCTACGCAAAACATGAAAATATCAGGCCATCTACCCAGGGCTGTCAAATAGCATGCCCTGTTCCCTAGGTAGCAAGCACAGTGTCTTTCATACAGACTGGTGATTCACCTGCAAAAATAAACAAAAAGCATCCACTGCCTTTTAAAAAAAATCTGACACAATATAACCTAAACAGGGGAGCAATAATCTCATCGTCGGATTTTGTAAAAGATGTACAGCAGCTACTCTGCTACAGCATGTCCCATGGTGTTTGTTAAACGTGTGTGTAGCTGCAATCAATTGCTCATTAGAGTTGCCACACATGGCACAGATACAAGCAAACACGGCATTACTGATTTCCCCTTGACCCTGTGCTGTTACCACACATGGCGTGAAGTTCAGGAAGGCATTTTCTGACTGATCACATGAGCTAGGGAGCCATTTTTGGCTGTTTCCTATGGAAAAACTCCTCCATCATTTTGCAAACATTGTTCAGGAGGACACAAGCCTGCTACATCTCACAATTAGACTTCACATAACTTTGGAGGTGTCAACACTGTGTCCCAAGACCTCTCAAAGTAACCTCTGTCAGTACTGGGAGAGGTTCTCTCATGAGTTCACTGGTGTCAGGAAGCTGAAGCAAGCCTCTCATGAAGGTCCACATGCGTCTGCTCCACTATGTGCAATTCCTGCAGCTGCTTGCAAGTCACACCATGCCTGGAGGGCAATGAGAGTGTCTAAATCAGACACTTTTGAAGATTCTCTCCCTGCAGTCCCCAGTTGCTCTGCAAGGCTTTGCATCACATCACAGGCAGGAGCTGAATAATATCTATTGGATGAAGCTGAACCAGAATGACAGAATCACAGAAGGGTTGGAAGGGACCTTTGTAGATCGTCTAGTCCAACCCTCCTGCCAGAGCATGTTCACCTAGAGCAGGTTGCACAGGAATGCATCCAGGGGGGTTTTGAATGTCTCCAGAGATGGAGACTCCACCACCTCCCTGGGCAGCCTGTTCCAATGCTCTGTACTCTCAAAGTAAAGAAGTTTTTCCTCATGTTGAGACGGAATTTCCTGTGTTGCAGTTTGTGCGCATTGCCCCTTCTCCCGTCACTGGGCACCACTGAAAAGAGTCTGGACCCATCCTCTTGACACTCACCCTTTAGGTACTTATAAGCATTGATGAGATCCCCCCCTTTCAGTCTTCTCTTCTCCAGGCTATACAGACTCAGGTCTCTCAGCCTTTCCTCATAAAAGTGATGCTCCTGTCCCTTGATCACCTTTATAACCCTCCACTGGACTCTCTCCAGTAGTTCCCAGTCTTTCCTGAACTGCGAGGCCCAGAAGTGGACACAGAAAATACACCCTAGGAGAACAACTTGTGTATTTCAATGTGTAATTGACATTCAGTCCGCAGGACCAAGTCTGCTATAAACCTCTCCGACACACGGTGGATGTGGACACAGGGCTCTCCACACCTGCTCTTTCACTTGGCGGACCCGCTCCTGCTGAGCAGCGCTAACGCAGGCTCAGCCCCCGAGATCCCACCTGGCTGTGGCGCAGGCTTCTCCGCCAGACACCCTGGTGCACACTTGCGGATGGAGCGTCCATAGCCACGTTCAGCACGTCCTGCTGATGCCTATTCGCTCCGACAGCTAAAGTGGAGCCAATGATGATACTTGCAGCAGGCACGGGTTATCTTACGCGCTGCATCCAAACAGCATGCCCTGCTTCTTCCCAGATGACCCTTGGACTCCCCCCTGCTCCTCCACGGAGAGAGAAGTCCCTCCCGTTCAGTCACAGGGGTGAGGAGGAGGAGGAGGAGGAGGAGGAGGAAGGAGCGTGTGAGCGCACGGCGCACTGCCTCCCCCCAAGCTGAAGAGCTTCCCGACATCCCCTCCTCCTGGGGATACTCAGGCCCCCGGCGGGTTTTCCGGCACGGGTTTGTTTTGGTTTTTTTCCCCCTTAAACAAGCCAAATCTCAGTTGGCTGGGAGCTCAGAGTACTTTTTAATGGCACCTTTATCATTCGCCGGGGCGGGGGCAGTGGGGACGGCGACGGGGACGGGGCGGTCGCCCCGTCCCCCGCCCCGGTCCCGTCCCCGCCGCCCCCGCCAGCCGCTTCGGGACACTGGGGCGTCCCCTGGCGTCCCTCTCTGGAAAAGAACGAGCCCTGCTTACAGGTTAATTTGTTTATTTATTTATTCCCCCCGCCTTCGGAAGATTTCAGCAGGACAACTTTGGAAACACCCGCTTTCCGCTTGGGTAGGCGTGCGCAGGCGCTCCCACTGGAGCATCAGCGGCAGAAAAGGGGTACCCTCTGGTGAAATTAGGCTTTTCTGACAAAGCGCTGTCAGGCCAAAGCGAAGCAAACCTTGGCTCATATGTTCCTGCACTTCCTCACAGGTACAACAGCACGCATGTTAAAAAAACAGACAACAGATTGGGATTTATCCAAGAAGGAATTCACACGCCGCAGCTGCATTTGGCATGTGGCATTTGGCGTTTGGAAATAGCTCCTTGGTCTTAGGGCAGCTCTGCGCAGAATTTCTACTGCAATGAACAGATCGTGCTCAGCTTTGTGTCAACAGACATGTCTCTCTACGGATTTCACATGTTAATCAGTTTATGGCCAAAATCTTACAAATGGAGTCATATCACGAAAAAATCCCAATAGCCCATTCCATGTCACATAACTGAATACTCACATACAAGATTCTGTCGCTAGGGCCAGAATTTGAGACGCATCTAACTATAATAAAGCATCATTCTGCAGGTCTGAAGTAGCATTGCAGGCAATGTGTGAGAAGGTAAATATGCTTAAAGGTCATTAGTTTAAATGAAAAGCAGATTGAGCAAAATCTCAAATACAATCTTGCAGGTGCTCTGGGGAGTTAAATCAGTATAATCTAGCAGAGCTGTGTCAGTTCACCTTGCCTGAAGGTCTGGCCAAGCAGGTTTGTTCTTTCACTCATCATAGGGCAGAAAGACATCATAATGGTGAGAGGTGAATTCACATGACAGTTATATCACTGAGGATACAGTAGTGAAAGCAAAAAAAAAAGTTAAAATAGAAAAAAGGATGACAGTAGAAGGTGGAAGGAAGAGGAGGAAGAAAAGCCTTCACAGAATGTTGCTCTATTCTTAAAAACAACAATCAGCAATCAGTACAGCAAGTAAATGTTGTCAGACTGGAGCTTCTCAAATATCTGTGCAGGATGAAAAGACTCCTACAGATTTTGGGCAGAATTCATCTGACAGGTCAAAATCATTTTAGTATGCAGTTATTTGAATTTATTTATTCAGCCTTCTCTCTAAAAAGAAACCCAGGGGTCTTTCAATGAACTTGGTGTCTACAGCAGTAAACTTTAAAACCAGTATGGAGTCCATAGTGCAACCTTCTGGATTTCTCATATTTGCTCTGACAGTATGATTTCATGTCATCAAAGTAAAGCTATGATTACCCCATGAAACGTGCTTATGCCACGTATTTGGGGGGAAAAAAAGAGCAGCAGCAAAAGCCTGTGGTTTCTGTCTGAATGAGTTTTCTTGCTGTGGGGGAGGGTGATCGAGTAGAAATTTTGACCCTGATCCTGCAATTGGATCCATCAAGCCTGACCTCTGTGCTCCTGCAGTGCTTGCTGGAGTCAGCAGAACTACGTGCTAAGTGCAGGGATCTGTCCATGTGGAACTAACTGGGTGTTTGGGACCTTCCAGTTTCCTGCTGTGGAGGGAGGACGAGTTCACCTCCATGTAAATTCTTGAAGAGGAGCAAGAGATTTCCATAAGATAACCTTGCATTTATTTTTAGACCTTCTATTCTCTCACTCAATCCCATAGAGATCATGCCGAACACAGAGTGCCTGCCTTTCTCCAACACATGCCTACCTGCTAACACCAGGGCATCGCTGCTGAAAATCAGCGTGACCCATATTTCTCTAGTGAGAAAAACCTTTCACATAGTTCATAGTCACTGTCCGGTCGCTGCTGCTGCAGTTGCTAATCCACCTTCGAGTTGATTTAAATGTTGTGTCCCAAATACGGCCTCTGTCAGTGTCACGCCCATTGCTGTGGAGCAGAGTGGTTGTCTTGTGCCCCTCCAAAAATGCTGTATGTCTTGGCACCCTCTAAGTATACAGGACAGGCAGGCTGGTGCACATGTGCGGCTCTAGGCAACTAGACAATGTTCTGAATGCACCTCTCCATCCAGAGCTATGTCTTCTGATTGCCAGCGAGGCTGCATGGACACTCGGTGACTTCCAGCTTGCCAGGTACATCCCGTACTCCCCGCCTGTGCTCAACACCAGCCTTCTCCAGCCCTCAGGAATCAGATCAATGAGATCAATCACAGATCGATGACAACTGGCAGGAGCTGAGACAGCTGTGCTGGCAAGTAAGAGGAAGTTCATCCATTCCATAACGGATGCCTACTTTTAGCTGTGCTATTCCTGGCCAGGTGACTGACCTGCAAGGCACACCAGCATCACACCACTGGGTTACTTTGAATGATGACTATTGCGCTCTAGATCGTTTTGGGTGGTGCCTGCCCCAGCAGTTGTGGGCTGAGAACAGTTTTTGGCTTGAGCTTTTTGAGGAAGATAGGCAAAACTGATGGGATCCTGCATGGGGAGATCCTGACTTGTCCAGCTGTGTGAGGGCACTTCTAGGCATGCTCAAAAGCAGAACTTGAAGCGTATGGGGAAACACAAAATAAAAATGAAAGGACACAGGGCATTCTCATTGCTCTGGGGTTTAGACAGCTCATGAACAAACCTTTTTGGGACCTCCATTCTGGATTGCAAGATTTCGGAGCTTATGCACCTCATTCTTTGTTACATACAGCTGTAAATCCATTTGTGGATACAATGCCTGGAACCACGTTGATGTGGATACAATGCCTGGAACCATGTTGATCTTGAAAGTTGAACTTGAACAAGAAAGTTCACTGCAGCCCATAGTTGCCAGGATGCTCTGGGGGAATCTACAGCCTGGATTGTGTCCCTAGGACCCACATTCGAACAAGAAGGAACCTCAGGAGGAATTCCACACAGCTCTCCCATAGAGTGAGGGTGCAGCAGGGAGAAGCTGTGATTGTTGAATCCTTTAAAACTGGTAGAACCACACACCTCTGTCAAGGCTTTAGAAAGGTGCCATTTTCTTCAACCTAGAACAACAATCTAGTAGTTGTTGAGACAGTGCTTTGCATCCCACCAGGTGGGGAAAGGAACCGAATTTGATGTGTGCAGGATCTCTTACAGATCTGTGTAAAAACGGGCAGAGGCCACTATTTGTATTTCCTCTGTTCTGGGATGCTCTGGTTCAAGCAGGGTGCTCCAAAAATGCCTACAGGACTGGGTTGGATGGGTGAACCAAGTATAGGAAGTCTAATCTGTAGACCGGACTTATTAACGAGTGCGCTAGTTTAAGGAATTAGACAGATTTAAGATATTAGAGGCACTTTCATGGATCAGACACTTGCACACTTTTGAAGTTTCCCAAGCAATCAAGAGGGAAAATATACCAAGAATAAATCAAGTGTTTTCTAATGATGCTGAATGTCCAGGAGCAATCACGAGCTTCCACAAACGTCTTGTGCATTCGCAGTTCACACTGGTTTCAGCAAGTCTGAAAATCAGGCTTCTTGTTGGGGAACTCTAATATGGATTTAGATCCTTGAGTTTAACAGTTTTTCTATTAATCATTTTGCTATTAAATAATTAATAGCTCTGGTATTAAATTGCATAGCAAAGGGCTAATGAATTTTGAGGGACAAAAAGAAGGGATTGGCTAAATATCTTCAGTGATACTGAACTGTGTATCAGTACCAAGATCTTGCTCACACTTGCCGGTCATGCAAGTGTTTAAAGACAAGATTCTGGGGGATTGAAAAGCTGACATCTCTCAGAATTGTTGTCTGTCGTGCATGGTTATTTTATGAAGACAGCGGGTATATTTCCTCATAACGTGGAGGTGACAAGTCATGACAGGGGTGGTCTTCTTGCAGTTCTTCTGGCACATCAGAACTGTCCTCTGACCTGAAAACAGGAAGAGGAGCAGGTGCAAAAAGAATTTAGCAAACACAAATCATGCAAGTAACCTCAGTGCTGTGTCCTGTCAGCCTTATCTGGGCAAAGCACCTCCTGACTTCTTGAGAAAATGCTACGAGATGAAGTTTTACTGTGATTCAACCATTTGTTGTGTTCCTTTCATGAAGTATAAAAGTGTCAGGAGGTGACCTTTGCTTTCATGCTGCCTATGCCTGTCACGTATATTGCTGAGAACAATGGGTTGGACAGCAGTTTTTCAAACAGACATTGGTAAATGAACTAAAAGTGACTTGGGTTCTAGGAAGGATATAATTCTGATCAATTCCTATGATTAGAATATTTTCCCTTAGAGGAAAGAACTATATAAAATTATTTAGTGTCTGAATAAAGCGGTTTCATACTGCTCTGTAATATCAGCGATCTTGTTTATGCCCCAAAACTAGGAAAAGAGTGAGGGCTGGAAGGTTGCTACAGTGGGAGAGAAGCGTGTTGTGACCCGGCGTAATGGGGAGGGAGAGCATCTGGTACCAAACTGACTCTTGCATTGTTGTAAAAATGCTGCTTGTGCGCTGACTCATGTGCTGTGATTGTGTTTGAGTGGAAGCCTCTGGCTGTACATGTAATAACATTCTGGTAACAGTCTAAAGTTAGTAAGATAAGCATAAAAAAACCCCATGGGCAGGAGCATATATACTAATATCTTCAAAAACAACAAGGGATTTAGTAGACTGAAAATTGAAAGGGACTTGTAAGTGAATTTAATTTGGATAAAAATACTTTCCAGAAAAAGTACGTCTCCATAGTCTTTACTCAAGAAACAGTCCTAACAAAGAAAAAAAAAATGTCTGAAGAAGGATAACACCCTGGACTAGCTTTTGTTTCCTTTGAAACCATACATAGCACTTAAAATACTCAGAAGCCTGTGTCCAGACACACTAAGGCATTTCAGAAGGTGTACCTCTGATTCCTGGTATTCTCTGCAGCATAAGTAGCGTAGTTCTCATCTCCGGCAAAAGCCGGGTTATCCAGGGTGTAGGCAGGGCAGAAGTGAGCAGAGGCTGGGGTGGGAATTGGCGAGGCGCTGGAGGAAACGGCACCGCAGCAGCTGAGCACCGGGTGAAGGTAGCCAGGACTCACGGCCATGCCTTCCTGGGCTGGGTAGGGCGGAGGGATGTACTGTACCACTGTGGCGCCGTGGAAAGTTATAGGCTGGTTAATGCCGGTGAAGACAAAGGACTGTCCACTTGCCGTCTGGTCGAGGTCTGACGTATTTTCCTCTCTTTCTTTACAGGGCTTGCATGTAAGCATGTTAAATTTACAGACAGCAATCAGAATAAAAGTCACCCCCACAGACAGTAGAATAGGCCCTAATAACTGAGTCCACTCCAGGTGAGTAATGCCGTCATATTTTATCCATCCCATCACGGTGAACGTGATCCCCACCAGTCCCAAGAACACACCTGAAAAGAGCAAAGTGGCGCCGGCTTTATCCCCATCTGACACCAGGACATCGGATCTGTTTGGCTGGTAAGGAGTGACAGAAAAGACATTCAAAGAGAAATCTTCTACGTTGCTGTTGTTCTGCTCCATTACTGAGTATAACGTGTCTTCTGCCTCAAGAGAAAGGGGGCTTGTCAGGGAGTTGGCAGAGCATTTAAAGTCGAAGGTTCAGGTTAGTTATACAAGAACTTTGTGTGTGTATGGTTAACAGGGTGCATCATGTGAAAGAATAAACTTTGCTTAGAAGAATAAAGGTCTGGGAAGTGAAGCCTGAAGCGATCACTAAAGACTTCTTGAATTACCACCATCGCTTCCGAAATGGCTTCACCCTTGCATGGCTCCTTATCTCTTTGTTTGTCGTCGTCTTTAATTTGGCACCCACTGCTACTTCCTCGCGGTGCCCATGCCAGATGGGAGAGAAAGGAAGCTGCAGCCACCGCGGCTTTTGCTAGGCTCCCTGCCAGCTGATGCATCCGACATATGGACAGCATACGTTTAGTCAACAGCAGTGCGGCGACCCTCGCTCTGCCTGGGCCACCACTCCAGCAACCCAGATCTGCAGAAAAATGCGTGGCCATTGCCAGGACCTCTTTGCAGAACTCCAAAGCGTGACATTTATAGCCACACCTGGATCTCTGTTGCAGCTCGGTTCTGCAGTCCAGAGCTTCCGTGGGTTAAAAAATATCAAAGTAGGCTTTCTGATATTTTGCCAAGGGGGTGGGTGGGAGGGTAAGCGGCAACAGGGTGGTGAGTGCTGAACAGCCTGGGAGAGCTGCTGGTTGTGGGAG
Source organism: Rissa tridactyla (assembly GCF_028500815.1). NCBI lineage: Eukaryota > Metazoa > Chordata > Aves > Charadriiformes > Laridae > Rissa > Rissa tridactyla. The sequence continues at coordinate 59,244,512 of NC_071497.1, read as the reverse complement.
AAAAGTTTTTTCAAGCCAGCCAAAGCTTTCCAGCTGTTTGAAGGTAGCATAATTGCTCTGTAATTTCCCCTTAATTGTGGACATTTTTTGTTGTGGGAACTCCACCCCTTCCTCAAAGTTTATACTGAATAAAGCCCACATACGCTGAAAAGCACACCACTGCAGGAATGAGAAAGCATCTCCTGTTACGTTAAACCTGGCAAAGGGAGGGATCTTATCCTGTACTCAAAAGTACCTAGAATATTTTTTTTTACATCACAATGAATTGTTCTGTTGAACCTATGCCCCATATATTTAACAGATTAATTGAATATTGAGATTTTCTGTTTCCTAACAGTTTCAGACTAAAGTAATTGCCGTCGGAGGGTTCTGGTAGAACGTCTTTGTAGAATTCCTTAAGGAGGAAAAATCTACAGCTACTGGATCTGTTTTGACGAGCATGGCAGGGGAGTACACACAGGACAGAGATTACTCCTCAGGTGGTAGAACACACAATGCTAATTCCTCCCACCAGCAGCTCTGGGGAAGCCAGCTTATCCTGAGATTTATAAGATTAAAATAGCACTAGAACTAGAAATCTTGCCTTTCAGACTACTTCTTCAAGATCAGTAAAGTGCCTTCAGTCTACTATACATTCATATCGTGCAGCGTGACAGCAGCTCACTTCTGAAAGGGGCTGCTCACCGAGTTTGGTGTCTTCAGAACTGATGCTGAATGCAATTGCACATGTGTCTTTCTCATTTGTTAGCAGATAGACCTTGAGGAATATTAGTGCCAGACTCCTTTAAAAAATGTCTGGGAAGTTTACAAAGTCGGTATTATGTCTCTTCTATTACTGAGGGTGCCAACAAATTTCCTGCCAAATACACTCAGGATCAGCCCTCCCCTCAGTGCCAAGTCCAGCCAGAGCTCTCGGCACCACTTGAGCAAAGCGTTAGGGCTTGCAATGCAGTGGTTTTGTATGATGACAGCTAAATTAAAAAGTGCTGAAATACTAGATAAGCTGTCCTTGTGTTGGTAATTACAGCCAAAACCTAAGTCACCTTTAACCTTATATTTGGTAAACTTAATGGAATGAACTTCTGTTACTGCTCTCTGCAAGTCAGATTTTTCCATACCATGAATCATTCTTGTCGCTGTTGGCTGAATCTTCCAGGCTTTCCAACATCCTTTTAAAAAGCAGCGTAATATCATAATGGCTGTCTAACTAATGGTATATACAGATGTAGTGTCACTTTCCTCCTCTCATTCATTCAAGAACTCTGCAACCACTATTTGCAACAGGAGATTGTGCTGGAGCACTTCCTCGGTCCTGCGCATGGTCCTTAGATGCTGGCTGGAGTCGGAGTTTTCCAGGTCAGGTGTTGCATCATCCCATGGCTGATGCTCTTTGTCTCTGGCCTAGGACATGACTTCACGCTTGTTCAGCAAGCCCACAGGAGAGCTGGAGAATACAGGTGGTTTCTTCCAAGGCTACTTGTCACTTGAACTTTGAAAATGGGATGGAAAACACTCTGTTTGGTGCAGTAGGATCTAAATTAAAATTACACCTTTCCCTGTAAAGTGCCCCCTCTTTGTAAGGTGTAATTTCCCCTAAGCCTCACCGCTTTTCTCCCATTATTTCCCCAGACAGTGGCAATGCTGCGATCAGGCAGCTGTCAAGGTCTTAAGAGAGCAGATCGCATTGATTTTTTAAGACCAGTACTCTCCTTCACCAAGTAAGTGTATGTTCTGGGGACTCACTTAAAGATGATGATTTACTAAATGCACCTCCTTTCACCTGGAATTACTCCTAAGCAGTTTTGTGAAACCTAAAGTATCGGTCAGAGTGAGGTTTTCAGAATTTGTGCTGTTTGCAGATCTCGCTACTGTTTTGTCCCCAACCCCTTCAGGGACCTTACCCCTGAACGCAAGCACTGCTTCGCTCTCTGTTCCGCTGCATGATTTTCTGTCACCAATGCAGACTTCCCTGCAGCGCTTGCTGCTGGAAGCAGGTTTTCTGTAATGCTCTGCGCCTCCTCAGTTCCCTAACCTGTTTCAAAAGTCATCCTAGTAAACACTCACAGGCCTTCACTTAATGCTTCTCTCCTCTCCTTCTCCTATCATTTTTTACATAGTTGTTCACACTACCAGCCCATTGTAGTGGGGTTTTATTTTCTTCCTTGCCTGTAATATAGTCAGGGACTTAGTCACAGAACATGCAAAAGATCATAGAATCATAGAATTGCCTAGGTTGTAAGGGACCTTTCAGATCATTAAGTCCAACCATCGACCTAACACTGACAAAAACCATCACTAAACCATATCGCTAAGCACTATTGTCTATATTATCTACCCATCTTTTGAATACCTCCAGGGACGACAATTCCACCACTTCCCTGGGCAGCCTGTTCCAATGCTTGATAACCCTTTCAGTGTAAAAGTTTTTCCTAATATCTAATCTAAACGTCCCCAACAGGCATCCTCCAGATGCTGTGTAAAAGAATATGATACCGTGGTATCACACACTGATTGGCATTAAAAAGAGTAGGTACAAAGTATCACTCCACAACAAAACATTCAATTGTAGGGAGATTAAGGAGCCAATGATTTGACCGAGAGAGGATTTTTCCTAGAGAAAGGCAACTGTATGTGGCATCTTCAGTGGAAAACATGTATTACGTGTGTATGAGCAGTAGCAAAAGAACCACTGTGCATGGGCCTTGCACCCTGGGGCTGTGCACTATCATGCTGCCAGCCTCAAAGCGTAAATAAGCTGCAAGGAGCAGGTTCAGCCAGCTGCCCACGCCTGCAAGGGAGGTTTGATAGGCTCCCAGGGAATGCTGTCTTGTCAGCAGGCATGCCAAACTGTGGGTATTTCCATACCTAACTATCCAGATACATGCGTGTGTGAGAGGGAGGAGTACAGATCTAGATGAAGGCTGACACGTTCGCTGCAGAATCGTGGAGGTATTGGGGAAAAATGTTTGCCTGGACACAGAAATGTCCCATAGCCATGACTCTGGAGAGGCAGAATGGAAAAGGGACAGATGGATGCACCACTACCAGCCACAGAGAGCAAGGATGGGGTGATCCAGCAAGTGCTGCTATCCTAAAAACACAGCATCCATGCAGACATCTGTGCAACCTCGGCTTTTCAGATGAGTTAGCTTTCCACCTTTTTTTTTAGTTGCTGTTGATGCAGGGAGACTTCTCCTAGAGAAGCGGCATCCATTTATTCATGAATCCTTCTCATATCCAAAGGATTGCAGTGTTGCAGTTAGAAGCAGAGCAATGTCAGTGCAGGCAGCAAGGAAGAGAGGCCTTAACTTCTCTTACAGAGGATAAGCAATCCTTACCTCCCACTCCGCCTGTTTAAGTAAGTGTGAATCAGTAACCAACTTGATTTGCTCCCTAGCATTTACATGTCAAGCACTTAAGCTAACCTTAGGGCAGAAAGGGGGTTATAGCACCATTAGTGTGACAGTAAAGTATCTCACTTCCTCAATAAAAATGCTATTCTGTATTATTTTAAGCTACTTTTATAGTTTTACAAGGTGTTGCTTCCTTTCTAATACAGACATTACACCCCTACTCCCCACATGAAAAATTCCTCCCACTAATGGTATTCACCCAGGGGTAGCCTTCAGTGGTGGAGGCAGAACTGCTAGCCTCTTACATTTTCTCACCTTGCTGAAGCAGACTGCAGCAACACAGTAAGCTAATACTGTTGCCCTGGCTGTGCTGGTGCTCCCTGTGCTGAGCAGGTGATGGAGGTGCACCCAGCACATCCATCAAGTCTTCGAGGAATGATTCTCCAAGTCAAAAGCATAAGACGCTAACACAGCTGTACAGCTGTGTACAGTATAATTTTAAAAGCATCTTTTTAAAATTATACAGAGAGAAATTCTGCTTTCAATTGTTGTTTTCAGAGGTAAGTACCACCTACCCTTCCCAGGAAATTCAGGTGCTGACTCCGAAGAGTCAGGTCAGCAGCTTTCTAAAGCATACTTTCTGTGAATACTGCTTTTTTAGAAATAGAGGGGTCCACAATGGAGGCTCTGCAGTAGAAGATCAAAACCTTGGAGAAAAACAAGACGATGATGTTTCAATTCCAGAGGACTCAGCTCAGAGTCAACATACTCTACTTGATTTGTCTAGTCTCTTGAGTACGTCTTGGGAACAGCTGATTGAGCAAATTGCAGGCAGCACAAAATGTTAATACCTTTACAGTTAGCAATCAGATGCGACTGCGTTTCTTTTATTTTTAAAAAGATGGTGACATATTTCAAGGTGTATTTGTTTAAACGTTTCTTGATGTTTAACCTTTTCAGCAAACGAATGTTCATTTGTAATTCAAACAACAGAACCAACATCGGTCTTTGTTTCCATGGAATCTTTTAGGTAAAACACCCCAGCTTCTGTATTTGCTATATAATAGCATGACAAGGCCAGAGAGAGAGGCAAGCTCCTTTGACATGTGCAAGGCTTTCTGTGCAGGGCAGTGGGCACCCCTGTTAAAAATCAGGTTAGAAACAAAAGCTTTAAAAAAAAATCAAAACGATGGTAAACCATATCTTGGATTACAGAAGGCATTCAAGGAACAGCATCCCTGAAAAACTCACTAGGTAAAAAAACATTGGAGAGAAAAGAGGACAAAATGCCTGCTGGCTTTCGTAGATCCCCCTTCTTCATACAGACATATCCCATGGCTGAGTCATGCCAGTTTAATCAGCTCCCACATACTAAATCCCTCTCTGTGCTGTGTTTGCTCATTACTCTGCATGCATAAGCCCCTCAGCTGTATTGCTGGCTAAATATACTTCCCTCCCTGGCTGGTTTGTTTTTGTGCGGCTGCACAAAGAGCTGCCCGAGCACAACTGAGGGAACAATGCAGAGATGGAACTAGATGGCCAGATGCAGGGGGTTCTGAACATCTCTCTAAAAGAACTCCGCAGGTGAGAGGCATCTTTCTACAAAGATGACACGAGGCAAACACCTTTCCCTAGGCACAGGAGGGAACTCAAGTTCTTAATTCAAAGCTTGGCACTCTGTTACAGCCAGGTTCCCTGAAATTCAGCATGGGAAAAGACAAGCTGAGGTGTAGCTGAGGTCCCAGAGCACACCGGTGTTGAGACTCAGCTGAACAAGAGAGAGATCGCTCTTGAGGGATGTTTTAATGCTGGCAAGTTCACCACGCTGAAACAAACCCAGACGGTAGCTCTGCCACCTTCTGCTTCAGGGCACAGAATCAGGTCTGTTTTTCTCAAACAGGGTTCAGAGCAAGTTGTAAAGCGTCAAAGGTCACCAGCAACTCAGCTCCTGCTAATTATCCTTACCTACTACAAGCAGATCCTTCAGTTCAGGAACGGGTGCAAACATTTGCAAAACAGAACTAGAACCTGTTGTCACTCCATCCTGAAGGCAGGCAGCTGGCACTAACTTACAGGGGCTGCAGAGGGACACAGGAGCTAAGAGGGCTCTACTTTTGAAGAGTCTGTCAAGCGCTGTGTCAGTTAAAAACATCTGTGTCATGTGTTTCCATGAAATAGCCTCTCTTGCATTTGCTGATAAGTAACGTCTGCACCTGGAAGATACCATTGCTGAGTGGGGCTCACTCTGGCAAAATAAGCACTCCTTGTACAAACCACGAATAATGATATATAACAGTAGTATAATCCCCCTGAAATCGGTCATTACCACAGTTAAACTGTTAGCCTATTAACTATCCTCAGTGGTGCCTTAGGGCTCTTAGCCGCTGGCTAAAACTGATTTTCATAGGGATTATACTTACATAAGGACCAGAGAGGGTCTAAATTAAGCTATGGAGTGTTTGTAACCAGGCAGACCAAAAAGTAACCATTTAAGTTCTCCATAACATATTTGGTCCCAATCTTGAACACCCCTATTTGTGATGCTCTCAGAGTACATATAAAGTCAATAACTTTGCAAACAGCTATTTTCCACAAAGTCATACAAAAATAGAAAAAAAACACTTCCTAATTATTTCTTTTTTGAAGCTCCAAACAGATTTAATTAAAATAAGCAAAGAAGTTGTTCTCTACTTAGTGCCTCCATTATATAAAGAACAACTAAAAATAGAAACTGAAGCTATAACAGAACAAGATGAGCATTTAATATTCTTGCAATGAACCAAACCTCTTCAGACTGCTTGCTCAGAAGCCCAGCATTATCGAATATTTCTTGAAACCCAAATTCACCATTAGTGCTTTTTGATGAAAAATTAGACACAGCCAACATTATTGCTTTTATTACAAAATGTAAATAAATTCAAAAATGGTAAATCTGAGAGTACAATTTAATTTAAAAATTAAGTCTAAGTGACAGTCCTCTATGAACTGGTGTCAGATGTGGCTAAGGAAATAGATGAAGAAGATGAAGATGGAGAATATTCGTTATTTGTTATTGATGCTTTTTCTTCGTATTTTGGAGGTGATTCAGAGGAGAGGTATAGCATTGGTAAAATATCTGAAGGTGAGCTGCTTCCAGAAATTGTATATATGGTTTCATAGTCTCTAACAGCAACTGTTCTTTCATCATCAGCAAGCTGTGCTCTACAAAACACAAAACTGCATATTAGCATAATTCATTTCTCTACAGTGAGTGAAATTCCACTTGATTTACATAAACATACATGTATGCGCACACTCCCTAAAAATCCCAGAAGCTAAGAGCTTGCACAAGCGTTAGGATTTCATTCTGCGGGCTACATTATGACTCATACGAAAATTCTATTACTTCAGAGGGGAAGGGCAAACAAGCTCCCTTCTAACCTTTCACATCACCAGCCACAGCCTGGCTTATGGATATTAGCTGCTTCTGTCAGGGCTATCTCACAATCTTATTAAATCTTCTTCTGATCCTTAGCTCCTAATGTATCTTCCCTTTTGTAGTCTATCACATACACACTGTCCTTACAAAAGACAGCTACTACACTCAGCATTGCATTGCAAAAATCATAATACTTAGCCATTTGAGATCTTACATGAAAGGCAACTTGAAACTTTTATTAAGCTTTCCAGCAGCCCGTGACAGCCAGAGTAGCATTCCAGCTCAGAGATGGAGAAACAGAAGCAACTGGACACAACCAGACTGCTAAGTTCCCAGTGACAGTCACAAAGGGCAGCCATCCTCTGACCACCATAACTGGATCCCAATCAGTTGCACCCACATGGTTCTGGCACCCTGCTCATCTTGCCATCAAGCTGGCCCTCAGCATATTGCTTCCCCAGAAAAGGGAAGAACTCCTTGTTCCTCATGATTCACTCCCAGAGCTGACTCTTGCCTTTGTGCATACATCTGTACCCCCACCAACACTGCGTGAGGAGCTGGAATACAGAACACAGTCACCCCATCTTCAATGCTGTTACTGGTGTGTGAGAGTGTGTGTCTAAAGGAGAGAGAACATACCACGAGACAAATGCTGAAGCACTATGTAACAGACTGGAGGAAAAAAACAACCACTTTTGGGATCAGCTTTCCACAGGCTCTCTCATCCAGCACAGCCTCCACCACAGCACTTGCTGACAGAATATGGAGCAATGGACTGAAGAGGCAAATCATATTTGCCTAGCAACCACCCACATATGAAATGGGTATTCCCTTCCAGCTTTGGGATCTTCAACCATGGCACTATCAGGAGGAACAAGGCCACTGCTTCTTCTCCTCCATGAAAGGGCTTGGGAACCAATATGCACTAGTCGAGATGCTATGGCTGCTACCAAGTGCTGAGCCATAGGACAGCATGACCGAGTGAAATACCTAGAGGTGGTACCAACTCACAGGGTCTCTGTGAGGACCCTGGGGAGCATGGAGGGGCAAAAGCTAGAGCACCCCCAGCCACAGAAGATCAAAGCAGGAGGTCAGCGTTTCTGCACCCAAGGTTGAGGTATTTTGTCCACTCCACTAGAAACTACCCCAACAAGCTGGGCTACAAACTGCCTCTTTGTGTACATATGTTCACAAGACACCGAAGTCCAGGTAGGCAATCAACAATGACTGAATTGATGGGATCACAAAGTTTGGAGCACCAGTACTGGACATTGGTGGGTTGAGGTAGCTGATCCAGCTGCAGGGGACTTTGTAGGAGAATGGGCAAAGGACAGAGGGGTCACCTGGTATACGCACCAGTAGGTAGAGCCCGCTCCCACTCCACAAGAAGTCTGAGGAACTAGCTTTTTTGCCATTCCCCCACCGTCCTTTGTTTTTCCTTTCTCAGTGCAGGATGTGCTGCTTGCATTCTTTCACACTCTGATAATCCACACATCTTACGAAGCACATGGGCAAGCAGCCCACATCTGAACTCAGGGCGTGAAATTAAGAGGGTAGAGAGGACTTGTGGCCCTCGGTTTTGCGCATTGTACTTTTACACGCAGGTGGTACAAGAGTCACTCTGTCTCTCAGCTGCTTGTTAGGCTACAGCAGAACACATACCCTCCCATATTTCTTCCAGTTATCCAACCCAGCCTGGTCTTCTAAATCTATTTAAACTGAAATGTTTTATGAGGGTGCCCTTGGACCATATTTGAATTGGCCGTCTCAGGGCTACCAGAGCAAGTAATTTCTCCACATACATCCGTTTGCTTGGTACGTACATCTGGGATGTACAGGCCAGAAGGGAGTTACAGTGCATTCTGGAGCACAGACAGGCTCTGCGGTGCCTAACTCCAGGACTAGCAGCAGCTGGTATGAAACACCTTCCAGCTGTGGATGCCTTCACCCAGCCCAATAAGAACACAGAGACCTTATGTTAATTTCTTCTTTCAGCAGCAGGAGCTTATTTTCTCTCCTGCTTGCTCCAGGTATCCTTTGACTGCAGCAGTATAGCTCTGAGAGCTGATATATTTCACTTGCAATCTGAGAGCAGGCAAAGACTTTTATACTTAAATAAAATGCTGCTTCACACAATTTGTGCCTGGTTATGAGAGTCACTGCTCTCAGGAAAGCACTTTTGCTTGATCAACCCTGACATCTTCTCGTCCCTGTTATCTACCCTTGTCATCTTGAATTGGCAAGTGTTTAGGGCACTGAGCGATCAACAGATTCTCATCAGCTTTGTACAAAAAGTACTCCCCCTGAAACAATTTAAGTGGAAAACCAGCAGACTAAATGAATTATGCGCGTAGCTAGGGTTTATTAGGCATTGCATCCCCCAGCATAAGTCACCAACCTCAAGTTGGATTTCAGTCAGTGTGAACCAATCACCGGCTGTCTCCTTTCCTTTGGTAGTGTGTGATAATTCTTTTGTTTGGGGGCCAGCTCCACTGTCCACTAGAGAGCGTTGCATTAGTAGCAAGGAAAAGTGAGTAGGGCTCTTGATAGAGATGTGTTTATTCTGTATTTAAAAAAGTAATTTTGACAAAAGGCTTCTGGTAATAGCAACAGAAGGAGGCATCTGCTGTCTCCAACAAAGATGGGGAGAAAGTGTTTGGAGGAGGCAATTAGGAAACAGAAGACAGTATGAGTTGTTGATGGTGACTGACTAGAGAACAGAGTGCCTCGCATAGATGGGCTGAGCCTCAAGAATCCACCAGGTATACTTCAAAGGATGACTAAAAAAAAAAAAAATCACAGACATGGCTGCTCGCAGCATGCTAACAAGAATAAGCACCACTGCTAACACAAGTATCCTCCTCCTGTGGCATTTACGTCTTTGGGCAGGAAGAGGGTTCGTGCTTGCTCGCTTCAAAAGGAAGATTAGCACTAGAGTTTTGAAGAAGTACTGACATCAGGCACACAGCTGGTCATGGAACACACTGTTTCATGTGAGTGGAGAAATCTGGAGTATAGCAGCTATTAAAGCAACGGCCCAACAACTACTACAACTGGACACAGCCAGGCAGGCTGCGGCTCTTGCTGCAGTGATGGTGCTTAGGATGCTGCAGGTATAGTCTTGTAAACCAAAGTCATCCAGTGAAAGAGTCCCATACCACCTTCTGACTCACAGATCAACACCAAGTTGATGTAAGACCTTCCAAAAGGTAAAGCCAAGTCAATTCTGTATCATTAAGGGCATGAAAATAAGTTGGGGGCTCTAAGCACGTGGCATGTAGCTCTCCCGGCCAGATCTAGTTCTGGCTCCTAGCATGTGGCCCTTGCAGTGACCTCTTTCACCCTCAAGTTAGCAGCCCACTGGTGATAACCCACTGGGGATAAATAACCCTGAAAGTTCTTGTGGTGTAGACAACTCTTCAGTCAGTTGGCAGCTCTTGCTGCCTGAGCTTGGTGGTGGCAGCATCTAGCAAATCAGGTGTACTCAATTTACGGAAAAGTGGCTGTATGGTTAAGGTACAACATCTTGAGATGACTCGAGATGAACTTGACATTGCAACTTCCCTTTTAAGCTCCCTGGAGCCTTGTCCTGCAATATCAAGGTATCCTTTTATCTTAATACACTGCCACAGCAAAAACAAGACAGACCAGCACAGCAGGTCTCACAGAACAGAAAACACTAAAATAGCATTCCCAGGGTCACAGGGCCTGAGTGTAAGTGTCTTGAAGTGTCAATGCCCCCTACATTGGTTCTACAGAGGCTTCCTAAAATCTGGCAATGTGGATATGATGCCACTGGGGTGCTGCTGTCAAGGGCACCTTCTCTTGGACAATCTGTGGATGAAACTTAATCTAAGTATATTTAGGCTACTGAATCAAGGCTGTGTTTTCACTTCAGAAGTTCTTTTCAGTGATAATAAACTGGTAAGAATTTAACTCTCCTGAAGGACACTCTGGGGTTTGCGATTCCACTTTTGTACTGGGATATTTTGAAGCCATTTCAAGTAACGTACCTGAAGTAAATCAAGTGATGCACTAGAAAAGTGCTGCACTTTGTAGTGCCTACTAGAGAGTTAATTCACAGTGATTATTTAAGAACGTGGTCTTGGGTACCTTGAGAAACATCTCAGACTTCCAGAGACAGAGAAGGAAACAGTCTTACCCATCACTGAAGATAGAGTGGTATGGTGGAGGATTTTCACTTGTAGGCAAGCCACTTGACATAAGACAACGTGTCACAGTTGGTGACATAGGGTCAGCAAAATAAGGAGGTGGTGGAGGCGGGAATATCATTACAGCATCACCTAGAAAAAACCGCACCATTACTACTTCTGAAAAATTGAGCACCACTGTTTATTCTAACTCTATCCTAGAACCTGACTTCAGAATTATAGTATTTGTACTTGCCTACCTTTTAAGATAAAGTGCAACGATCCCACATACAGAAATGTTGTATTCTGGGGTGTTAAGGTACACTGGAAGTATGTTCGAACCCCAAATTATCTCAAACTAAAGATGCAGTATATTCATAAATGGGAGATTTCATTTAAAAAAATACATCTGGGGAGGGGGAGTGTTCCTTCTCACCAAGAGACACAAACCTCTTCACTGTTCATAGTTACTACTGGCTCACTTTAAGAGTAGGCAAGTATTTACTTTCCTCACATATCTAAAATAGGGCGCGTTTAAGTTTCTCCACATCTACTGCAGCGTTTAACAAAAGTATTCAAATCATTAATGGTTCTGATGACTGATTTTGTGTGGCTTGACAGTTTCCCTACTAAATACTCACAGCTGAAGGCACACTACTAACATTAGTACCAGGACTCTATTGATAAATAATTCACTATTAAGTGTACTGTGCAGCATATCTGCTTATTTCAACTTCGTAATTGAGAAGTTTCAGATTTATTATTTTTTTAAAACATAGTTTATATCAGTCACTGAGCTTACATAATTTATATAAACATTCACAGCTGCCTAGCACCTTTTTTCCTTTGTAATTTGTGTGCGGCGACAGGTTGGGGAGCACCAAAAATGTTAAGTGAGGTGGAGAGAGTGTTTTCTAGATGAGCCACCACTGTTCCAGAATGTCACTATGCCAACCAGACCTCAGCCTTCAGCCTTTCAGTTTTACTTTTCCTGATTGGAAGTACAAAAGGAATCCACTATTTTTTCTCCCTTGCCTTTAAAAACAATCTGAATTCCTTTCTACGACCCTTTAATTTATCCTGGTGGCTGGAAAACTGATTTCAAACAAGGATGTTTTCTGAGAATCGCCACATTACAAGTCTGCACATTGGTTTGACAGGCAGAAGGAAAAGATTTTGCATAATGAATTTCAAGTCCAGTCAGTCAGATGACAGTCAAGCAATACTCATTTATCCTGTCCCAGAGCTAGAAAGTTACCAGAATAATCTATGCATAGAATGTATTCACAGGGTATTAAAAGCGGTGCTATATGCAGGGGAGTATTCCCTGCTAACATACCACATTTACTCAAATGCTGTGCAATTAACAGAAGCATCTTGCAAGTACATCTCTGACTGATGGAAAATGTGGCTATGATTAAAAAAAAAAATGTGCAATACACTGCTCATGCATCAGGTTCTCCTGTCTAAGGGATCAGAGCTCAAGGCTAAAATAAATCTTAAATATAGTCACAGAAGTCATTAGACCTGTGATTTGCAGTGTCAGCTACACTCTCTGGGAAAGGAAGTAGGATTGGACTCATTTGTGTCAGGTTATGTGGCTTCTTTTGCCTAGACAGTCAGACCTTTCATTTTGTGACAAAGAAGAGGTTTTGTCTTTGAGAGAAGGGCAACTGAATTGACCATATAGAAAACATATGAGACAAAGCAACATTTTTCTGGTTTGGCTCGTTTGACATGCCAGAAGTGACATGCTTAGAGCTCAAATAAGTAATATTCAGAGATAAATCATTAGTGGAAAACAACCCCCTTCTAATTCTCAAATGTAAAGTTCACACATATTTACCCACCTACTGTAACCTGAAAAGATTCAGGGCTCTGAGGATGTTCTTCACTTTCACAAGATTCTTGGTTGAGATTTAAGTTTTGTTTCTTTTTAACATGAGCTATCACAAAGAAACACAACCCAGTGAGCACAATCAAAGGTCCCATGATTTGAAGTGACAGGAATCCACAGCCCTGGAGGTCCACATCAGAGCTGCCGGTGTGGTTGAGCTGTATGCTGTGCCAGCCAGGGCTACAGCCAGGAACCCAAATGCCCAGGATGCTAATCAGCATTCCACTAGTTAAAAACAGGAATCCAAATATGAGAAACTGGGCAAACTGACAGCTCCCATGACAAAAAACAAGGCTGTACACCTGCTCATTTTGCAATTGTCTTTGTCTTATATATAGCCTGGCCCTTGATCGTGCCAGTAAAACACAAACCAGTCCAGTTACAGCCAGCACGGGCCCAGCAGCCTTAAGGACCTCATTACAGTCACTGAAGGTTCCAGATGGGCATGACTGGAGAATAAAGACTGAAAGCAGGAATCCAGCGCAGAGCAACACAGCTCCAAAAACAAAAAGGAAAAAAATAAGTTTCCCATGTTGTCCATTATTTCCTTCATCTCCTGGTGCAGGAACAGCCACTGGATACATTACAACAGAATGTCCTCAAGCAGATGAGCTGGGGTTTTTTTGTGTGTTTTTTTCCTGTTAGCATTAAGTGGCAGAAAACTACAGTAGATCTGTGAACATGAAAATACATGAATCAAAAGAAGAGAAACACCAGTGGGACTAGCTACATTATAATATTTACTTCTGCATTTGCTACTCAGCCTATATTGTATACTCTCGGTGTATTTTCTGTTTTGTAGTAGCTCCATTATGGATTAAAGGGCCTAACCAATGTGCTGACATTGAATGCCAATGAAAAGACAACTTGCTTTACAGTTAGACTGAAAACAACAGTTACTCCTGTTGCACAGCTAAATTAATTGTTTCTTTAGCTACACAGTCTTATGATTAAGGGGACATTATTTTCAAAGGCAGAATCTTGTGAACAAGAACAGGACAGCTTTTCCCTTGAAAACAGAAAGCTAGTGGAAATTTCTGTAGTGAACGGCAGGAAGTGACAGCTCTTGAGAGAAAGAACCTTAATGCAAATGAATACTGATGCCTGTTGGACTTTTTACTAAGTAAATCTAATACATACCTTTTTGAATTCTATAAATCTTGCTTCTCTGTCTCCTGGCAATAAAGTCTTTAAATCAGCTCCATATCCTACACAGCTGCAAGAGCAAGTACACAGAAGATTTTTGGTTCTGTTCTGAAAAGATAAAAAAAAAAGAAAAGAAAAAAGCCATATTAAAAATCATGTACTTCAAGTCTCACTGATTCCATAGTTAAGAGTTGGTAAGCATACTGCTCCCACACTTCCTTTCAACTTCCCCTACTCCCAAATCCTTTGTCTGTGCTCCAAGAAAACTGTAAAAAGAAATATAACAAAGGTGGCTCCCAGAAGGCTACTGAGCTCACAGGAGTCTAGATTCAGAAGTAAAACAGAAGGAAACAGAAACTAGTGCTGATGCCAATAACAGTCCACGTGGTAGTATGGATGACAAATCTGCTGGATGTGGACAAACTGGGAAAGGAAAAGCTGGACTGAAAGTTAGGACAGAGTGCCATTCAGTGAGCTCTAGGAAAAAAAATACTGTTTCTGCCATTACCCACAAGGAAGTTTGTGCTTCTCTGACACTTTGGGCTACAGGGCTCAGATGGACACCTGTACTCCATACCGTGGTGAATAGCAACAGAACAGACCTCAGTCCAAGTGGCAACCATCCATCAAAAACCAACCTGAGACCCACGGGAATTTCCAACTACGGAAAGTAGCAAGTTTGGATGGATCATGAGAAAGCTGTCCCCTACCAACTGCAGGAGGCACCCAAGTGTGCTCAAATTACAGTATTTTAACACTGCCTTCTTCCCCTCACCAGCAGTCTTCCACGACGGACAACTTAATCTACAACTTGGATGCATCAGGAAGGATATATAGGGACTGAAGGAGTTTGTCACAGATCCAAGAAGGGAACTGGCTTAGTTACTGCTGTTTGTTAACCTTCAGCCTTCCCCCTAACAGCTTCCACTGCCCTACTACTAATTCAGATGACTGGAAGCTGAAAGTCAAGTTAGACTGACTCCTCCTTACATATGCCTCAACAACAGTTATTCCACAAGAAAAAAAAAAGTATTATGTGATTTCTGGAAGCAAACTGTTGAACATGTGTCAGCCACAACAAGCTTTGCATCACTCCCCAGTAACTGCAGTGCCCCACTGGGATGAAAACAAAACACAACCATAAAAACCCACTAGTCACTCAAATACATAATTATTTGTCTGCAATGCAAAGCAATCTATCAAGTCGCTTTACTTAGCGACTTGTAAGAGTAGGACCCAATTAAAGAATCAGCTAAGCAGATACACAAACGAGAAGGTATTAGATGTTTTACTGCTGAACATCAAACCAGCCCCCAGCAACACAGGAGAAGGCAGAGAGCAGCACACAGGAAAAAAGCACGAGACTCAACAGGGAAGGAAACAGGCTGCACCACACAGCAAGGCGGCCACTGCAGGAAGCAAAAAAGTCTCCCAGCTGGCTACCTCAAACAGCAAAACCGAGGGACCTCCCTTAATGCATCCATTACCGTGGTGAGTGAATTTGCAAACTACGTCTGCTAAGTATTTCGTCGCTGTTCTGAATTCAGTCTATCCCTCTGCTAAGATTGGTTTGAAAAACTGCTAACTGAGGCTCCCTTGGTAGAAGAGTCACAGCTTCACTCTGAAAAAAAAGTTGTTAAAAAGAGCACTAAAGATAGGACAGTATCTCATGAAAAATAAACTAAAGAAATTCCGATAGACTTCAAACTGAAAACCTTTAGCCAAGCACAATTTCAATACTGCATGAGCTGGAGTCAGTTCGAAGGCTCCACTTCTGAGCAGAGAAGATGGATTAGGTTGGTCACTTCCTCAATTTCACTGGTCTTTCCTAAGTTAATAAAATTGTTTCTCATAACTGCATATGCTCCTTCATGTCTAGGAATTTTCCCCATTTTCAGAACTGATCTGAGATAGCTCAGATTTACTGACCTACCAACAAATGCACAAAACTGAGTAAAGAGCCTCTGAAATAAAAAAAAAAAAACACACCAAACCACCAAAACAGCAAATTCCAGTTTCAGACACAACTGTCTTGAGATATTTTTCTGCTGAGGCACATTAACCATTATAACAGCAATACACTATAATTAGAGAGAACTCTGAATCCTTTCTTTGCAGTTCCCTCTAGGGAAGAAAACATGGACATAAGTACAAGTAAATTAGGACAAAAGGAAATAATGTGAAAGAAAAAAACAAATTCAAACATTTAGCCCTTAAAAAGAAAAATCTAGAGATTTGTTCTCATTACTCCACCACAGCGCCTGCTTCTCTTCCACCAATCTTCTTGTTATGAGATTAAGTTAAAACACACATTAGAAATGAAGCATGTGCATATTTTCTTAATTCTTTCAGGCCACAAAAGAAGAAACATTCAGAACAGTCTGTTGTGGCTTTGAAGATGAAAGCCACAGACTCTATGCTGCAAAATCCAAGGGAGGACTAATTTTCATTTATGCTACCACCAAATTTTAATAGAAAACCCAGTGCAAGATTAAGTTTTATTTCTTGTGTTTCAAGAAATAGTATTTTAAGAAAGAAGCAAGCCTTATATTGACTATGTGCTTGAAATACTTCCATTAGATCTGATATCTCCACAGGCATATTGACATAGGGGAATTTTCCCTTCATATTGAACCCAAGTCTAAGAGCAGACATGGAAATGCCAGGTCAGAAACTGCCAGAATAAAATCCAGTCATGTGGAGGCAGTTGAGTATGAGGGAAGAGGGAATTAGAAACAGAGCTTATAAAGGAAGTCTGGTTATGAGCTTAACTTAAATGGCATAGTGCTTTACCGTTTTGTAAGTCTGGCCCATGCCAGGTATATAGAATAGGAAATAACACTACAATTTCTTCTATTTTTTCTGTGTAACACTCGTAGGGCAATTTTCACATTATTGACAACCCCAAGGATTTTAAAATAAGAGTTTTAATGACTAAAATGGGACTTACTGCTTTCTGTTTGAACCTTCAGAGTTCATATTGTCCAAGATTTCCACTGCAAACACCAGGGCCATAAATTTACTGCCCCTTAACTCAGATGAAATCTGATAGCCTCATGTAATCATATGAATTCAGGAACTGAGGATTAAAAGAAAAAAAGCATTGGAAGAATTAAAACACTGCTGTCCCCCTGTTTTATGTTTCCCAGACTAGGCCATGTTCCTGCTCTTTCACTTGCAAAAGCACCCAAATCATTTCATGCAGAAAGATCAGGTCTAGTCTGTGTTGTTATTTCAAGAACTACAATACCTTGTCAGCTGTAGTCCACAATGGAAACCCCATTATAAGTCACAAGCCATCCTTTTCAAGAGTTTTCCATATAAGCATTTTCACCCATCCTTCCAATTTTTGAATGGCTACTGGGAAGTTGCCACTGCCATTGTGTGGTTTCCCCCCACCTCCCAAGGTTTCAAATTAACGCATGACTCCTGGTAGGACAAGCCACCTGGAAGGAAAAGTCCTCTCAACTTCATTCCGTTTAACTTCCGTATCAAAACATGAATGGCTCTCCACTTCCTCGCACTCCCTGTATCTAATTTCCTCCTCCATTCACATCTGTCTCTGTACCCATGCCATTTTCTGTTCTTTATTATATCGGTTTTCCCCCGGATGTTACTGTTAACTTGACATTCAGCAGAAGCACCCATCCATGAGCACAGCCGGTTAAACCGAAGTAAACTGGAGTTTGCCACCTTCATGCTCACGCTCGTCCCTCCCCATGGTATTTTCAATCGCTTGCATGAAGAGCAACATGGGAAATGCCTAACAGGATCTGCTTTCAGTTTTCTACTTTCAAGCAACATTATGGCTACAAGCATGAACAAGTTTTGAGATGCCAAATACATCTAATTTGACCTCTTGTAAATGCAGTCCCTGAACTAGTGCTCTCATCTCACGGAGCACACAACTCTGCTATCCCAGGAGGAGGACTTCCAAGACTTAGATGCTATGTGAAAAGACCTCTAAGCGCAGCTTGGATGCCACAGAAAGAAACTCTGTCCATGTGGGTTGACAAAATGATTGTGTCAGCTCACAGTACAAGAAGGGTAACACTATGCTGTTATTTATGATTGTTGCAAGTGAGGCAGGAGCCAGTCTCTGGAAAAGTGCCGGAAAGCAGCTGCAGTAGGAATTTCCAGAAAATGGGAAGAATCCTGCCGGTCTCCAGACACATGTGCGCCAGGGATCCTTCTCACCAGAAACTGGCAGGGTTAGGGATTCTGACCTGCGCCAGACAGAACTGTGCTCCTTGAAGAAGCTGCCAACTACTATCCCTGTGGGCTACAAGAGAAAGCTGTTCCACAAGTGTCCCCCGCTCACTCTGGTGGGGAAGAGATTCCTGATGCCACGGTGGATGTGAGGACCCCAAGAGGGTACCTGGACACAGAGAAGGGCTTGCAAAGCAATCTGGACAGCACCTAGATTCAACAATGGACTCTGAAGGGTTCCATGCATGTGGGTGGGATGCTTTTTACACACTGGTGGCACACCAGAGAGAAGTGAGACAAAGCAGCTCCTGTTTTCTGGAGTACCTGCAAGGAGACTGGGGACAAGGTACGTGCCAGACCAGTTAAAGCCAGACCTGACCTTCTTCAAACAGGTAACACAAGACAGAGCAGTTTCTGGCAAGGTCTGGGAAGGTCTGCCCTATGGGGCTGGTGTACCTCAAAGCAGCAAAAGGCACAGATCTTTGAGAGGATACAACTATGACCATCAGGAAGATATAGGACTACAAAAGCTGCCCAAAGCCTTCCTGTCCCAGTTTCTTGAGGTTGGCCTGGGGCATTAAACCACAGCCAACTCACGGACAAGCAATTAAGCTCTACTCCATCTGTGAAAGACACAATCCCATGGCATACCCTTCCTCATACACCAGCCCATCAGGCATGCCCTCTTCTAAGTCACTAAGTCTTCTAAATCACACTAAGGCCTCCAACAGGATGGACCATGCCACAAAAGCACCGCTCCTGTGCGCCATGCTGGAGCGAGGCAAGGCCTGTCCACCTCTTCTCCGTGAGGGAGCAGCACCCGGCCCACGAGAAGCCCAGCGACAGCCTCCCCGCCAGCGCCTTCCTCACCATACAGCACCGGCAGCAGCTGGTACACTACATGTCAGCAGAACAACCCGAAGAGACATCCCATCCTTTCACGGGGATGGCCTAAAAGGTCATGGCGGGGAAGCAGGACGGGGAGCGGTGGGCTCTCCAGGAAGGAGATAAAGAGGCTTTCCTTACCGCAGGACATTCATGCCCTGGATAAGGGACACGCAGAAGCACGGCCCCCACCTCCACCCTTAAGGAGGATAAAAAATACAGGCCGTGGCAGCGGTCGAGCCGGCGGTGGCGGCCGCGAGCCGCGGCCCAAGCGCCCCCCGCCAGCCGCAGCCCCCTCCCCGGGGGCAGCCGGAGGGACCCGCCGCCATCCAGCCGCGCCCGCCTCCCGGGGGAGGGCCAGCCCGCCGGAGGTGCCCCCTCTCCCAACTGCGCCCTGCCCCTCCTCACACCGGCGCCCATAGCCTTCCACCCACCCCGGGACGGGGACCGCCCGCCATTTTCGCGCCAGCCCGGTGGCTTTCTTCAAGGCCCAGGGGAAGGGCCCTGCCATGGCGGCACGCAGCGGGGCGGCCTCCACGCACCACGGCACGGCCGCCCTCGGGGGTGGGCAGAGCGGAGCAGGTGCGGGAAAGGGTCGGCGGCGAAAGGGCTCCCAGCGCCCGCCCCTTACCTGGCCGCCGTGCGAAGGGCTACCGTGGCGCAGCCGGCGCCGCTATTTAAGCACCTGCGGCAGGCAGGGCGTACCTGGGCGGTGGCAATGCGGGGCAGGGCCGAGCCGGGCCGAGCCGAGCCGAGCCGAGCCGAGCCGAGCCGCCCCGGCAGACCATGGGCGCGGCGGCCGCTGCGGCGGCACCGCCTCCCCTGGTGCCGAGAGCCCCGCCCGGCGGCGGCCTCGGCTGGCCAGCATCGCCCCTCCGCCGCCCCGCCCCGCCGCAGCCAGGGCGCTGCCCGCCCTCCCGCCCCCCGCAGGGAGGGGGTGGCCGCTGCCGGGGAGGCTCCGCAGCCGGTTGCCCAGGGGACCGGCCCGCCTCACGGCGGCTGTGCCGGAGTTGGGGCCCTGCCCGCTGCTCTGGCGGGTGAGGAGGAGGAGGTGCGAGGCGGCGCCACGTTACTCACCCCCCTCGAGGCGCTGAGGTGACCCGCCGCCCCTGGGCGCTGAAGGCCAGGCTGGGGATATCCTCCCACTGGCTCTGAGATTCCCAAGCTGATGGGCTGGAGTGCGGGCAGAGCTCGCTTGGGCAGGGCCGTTGCAGGCATCCCTGGAGGCTCGTGTATGTGGGCAAGGCCCACAGCATGCCCCTGAAATACCGGTGGCTTTGGGGTGAGGCGGGTGAGCAGCCATCTCAGGGAGGTTGCGCCACATCTTCCATTTCAGGGTGCCTTCTTGTAGTCACTTTAGTCACCTTACCAATGTTAGCCTTCTGCACGCTTGGGAGCTTGCTGGGCATTAAAGACGGGCCAAGCCTAGATGTGACAGATTTCCTTCAGTGGTGAGACAGTTCAGCCCCTGGAAATGCGAGATGCTGCTTTCTCTCTTCCTTGCTAGGTGCAGGCAGCCCGGAAGAAGAAGCTGGCTTTGGAAGTGGAGAGGAGAGCCGTGAAGCACAAGAAGCAGCTGTGCAAGAGCAACAAGGAGCTGGGGGAGGAAAGTCAGGATATGCCACTTTTAAGTGGGTGTAGCAGTGGTGGGATCTGAGTGTCAGCGGGACTAAAGCTGCCCCACTGGTTAGGCATAGCCTGGCAGCTGGTGAGGGGAGCAATTTGGGTTTATGTGAGTCAAAACGAGAGGAGCCACAACAAGGGTGAAAGGTGGAGCAATGCCCAGGAAACAGATGACAGGACGAAAAGGGAGCGGAGTAAAGTCTTGCTTTACAGGGAGATTGTTTGGTTAGATGAAGAAACTGTGGGGAAATGGGGCGTGTAGGTTTTTGGAGGGGATCTGGATTTGGGTAGAGAAGTAGGGAGAACCTGGAATTGAATGAAGAACCAAAGAATATATGAAAATACATGTGGGGTGTAGGAAGGAGGTTGTGATGAGTTAGAAGGCTTCAAGCTTTCCAGAGTTGCAGATTCATGGATGTTAGCAACCTTTTGCTGTCTTGACTGGTTTATGTCCCAACTCGGCTACGACTGGGCTTCGGTTGTGAAGCACTCAGATACTGCTGTGAAGAGTCTCACAGTAATGAGAGACTGGGAAGCAGGGATTCCTGTATTCTGTGAAGTATTGCAGTGAAGAAAAAAATGAGGGCATTAATAATAAAAAAAAAAAGCCTGAAGAGAACAAAAGAAGTTGAGCACTGTTTGTTATGAACACAAGCTGAAGTCTTGCGAAGAGTGAAAATGCATCAAAATGTATAATCGGACAATTTTATGACGTGTGACAAGAGTGACAAAGGAGATTTAATTACATTTATATGGCAGTTTTCTAATATCCGATTCTTGTTCTGTTGTTCTTCCAATATAGAGCTTTAATAATTAAAAAAACCTGAAACATTTCTATGATATTAATTTCTGTATGAGGTATTTTGTCAGGCTAAACTTTCTTCAGTTGCCCAATACCATTAAATTATTGGACCAGTGCTGTGATATATGGTCTCTCTCTTTTCTGGTTATGTAAATTCTTTTTTCCTATTATGTAAATGCTTCTTGTACCAAACCTAACATGTCTTAAGCATTTAACTTCTTTTTTTTTAAAAAAAAAGGTCAGTCTTGACAGAAGTTAACAAGCTTTTTGGCTAGCATCTACATGCAAATGATTTCTCTCTCCAAAGCTTGTCATCAGCTTTTCCCCTCCATCCACTCCTTGGGTTTCTTGTAGTGTTGGGCTTCAGGATTTGACACCAGTGATGAAAGAATGGATTTCAGGAATATCATTCTCCAGTTTGTGAGATTCTGACTCAGCCTGGTGTGAGTTTTCAGTGGATTAAGTGGATGTTGATTCCTGTCATATGAATACAGTCATAAAACTGTAGTCTTGAGCCATATCTTGTGATTTAAGATAAGAATTACTTTTTAAACTGTTTTTTTAAACTTTTAACATAGTAACTGTTTAACTATGAGTAATGCATATTTTAATTCCAGACCCTAAGTGGTAATGTTTGGCAAAAATGGAGCTAAAGTGCTTTTTGCCATACAGGAAAGCACCTAGAGAGTTGTTTGCGTTAAGTCTGGACGTAGCTGTATGACAGTGTTTTTTGGATGTTGATGCTAATAGAGAAAGTATTTTCGACTGGCATGGAAAGCAGTTCTCGAGCTATGGAAAGCTACGGTGCATTTGCCCCTGGAGTATGACAGGGAACCCAGAACTACTAGAGTGTCACTGTTTTTGAAATTATTTCTGGGGTCACAGTCAGTAACACTTGTGAGGACACTGACAAGAAGATTAACGTTGGGGAAGGTGAGTGAAATACGGTTGTTGGTAATTTATTGGTTGGGAATTAGTCAGGGCTGTTTTGATGGCAACCGCTACTTATAGCAATAATCTAATGAAATTTAAATGAAAATTACTAACTTTGCATTCCTCTGGTTTTGATTGTTTGTTTGTTTTAAATTAGCAAATGTGCTTATAAATGGCAAAGCCATTTGGGTGGTTTGGATTGTTTGCCTAATGATGATGTTCTCTAGAAATGACAGCACAAGTGCAGTTAAGACTGAAGTGACTAGGTCACTTCTAGAATAATATTCCACTGTGCAGGAGGGATGTTAATCTGTTATGAGCAATATGAGACTGGTCAATAAAATCACAGCTGCTAGAGTAATTTTTCTCTTTTGAGATTAGACATGCGAAATACTGGATGTGCTGAGGTTGTGCTTCAGTTCAAAACACTAAATATGATCTGCAGAAGCCGTTCAGATGTTTGAAAAAACAGTGAGAGAGTACAGACTGGCCTACACTGTCCTGATGAGAATGTAACCACTAGAGAAATATGTAGTGTTTGTATTTCACAGCACACTTGGAAGCTTTTCTGTTCTGTTTTTCTGAAATCGTACAAGAGTCAAGGCTGGTGCTACTTGCTTTGTTTCAGTGAGAGCTGACCTTTTATTAGTATACTTTGAAGCAAGAGCTGCTGAAGAAGGCATGGAGGTAACGCGTGGTAAATTTCACTTTATAAATTGCAGCTTGTTTGCTGTGATGGTGTGGACCAAATGAGAGGATGGCGCAGAAATCAAGAGTGATCCAGTTCTCCAACTCCCATTAAGTTCTGTACAGCCAGTTCGCAGCAAGCACTCAGTGTGCATAGAAACTGCAAAGCTCAGATGAATAGTTAAGAACTGTGTGTTTTGGTTTATTTAAGTTCTTTTAGACTCAAAAGAGCTATACTTAGAAATCCAAGGATATAAAAATGTTTATTAGAATTGTCAATTCATGGGCTCAGAAATGACAAAGGCATTGCTGCCAACATTCTGTAAGCTTTTGAACCAAGCTTAATTAACCCTGAAATAGTTCTTTGCAGTTTGGTGGATAGCTACAAAAGAACCGCAGAAAAGGGTATCATGCTGGCTACACTGGAAGGGAGGGTGATGCCCTCCCCCAGCACAGCAGCCAGCTGGGTCTGTGGCATTGCGCTCATGCAGTGTAGCCTAGTGACCCATGAAGGTCCCTCCTCCAGGAGGAACTGGGAAAGACCCAATAACAACATGAAGATGACTGGTTTCTTCAGGGCCTGGGCATGCCAGGAGTGTTCGTGACTCGGCTGGTGGTCACTGCCTTCTCTTCATAAATTGTCTTTCCTACCCTTTGCCCCCATCCCTCTAAAAAGTATGTGAATGCAAGAGTCTTGTTCAATATTTCTATTAGTAGATATCATAGAATCACAGAATAGTTTGGGTTGGAAGGGACCTTTAAAGGTCACCTAGTCAACCCCCCTGCAATGAGCAGGGGCATCTTCAACTAGATCAAGTTGCTCAGAGCCCCGTCCAACCTCACTTTGAATGTTTCCAGGGATGGGGCATCTGCCATCTCTCTGGGCAACCTGTGCCAGTGTTTCACCACCCTCAGTGTAAAAAAATTCTTCCTTATATCAAGTCTGAAGCTACCCTCTTTTAGTTTCAAACGGTAACCCCTTGTCCTATCGCAACAGGCCCTGCTAAAAAGTCTATCCCCAACTTTCTTACAAGCCCCCTGTAAGTATTGAAAGGAAATTAAGATGTTTAGAGAGAAGTGATTAAAAATTAATAACATTCAAAGAGGTTCTGCATTAACCCTAATAAAAATCAAATAGCTTTGTTTTGGTCGGGAGAGGTAGATTCGTTTCTCACACCCGCATCTTAATTTGTTGGGTTTGCTTATCATGCTTGCATTTGAATTTTAAGAGAAAGGCGCGACAGGTACTTCAGCTGGTGGCGCTGGTAACCCTTAACCTGTTGCACTGCACCATGAAGGCAGGGGGATGAGGAAATGAAGGTGAGCCCTGTGAGCGCTCCTGCGTGCTGCACACCTCAGTACAGGGATCTGCGGCAGACACCCCCGTCCCTGGCAGAAGGCTGAGCTGCCTCTCACCGTCAGGAATCGAAGCCTGGAGAAGGGCAGCTCGGTCATGCTAGGGAAGGAAGCAAAAAAGGGATGCAAAGCTCTTCCATTTCTTCCCATCTGGTGCACACAGAGACCCAGCCTGCGTCAGAGACCCTTTCTCTGTGTAAGCTGCACATTTCTAAAGCAGTCTTAAATGACCTGTAATTTTCTGTTTAAGAGTTCATAGAGTCATAGAATGGTTTGGGTTGGAAGGCACCTTGAAGATCATCTAGTTCAGTCCCCCCTGCCATGAGGGCAGGAACACCTCCCACTAGACCAGGTTGCTTAAATCATCAGTGCCCTTATTTAAAAGGAACACAAGGCCAGTAGGTTGGGTATACACTTAACCAGGAGAAAATGGGAATTAATGGTGTGTCATTGACTGAGTTCAATCAACTTTTAAATGTAAATGAATAAGCAGCCCCAGTCCAGGAGAGAGGACTCCAAGGGCTGAATGTTCATTTCTAGGCTACAAGGTCGGAGTGTTTACTTTCTGTGGCCTGGGAGTCTTGTATTTTGGTTTGCCAGAGGTCTGCTTCCATGTGTTTGTGTCCTCCCATCCTATTACATTTTCCAGAGCTGTAGGTGCTGGTGTTGTGTTTGCCCAAATTACATCAGAGTTTGCGCAGAAGAGAAACCTTGAACTTCTCAGACTAAGGGCAGGTCCCAGCTAGGAGGTTATTTGCAAGTGAGGATCCATTTGGAAGTATACAATGAGATCTGCTGTTTTGGGGTTCGCAGTGCTGAAAGTGCTTGAGTTGAGTGGTCAAAATGTGCTGGTTCCTAGTGAAAGGATCAATATTGATATGAGAGAGATGGTGACACTATGTCATCAGTGTGTGGTATCAAAGCTAAGGATGCTATACTTAGTCCTTTTGGATAGACATGTGTTGAATGGGAAATAATATCTCTTTTAAGGTTATAGAGCAAAACCTTACCAGGTTGTGTGCCAAATGTTATTGGCTTGATAAATATTTTAAGCACCCCTTTAACTAATGCTCCTTGGTTAGTATTAACCAAAATTACCTTCTGAGTACAGTTTTGGAAAATACGTTTTGCATTCAGACATTCAAGTGGTGATGCATATCTGTCCATATTGTGCTTTGTTTCTTCTTCTGTCAGTAGAGCATTGAAATTTTTAACTTTTCTACTAGATAAATTTTCTCTGTAACATATACCTGTACAGCTTTTCTTGGCTGGAAAACCATTTGCAAAGGTAAAATTTTGTGTTGTAAGATGAAAATTGCAGGGTATACCGTTTATAATGTGTTGGAGGCTTTCTGTGCATCTGACCCATTTCTTAGCCAAGACTAAATCATCTATCAGACACAAAAAAAATAGAGTGTTTAATTTGATGTTGTGATACTGCAACTCAAGGAAGGACAAACTTCCCAGAGTATGAAATGAATTGTGATTAATTCAGCAGTCTTTTTTTGATTTTTTTTTCTTAATACTTGTAATGAAATCTCATTTATTTTTAGATGGAAGTTACCAGGCTGTTAAATTGTCAGCTTTTACTACGTTTACCATAGTTGCCTATACATTTTCCGTCTAGATTCTTGCTATTTCAGTGTCTAAACAGTTCTTTTCATTTTGTAAGCAACTTTTATGTTCTGAGCACCCTGGGTGATATTTAGCATTGTTTTGATAGTTTCACTCATACAGTGGAAAATCCTCTTCGAATTTGGTTTCCCTTCTCTCAAAGGCTGCTCCGCCACGGCTTGTGTCTTCTCTGCTCGCTATACTATGGTGTATAGAATTTAAATCAGCTTTGTGCATAGAGCTATTATTTAAGAGATAAGAATGCTTGACTTGGTCCCATAATACATGCTTGAATCATATCAGACAGATTAATTGTCTTTAAGGGCCTGGTAGGATCTGAGACGGACACTGTGAAAAGATGGGTGGAGATTGCAGGAAGGTCGTTGGAGAAAGGAACAGCAGAAATGTATTCTGTCCAAATAAAGAAAATCGAAGCACGTTAGTATGTAGGGTAGAGAGTGCTGCTTCTGTTGGGGATGAACAAGATTTAGGACAGGATGTAGGGACCTAGTTTGGACTAGGCGAAGCTCAGAAATTACCTTTTGGTAGGAACATTAGGTCAGTTTGAAGTGAACCTTGCCTCCAAAACTCTTCTGTATAGGCAGATCTGGCACACTGGCCTACGTCTTTTCCACTCATTCAAGCTGAAGTAGAAGATGCCAGATACCAAGTTTTATCAAGGTGGAAATGAGTAAATGAAAACAAAGATTTACCTCACTATTCCACTGAGGTCAAATTGAGTAAACTCAACCTTTCTCCAGGGAGTTTGGACTTGTTTCTTCATTAGAAGAAAAACTTGAAGGAAGATGCTGAGAATGGATCTTCAATCAAGTGGGTGTGAATAAAAGAAGGAAAAGAATAAGGTAGGAGTTAAATTGGTGTTCACTGAACTAATGGAAGATCCAGAAAGCCAATACAGTCTGGAGGAGGCTGATCTGGTAAATGGGTGAATGCTTGGTTCCACAGGAATCACTCTTTTTTTGGACCTTTTTGTTGTTAAACCCCACATTTTAATCTCTGAAGAGTTCCTTAGTTTGGTAAGACTTCAGGTTTTTGACCCTGCTTTGAGCAGGGAAAAGGCTACATGATCTCCAGAGTTCCCTTCTAGCCTCAGCTCTTCTGCGATCCTATGAAGATCTGTAGATTTGTCAGCACTTTTAGCCCAAGATGACTTTTAAGAACAGTTCTGAAAAGTCCTTAGTTATCCCAAAGTGATAGGGTATTTTGGCCTTATTTATTTGATCCGGAAGTCTCTACTGGCCATTTTGTGTGATGATTAGGTGGGAAAAACTGTTTATACATGAGATCTAGCTTATTTTTTTTCTCCTCCAGTCATTTGTCATCTGCAAAACTTCATTTTTTTTAACATCATGTAACTGGAAAAATATTAAATATTGTGAAGTCTGCAGGAATCCACCAGAAATGTGCTTAAAGTTGATTCCTGTTTTAGTTATGTCTTAAGACTCATTTTTTAATCCATTATGTTCTTGCATTGCTCTAGTTATAAACCAAAATGTTTTGTACTGCTAAATCAGGTATCTTACATAAATCCTTTTTTTCTTTGACCCTATTACTCTTATGATCCAGATTTTCAACCAATCCTAAATTAGTTTAAGACCTCTATTCAGTACATCCATGACTGATACTAATT
Organism: Rissa tridactyla; assembly: GCF_028500815.1. Taxonomy (NCBI): domain Eukaryota; kingdom Metazoa; phylum Chordata; class Aves; order Charadriiformes; family Laridae; genus Rissa; species Rissa tridactyla. Next base: position 59,216,787 of record NC_071497.1, on the reverse strand, counting down.
ATCTTAACTGTATTTTAATTTTCTTACCAAGTTCTACATTACAGTTATTTGGATTGTCACCTTTTCTTTGGTTTTTTTTTTCTTTTTTGTTTTTTTGTAATGGTGCAGTGTTAGTTTTGTGCTAATCTTCTAATACGCTCCAGCATTTTAAGATTCACTGAAATAAAAATTAATGTTCCACAGTATGGCTTATTTAACTTCCTAATTCTTGGATGTTGTTTATCTGATGTGCTGGTTTAAAAATATTTAGCTTTAGTACATGATGTGTTAACATCTCTTTTTAGGTACTGCTGGATTGCAAAGTATTTTTGCCATGTGACCACATAATCTAGATATCCTTTAAGAAATGTGGCAAAATATTTATCAAACAATTTTCTTTCTCCCTGTTCTTATTGATTCTGGCATTTCCAGTTAGTAAGGGTCCAGTAACACAGTAGAAGATACACATTTTTGTCGTTGTTTTTCAGAACAAACTCCTTTCAATCACCCTCAGTTAAACTATCTACATGGACTCTCCTACCCCCTGTGTTTATTTGCTTTTCTTATCAATCTCTTACAGTTTATGACTTCAGGGTTTATAGCCACTATGAAGAGAAGTCTTCCATTATGTCACTGCAGCCAGCTGCTTTTAGTTCCCCTCTCTGGCTGTGGTTTAGTGAACAGCTGAGCAGGGCTGATGAGATGCTGCTGCCAAAAGGGGGAGATCTCATTCCCCACCCCTTCTCTGCTCTTCGGTCAGGAATTCCTGTGCCCAGTGTTTGCCAGACCCCGCTGCAAGCTGGTTCAGTTCACTTAATTTAGCGTAAATATTTCCTTTTTTTTTTTTTTTTTTTCCCCTGGGTTCGATGAATGTCTGTTTGGTGATTTGAGTCATAAACAGATATGATGCATGCTGGGGTGGGTGAAGATGGAGAGCATGGCCTCTGTCTGTTGGCAACATTGAACTGTTCAACTGGCTCATCATGAAGCTGTAGCCTAAGCCAGTTTGGTTAGTTTTAATTAGTGTACGCATTCAATCATCGGATTATTGCTTTATGAGCATCTAGAAAATCTGAAAGTTGACCTTTTGAAGTACCACCTGCCCATACTGTTTGAACCTCATCATAAACAACAAATGCAATCAAGTAAAGGTGACTTGATTGCCACCAATACTTGGTTGTGCAGTCCAGACAGGCAGCTTAAGATGAGGTATAATTTATGATTCTTTCTTTGGTGACTGCATGAGAGAGTGTTTCATTCATGTTTTCTTTCTTTCCACAACTTCTATGCTCCAACCTCCAGTTCTGAGGACAGTTTGGGGCACTATAAATCAATTGCCCATAATCTGCTCACAGACAGCAAGCGTTGGACCTTTTGCAGAGTTTAGGACCTTCCTAAAGGAAAGCAGCTGCTGTACAAAATTATCAGAGCACAGAATTTCTTAAGTCAGGAAAGCGACAGGCCAAAGGGAGTCTTCAAGATTAGGTATGTCTGACAGCACTGTAAGAAAGATGCAACATTTTTTGAAAGCTTCTTTTTAACTCGTGACAGCTGTTGGCTTTTCCTAACCATCAGTAGCATGAAAAGCAGGAGACTGCACTGTTGCTGCCTACACAGGGGACGAACTGCTTCTGAAACACAAATTATGGTTTTACTCCTTTCGACCAAAACCAGGTTATTGTAGGACTGTTTTAAGCCGGACAATCCCTTGGAGGAAAGGCTAGATGATATTTCCCAAAAACCTCTGAATTCTAATGTGTGTTTTTGTGGCGTCTCTTGGGGATCAGCTGGCAAAAGTGCTGCCACCTTGAGCAATCTGAAAGGTCATAGCTCAGGGAAATGGGGGTACGGGTTCCACATTTCTCCCTCTAGGAAATTTATTGTTGCCTGGAAGCAAAGGCGGGTGCTTAGGTGAACCATGCTCCCCGGGCTTGGTCAGCACTGAGTGCAGTAATGCCAAGTTCGAGCTCACAGCTACATGGGCAGAGCAGCACTTCTTGCGAGGGGAGTCATCCTGCATGCTTGTATTAAAGATACAACTCCAGTTTCAAGAAGGTTGAGGTCTCCTTAAATATCTTGCAAAATGGCAGGAGGATAACTGTAATGGCCCATCACCTTGACTTTTTTTTTTTTAAAATTTTTAACTCCTTTATGGGAAAGTTGTGTCAAATACATATTCTCCCCCTTAATCTAAAGGGAACACTGGACCCCACATTTGTTTTTCCATGTTATTTCCTTATTCTGTCTCCTGTGAGTGTAGTGTTTGTTCTATATTACCTAGAGAAGTTATGCCAAAGTAACAGTGTGTTCATCTGAGGCCAAGTTTCTTGTCCTCGATGTACAGAATGTTCTAAAATCAAGCAATATTCTGTAATTTAGACCTTAAATAAAACTTAAATTTATTCTGTCTTCTCACTAGAAGCAGACATCCAGCCTACTGTCATCGAGTGACTCTGAACGTGGAAATGTGATTTCAGCAGGAGAAAAGCTGCAGCAGCGTTTGGCTCATACATGGGAATAGACAGGTGAGACTTCGGAGAGACAGCAGATCATGGACTGAGAGTCCTCCTGTGCTCACAGACTCAAGTACTTAGCGTGTGTTGTCAGTCTAGGAACTGCTCAGAAACAAGAAGGGACTCGTACAGAGAGGCTGAGGGATTCTGACATGTGGAGGACAAACTTAGGTTCAAGAATGAGGTCAGGTGCTTAGTCAGGGTGTGGAAGTTGTGTCTGTTCAGACTGGTTCTCTGTCAAAATCCAGAGTCCTGTAAGGCTTCAGAGATATGAATGCAACACAAGTGGAAGGTAAACAAGTTTTTGAACTTGGGCTGGTTTTTTTTGTTTTGCTTTTTTCCTTCCCAAGTTGTATTGGTGCATCTTGCCTGGATGCAATATCTTACCAGTACTAACACTGGGACAGCTTTAATATTTCTATACTAGTGATGACTATTCATATGACCTACCCATGACAGTAGTGGTAAGTGGAAGGGAAGGCTGTAGATATTATATAAGGAATTTATCTAATTACAAAGCAGGAGAGGACATCTGGAGAATCAGCAATTGTAAAAATGGGATGGTTCATTTAACCACGATGAAGAAAGAATTGCAGACGTTACCACGGCTAACTTTCTGGAGCAGAAAACATGACTTAGGAAAGGAGAACTTCAAGAAGGCAGATTGGGTGATGCTAAGAGGAAAAGCTGAATCGTAATCAGAATGGTGAAGTTGGCGCGATTTATGACTTGTGATCATTAACCTTTTTGAAAAAAAAAATCAGCTGAGTTTTAATACTAAAAAGCTAAGTTACAGAACAAGGCTTTTTTAAAAGAAACACAGCCATGACAATGGCAAGCAAAATCATACTTTAGGTTATAATAATTAAAATAGCCATCCCAAATTTAAAACAGAAAGAATGCATTCCAAAGGAAGTGAAAGCTGCTACAGAAAATGCAGAATTTGAGTATTAAATGTTTAATAAGTAATCCAAAGAAGCCTCTTGTGTTTCTAAGAATATTTTGAGTAACCAGGTCTTGTGGGAGGTGTCCCTGCCCATGGCAGGGGGGTTGGAACGAGGTGATCTTTAAGGTCCCTTCCAACCCAAACCATTCTATGATTCTATGATTTTATTCATTTAAGACTGTCTGCTTTCTACTTGTTATTGAATGAACTAAGGGAGGACTTAAAAATCAGCATGTCAGTAAACATGGAGGTCAAATTGAGTTGAGAAGGAACACTCAGTAGTGTAATAATATGCTGAGTTGAAGATAAACATTAAGTTTTCAATTAAGAGGCCTGGTAATCAGTCCAATCAAGGGCACCACAGAGTAAATATGTTATTTGCTGCTTTAGTACCTTGAACTGTTTTTAGCTTACTGTATCCTTGGAGGAATTCCTGAGTTTTTTCTTGCATGCTCTGAAATAAAATTGCCCTTTCATGACAACTGAAATGGAAACCAGTTATCTATGAATTCCAAGAAAACAAAAGGTACACAGATATTGAGATGCCTATCTTAAGCTTCTCAAACACACAAGACTTGAAATGTAATCCTTCTTGGCATGATGCAAGACCTTCCTTTCTAGTTAGATAGCAAAACCTACCACACTTGTAACTCCCACGCTATTCCAGTTGATAATCAAATATCTTAGCTCCTTCAAATACCCTACATAAATATTATTTGGCAGTGGTAGAGGCAGTCAGTTACCCCTGAAAAACTACCTGATCATGTACTTAGATAATCACAAACCTGCTTGAGCAGTATAAATCCAGTTTACAGGAGTTGTGAGTAGTACGTGGGCACTGACTTACCATAGCAGGAGTCAAATGTTAACGGAAGTGCCAAGAGCAGTGATCTCTGACACTTCAAGTTCCATGAATGCCAAAAGAGCTGATCAGAGCTGTACCCTTTCACACCCCTAACCAGTAACTGAGGGTGCTGGAGGAGCAGAAAGGCGGCCGTTGCTGAAGACAGACTACTGGGCTAGGTGGACCATTTGGTCTGACTGTCAGGCACTTGCATTCTTCACTCCTGCCTTCCAGCAGAAGATAAGAATCAAGCCCTTGGACTATTGCTTTCCAGCATGACAAGAATGGTACTTATTGCAATGATATCCAGCCAGCTGAGAAAGTCAACTTAGTAAGTCATTACTTACTGGACTTACACAGGCTGTGGGATTAATAGGAAAGAAACAGATTCAAACGCATTTGGTTCAGTTTCAACTTTTGTTTCTGTGCTCAGAGCTTAGAAGGACTATTCTCAGACTGCTCAAGTAGTACTTGAATCATCTACTTTTTTGCACTGGTGGAACATAAGAAATCAGAAAGAATGACTTTAATCTTGCCACTGATTTTTTTCTTGTGCACTCAACAAAATACAAGCTTATTAAGGAAGTTAGGGAATGTACAGTGTTTGGTAGCACTATTTACAGAGATCCTTCTGATAAACATATCCGCAGTTTTGCCTAATCTATGTTACTAGTAAGCAGATAAATTTAGTACAGCGTAAGCCGTTGTAGACATCTCAGGCATACCATTTTAGTAAAGATGCAACTCTTTGCAGAAGTCATCTTTCCACCGACATTCTCTGTGGTGTTTTTTAAATACATAAAAAGAGTTCATATATTATCTCTACCCCTTATCACTTAAAAATCAATTAACACTTTAAAAATGTTCAATACAGGGATGGTTTTGTTCTATTATCTTATTGCTTAGAAGCTCCGTGGAATTAACTGCAAAAGTATAGGCAATATAAAACAGTACTTAAATTATATATTACATGTTTATTATGGGTGCAATTTTATTTAACTTTACATTTTATGAAAAATCAGAAGTATTTACAATTTTTGTAAGATAAAGTTGTATGCTCTAATTTACAGTTTGACGTAGTAACAATTCATAAAAATTCAGATCTTTTAGAGTTGTGTTTACAAATTAATTTTCTTAGGAGGCAGCTACAACAGATATTGCTGTATACACAAGCAAGAACCAGCTTGCTACACGTGTTTGTTTTTTTTTAATCAGATAGCTACATGTACTTTTTACATGTTTTTGAATTTCTTTACAAAAAGTCTATATAAACTTGTATGGCTTCAAAATTGTAACCTGCACCCAATGCAAATGTATGTGTAATCACCTGAATGAAGGCTAGTTTAAAAAGTGCTGAAACATAACTACTTCATTTAACTTAGAAATGAAAGTAATACTTGATTAAAAATAGCAATACAGTTTTGGGTTTTCATTAATAAAATGTTGTCACGTTAAACACGGTTTGATTGCAAAGCAGATTACAATTAAGATTCCAGTAAAAAGACTGTACCATTTTATGAATGAGAAATTTATCATTCAATAAGATTAGCAAATTAAGAGCCAAATATACTCTTCCAATCAAATCTACAGTACAGTATGTGCTTAGTGCTAACAATGGAACTCACGTCTGCAAAAGTTGTAGTATACGTTAGAAAATTATGTAGCCTTAATTTACTGTAAAGCTTCAGCTTTACAGTAAATTAATTACTGGTTTTATTCATAAATTCATTACTGGTTTTGCATGAATTAGTTCAAGCATGTTTTATTGTTTTAATAGAGAATTTGAAATAGATATTGGTATTCAAAATGGTCATATGAAATTCTCACATGCAGGTTATTCAATTATTTTGCCCCAATACTTTTGATTTCATCATTGAAAAAACGCTTGATAATACAAATACATAGACAACTTTCTAAATTAGTGACTTGCTTTAAAAAACGTTACTAATGTGTCACTTCCCTGTGCTCAGGCTGTGGCAAGCAGATTAGATGACTATAAAAATAATAAAATTGGTGGTTATAGAAAAAATTTAAACTAATAGAAACGGCAGTATTTATCATCCTGCTGCCATAAAATATCCTTTAAAAATGTTATTCTTCCAAAGTACTATATTTACATTCACATCACACAACCCCAAAAGCACTCGAAGTCCGAAGACTTGCAGTCAAAGTGAAGAGAAATGCCGTTTCCTTTTAAAAGTTCACTTTTACCATCTCCAGTCATTTTTCAGGATTCTCATCTTTGGTGACATTAAAGTTACTACCTCAAAGTTTCAAAGTCCTGCATGACGCATCTCCCTTTACTACAGCCGCATTTATTGCAATTACCCCATGAGGAAGTAATCCAGTATTTTAAACGTCTTAAAACAATCCCCAGTTTTTGCAAATCTGCCTTTTAAATCAATCCCAGTCACAGGAATTTTTATAAAGTTGTGTGTATTATACAAACACCGTGCTTTCTTGATGAAGAGCCAAACTCTGAAAAAGGAAGTGAGGCACGTGAATAATAAATTGGATAGGCACAGGCGTTTTTTAAAGGCACAAATGTTATGCAATTCATATAAAAATAAATTAAATCTACAGCATTAATGAAAACAATCACAACGCCCATAAAATTTACTAACTGCAGAAGTAAACCTCTGCTGTCTTTTGCAATTTTGTAACACATTGCACTTAGGAAAAAAACCCTATATAAAACAACTTACACGTTAATAATATATAATACAAGAGCATCGAGTTACGTTTCCTTTACACATCCCCAACTTTCGGTTTTGTAGCGTAAGTGGACAGAAGGACTACATAAGACTTTGCCTCTGCTTTCTTTAAGAACTGGCAATTTAAAAATCTGAAAAATGAATATTACTTATAGAAAGCGCAAATATTTCTTACTTGCTCTCCTACATTTTTAAGGTTTCATGTTTACAGTATAACATACAATTTCATAATTTCATTACAACTATGGATTACTATTTTGACTTCATCTATATAAATTTACTAAAATTTCAACAAATTTTCCCAAATATTGCAGTTGATCATTTACAGACAGTGTTGAAGTTGACTTCAGTGCTATTATAAAGTAATAAAAAGTTTGCAAAATGACTTTTAAAAGTGCATTTTCTGTTCTGTAGTTCAGCCTCAAAGTAGGTTAACATTTTGAAAAAATTAATGCACGTTAAAATAGTGTTGGAAAAGTAGAAAGGGCAGAGAGAGCTTCTTCCACTCCTTTGATCCAATGACTTTCACAGGTACATCAGCAGTCTGCCATATACCGTCCTGAAAAACAAAGGTAGGTTTTTTGCAGTCAGTAGATAAAACAGGTTTTGTCAGTATTTTCCTGCAGCAGTTTCAGTAACTATGGAAAAACAAAATCGCTGTGAAACGGTTTTCAGCTATGTTTTAATGAAAAGTAACTATTTATGCATCACTCACTTAACAGTTTGATAGTTCATAATTTAGAGAGTATATAATAATAATTGCAGTATATAAGCATGTCAGAGTCTTACCAGTGGCAAATCTCTTCTTAAGGAGGGAAAGCCGATAGCCAGTGCCTACGAGCTCTACGTCTACTCCTGAAAGGGTGCTTCCTTCACTAATGAACTGCACTGCCAGTGTTGCTGGTTTACTGGGTCCTTCTGAAAGCTCAAATTTTGCCCTGAGGGATCCAGAACCTATAAAAATAACAAAACAGAAAAGCTGGTTGTTTTGCAAAAACAAGACAATCTCCCAAAGTTTTTAGTAGTAAGAAGTGAAACTAACATGGTGACCTTTGAGATCTATTCCTAGCAGCAGTCCTACATCAATTTTCAAAAGAGATGAGCATACAAGTCTGTTTTTTCCAATACTGTGTTTGAGACAATGACTAGTGACTGATTTAAAGAGAAATGATACACATCTCTGCAAGATTATACAGAATGTGGGTATCGGACAGTCTGCTAATCTCTTATTACTTGAAACATCTGATTGGTCCCTCTAATCATCTTTTATGCTTGCTGGTCTGTAACTACTTAATGCCACCTATCTTGTATGTACTACTTTTAATTAGCAAATTTGAAAGTACATCAGAATATTTAAATGTCATGATCTGTCTGGATGAATGCACAGGAACGCAACCATTGGAATAAATGCAGCTATACAGTAATGTACCCAGAGGAAAGAAATTCTTATTTTTCTAATAAAGACAAGGTCTGATTAGATACTTTTCCCCACAAATTTCAGTTGATTTTTCAGAGACAGTGGCGAAGTGTCATCACCTTGATGCTACTGTAAGGCAGTAATAGTTCAAAATTACTTTTAGTACATTTCTGTAGTCAATGCATGGCATTTAAAACCCCCCCACAACATTGTTACTAATCTCTTTTTCTAGTTCTTAAACAAGTCTTTTCTTGTTCTTATAAAATATGCTGGGCAAAAAAGATTTAAATAATTAATAATGAAATAATGAAAGTCAAGTATTTTTACTTCTTTAAGACAACTAGCTATGCCTAGTCAATAGGAACTGCGAAATAATGAGGAAAGTTAGTAACTGAAATGTTACTGGGGTAAAAGTGGGAATTAATGAATGAAATTGTTTTATGCAAGGGCTTGTTCTTAATAAATTTGGCCTAAGGTCCACTTCATTTCTTCAGTAGGTCTGTCATAGTTTGGGTAAATTGGAACTTCCTTCCACTGTAAGCATGGAAATTTACATATTCAAGCGCTTTGAAAGTTTGGTCTGTGTTTAATCTCTGTCTGCAACTGACAGCTTGCAGAATATGTTGGACCATACAAAACCCCAAAACATGTTACCACCCTGTACGCCAAAATAAAGGAGGCTTCAAGACACTAACAGTGTTTGTGCAACTGCTCCCTTTGTTTCTGTAAGACCAGCATAGTATTACTTCCTGTTAGAACACTGAATTATGTGTATTCATACGTGTGTATACTCAAACGAAAGGGGAAGAAGGATGGTGAGAAGAGAAGGGAATACAGCAGAAGCAGTGGGATATGTGCGGGCCTGCTGAAAACACACAAGATGCAATCCACATCGCTGACAGCCCGTTTTATGCTGCTCTGCAGATGTACAGAGTTTCTGCAGGTCTTCACCTGTCCGCATTTGTGGCTTAGTGTCATTTTTTATTTTAAAAGAATCTCCACAGTTTGGAAAAGGGAAAAAAAAAAAAGAGGTCTATCCCTATATAACGATAAAGGAAGACAGGTAGCAATGAACCTTGAGGTCAGTGAATGACAAAGTACACCAGACCCCAGCAACAACTGCTGTCAAACAAAATTCTCTCTGATTTTGTTTGAGTGATGACCACAACTTTGCAGGAGCAGAAGAGATCTTCCCTTTCCAGGCTTGTGGTTTCTATGTGAAACCAGTCATATTTACAAGCAAATCTGTGCTTTCATAATGCCCTTCACTAAATTCTTAACAGGGCCAAAGGCCTTTCCTTCGCTCCGTGAGTTCATTTCTCCACAGAGGTGTTGAGGATGAGATGCCTCCTTTTGGCTCCTGTTTTTCTGCTTCAGAAAGACATCACACCTGCAGAGGCTGCAAGGGCTGTGACATCAACCGGACCTCGCGGAAAGGCAGCTGGGCAGAGGACAACTATTGGTGCCTTACAAAATGCTATATAAATTACCACTCCGAGCAGATGTGCGTAGATCCATTTTTTTCCTGGAGTTGTATATGGTCAAAACAAAGACCCTCAAAACGCTGGTCAAGAATGATCTATTGTTGAGTCTATCTCAGCACAGCAACTTTGGATCTTTTATTTTTCCTTTCCCCAATTCTTCCACTTACCTCTTTTTACTTTATTTCAATTGTTAGTGTGTGTAAAGACATAGATATTAAACATATTTTCCTTTGAATAACTGCTCATTTTGAAATAGTATTGATGTAATTATTTTCTACCCAGTCTGAACTATTTTAGAGCTACTAACTGCTTTCCGGGGGCTTCACTGTTTTTCCTTTTATAGCTAATTAATAAGTTTATATTTTGACATCACACTGTTAGTGGAATCTCTCAGAAGGAACTTAATGGAGAAGGTGGTGAACTGTTAAGCAGGATACAGCATAAGAAGACATGTACACAGCCATGAGGGCGTAGAGGCTAAAACGTTTACCTTTTTTACTGTTATAATTTTTCTGTACAAGAAAACAAGACAAAAGAGTGCAACTTGCCTCCATTCTCAGACTTCTCTGAAATGCTAGATATTTTCCAATACGCTTTCATCTGGTCTGCATTCCTGTAAGAGAACGGTAGGTTAGTTATAAGCGTCAGTTTTAGCACATTATTTCCCTAGATTTACACCGGTATGTTACACGCAGCTCTAAACAGAGGTTTATAAAAACACTTGATCATTTTAAGGTAAGCTTGTGGAAGACTGTACAAAGCAAACATGAAAAGAGACGAGTGTGTCTGCGTTGCCCCAGAGCAGCAGAGCTCAGAAGAACACACCACCTTTTTATGGGGCTAACACTGTCCTGTGCCCTGGCTACGGCTCCACAGCTCAAACCCCTCTGGAGTCTCCAAGGGTAAGGACAGGCCAAACGCCCTGGAAGCAGTTTGAAATCTATCTCTTTATGCTTCATGATGACGGCATGAGGGAGAGCTACGTGGATCGCTCTCCCCTGTGTGAGACTCCTGGCTCCTTGTATTTTATTCCATTTCCATTCTAGTAAAACTAGTTGCTCTAAGTGACGCAGGGTTTACGCTAACTTGCGATGCTGTAAAGGGGCAGAAAAGGGCACCAAGCGCCAGAGTCTCTGAGCTGACAGGGCATTTTAACTCCTGGAGCACTTTGCAGCATTTTGACCAAAGGAAAGTCAACAACTTAAAGCTGTGAGCAGCAGGAAGGTTTGAAATTGCTTTTGGCATTGGTGTGGCAGGAGTGAAATGCTTACACAAGCCGCACAGATGGTAGCGGGTACTTGCAGGAGGTCAAGTTATAAAATATTTGTTTTTTTAAAAAAACAAAAAATCCACCACCAAATCCACTAGACCAAACAGATAGCACAACACAAACACTAGAGCTGCCTGGGACGTGACTGTATTTTTATTATTTTTGGTCAGCTTTCAAGGCTCAAAATTCTGGCCTTGGGTAGTTGCCTAAGTGAAAGAATCTGGGCTCAAATCCTTTAATCTGATGAGTCTGTGATGAAACTATCACTAAGATTTGAGTCTTCCTAGCTAACACTAGGTGTTCTGGATGGGTGTTTCCACTCTCGCTCACGCTTTATTACAGAGGGTTTTGTCGAAGAAGCCTGGGCCAGGAGACTGGCTTCACCAGATGTTCTAGTCATGTTCAGGCAGGATACTGAACCTGCCCTTGCTCAGAATAAGCTTAAGATGACTTGGTTGAAGGTATATTCTTGACTTGAAATACCAAGTCAAGAAAGACTCAGTCTTCCCAGTTTTTTTTTCCACTCAAAATGATACTGTTTTACTACTTTGTTTACTTCACACTGGCACACGCACAAGGCAGGGGGGCCAGTAACACGGAAGAATGGCAGCTTGTGATGGCAAGGACCAGCAGGAGGAAGAGACTTCCCCTGAAGCCTGAGGTGGCCTTGCAGAACTGCTTCACCGCTCTGCAGACTGAAGAGGAAAGACCCACCGCACCAGGAGAGGCACTGGAGCTGGGTAAGGCAACCCCATCTGCATTCCGTGTAACAACCAGCGCAACTAAAAGAAGGCCACGGGTGACAGTAGTAGGCAACTCTTCTGAGAGGTACAGAGGCAACCATTTGCCGACCCGATGCACTCCCTAGGGAGGTGTGCTGCCTACTGGGGGCTCATATCAGGGATGTCACTGAGAGACCACCAAACCTCATACAGCCCGCTGACTGTCTCTAAATTGGAGAGACATGGATTTGATGGATGTACCCATCAGTGGATAAGGAATTGGCTGGATGGTCGCACTCAAAGGGTTGCGGTCAACAGCTCAATGTCCAAGTGGACACCAGTGACGAGTGATGTTCCTCAGGGGTTGGTACTGGGACTGGTGCTGTTTAACACCTTTATCAGCAACACTGACAGTAGGATTGAGTGCACCCTCAGCAAGTTTGCCAATGACACCAAGCTGTGTGGTGCAGTCAACATGGTGGAGGGAAGGGATGCCATCCAGAGGGGTCTGGACAGGCTTGAGAGGTGGGCCTGTGCAAACCTCGTGAAGTTCAACAAGGCCAAGCGCAAGGACTGCACATGGGTCGGGGCAACCCCAAGCACAAATACAGGCTGGGTGGAGAATAGATTGAGAGCAGCCCTGAGGAGAAGGACTTGGGGGTGTTGGTGGATGAAAAGCAGGACATGAGCTGGCAATGTCCTCACAGCCCACAGCCCCTCTCACAGCCCAGAAGGCCAACCGTAACCTGGGCTGCATCAAAAGAAGCGTGGCCAGCAGGTCGAAGGAGGTGATTCTGCCCCTCTACTCGGCTCTGGTGAGACCCCACCTGGAGTACTGTGTCCAGCTCTGGGGCCCCCACCATAAGAAGGACATGGACCTGTTGGAAGGAGTCCAGAGGAGGGCCATGAAGATGATTAGAGCGCTGCGGCACCTCTCCTATGAAGACAGATTGGGATTGTTCAGCCTGGAGAAGAGAAGGCTCCGAGGAGACCTTATAGCAGCCTTCCAGTACCTAAAGGGGGCCTACAGGAAAGATGGGGAGGGACTCTTGATCAGGCAGTGGAGCGATAAGATGAGAGGTGATGGTTTTAAACTGAAAGACAGGAGATTTAGATTAGATATTAGGAAGAAATTTTTTACTCTGAGGGTGGTGAGACACTGGAACAGGTTGCCCACAGAAGTTGTGGATGCCCCGTCCCTGGCAGTGTTCAAGGCCAGGCTGGATGGGCCTTTGCACAGCCTGGTCTAGTGGGAGGTGTCCCTGCCCAGGGCAGGGGGGTTGGATCTTTAAGGTCCCTTCCGACTTTAAACACTCTGTCATTCTATGACTTGTCCAATTAGCACATTTAAATGTATTGCCTCCAGAAACATCAGAACCTATCTAATAAATGCATCAGGTTTATTTATCTCTGAACCCTGCTTTGTAAGGTAAACTGCTTTATAAGTAACAAAGTTAACAAAGCCTGATTTCCTTCAACTCGGTATTCTTTGCTCTCTTCGCACTAAAAATACCCTCTTGGAAATAAACAGTCCAGGAATTACATCACAGCTGGGCAAGTACCTACATGCTGCCAAACCACAGGCACGGTGGTTGAATTCTGCTTAGCTTTTGCTCTAGGGATGTGCTGCTCTGCCTAGTCTCACTACCCGCTGCTTGTTTTCACAGACGTACAAACATAATTACCTGAGATCTGTGTCTCACTGTCAAGTGCTACTGTAAATGCAGGCTTAGAAGGTGGTGGCAGGTAGCTGCTAGTCACATAGTAATCTGCACGATGCTTGAAGTGAGAGACAATACCTGTCTTATGAAGAGCTCCTCTATTACTGAGGTTTGTTTTAAAATAATTTCAATTATATTTTTAAGAACTGCATTTCTTCTACTCTCTCTATATAATCCATATATATGGGTATATTTATACATACACACATACAAAATGTTTTTTAACCATTAAGAGATTTTGGTTTCAAATTACTATATTAAAAATGTCTATCTTGTCCATCGGCAAAAAGAAAGGAAACATTGGAAATTTCATAAAGGCTTGTATTATTAGACTATTGGAATGGGTGCATGTTGTCTCATTTTAGCTTATGTGAATTGGCTGCACATGATCTGTTTCCAACCAGAGAATGTCCTTAACATCTGACACTACACATTTTATCAAGACAAAAAAATTAGCTGTTTCTTCCAGTGAAATTTTTCAGACTGTCTATGACACTAATGAATACATGGACACAAATCTGAAATAATAAAAAGAAAAGTATTAATATTACCATTTTGCAGGTGGAAGCGATTGCATGTTTGTTACTCCTCCATCTACTGGTACCATAACCTGGACATTAGACAGCATACTAGGCACATTCATAGACTCTGGATTGTACTTATAGTCCACTCTCACATCAGTAGTGCTAGCATTACATTTCCAGTAAGTTGCAAGATTCAAGGGAGTGGACTGGATGCCATTTGAAGACACCTGTAAAAGAATAAACCATTGAAAGCAGCTTAATTAAAATATTCCCCTTTTGGACAGAATTAGGGAGTGATGGTAACAAATGTAACTCTAAATCCTGACAAAAAGATCAAGAGAACAATTGACTTCCGAGTCCTTAATCACAGAATTCTGAAGATTGTTGCAGCCTAAAGTAACTTCTTTTAAATTAAAGAAAAGATTCAAACTCCTCTGGCCCACAAGGCTTCTTCCTGTTCTGGCTTTTGTAAGTCAAAATAGTTTTGTTTCAGTCTTGTGTTCTGCCTCACACAAGAAGCGTGCTTGCGGCAAAATGACTTAATCCTTATCAGTTGTGTGACATACTAATGCAGCTGCCCCAGCAGCAGAGGCCAATACCTGTCATTATGGGAGAAGCAGCCAGCAAAGCAGTTCTTACCTATTCAAAACATTATTTTTCTGCTGCAGGGGGGCTGGATGCTGCTGCTTCCATAGCTGAGCTTGTGCTACTGCCCTTTTGAATATATACCACATTCCTAGTCTACTTGGGGAACCTTCTATGTCCTGGTGCCCTCTCTTGCCTTTCCTTGGCAGCCCAGAACCTTTTCTACCTGCCAGTGCTTCCACCAATCAGGCCAATGCCTCGTTTTTCCCCAACAGTCAAGATCTTCAATAGATATTATTCTTCCACAGTTAATAATTTCTGCAGTCCAAAGAAATGTTTTGTTCCTTCCATCTTTCTCAGGAATTCTGCTTTTTATAGATTCAGTATGCCAAGATTTTAAACTGTATTGGGAGGATATGGAAACTACACTGGTGTTAACAGGTGGACTAACAGGTTCTTTTGTTTTTTTGATGTAGACAGTTGTTTCAAATGTTCAACCATTTCAGTGCAGGCCTAGCAAATCTCTGTTCTCCCTTTGAGGTGAGTTTATCTGTCTTGAGTTTTCATGAAGACTTTTTACTGACAGCCAGAACATCTTCTCACAGATTCACAGAACAGTTGAGGTTGGAAGGGACCTCCGGAGTTCATTTGGTCCAATTCCCCTGCTCAAGGAGGGCCACCTTGAGCCAATTATCCAGGATTGTGTCCAGATGGCTTCTGAATATCTCCAAGGATGGAGACTCCACCACACCTCTGGGCAAACTGTTCCACTGCTCAGTCGCCCTCAAAGGAAGAAGCTGTTTCCTGATGTTCAGAGGGAACCTCCTGTTTTCACTTGGTACCCATTGCCTCTGGTCCTGGGCACCACTGGAAAAAGCCTGGCTTCATCCTCCTTCCACTCTCCCTTCAGGTATTTGTATACATTGGTAAATCCTTCCCACCTGAGCCTTCCCTTCTCCAAGCTGAACAGTCCCAGCCCTCTCAGCTTTTCCTCACAGCAGAGATGCTTCAGACCCTTCATCTTATTGGGTCTTTGCTGGTCTCTTTCCAGTATGTGCATGTCCCTCTTGCAATGGACAACCCAGCACTGGACACAGTACTCCAGGTGTTGCCTCACCAGTACTGAGCAGAGGGCAAGGATCACCTCCCTTGACCTGCTGGCAATACTCGTCCTAATGCAGCCCAGGAAACCATTTGCTGCCTTTGCAGCAAGGGTGCATTGTTGGCTCATGTTCAACACGGTGTGC
Source organism: Rissa tridactyla (assembly GCF_028500815.1). NCBI lineage: Eukaryota > Metazoa > Chordata > Aves > Charadriiformes > Laridae > Rissa > Rissa tridactyla. The sequence goes on along the minus strand of NC_071497.1, from coordinate 59,200,821 downwards.
CCCAGGACCTCCAGGTTCTTTTCTGCCAAGCTGATTTCCAGCTGGGTGTCCCTCAGCGTATATCAGTGCATGGGGTTGTTCCTCCCCAGGTGCACTTTCCCTTGTTAAATTTCATGAGGTTCCTATCAGCCCATTTCTCCAGCCTGTTGAGGTCCCTCTGGAGAGCAGAATGACCCTCTGGCGTATCCAGAGGGTCTTCCCAGTTTGGTGTCATCAGCAAACTTTCTGAGGGTACACTCTGCCCCACCATTCAGATCATTAATTAAGATGTTAAACAGGACTGTAAACTCAGTATTGACCCCAGGACATACTGCCAGTTACTGGCCTCCAACTAGGCTTCATACTACTGACCACCATCCTCTGGGCCTCAGCCAGTTTTCAATCCACCTCAGTGTCTGCTCATCCAGCCTGTACTTCACCAGCTTCTCTACAAGGATGCTATGAGAGACAGTGTCAAAAGCCTTCCTGAAGTCTAAGCAGACAATATCCACTGCTCTCCCCTCATCCCTCATCAGGCCAGTCATTTCACCATAGCAGTTTACCAAGTTGGTCAAGCATGACTTTCCCTTGGTAAATCCATGCTTACTGCTCCTCATGATGTTCTTGTCCTTTGTGTGCCTGTAAATGGTTTCCAGGATGAGATGTTCCATTATATTGTGAGAGGTAAGAATGTCATACGTTCTCATATATTACAATTCATCAGCTACAGCATCCAAGACTTATGCAATTACAAAATCAAAGACAGTACAACTACAAGCTTGTCGTGATTTGGGCCAAATTGGCTACTGAGACGAACAACTGATGCTCTCAAACAAACCCCCCCCCCTAAATTCAAGGAAAATTTGGCTTTGCTAGCAGATACCTAAAGAAGCAATGTTTGAAGCTTGCATACATGAACTGGAGTAAAGTGTGAGCAACTTGAAACAGGTCATGAATCCAAGGGAATGACATGAAGCATGGCAGGCATGCAGCAAGCATGGGCAGAGCCTATGCACTGTAAACAGTGACATACCCAGAACTGGTCTAGATGAGGGATGACAGTTCACCTGCATGCTGGCAGGCAAAGAACAATTCTTTTAATTTCTATGTAGATATGAAATCTGCCAGAGTTCCTTAAAAAATTCCAAAGGAAAAAAGGTGTTTACCTGATACTTTAAAACATCCACATTGTAATAGGATGCAGATGGATTCTGTTCTGATAATTTCTTGAGGTAGACAGTTATAGCTTGCATGTTCATCCAAAAATCCTTAGTACTGGAGTCAGTTTGTGACTGATCACTAGAAAGAAAAAGCCAGAAGGTAACACTGAGTTTTATTATTTTGGATGTCTAAAAATTAAGATCAGATCTTTCCCCTTCACTATTTCAAGCAAGAATTTGTTCTCATGCTCTATAACACATAATTGTGCCTTCCTCAACATTAAGACAAATAACTGCTTGCTGTATCTGGTAAAAATTCTCTTTCCAGGTTGTGGAGCAGTGAGTTTCCACCACTGATGATCTGCATCACAATGCTGAATTTGGATTTTACATTTAATAAACCACAATTTTAATGCAATTAGGTGTGGGAGGTGGGGATGAAAGTGGTATCTGAAAGGAATGTTATCCAATTTGGAATAAATCCTAAAATCATAATTAGCTTTTGTTATGACATAGCTTCACTAATGCACTGAATTAGGACTGGTGCTGTATGTGTTACTCTATTTGTATTTGTAAGCTTTCAAAATATTTCAAAATATTTTCAGTTAAAAGTGATTTTCAAATTATTATAAACAATTGTTTCTCAGATACTTATAGTTGCAATTCAATCTTAGTAAAAATTTACTGTATCACTTCTATATGTAGGTAAGAGCACACATGACTGCAGAAGCAAAATCCTCTTTGGGAGTTACTGGAGCACGGTGTTCTGCAGACTAAGAATATTTTCAGCTCTGGTTACATTAGGTTTATTTTGAATAAGGAAGAAGCTTTTAAGAAAACTGATTTGAAAATAAAGCGCAAATCACCATGTCTGTGGATACAGCGAGAGTGAAAGCTGATGATGAGCACCTGGAACACAGTAAATATAGCAGCAGTGCATTGAACGTCCTAGAACAGTGACTTGCGTACCAGTAGTCTGCCCAATTTACTTAGAATTTGGTTCTCAATACACCATCGTGATTCATGAAATTTCCATTTTCAGTAAAATATATAAACACTTACTTATCACTACAGTGGCCTTCCACAATTTAAATAAATGATACCAGTAGTAAAATCTTTCTGCTGCTCCACAACCAAGTGCAATTCAAATCAGAAATTGACATCACCACAAATATCACTCTCATTAAAAGCTTTAATCTCTATAAATACCAAGCAAATTATACCCTTTGCAATATTTGATGAAAAGTCAAATTATTACCATATGCGTTTAACTTCATAAATAACCATTACATGCATCCTTTCTAATTAGAGGTGAAGTGCTACAGCACTCAGATAAGAATACTAGACATTTTCACTTTTTTTGCAAAATACAATTTTTCAGTATAATTCATTCTGTCAGATACAGCTCTGCTAACATTTCAGTTATACACTGTCATGTCAAAAACCGATTAGTTTTGTATGCATCATTCATTACATTAAGCATAAACAATAATAATTAAATTAAATACAAAAGAATGGATGCATATGGTTTGATTCATTCTTTATTTCAGTATTTTAAAAAATGTGGCACTTAAAAGCATTTAACTAATTTTCAGATTTCTCCAATAAATGAAATAGAAACTGCTCGGCTGAAGCAGATATCTGCTAAATATTGACAGCTTTTATAATTGTTTTTTTTAAGATCTCCAACTGCTGTGATTTCAACAGTTCTTCTACTGAAAACAGTAGCCCTTTTTCTTAAGTATTCTCCCAAGCATGCTGCTACACACCTGACAGGTACAGCTATGTAACGGATCTGTTCTACTGTAGAAATGATACAGCTTAAAAATACACTAATAAGTGACAAATGGGATTAGGAGTAGATCCTACTACTTGTTTTCCATATAAGGCTACTGTTTCATCATTTAATCTTACCATGGTTACTACTGTATAAAGAAATAATTTATAAAATGCATGTAAAATCACAGCTACATTTACAAACTATTTTTTATGGCTCCCGTTATGCTCAGCCCAAGTTTCAAGTCCAGTAATCACTGACATTTTTAATGGTGGCGGCGGAGGCAACTGACCAGGACAAGATTAATTCAGGAAATTAAATTATGTATAAGGAAATCAACAGGACTGTATCGAATTCTGATTTACATATAAAACAACTCACATTTTACAAATCATGTAATTTACTATTATATTAAAAAAATACAAAACCTGTATACAAGTTGTGCATTTGGAAGAATCTGCTCTAGTTTGCTTGTGTTTTTTACCCTGAAGCAGAGCACAGCTGGAGATGGGTTGCTGGTGAAGACTTTAATAATCCCACTTGGGAATGATACTGTCATATCACCAGTAATCTTCACAATACATCTAGAAGAGAATGAAAACATCAGTTTCATTGCAACTCATTAACTGCCTCGTTTCAATACCAATTTTAAAGCAATCACTGTACTTTCACAATCTGATGAACTGAATTAAAAACAGAAAATAAATTTCAAATGAGGGAAATGTGGCACTGTGACAATGTACTATCGCTTTCAACTTGGAAGTCAGATGAAATAAGGAAAGAAAAAGGTTTAGCTGCTTAAGCATACAGTAGTCTTGGTGGGTATTTTTCAGGCTTTGAAAACATGGCACAGCTATGCTTAGGCAAAGCCTAAGTAGCATAGCAAGGGATGTGACAGAAGGAATGAGGTGCTTTTAGCTACCCAAATTTACATGTAGCACCTACCTGACTATAATAAAAATCCTTCTTGTTTTCAGTGTTCTCACTGAACATGTTTTTGTAAAGCAGGGATATATGAACCCCTAGTGGGATGCAGGCCAATAGAGTGATAAGCCACTGCTGTCACTTATACCGGGGGAAAAACCCCCTTTGAATCCCCCTTCTAATGTATACACGTTTCCCCCCCAAGTATTAAAAGTAAAACCAGTGTGTTTTCTTATTGTAACTTATTACATTCAAAACAATTCACTATTTAACTAACTTTGTGGGATCTGCTCCTTTAAAGTAGGCGTTAACAGATTCAGTAAGGGCTACTGCAACAGGCAAGGTGTCCTGGTTTCCAAGGCTGACAGGGCTGGGACCACGTGAAACACCTAGAATACATACAGTGTATAGGTTTAATTTTCAAAAAGCTTAGCAATAGATTTCAGAATGGTTGACTACATCTGTAAGTTTCACAAGAGGTTACTACCATCAAGGTCACAGTAGCGTCTGAATTATTCTTGAAACGTGTGTACAAAACCATGAACATAGTACAGTACATTTGCACCATCAAAACACTGCTTAGCAGCCTATGAAAACAAGACTATCAGTATGACATTATGGAAATGGACAGACACAAGGAAATACACATGAGACAGAGAAACACTGCACTAAAATGCTGCTGATGAAAGTGAAGTCACCAGATCCAAAGAAAATTAGACATTGACCAGAATACGTAAAAAAAAAAAATAAACCCCTACTGTATGCTTATTGTATGGAAAAAAGTATGATAAAATGCTCACAGAAATGCAAAGAATTCACTTACAATATGCATGAACTCAAATGCAAATATATTAATATTACCCTACATAAGCACTGAACATTCTTATAACTATTTCAGCCAATAAAGATTACAATTCCCAAGCAGAAATTGTTGGAGAAGCCTTCACAGATGTCTGTGCCAACACGGATACTGTGCATCACAAGACAGATGCTGTGCCTTCTGAGGTCTTTCAGAAGGAAAAAGGAAGTTGGGACCTTGCTCTCCACAGAAGGTCTAATATGAGATATCAGAACTTAAATTTGGAGATAAGTGAAAAAAGTAGTAACAACGAGAGAGTAAAAGAGAGGAGCTGGTCTAATTCTGCTACCTCATACCTCACTCTCCATCGTGATTTCTTGCCTAAGGCAGTAAAATGTTCAAAATATTTCTCAGCACTGTGAAAAAATTCTTAGTGCAACACTTAGCCTTCCTTAGATCGAAAGTGATACTCTAGTCACAAATGTTCAAAACCAAAAATCCTTAGATGAATGAAACATTATGATGCTGGCTACAAAATACTGATTTGTTTATTTTTTTCAATATGAACAGTAGGTTGTTTTTATTCTTTCAGACAATACATGGGTCATGTTTCCAAAGTTTTCTTTCACTCCCTGAAAACTACCTATAAAAACTGTGATTCTAAATAGTCCCAGGAATCCAGAAATTGTGATTTCAAGAAGCAAATGTGCAATAAAATAATGAGTTAACAACAACCAGAAATTCTGTTTGGTGAAATACTGAACTCCAGAAGTATTCTCCACCGAAGCCAAAAAATGCACTCAACGGATGTGGCGCTACAGTTGCTGGGGTGTTTTACTGCCTTTTCCCCCCAGTTTACTAAGAAACACTAAACAATTGCAGAGCAGACAGGAGATCGTTACCATGTATTAATTAACGCCAGATTGTTTGCAGATGTATAAATTATTTTTAAATATTTTACTTATAATGGCCTTGTGTATATTTTGATATTGATATTTGAAAATCCTGCAGAGTAATGCAAATACCTAAATCACATTCCTATCAGTAAAAGGGAAATACTGATTTCTTGACTGAAGAGTGAAATTTATTAGGAAGAATAACACTATTTTTACTTTTTTTTGGGAACACCAGAGCAAATGTGTGTATGTACATACATTTCTCTGAGATGTATTTGAGGGGCTACGAATGAGACAGCTTCTCTCTTTTTGCTCTGCCCTCACTGTTTGTCACCCATAAAAATCCATAAAAATCCATGGCTTTGATGCCCTGTCACCTGCCCCAGCCCCGACCACCGTGAACAGCCCCTGAGCTGTGACACAACCATGCAAACAGCTGCACTGACACACTCAAGAAGGTTGCCGAACTGCAGAATAAAAGACTGCATCATTGGTCATCAGAAAGGGTGAAAAAATAAACCCGACCAAATGGTTTTAGTTCAGTTTAGGAAAAAAGATTCAAACAACTTTAATACTAGCTAAATGGCTGTCATGAAAATAAAACTGTTTTTTAAAAAAGATTACCTTTATTATGTGTATCTTCAAAGATTTTTATTATATGTGAATACAGACATATTTTTACCTACTTGTCTTATGAAAATAATGATTGTCAAAGTAAAAATGTATTCATTTTACTTGAAAGAAAGTAGTAATGACAAACTGAAGAAGCATGACCGAGTTTTAGCTTGTTTGGGGATGGGGGGAAATAGACAGAAGATTACATTACATAAAAGCAGTTATACCAAGTTTTGGTGATTTCAGCAACATATAACTTGTTAAGTAGTCGAGCTTTCAAGCTACTTGTATCTGCCAGATACTAGAAATAGCTGGAGAAACTTGTTTCAAAAGGAATATAATTTTATGCGTAGTGTATTAGGAAGATTAGTTAACACGTAAATCTGCTTTGAGTACAATACCTGGTGGTGTCTCACAAAGCTTTTCAATTGTAGGAAGATTTCCAATCAAAAGATCATCCTCTATTGCATTTAAATGAAACAAAACATTGCAAGAAAACAAAATATTTCAAGCAAAAAGAGATGTTAAAAAATTAATATGTACAAAAATAGTTCGCAAATTAAAATAAGGCTAAAGCATAAAAGAAACATTCAATTATGCATGCCTTAAAATTGGCTTGGAAAAAAATAATTAGAGTCATCTCTCTGTCATTCAGAACAAATGCGGTATGGGAAACACTGGATTGTGGAAAAGTCAAAAGAATACAGACAGTAGTGCAGACTATATCCTCACGCCCCAGAGTCATTCAGCGGTCTGCACTGTCTTTCCCAGCTCTCCAGGACTATTTAATTCATACAGTCCGTGCAGATGGAACTGGCCTTGTTTATTTTTGCTGGGCCAGGTTAATAACCGTGTCAAACCTCGGTGTCAGCACACACCTCCTTACCTCCTCCCTCACCTCACGACTTCACTCTGTCACTGTCTCCAACCACACACACACTCAGAGCTGGGGCTATTGATGCTGCTGCCACCAACTTTTGGTTCCTTGGCACCAGTGCTGAGGCCTGAGGATGGGAGCCTGGATGGACTTTGGCAACCAAAATATTAGTTATCTTTTTGTGATGCTTCTCAGCAGTTGGGAAACTGGTGGACACCGAACTGTAGCAGCTAAGGCTGGGCAGACCTTACTAGCTTTGGTGCTGCACAGGGTGGAAACAGCTGCACTTCTTTCAGTGCAGAACTCCCACTAGAAGCTGTGCAGATGCTCTCCTGAGCTGCTGAGCCTGGGCAAGGATTCCTTGGCGTCAGTAACATTCACAGGTAACTGAGCGTTTACTCAAGAATCTGATTTAACTTGGGACTGAAGTGGTAATAGTGTTCAGGAATGAAATACCTGAACTCTGCTACAGAAACAAGTTAAAATGTCTTTAAAAAAAACCACAAACCAAACAAAAAACCCAACAACCCCCAAAATAAGTCTCCTTTTCATTTGTTATAACCAAATATCAAAACTGAAGGACTTTCCTTCAAAGACATGAGAAAACCTTCGTAAATTAGTGGCAAGACATGAAGACTAATTTGTTTTTCATCCTCATCTTTTTTGTTTGGTTGTTTGTTTTGCTTTTACTAAACAGTTCTGTTTAGCTTATATACTTCACTAACTTGAAGAAAAAGGCGTATTAGTTTCATTTTTTTTGAAACTGCAATTACAGAATAACAAACGAAATTAAAATATAAAAGAACTCAATTTTGTGAACATTGATATTAATTCAAATGTATCAGTATCCCAAAATATTTCTGCACCTATACAATAACATCTTCTGAACAAATACATAATAACAAGTTGTGCTTGATGAATGGATATACAAGCATACCAAATAAGAATTCATGGGACAATAAGTTTGAAAAATATTTCCCTAAAGAAAATGCCATAATCGGATCTATGGTCTAATCTAATTAAATCCACTGTTCTGTATCTCAGTATCATTTAGGTCATTTAGAAGCAGGTATTGCAAAGGATTTTTGAAGTACCTACACTGGACTTGCATATGGAACAACTAACTGCAATGCATAGTTTTCCTAACAGGTGGAACCTAGTGGCAGTATTATGCTATTTCTAAAATAAGTTAAAATGGTTAATTTAACTTACCAACTGTAGGTGTGTTTGCTGCACTGAGGGAAGCAGAAGAGGATATTGAGGAAATGCTCTCTGCACGTGCCAAGGGAGCTGCAGGAGGTGGACTTGAATTAGAGGTCAATGGAGGGCTGAATGGCCTAGGCTGAGCAAAAAAGATTACAAGAGTATTACACAAAGTGATTTTAAAGAGATGATAAAAGGACTGTAAACAGAAGAACTCTTAATTTCATGCCCCACTCAATTTCATAGTGTTTCTCAACTTAGTTCCTTTAATGTTTTATCTACCCTAGTTTTTAGTGTAAAACAGAGAACCCACATTTTCCATTGGAATCAATAATTCCACTACTGCATAGATTAACATTATTCATTTTTTGCCTGAGTAGTTAAGTCTGATATATTCGATTATGTAGCAGCCTATCAAGAACTGCGCTATAACACAGTAGCAGAACCTAAGCCTACAGCCCTATGTATGTGTGCAGCAAATGTATATTTACAGAACTAAAGAAGAGCTACTAACAAAGAGTCCAGCAGAGGACAACTAAAATAGTTGGGATTGGAGTATGTGAGAGAGAGGGACAGGCTGAAGGACCTGGGTTTGTTGAGCCTGGAGAACAGAAGCCTGATGAGGGATCTATTAGCAGTCTTTTACTAGCTAAAAGGGAGCACAAAGAAAGCAGAGTGAGGCTCTTCTCAGAGATGCAAGAGCTACAGCAAAGGAAATTTCATCTGAACTTAGGGAAAAAATTCCTTCTTGTAACCTCGTGGTTAAACCCTGGGACAGGTTGCCCAAAGAGATTGTAATAGCTCCCTCTCTGAAGATTTTCAAAACTCAGCATGTCCCTGAGCAACCTGATGCAATTTTGAAGTCAGCCGTTCTTTGAGCAGGGGGTTGGCCTAGAGATTTTCAAAAGACCCATCCATCCCAAATCTCTGGATGGTTTTATGATTCACTTAACTGTTCAGATATTAAACTAAGTAACGATCATTTTGGGATTAACCTATCTAAAAGGTACTGGAACTCTTGAAGCATCTATTTTGGCTGGCTAACTATGTTTTTTTATTTTCATTCTATCCCTTGTTGTTGGGTATGTGGCTTTTATACAGACTATGGGAATTGTAAAAGGAATTGATTTATAATGAAGACAACTGAGAATCTTCCACTTGTATCCACATAACAGCCGGCTTCTAAAACAGTATAAAATGAACATATCTTTGTGCAAAATCATACTTTATAACAGAACAGGACCAGCTAAATTCTTCTCTTTAATTATGATGACATGAAGAAGAGATTCCTTGGTCTTAGAGCAATTACTACAATTTTATATTGGAATGAGAAAAGGATCTCAAAATGAACCTTATTCTGACCTTACAGAGATGCAAAATAGTTTAAAAATGTTTCCGTTTTCTCAAAGCATACAACCAGAATTTTGTTCCTAACATGAATATGGTGAAAATATCTTGCTACTTTGAAAGACAATAAGAGGATCTTACCACAGCAACATTTTTCCAACTCAGTAAGTCAAATGAAACCCAAAGAATCCTAACATTCACAGAGGAGATTACGCATTGCTTGGTCTGATATGCTGTCTGGGAATTTGCATTCTTTGCCACATTCCTTATGGGCAGGTGGACCTGCCCTGCAGGCAGCGCGCAGAGATTCAGGTAGCGTGCAACCTCTCACTATCCGGATGGGCAGCTGCTGCAATCTGCTACCTCCCTTCTCCACCAACCAGCACCAAGGGCAGGGAGAAGTCGCAGCAGGGCTACTTGTGTCAACACGTGATTGATAAAGATCTACTTAATACCATTCATTCCCCAAAGCCTTGGTGATATCCCAAAATCAATGGAGCTTTGTTAATAACTTTGCTAGTATTTCACATTTTGAAAACTTCAATCTCATATGCATGCTATCCTTTCATTATCAAATTATTGATTTGTTCCATGCAAAAATTATGTTTTGGACCTTTGTAGTTCTGTTACGAATTATTATGTTATAGTAATATAGTTATCATGAACAACTTCCATGGAGTGAAAATCTGCTTATGTGTTTCCTTGAACATTGGGTGGAATGTAACTCCACTGTAACAGTGTAAATGAATGGTATATCTGAAATCAAGTTGCAATGGAGAAATAAAAAAATCAATCTATACATACTATTTCATTAATCCCACTAAGTTTCCCAGTAGACAGTTTTGGTCTTGAAGCAGGCCTTGGAGGGGGCACAATGGTGCCTACAGAAAGAGGAGTTGTTGGTCTTGCTGAAAGAAAGCAAATTTACGGAAATAAGTATTAGAACGGTCACACTGAACATAAATACGTGCGTATTTGACTAAAATAACTGGAAGTTATGTTTCTATTAAAAGTTCCTATTTTGCAAACTCCATTTTTTAAAATTTACCACTAATCATAAATGCTTTTAAAATAGGGCCATATGATACCCTGAAAAGTGACCCTAAAAATGGCATCATGGGCTTTCTCATTGCTGTCAAATGAGTTTACACCAACTATTCTTGGAGATCTATATGTAAAAAGATGGTTTTACCCATGTTTCCTTTTCTGTATAGTCTATATGGATTCAGAATATAGGTCTTTCTTGTCTCACCACAAATGGAAAATTCAATGGAAATTCATATTTGGTCCTGTCTGACAATGGCATAACTCTGTTTACACTAAATTTTGTACATTGAAATCCCATTGACTTCCATAAGTATACACCAGTGTAACAGATAAATTACTCTGTTGATTGTAAGAACACACTAACTCCTTACCTCTTAGACGAGCTATCAGAAGAAAAAAGCAGTAAAAAATAATACTGCCCCCACATGCTTCTAAACCTAACAGAAACAACTAACAGATTGTGGCAGCAGTACAAAGATGCCACTTTTACACAGTCACTTTTCTGAATAGAATGAATAGAACTGTATTTCAAAATAAATGTTAGATGCCATCCAATGAGTACGCCAGATGTAAAATTAACTTCAAAATGGACTGAAATCATAATATATAACTATTTTATTGCAGCACATCCTATTATCTTCCTCAAATTATTCTGGATTGATTCTTTTTTATTTACATCAGTTAATGTTATTTAAAATGCAACTTTTAAGAATGGAGTTTTCTCAAGCATTCAGCATTTACATTAAGAGTACCACAGGCATTCAGTGAGTCATAGGAGACTTGCCCAAATGCATTTTTCCTTTGCCCTTTTAGTACATAGCATTACTGTGATATCATCCATGCTTTACAGTTCTCAGTGTTAAAAAGGAGTAGTTTAAAATCCAGTTTATTTAACTTTATTTAATCTTAAAATATCTATACAAAGCCATTTAGGAATGGAATTGTTTTTGCAAATTTCATCACTTTGAGATCTCACTGCTGTCTGACATCCCACAAAAATACATTCCTATTTCTAGAAAAGCAAAGCTCTGCATAGTTAAGAGAAAGCAATGCCTTTAATTGAATAATTTCCATTTTTCTTCTTATTTCAAGCTGAATACTTACTTCATTGTCCTAACTTTCAAGGAAGTTGGTGCTAACAAGCAGTTTAGTACATTCTAAGTAAGAAGGTGAGTTAATTTTAACATCAGGTGAGCAGTAATAACATAAAGAAAAATGAGTCCAAAGCTTGCTTTTTGGAGTCAGTTATTAGCAAAGAGCAGTACACAATGCATGCTTGCCATACCCTTATTTGTATGAGCACAAGAAGACACTAAACTATAGTCCAGTAGTGCTGAAGATGATGCAGAAGAAATTTCAGCAGCAGTACCAGTTTCTTCAATGAATAATTGTTCATGGCATATAGTATTATTGAAAAGGTCACTTTGATCCTCAGAAGCACAACTGTTGGAAGAATTCCCAAGCAAAGCAGAAGAGGCAAGGCAGGCATTTTCAGTTTTAAAATGCAATCTTTGGGGTTCCTTGTCTGTGCTTGTGTTTCTGTTTGTAAGAAGTTCATCAGCAAAGGAAATCCACTGACTCTGAGACCATGAAACACAGGATAAAGTACTGGTGCTCCCTGACGGCGCTGCTGTAGCACCAGATTTGCACAAAGTGCTAATGGTAAAGTCTGGTGAGGATGGGCTTGTAGACCCAGCATCTGTCTGGTGTCCAAGCAAAAACTGAGATACTCTACACCCAGGCAAATCAGTGGTAGACGAATAGGAGCTCCTATTGTGCTCTTTTAGTGTAGCTGAAGGAAAAGGGAAGAATTGAAACTAAGACCAACACTGAAAAGATAGAACTTTCAATCTTCAAAAAAGTATTCAGTATCCACTGCATGGGGATCGCTAACCAGAATGAAAAATAACTGCTCTACTAAAAATCCCACCACTTACAAATAAAAGAAAAAAATCAATGCAGCCACATATCACAACTACATCCTTCGTAGTGCCAACTATGTTGCTTTCCATTTTTTAGGTAAGCAAGCCAAAAAGGAATTTGTTGTGTTTCTCTCCACTTAAGGCCCTACTTCTCATGACTTCCTTATTCCTCTAACTTCCTCCCTGTAATGGTTTAACTTCCTCTCATCTTTGTCTTTTCCTTCTTGTGTCCTACTCTGTTTTTGTTTTCTCTCCATAGCTTTCTGCTTTTCATTACTTTCAGTTATTTAATCAAACCTATCCTATCCTGTTCCTTGCAAACATTTTTTCCTGTTACCCTTAACATTTGTAAAGGAAAGGCCAACACAAATGGCTCTCTGGTGAATAAATGAAGACAATGCAGTCACGAGATCCTGTTTGATATTGTTCTGTCTGTATCAACCTGTATCTAGTGAGTAACTAACTATATACACGAGGCATCATCCACCCCATTTTATTTCCTCTCTCATCCTATAGTCTTCAGGCTGCTGGAAAACCGGAGTTTTCCACAAGTATTCCCTGCACTTGGCTGTTGCCTGCTGCAGTAGATGCCAACAGAAGCAGAAAATGCAAGGTTAGTCAATTCTCAACATCCTGCAGATTGGCAAAGCTAAGTGCAACAGCAGAGTGACATACAGAATCAACAAAGAGACCAAGACCTTTAACAGTTCAGATCAAAAGTACAGCTGTCCTCTCTACAGTTGTCCTTTTGCCATGAACAAGTACATTCTCTAAGCTCACATAAACAGAGTTTTAACACTGTCCTTTCTAACAGATATTTTAAATATAATTCAAGGGCTTTAAAATACTACTATAAATCCTATTCAAAAAGCAATGTGGAAATGCTCAAACCTATTTAAAAATACATATGGATGAAAATGAGGAAGATAAATAAAAAGAAGCATTTTTACAATATCAATAGCTGGCTAAAAAATGTCTGCTGTGTTTGTTCAAGATAACAGAGTTAGCTTAAGATTCTAATAAAGCAGGATTATTCATGGATAACTAAAGTTTACTTCTATGCTGCATAAACCACTGTCTGCTCAAATACCATGGTAGTTTAAGTGTTCAATGATTAACAGAGTTACAAAACAGTATCTAAAGAAATGTTTTAACAGTTAAAAGAAAAAAGTAATTTGTGGGACACACTACATCATGATATGCAGGTATGCTGTATACAAAACAATTAAGTTATGTAATTTAAATTTTGGATTGAGATTTTCAAAAGCTTTAAGCAACAGCTTACCTATATTAAACTTCGAGTTGAAGATAAAACAGTGATTTCAAGGAAAATATGATCAGATCAAAGTTGTGTATTTTTTAAAGTCTTCAGAACTAAGCTTCAGGTTAGTGAGCATCAGAACTCGATTTAAACAACGAGAGCTACATGGATTCATTTTTTTTTCCCAAAAATGTATTAGTAATTTGTTATACTTCAGAACGCTCACTTTCTACTCAACTCCACGGATCATTTCACAAGTGTAAATACCTTAGTTAACTTCTAGAACAACAATCCTTTAAATAATTATTCAGCAGATAAAGTTTGCCAAGGCACAGATATCTTATATCTAAAATTGACTTATGCCCACAGGACACTATATTCTACCACTGTCAATAAAATGCAGGGCTCTGTGCATAAGCCTCTTTCGGGTATGAGGGCTCAGGTAGATGACTCCCCCCAGATACGGCTACAGATGATGTTACAGATCCCAGTTACCTGTCACTACTCATCAGCCAGGGACTGCTTTCTCCACAGTTCTGCTGCCAGGAGGGACTGTATGAACATTTTCTAACCTGCTTTGATTTCCCATCCAGGCGTAACAATAAAAAACTGGATAGAGTAACAACAACCATCACAACAAATTAAGTATCCTCTGCCGCCTTCTACAGGCTCCAACACCAGACCAAAGCTAGCACAACAGATTATTTTGAGAAAGCACTCCTTCTTTTCCGCATACTCCACTAATACATATCTATATAATTTATCCTTAAATATGTAACAAATTTGGATCAACTACCCATATGCTTGACTGGTTACCTAAGTGAGGAAGAGACATTCTAATGATTTCTGTAAGCTAGATTTTTTTAAAACTGTAACTTTTAAGGAACACGAATTTGTAGTGAAAGTTAAGTTCCACTTAAAACCCAAAAGGTTACATAGCAATGCAGTTTGCTGCTAAAAGGACATTACTAGGACCAAGAAGAATCAACACCACTTGTGCAGAGTTCCCCTATCGATACATGTACTCTTCCTTGCTGTTCTTCAATCTGTATGATCGAGCACAGACGAAAACAGCTATAGAGCCATGACTGTGAACAAAGAAGTTAGGTCTACAGTGATTTTTGGAATATGAATACCTAGCTAAAAGAAACAGTGAACACTTCCTTTCTTAGGCTTGTGGGAGGAGAAGGCTCTCTATATTAAGATAGGAGTTGGAAAATAGATACACAATAGGCGGACTGAAAAGAACTGTGGAAACAGTGTATCTGCTACTGTTAGTAAATAGTACATTCTGCTTTGAATCCCCCAAGAAAATCAACATAAATAACAAATTATTTAAAACAATACTTTTAGTAAGCAGATCCTAACATAGCTATAGCATCTGGTTTTGTTTCCGTCTCTCCTTCCTTTTTCTGAACTGGTTTCTCAAAATCTTCTGCTCTCAGCCTCTTCAACACCCATAACCCCTCAAGTGCTATTTTGCCTCTGTCTCCTTCTCTGCCTTTTCAACATAACAATCAAAACTGACTATTTTTGTGATATTTTTTCCCTCAAATACTAGGTGTCAGGAAACCCTGCCAGTATCCTGCCCATGCTAACATCATCCAGAATCCTGCACCCCAAAATTCCCATGCAACATCTGCCCTCACCCTCCCATACTCCTCAGCCCACCCTTTCCCTCCCAATACCCCTGCTCTCCGGTGGTACCAGGAGCTCCCCTTTAATTCTAGTCTCAGTCCTGCCATTTTTATCTGGCTCCCCTTTGATTATGCACGCACATCTCCTAACAGAATCACAGTTCCATACAGGAAACAAGATCCTCACAGCAAAGCTTGGTAGTGCCTTTCTGCTACATAGATCAATGGACTTTTCTGTAAAGAAGAAAACCATCCCTAGTCACAGGGCAAGCTCAGCTTGTCTCACAGTTGCTGCAACAACCAACCTGCGTTTAATCTGCCAGGTCTACAAGCTAAAAAATAGGATTATATTCTAGATGGTGATAATTTTTTTTTGGAAAGTGAGAGAAGGTGATAAAAAAAGGCAGAAGCAAGATAGAATTTTCCTAAGGTTTCTAGTGTTTCACTTTCCCCCTTGCTCCCTAGCTTGAAAGTCTGATAAAACTGCACATGCGGTTGGGTATTACTTGTAAGATAGTGTACTGCTTTACAAAATTATTTCATTTCAATAGGCAAAGCACATCCCTTTGCAATAACTAAAAAAGCAACAACAGAACATCCTGAAGCATATAGAGAAAACATTTTCTGCTGTCAAATATTTTACCCGAGGAGGATGAGGATGCCAAGGAAGCTGAAGAAGAAGATTCAAGAGAACTGCTGAAGAGTGGATCCCATGCCAGGAGGTCACTGTTCCCCTTTCTATATTGAGAGTTACAATCGGAATATAAATGAAAGATGTATATACTCATAAAATTCAAATGATAACTTCAGTAGTAGTTTGATAATATAATAAATATAATAATATGATCAATAAATTTGCTATATTCTTCTTTATTAGTTAGTCTTTGCATCTAAAAATAAAAAGTATTTAGGAATTGCAGGTCAAGAAATTGATTTAAACTTAAGGAGACTATTTGAACTGATACCTTGGGGCAAGTTTGTATGCGGACATACTTCATAATGTCAGTTAAACAAATGTTATTTTGAAGGAGACATATATCTTCAAATCCATTGATTTCAGTATATACATATATAAGCAATGCATACAGACCTGTCCCAATCACAGGCTTGTAATCTTAAACACTTTAGCATGGAACGCTACAGGATAGAAACTAAACCTGTCTCATTTAAAACTTGAGATTTTAATAAAACCCAATATTTTGTAATCATGTAATTATAGATATCAATTGAAATGGATCACAATGAAGGAAATGCAATAGAAGGGGAAAACAAATGAATAGAAATCTCCATTCTTACATAACTACTCCTTAACTCTTACGATGCAATAGATGCCCAACTTAAAATAGAAGTCAGCTGGTATTTTCAATGAGTTTCCAAGTATTAGATCAAAATAAGACCAAATTCCCACAAAACTGCATTTGATAGGATTTAACATTTGAACTTACTCATTAGTTGGAGCAGAAAGCTTTGATTTTGTTAACTCTTCACCTAAGCAAAAGACACAGTATTATCACCAAAGGTGTGACACTCCAAAATAAAAATTTCAGCTTCATTATAAAAAGACAGTAAATATTAACGGTTGCAGTTGGAAACTAAACTTCAACTCTTAACATGGAAAAGAGAAAATTCATTATTTCTGATAATATAAATTTAGATACTCCTGAGGACTACAAAGAGAAATGCATTTCAGGAGGAAGTACTGTTCACTTCCTTAAATTATACTGTTTACATCAATATTATTCTTCAGCAAAACTGTCTTGTTTTTCCACTGAAAAAAACCCCTACAGGATAGAGAATCATGCTCTGACCTCTATCTCCATGGCCACGTTTTATGTGTTTGACTATAAAACAGAGAGAGTGTGCTTTGATGGTTTGTGGATCATACTAAACTTGAGCAGGCGGAAGGGTTTTAAGAAGTTGCACAGGAGTCTTTTCCATGGGGTCCCCCCTTTGGCTCTTGGATGTGTTCCTCATCACTGTCATAGACAGCCTCATCTGTTTCCCAGAATGGGGAACAGCCGATTACACAGAAAAAGAAGAGCGATCTAGAACTGACATGCAATTTTCTTTTTCTATTTAAAACACAGATCCTTAAGACATTTATTTCTTCGACATTTAAAAAAAAAAATCTATTTTCATGATATGTTAAAAAACTACCATAAATACACTAAAAGTTAAAGATTCACACTTACTGGACGAATTTCGATTCATTTGTGCCTGAAACAGGAAAAAAAAGAAAAAAAGGAAAAAATTCTTTCACCAACTGTCAAATAAAATGCTTAATAGTCCCAGGATTCTTATTTCTACTCTATTTTCTATGAGATACTTTGCTTTCAATGCCATGCAAAACAGCCTAAGCTTGCAGAAGACCAGAACATGAGCCAGGACAGAGCAACCAGTGTATACCCACCACACCAGTAAGAAAAGGCAGGAATGAACACTGTAGAGCTGACAAAGGAAGCAGTATTACTAAATCTCTTTACAGGCTGGGGCAGTAAAATTAAACAGCTTATATATCACATGGTATATATGAAAAGCAACATTCATAAGGTTCTCCCCTCACATACTACACTTACTTGGTTTTAATCTAAAAACGTGAATAAAAAGCCATTCTGTACTTACAGGACTGTGTCTCTGCTTTCAAAATGTGGGGGGGGAAAAGAGAAAAATTATCATTATCATTTTAATATGTTAAGCACAATATTTTCCTTAAAATCAGAGCTGTTCTTATTCAGATCTGAATATTGTACTAACATACTTTAATACTATTTATTTGTAATATCATCTGATGGTATAAAGCATCATTCTATGGATTGGCAGAATACATCAATAAAGCTGCAGTGTAAGTGTTACATGTTACATCCACATTATTATTGAATACTAATTAGAAAACTATGTTAAATGCCATGCTCAGCTTTTACACACAATGTATTCACACTTCTTCTGGTGACAACATCAGAAACTGACTGAGCACTCCCAAGACTCAAAGGAAAGTTAAAATCTGAGAAGGGAGAGTTATTTAACGTTACACTGCAATAAAGTGTATCAAAGGTGACCCAGTGCACAAGAAAAAAAGAGTCCTTCTAGAATAATAAATTCTGAACAGTAAAATATATGTTTACACTAAAGATTCTTTACCACTTTTCTCTTCTACGCATTAAAAATACAAGGAACAAAATAACTTACAGATATTGCTGGAGAAAGAGTGATGTTCCCTATAGATAATTTTAATTCATCCAAGGAAGGCATGGAGCTATTATTTGGCTGAACAGGTTTTATTTCTACATGGAACCTCCTGGGTTCATCATCTTCAGAGTCAGAATCACTGGATGAACTGAAATCGTTCTCTTTGGTATGTTTTTTTCAGTTAAGGTGGAAAAATACTTCAAATTCATCTACTTAATCCACTTCATAATTACGCTCTATAAAATGCTCATATTAAGTGAACACCACAGATAAACAATGCTGCCTAACTTGTTCGTTCACTTATACAGTCACTTCAAATATATCCACTGTCCAAAATTCACAACTCAGAGTTAAAATTTAGGTTTTATATTCCATTCATCTTCATAACAGTATTCTGTTCAGAAAGGCACTATGTCATATAATTGAACAACTGCAATACCTGTCATTTAGCTGAACAACTGCGTATTTGAAGGCATCAGGATAAACTAAAGATTCTACAGTAGCAACACTTCTGCGTGTTAAATGAATGATCTGTAAGACTCAACCCGGGATTCTAACACATGCATGAAAAATGTACAAATCCTTCCAAACCAAGTGAAAGAAAGCCCTAGTCAAGTTGATGAAAACAGAGAAGCTGTGATGATGGACTGGCCCACTTTAAGGTGCTGTTAACCGCCTAAAAGTTTTCACAATTTAAGGTAATTGCAAAGTGTAAGTTTACCTTTTATCTGCAGTACCCAGTGAATACATTTCTAAAAATGAGCCATCTTGCTAACGTATTAGGCTTGCTTAGATCTACAGCAATTACTCCCAGCTCTTAAGTAGAGCTTCCCTCTCTTTCTGATGGGAGGAAAAATGAGGACAATAATTTTTTCCTTCCAAGAAAAAGCAGAGAAAAATCATGAGGGTCCATAAAAAATGACTCATACCAAAAATATATTCTGCATATCAAAGCTATTATTAAAAAAGTTTACAAACTTTAGTTTACAAATTCTGTGAGATCTTTACAAGGAGAAAGATATGCATGGTCACCTTAAAGCTTTTGTACAGGCTTTTTTTCTTTTGTATTGTTTTTTTACCATCAGACAAAAATCATCCTCTTAAAAGTTTCCAAGACATCTGGTCTAATCTTTAACGTTTGCACACACACAAAATCTAATACAGAAAAAATTGTGCAATTTTGCAAAAGCTATGAACATAAGAATGCAAGGTTGCAACATAAGCATGAATGTCATTCATCTTTCTTTAGTTAGCACTTTAATTAGTACTTCCTCTCTCCAAAGAATTGTAATAACATCAAATAACTTAGCACAATAATATTGAAAAGGATATCCTGTGTTGTTTCTGGTTTAATGCTGTATCCTTCATCATCTACATCAGGAATGTTCTAAAAACAACAACAAAAATTATGATATTGACAAATAACTAAAAAACCATGTTGTTCTTACATCAGACTGAATTTTACATAATTGACAAATTAAAATTTGATTTCGACATATCATGAAAGTCCTTGTTTTTCATCATTAGTTATTACAGTTATCTCAAGTTATGATCTGTAGATCAGAAGTAGTGTGACAAGATACCTCAGGAACAGAATATAGCAAAACAACCTCCAAATTTCCTATGAAAACCAGCAATTTTGAATGTATATGCTTTTACGGGTACTCTATCAAAAAAGCATTTTAGCTTTACTACTGAGTGTTAAATAAGCCTACAATTCTCTCAGCCCCAAATATTTTCCTGATTTCTATTTCTAATTCTCTCAGCTAAGTCACGGGACACTCTGATGGTGCAGGAGCAAAACCTTTCCTAAGTACCAGTCAATACTTTAATATGTGAGGAAAAGCAGGTTACAGGTTGCAGCTTCCTCTCCCACTCTGAAAAGGCAGCAAGCCTGCACTGTTGCTTTAGCAAAGAATATTCACATCAATTTAAAAGGCATGGATGAAACCTAAATACAAGTGCTCAAAATTGGGTTCTGAATTTTTCCTTTATACATCTCCAGCACCATCCTGGATTTTCAAAGCATCTGGGAACTTCAGGTTAGTTCTGTTTTTCAGTTCTTGCAGGCAATTAAAAATAAATTGAAGATAATTATGTTGAAATCGTTTAGAATGCTTAGCTAAGCATTTAGTTTCATAAAAAAGCTTTGAGGCAGACAGAGACATCTCTAACATAATAATCGAAATTTTAAAAATGTACAAAAACCCACGCTTGTGTATATTATACAAAAAAGGATAAACTTGGATAGATACACAGATACTTTCCTCATTCAGAACAGAAGAGCCCACTCATGGCTACGTATGCATAGTTAGTCTATGTGAACTGCTCAAATGCCTCAGTAAATTTATTTAAAAAACCCACAACCCAAGTGCCT
Source organism: Rissa tridactyla (assembly GCF_028500815.1). NCBI lineage: Eukaryota > Metazoa > Chordata > Aves > Charadriiformes > Laridae > Rissa > Rissa tridactyla. Next base: position 59,179,814 of record NC_071497.1, on the reverse strand, counting down.
TCAAAATGTAGTGATTTTTTCAGTTATTAATGTCTTATAAAAATGACAAGATTAATATTAAAAAGTGATTTACTCCAGTGTACCAATCAGTTTATTCTACCAGAAAGGAGGTTCTAGAAGGCGGTTTGACTAATAGAGATATATACAATATGGCCAAAATATACCTTACTGTTACAAGTCACGAGATATAACAAAATGACCTACACTGGAGAATTCAAGTGGACTAGCAAGGAACCACTTGACTTCACCTAAAATTTGAAGCCAAATTTAAAGATATATTCACTATGAATAGCTTTTGAATTACAGAGGAAGATAAACATAAAAATGCAGTTGTCCCTCTATTTGTTTTACAGATATCACAAATGGGATGCCTGGTACTTTACTAAGAAAGATTCTCCTCTGTACAGCTCTCTAAATATAGCACTTCTGAATTAAATGGAATGAATTTAAACATAGATCAAACCATCTGCTAAAAAGAGTAAGAAATACAAACCTGTACAGGAGATGCAACACTGTACCCAATTAAATAGTGCATGAAATTAAGGCCAAAAAATAGTCTTTAAACTCAAACCTTAAAATATGGAATATATAGATGCAAATTCTTGAAATACTTGTAAGATCTGGACTTCACTGCTATTTGATTTAAAAAAAAAGAGAGAGAGAGAGAGAAGAAAAAGAACTGAACAAAAAAAAAAAAGTAATAAGAGTAGGATCACACGGTCCAGTACCTTAGCTCTACTTGCTCAAATCAGGGTTCTTAGCTACGCTTGACCTCAGGCCGACCTTGTTTATATACCAAAATACACTAATGAAACTCGACATCAAAGTAAACAGAACAAAAACATATAGCTAGAGGGTAGGTACATTTTCCTGCAATACTACAACTTCTGAATTCTGAAATTATTTTAGTTGTCACATGAGGCAAATTTTCAATAGATCAGGATCATTCATTCTTAAGATTAATTGAAACCAACAAAAATCTTTAAATATACAACATTTAGTTTTTCTTCCAGCTGGGCCATATATGTAAAAGATATTATTGCTGGGCACATACAGCATGCACAATATAGCTGGCAAATCTGACTATTTTGATATAAAATTGTGACAGAATTAAGTTTGAAGAAGTTATTTTCATTGCATTATTTTTAATTTACTAAATAATCTCTAGGATAAAGTAAATCTTTAGAAAGCACTAAAATCTTAAAGTTCTTAAAGTATTACATTTCTTTCTTATATTTTCATGTTAATTATTTCTGATCTTGCAAAGAAATTTGAATCACGTATTCCTCAGCAATGGCACTTTACTGTGTAGCGTGTATTCATAACTTCAGATACAAAGTCAAAGTCAGTACATACATAACAGAGGTGGATGCTTTACAGATTAAGTTCTGAACACAGGAACTGAAAAATTCCTTGCTTCTTTTTCAGCCGGCCTACACCACCACTTTTTTCTAACACTACAGAAAACTTAATTTGTACTTTTTTTCCTATTTCTAAAATTTAAATACATGTAATTTAAAACATCTGACTCTACACGGTGTTTACAGAGTCAGAAACCATCTGCTTTGTATTTCCAGCATTGTAAATGATTCAGATTGATCTTGTACCAACTTATGATCATTCTTAAAACACCTTCTGCTTTCATTAATGAGATACCGAATTTATATTTTTGTGTAAACCAATAGAAGAAAAGGGTGGAAGAGATACTTAATGTACCCTTTTATTGACCAAGACAAATTGTGTCACATACAAGCAAAATGGTATCTCAAAATCTTACTTACAAATTAAGCAGTAATTTCAAAATATTGTTTTCAATATTTTGAATGGTTGAACAGTGAACGATTCTACTTTCTGAAGGATCAGAATTTTATTTACTAGTCTGAATTTTTAACAGTGGTAGAGGATACAGCATGTTGAGAGAGATGCATATTCACAAATCTGATATTAACGAAGGCAATTACATTTACTTGACTAATTCTTACTCCCTTCTCCACACTGCTACAGCGACAGACCTGTATGTTATGTTGTGGAAAACAGTGCTGCTTTTAAGTATCAGTCACACAATACAGACAAGACCTGATTTGCCTACCATGCTGATCAGAAGAAAAACCTACAACCTTCATCCATACATGTGTCATTTTTGAACTTCAACACAGAGGAAGATTATCTTTGCAAACTTTGGGTTTCTGTAAGAAGTAGTTATTAATACAATGGGGATATAGGTGTGGTCTAGCCCCCTACCCAAACACGTTATTTTATAGAAAGCTCAATATGGATGTGAATTGAACTCTGCGGAAGTAATTGGAAAGGTGGACTTCCTTGGAAGAAGGTTTCACGTTCTGTTCTGTTAAGTGATTAAACATATAGCTATAAAAAACACAGTTTTCCCTGTGTTTGCAGATGTAATACAATACATTACTAAATAAGGTATTATACAGTTCTAAATATATATTAAAAATTGAGGGCTTATAACTCTGTCTTTGCATTAGTATGTTCTACAAACATTCTGGGGTAAATAATTTTTTAAAGAAATAAAACATAAAGACATGACAAGTAACAAAGTAAAACTGCCTATACAAAAAGCATGAGGACTAAGCATTCTCCTGCCAAAACTTATTTTTTGAGTTTTGGTGAATACTTTCTCTCAGTTTCCTTGCTCTGTCCCATCTGTCATCCAAAAGCAATGGAAGAAGCCACACTATGACCATGTCATTAGTTCCTCTGGGCTACATACAAAGGAGAAGAGAAGAACACATGGAGCACACTGCAGTCTAGGTTTTTCATTTGGCCCCTCCTCAGCAACATTAGCACTGCTTACAGGTTGGTCATCGGTCAAGATGCAAAGAACGTTCACTTCAGATTGATTTCTGTCTATTTTCTCTTCTCCTGGGATGTCTATAGTGGTTATGAGAGCTCCTTATCGACTGTTTCTCAGGGTATGCTTCAAGATAACAGCGCAGCTGAACAGCTCACTGTTTTTCTGCAAGATGAACTTTCTCCCATTTTACTGAACTGGACTGACTTCCTATAATCCAGATGAGGACCAAAGCAAACTCAAAAGTAAGCAGCTGGAGCTAGTAGCCTGGAACAAGAGAAAAAAGAGCCTCTCCACTTTTGACATATTTGAGATGTAGATTTGACTCAGGTATACCCTTAGGTTAAGGCAGAGTTATTACACATTATCCTCCTCTCCTTAGGATGCCTATTAGCCCAAAAGACACAGAAAAAGAGAGCACCTTGTCAGTTTCTTCCATTGCCAGATATGCAGAAAGAAAAAAAAAAGACAAGTACTCAAAGTGTGCCTGTCTTGTGCTTTGACTACAAAGCCTCGTACCCTGTATCAATAGCAGCTACCCAAAATATGCCAGAACTAAAAATTACAAAATGTAAATAAAAAAATTGATTGAATTTCACTAAATATAAGGCTACACTTGTATTCCACTAGTTTGAGTCTGATGGTTCAAAATTCAATCAGTTCCCAGCAATAAAAATGGTGCATAATACTATACAACCGTAATTGTGCTACACTCATATGTAAAGAGGTTAATGAAAAGTTTTGGATGCCTTGATATATTTGTTTGCACTCCAGTTTCCTACGGAAAAAAGTTTCAGCATTATGTTCAGTGCATCCATGTCTCCCTTCTTAATTACTTTTGAACTTACTGGACAATTTCAAATGTATCTGACAGAACAGAGGACTCAAAGACAATTACATTACTACAGTCTTCATGAAAATAGGCAGTCAAGTAGAAGAAGGAGATCTGCAAATATCCCAACCAAGGGAAGGGTTGCAATCCAAATTCAGATCTTACTGGACATAAGTGGAACCTTGTAAATGCTTCCCCAAAAGAAAAATTCCTACTAGAGCTCATATCTTCCTAGAGATATGGCAAACCCACGGGAAACAAGACAATTGGTTCTGCCTTTAGAAAAACTTTCTAGGTAATAAACACACACGGAGCCAGACTTCAGTTGCTATCTCTTTCTAGTGTACACACATGTAACTTTCTGCTTTTCTTAATTACTAAGGCTTAGCTCAAGGAAGTTACATGTGTAGACTTGACACGTAACAACACAGGAATTTTGAATCTCATGACATACTGTCATCTATATTTAAACAGAGACTGCTTACTGAAGTGGTGAACCTTTTTAACAAAGACCAGTTCTCAGTTCACAGCTGCCTTCCTCTTCATGAGTGCACAAAACCCTCTCATAGCAGTTACAAAAAAGTAACAATTCATTCAAATGCATCCCATTTTGCAATATATGTAATCTAGCAGCTACAAAAAGGATGAGCGTAAGTGGATGGCTTGCCACAGATAAATTTGAGAACTTCCATTTTGGTACAAAAGATGTGTTTTGGGGTCAACTGACAACTTTGTTTCCTGGAAACACAGAATACAAGTTCAAACACACTGCATTATACATTTTGGACTAGCGAGAAGGCCTTAAAGGTATTGACTACACACTATATGTTCAGAGATCCACAGCATCATATAGAACTGGTAGATAAAGTATTGAAGTAAATTCTTACTGGATCCTTAACTTCTAAGATTTCAATATATTTACCTCAGTGTTTATAGTTATAAAGAATTGTAGCATTGTTATCTCTTACATTCCTTTTATGCAATTAAAATTCTTGACAAATAAACAAAAGCCACCTTTTTAAAAAAGATCATGTTAATAATATAAAAGCCAGAGATTTTCTGAGAGTGACCAAAGCTGACCTAAATAATTACTGAGACACCCTAAATAAGTGCAATTTTCTGAGGGCTGGTCCTCAGTATTTTCTAGCAATGAAACACAAATGATAATTGCTTTCAAATTTTTTTTTCAATAATACTATTCCAAGTTAAATTTCTTGAAATGTGTAATTTATTGCAAAGATCTATACAAAACAAATCCTCACAGCAGTAACAACATAGGTGGCTATAATTATTTAGATCAAGTTTGAAAACTTAAACAGAAATCTTAAAGTAAAATAGAAGAAAAATGAAAAACATTTGAAACGGGACCTTCCAAAACAGGACACCAGCCTTAAAATGTATAAGCAGTTTGAGGTGCTTGTTCGTAAAGGGTGAAATGGATCTCATCCATGGTATGCTGCATCATTTTTCATGAGAATGACAGTAATGGTTTCTGCTATTAAAGAATTCTACCATTCAGAATAATACTGTTGCTTGTAAAAAGCAAGAAGAAATGATAAATGAAATTTAAAATACCGAATGCATTCATAAAATCTTGGCCATAAACAAGCAGAATGCAACAAAATTATCAGTTTTGTTGTTAGACACTATGAAAGTTAGATTTTTTTTTTAACCAAATATAAATAACATCTAGACAGAACAATTAACTTAGATGATCACATGGTGTGCCTCATGCAGCCAGAAAGAATGACACACACATTTACAACTGAATTTTTTGAACTAATTATTTTTTAAAAATGTAGAGACCAAGGTAAGAATATAAAAATTGCAAGTCAAACTCAGTTGCGGTTCACTCCAGTGACTCAATGTGAACTGTCAAAAGATATTATTTCTATGAAAAGCCTGATAATTATAGGGATAGCTCTAAAGTTATTTTACTTTAAATGTACCCCAGAAAAGAAATTTGCTCTAATCAAGATGACTTTGCACAGGATAAAATAACTGTCTTGATAATGCTCACAAGGCTGTTCTTGCATATACAGTTCTATTATGGGGCAAAACTGACTTTTCCTTATTTAGAAGAATGGTTCTACTAGATTTTTTCAAACCAAGTTTGTCAAAAGAAGTTTTAATATTAGGTACTAGAAGTCTTAGATATTAAATGCAAAGAAGAAAATCCACAAAATAGGTGAAGTTGGATACTTAAATAGTTTAACATAATTAGCATGTAAATAAATGAATTGAAAAACAAATCAGTCCACAGAAAATCTCTTAAATTATTCTGTAAATTATTCCCTACTATAGCTATAGAGAGCTGCAATCTCTGTTACATATAATTCAAGACAATATGCATGTTTAAATAAAAAGAAAAGGCTCAACTAAGGAAATAAAAAAGCATTAAGATATCAATTTAATTTGCAACTGTCACTTATTTGAATTTTATAAATGAAATTGTAAGAGATACCACAGATCGAACCAACAACAACGAAAACCACGCTATTAATAAAGTGCATCTGGAGATATTGCATTTAAAAAGTATATTCTTACACTCTATTGACAGTGATAAAGAAGAACCCCATTGATATTAGAATTATTTCTCAAAACAAACAGTAGTAAGCAGAGAAACATGATGATGCAAAGTTGGATCCACAATAAACTGAACCTTTTTCTTACTTAGAATCTATTAGCCAAAAAATTTAAACTGGTAACTTGAAAAATAACATAGCAAATACTTGCAGTAAAAATACCTTGTTTAAAACCTAAAACTGTTAGGAAATATAAATGTATTACTGAAACGTATTTCATATACTGCTAAAGATTATGTACTAAGCAAAATGAACACTTCAACTTTGTTATCAAAGTACTAAATCCTCTATCAGATAAATAATGCATTGCAGTGACTATATAGGGTCTGTATATAAGTTTCATCAGACTGTAGAGCTTGACAATATTACCATATGAATTTGTTTTGGAAAGAAGTCTACTTACAACTGAGTCTACATCTGGACACTCCCTGTTAAAGAAAAAAATAAGAAAGAAAATATACAATTATAAAATGCATAAATTATTTTATTCATACAATTCTAGTACTTTCTTTAATATTTACAATTAATATGAAATGCTGCATTTGCCTCTCAGACTCTGTTAAAATTTTCACTCTAAATAATCCACATTCAACTGAATGAGATTTAAATAAAAACTGCAAGTTTATGCTCAAAACACTGCAGAAGAAAAACTCAAAAGAAATGCTGAAAAAACAAATTCACATCATAGTGAAAAAAACAAAAAAAAACCCCCAATCCTAATGAAATAGTCCACATGCAACTGCAAAACATTTTGGACAATAACCAGTTCTCAAAGAAATTAAAACTATTCTTAGAGGAAATCAGAGCTTCCCTCTTCTGGAATTTCATTCTTTAGTTGCATTTGTCAAGCACAGTTGCAGTCAAGCACTAGAAGATGCTGGAAAAAATAACAGAATACCCTCCTAAAAAGCACTTTAAAAACAAACAAACAAACAAAGTCATCAGCAGAAAGGCAGTGATTGCAGGCACATTATTCACAAGTGTTATATTTTTCTACTATAACTTTGATTTAAGCAGTATTACTTAAAAAAATGAATGATATTGATTCTCTGCGATGTTTGCAAACAGCAGAAGCAATTATATTTATGGAATGCGGGAATACTTGAGTAGCATACAAGTCGTCTCTAATTTGCATCCTGAAAACTAAAGCTGTAAGTGCCACCGAACAACAGTGTTTTCATATAACCAAACTGAACATACTAAACATGCACTTATAGAAAACAAGAGGGAAAAAAAAATTGCAATCTAAACCATCTTCTCTGAAAGGCCGAATGTGTTAAATGTAAAAACTACAGTGTCTTTAAAAACAGATATGAAAACTTGCTAACATGGAAACATTAATATGAAATTCAGTACAGCCTGTTAAGGAATTGACAGTGAGATGAAGGATCCCGTCTCCTCTGAAAGGCCTCACACAAAAGAAAACATATGTGACTAAGTTTCTAATCGACTTAGTCTTATCTCCCTCTGCTGGCTAAACTGAATTCATAGCAATACAAAGAGCTATTTTAGAAGTTATTTTACAGGTTGCAGAGACAAAGTAGTAATTAGTCTTCTCTCAAAAGATATAAGAAACAGATTTTCTGACATGCTGGTTTTAAAAAGTGTCCATACTCAAACAAGACAGCCTGAAGTCCATAAAAGTTAAGAAATGTAAAGGATGTGAGGCAAACTACAGTGAAAATAAGTCAGCCCATAATGAAGATTTTCAAAATTATCAAGCTAATAGATCTCAAAAAATAATGGCAGATCTAGTATTATTCAGAGGAGCTGAGGAGATCCAATGGCATCTCCCAGGATCCAATTCTTGAGATACAAAGGAAAACTCAATAGTCTGCAAATCCTGGTGAAGTGGAAAAAAACAGATTTTAGACAGATGTGCTTTTACATCACTAGATGCATGATCTTTCTCTTAAGACTGAAGAACTAGGTCATGTTCTGGTATAAGGTAACATTTCAGCAAACAGGGATTCTGTAAGGGAATTCAAGGACTGTAGATAAAAATTAAACAACCAAATCGCGTAAAGCAACGGTTAGAAAAAGTGAAATAAAGTGGAATCCTTGACTAACGTGTATAGTAATGCATAACAGAATACACTGTGTATGGCATTTCCCTGTGTAAAATCATTACTAGACACAACATCCAGTTTAGGTTTAAAAACTGTATTGATAAAAGGCTACAAACCATGAGAATTTTTCTAGATGCAGAAAGCACGCCCTACACAAATTAAATACGTTTACAGCCTAATTTAACAAGAGATTAAGAAACGACTTGACCTCTATACGTGCAGAGAACTTACTGACGATACAGTTTTATCATGTATAGCCTACAACAGGATCATCAGCTGAAGATTAAATCAGACAAAATTTAGACTAGCAAATAAATTTTTTAAATAACTACTAGAATGTTTTACTTAAGCACATAATGAATCCTCTGTTATTTATTTGTGATGTTCCAGTTCATTTAGAAGTCATGGATTAATGCAAGAATCTCTGTAAAAGCCTATGGCATGTGTTACATAGGAGGTGAATATCATGCCATCATCTTTCTTTCTGACCTCAAAATCTATTCTTTTTTGTATTGTGTGTAAATATAGAAGTTAATAAAATAATATAAATCAAATTTCAGTCCAACTTGTTGAAAGCAAGGCAAATGCCTTTCCCATTTTAGAGTGGCTGACCTGATTTATATTTTCTGATGACATCACTGTGTCATGAAAATCAAAATTTTTTCTAGAAAGAGATAGCTATATTATCTTTCTTTCAACATTAAATAAAATGTCTTTGGGAAAAAGCAGCTTTTAGAAAAGTATTCAGATACTACAATGGATAAGTATAGAAAGGTAGAATGTGTAGAAGTCAGTTTTTTCAGCCCTCAGTGCCCAAGAAAATTTTCTTTCTGTTACAGGTCAATGCAAACATGATCTCTGAGTAAGGATACATTGAGTCATACACCTGGGAAGAGTTAATTTGGAGCTTCCACGCCTTTACTGGCTGCAGAAAACTACTATTAAGTGCCCTAAATCTTTGCCGGGGCAAGATTTCATTTCATCATCTGCCTAAATGGAAGGAGATGCTTGGATTGCAAGTTTTGTGACATACATGACATGAGATTAGCTTGAGTAACAGCCCATGTGGTAGCAAAATAATTATTTTGTTGGACAATAAAAGCTGACAGCTACAGAATTCAACCATACAAGAACACTATCAAAATCACTACTTCGCAAATAAGGAAATGCAAGACACAAAAGGCAAATAATCACAGAATCACAGACTGGTAGGGGTTGGAAGGGACCTCTGGAGATCATCTAGTCCAATCCCCCTGCCAGGGCAGGTTCACCTAGAACATACTTTTTTTATAACATTTTAATTTACTTATTTTGAAACTAAACATTTATCAGAAAAAATAATTCTTTGTAACAAAATAGTATTCTCAGATTACTGCTGACCAAAATCACTCTATATACAACATTTCTCTTGCTATTTACTCCAGCTTAATAAAGTACAGAAGAGAGGGTGGGGGAAAGACTAAATCACAGAAAAAACAGAAATATAGAGGAATGACTTTAAGAAACAACACTTTGGAGTCCTGAAGGCATCATGACAGAGAGAAGACAAAGCAGGGTTTAGAAGTGTATCACTATTAAAATTAAATATCAAAAGAAAAATAGCTATAAGGCACTTTGTACGTGCAAATAATTAGCACTTGCAGTTTCTACTTCATTAATTTTTCAGCATTTTATTAAAAACCAAGGCTGGTAAAATATTTTTCAAAAGTCATTTTAAAAAGTATGTATGCAGATGTTGCCTCTGAGAATATTTCTGTATTGCTAAGTTTGTCAAATTGCAAGCTATTTTCTGTTAAATCAAATACTTCTAATGAGAAAACACATCTAGAAATTATGAAAAAAACACACTGGAATATAGTGACCATAACTACTAATACACAGTGACCAATCCATCTAAGAACTTTTACTCAAAGTCACTTTCTGTAGAGTTTTAACTCCTGGTAGACAGAGCACACGGAGCGAATATGGCAAAGAGTATAGCCGGGACATCAGTCATGAGTTAGAATGATGGTTTTTCAGAAATGAGTGTGCACATGATGTACTGAAAAAACATTCAAAGATTTTTCTGTCCTTCAGTACCGTACACAAAAATTTTTCTAATAAAAGAATAACTGAAGCTTCAATTCTGCAAACACAGGCAAGGGCTTTTTCCATGTACAGAGCTATTATTTCATTAGAAGTACACATGAGAATCACATTATCTACAATGTTCAAATGTAGAACAAGGGAGAACTAATTACCTGTGCACAGGAAAGAATGAAACATGAGTAGACTACTACAAATACATTTATGTTATTTCCTTAAATCTTTAGGTACAAAAATCTTAAGAAGCTGTGATGTTTTCATATTCATAGCATTCCTCTAAACTTCTGTTACAAATCCATTTTTTTGTTAAAAATCCTCTAATGCTTATCCCCATACTTTTACTAGTTTTCATACAAGACAAGGCTTCAAGATGGAAATATACTTACACAGATTCAGTATCTTTTTCTTTTTTCATTATTCCTGATAAACCAAAAGGCTTCCTCTTCCGTGGTTTTATCCCTATGGAACAAACACTTTTCACTTAAAGATCAAAGAGACAAGTATGTATTTAGCAATGTCAAACACAGGTGCATACCAATGCCAGTACATTTTAAATGCTGCCACAAGTGTTACAGAAATCTAACAGTGGAGATAGATATGGAGCCAAACTAAGGGTACGTTATTGCAAACTGTTGTTAAGTAACACACCAATCAAAAAATTACACTAAAACACAGTTCAACACGTTACTAAGTCCTTAGAAAACTGATCTGCATTGTACATCCAACTGTCCAAGTTGGATATTCAGACTGTTACTTTTTTTTTTAAATAGAAAATGGGTGCACTGCCAGTTTTGAGGAAACAGGCTCTGATAACAGAAACTCAACAGGAGCTATTGCTCCAGCTGATCCTGAGTAGCCAATGCACTTGGATAAGAAACTGAACCCTGCCCCTCCCAGCTACTGCAGTTCAACACCCTGTTGTTATTTCCCTGCATGTTCCCAGTAGCTACAAGGCACTGTCTCTCCTAAGAAGTAGGATCTTGGTCCTGTAAAAAAAGCATGTCTCTTGGCTTTCCCACTGATGCCGAGTTCATGATTTCCCAGTGCTGTAGCCAGCTCTAAGGCTGGCTCTCTCTGAGTCTGGAATCATGCCTCCTCTCTGTCGTTTCTTCTCTGTTTTAGCACTCTGTACTGTGGTACAGAAAAACAGTTTGTTTTCCTACCTGTTTAATGTACTGAAATTAAAATACATTTAACTATTGCATCAGACGTACTGCCACGTCTGCTTCTCTCACCAATTTTTGGTGAAGCAAGGCAGACTGACAAACAAAATGACTAAGTGCAAACATCTGATCCAACTAGTCTATAATTTTGTTTTGATGTATGATACTACCAACAGCATGCTTTTGAGCAAAATGGTGGAAATAATTTGGTTTCCAAAACTTAACAACTGGCAATTCAATCACATCATTTAAAAAAATCATTATATTTCCCTTTACAGAAATACATTACACAGCACATAAAGAATCTCTCCACACTTAGAAATTTTCAGGGTTAAATAACTTAAAACTTCTCAAATCAGGTAGCTGTAAACTCAGCCTATCTTACATTTTATTAGAGACAGAATTTGCTGCAAAATTATTTTTAAATGCTAGTCTGGGCTTTGTTTTCTGTTTCTGCCTTCTGCAGTCCAAAACAATGACATATAGCATATGAGAGTAGTTTCTGAACATGGATCGTCTCTGCTTCAGTCAAAAAAAATTTTAAGTCTCAGCTGCACTCTTGGCAACTTAAAAAGTTGTCGGCTGCTATAGCTATACTGTCAACTCCTCTGTCCCAAAAGTAAATACATAGTTTATGCAAATAAAGCAGTTCTTAACCACTTAAAACAATCCCCTAAGCAAAATAAGCTATGCCAACAAAGAAAGGCTTTGTGTCCATAACACTGCATTAGACTTGGTGTAACTAACATGGTAACAATGGAAAGAGCCTGGGCCGTGTTTTGACACTTGTAAATTAAGTTACAACACAGCCATAAGTGAACCAAATCCAAACCTCTGCAAAGACAGGGTCTTAGCCAAAGTATATTTATAAGACACACTAAACTTTTCTGACCTTTCTGCTTTAGGCTTGTAAAGTATTGTAGGTCTTATTTTTGTTGAAGCTTGTTTCTCAAAATGAAAACTGCTTTTTAGTCTACTGGAGTACTTTAAATGAAGACTGCTTTTTAGTCTACTGGAGTACTTTTAGAGTTATACAGATTCACTTACTGAATACCCTTCCCTCCACAGTTTCAGGTCCTTATCCACAGCATTCGTACATAAATAACTATGCTACAACAACTCACCTTCAACTGCACTGGATGTGTTACATTCTTCAAATTCAATAGGGCCTTAAAGAAATGACAATAAAGATAAACATTAGGTCAAATTTAATCTAAGATATTTTAACAACTATTAGTATTTCCTGGAAATATTAGATAATCTAATTATAAATTTAGGTGGTAACTGAAAAGCACAATTACCCTGCCAATGGTCCAACAGATTGCAAAATCATACACGTAGAGCAAATAATTAACTATTTTCACTCTTTCATACTGAAAAATTAAAATACTAGCGCACACTGTCTAAATACAATTCAGTTGCCTGTGTTATTACAACCACATGAAACATCTCTAATTGATGTCCTCTTCTCATTCAAAATTGCATTTATAATATAGTATCAGTGTAAAGTTTCAATTTATCTTCTTTTAATGAGCAAGAGCTATATAAAGAAAAATCAAAAAGGAAAAAAAGCACAGCTATAGCCTTAATTTTGAGATTCACACTTTTGCTAACTCTGTATTGTTAGTTCTTCTGTTTCCTCTTCATAGCCAATTACCTAGACAGTTAACAGTGGCACTTAGAATCTTAAACATAGCAATAAAGAATATAAAAAACCTTTAAAACATTGTTGAGACTAAACAGAACAAAAAAAGCAGAGCACACTACTTAAGTGCTGTATCTAAATAAATTCATTATTATGGCTTTTCATTACAGTTGACACAAGGTAACAGACAATTGTCATTGCAAAGTGAAGTCCTAACCCTCGTTCCTTCAATCTGCCCAGGCCTAGAATTTATTTAACCCCACTATGAGCCATTTTAGGGAGCAAAAGTGCAGAAAAAAGAGTGATTTTCTGTAGGACCCTTTTCAGGGAATGGCAGAATCACACCACCACTTGGGGAAGGGCAAAGCAAACAGAGAGCACATGCAGGCAGACACCATTACTTTCAGCCCATGCTAAGAATGAGCCTTTTGGCCCCTGTTTGGAGCAGCAGCTTGCAACTGTATCCACAGAAGAAGAAGGGAAAAAAAAGGTTTAGCATGCTAGCACTGTGAAAGAGGGGTTATTACTTATCTTTTTGTTATCATTTTAAGGGAGTGCACACAAGTTTATAGGCACATTACAGATAAGATAGCAGGGAAAAAAACCCCATTCCCAACTCTATATTTGAAGGCAGCCAAAATCCACCCCTCCCGCCCCCCTCGCTAAGCAACTACTTCAAGTGTGAGTTTAAAATCTTGAAAATTTCGTTTAAAACCAACTGGAAGTAAAGCAACTGTGGAAACCTCAAATATAGAAACTACTTGCACTCCTGCCGCAAAACACACCTGCTAGTAAATGCTCTGATTTATTTATCTTTATTATGCAGTTTAGTATGATTATTCATGAGCATCCACTGTAAAACCAAGAGCTGTGCAATTTTCAGGGTGTTTTCACATAAAACAAGAGGTGTACTTGAAAGCATTTTCCAGATTTTCCCTTGCACTCTTTTCAGAATGAATATATCATACTCTTAGTCCTAAAATAAATACCTGATATAAAAAGATCTCAGATACAAGAAACATGCAGACTACAAGCTTCAGTTTGATTTAAATAGTACAGCATACCAAATCATTCTGCTGCAATTAGAGATGCCACAATGAAAGTAAAAAATAATTTAGCTATGAATTAGAATTGTAAATTACACAACTGGGATTAATTTGTATGTGATTCATGCAGTTAAGTACCTCAAATGGTTCTATTTGTAATGTAACCCCCAGTATGTACATTTAACTTTTGCAGTGCAAAATTGTGTTCAACTCAATATAAGCACTGCATTTTGATACCATTTCTTAAAACTGCAAATGAAAAAATTCATGCTTACGTCAAATAAATAGAAAGACAATTGAGAAGCTGATGACACAACTCAGCACCCACTGATGTTAAGCAAACTGAATTATTTTAGACAAATTAGGTAAAACATACCAGATATTTTCTTTGAAATTCTGCAGACTTCTAATGATTATCTTTTTTAAAAAAAAAGGTGTGCTCAAAGGAATTACTTGTATTTATTGTAATTAAGACCAAGTCTGCAAAATTTTCCTTGCCAGTAAAAAAAGTTCTGCGTACTTGTAAAACTAGCAGCAGGGTGAGAATCTGAGACTAGGACCCATTAATATCCCATTTATCATAATGTAATTTTTTGGCCTCCAAATGAAGCTCTTGAGAGCAGAATATCAAAAGACCAATCTCAAATGACAGTCTTAACTGCCCTTTAAATTTAAATTATAAAATCATTTCAAACGCAAGTCTAACTATTCAATATACAAGATGAAATACAAATTCCTAACAGAGCTCTCATTCTACTAAATATTGTAAATACATGGGCATTTAAAGATGGTCTTCCAATCCCTTCTCCTTTGCTCTCCGCTATATCCACAGTAAACCAAAGTCAGTGTGCTCCACAAATCAGCAAATCTCACAAAACAAAAACCAGCAAAAAAATACAGAAAAACAGATTTAGAGAATCGTAGACATCTACATCCCCATACTGATTTCATCAACATTTTATTTTAGGAATTTAAACTCTATTGTTCAAAATATATTGGGCAAGAAATTCAGAAAAATACCATAAAACATAGAAGCTGAAGAACAAATCCATTATTTCTTCAGCACTACACTTCAGACAATACATTTTTCATCACTTTGCTAAGGATTCAACTACTTCTGTTTCTTGCTTCTATACATATTCCCATTTGGCAAGGAAAAAAACCCCCAAGCCAAACCAACTGCAAACACTCTTCCCCAAAACAAAAACAGAAGGAAAAAACTGTAAACAAGAGACTTAAATATATTTTTAGAGAAAAACAGTGCACAAGCTTTTTCAGAATACCATCTTTTTCTTTATCCTTTCCAGCTACTAAGACTGATCCCCAGACTTTTAAGACTTTTACACTAATGATTAAAATAAATATTCAAGGCTCAGATAAAACTCATCCTTATTTTGGACCAGTACCTTTAACTTTCACCTCTAATACAAGCAGAAAGCAAAGATTTTCTTTAACAACACATCCGATTTTCTGTATTTTGTCCATTAAACTTGCCTAATGCCTGTCTTTGAAGGTGTTTTTTTTACAGTCTGATAAACTTTTTATTTTGAGAGACAGACATTCACGCTTAATACAGAAATGCACAAAGGTCAGATTAGCACCTTCAATTAGATTTAACAAATGCTGGTTTCTCCCCCAAAAAATTCACTTCATTCTTCCAACAATGTATTCTTTTTTCACAGGGAAGACTATAAAATGCAATCTGAAAAAATCTCAGTTACTGAAGAAATGCCTGAGATAGTAATGAGAGAGAAGCTGAGCAAAAAAAATCAGTAACCAGGTCCCGCTTTTTACTAAGGTCTATGAAGTTACCTTGGAAATTTTAAATACGCTTTTTTCTTAATTATACCTACTAGCTTATTTTGTGCTTCACCAAAAATGGGCAGAGTTATCATAGGAGTCCCTTCTCCCCCCACGCACTCTCTTTCCTCCCCAGCATCTACTAGCTGCTTTACTGCTGTAAAGATAAATAACAATCATGAAAACAGCATTTTCTTACATCAAATTGTGTGAATCAGTTACAATTCGAAAGCATCTTTTGATCCTAACTTACTTTCCCTACTTAACTCAAATTTCTGTGGAGCACTTCATCCTTTGGAATCTCAGAAGTTCAAGACGCCAGTGGCTATCCTTAATGAATTCACAAGCATTACATAATAAAGTTCAGCATTTTCCTCCAATGGCCAAAGGTGTTCGCTGGTTTTGTACAATTTGTATTTAACCCTTCCCCACCAATATAACACATGCTGCATTATTTGCTTGCAGCAAAGGCAAATTCATACATTTTGCCCTTTTGAGAGGAGTAGAGTGAAATTTGTAGCAGTTTTTAATTTTCTTAGAGTTTAGTTCTGTAACTTCAGTTCTCCCAACAGTTCTGCTTCCTATATGCCTGCTGTAAAGAGTACCATATTTTGCCCGGGGAGTAGTATTTTTAAACCAAAATAACATTACAGAAATAGCCATTTTCTGTGGCGCTCTATGGCAAACCAATTTAGAAAACAGGATAACTGTGATGAGCTTTGGGTAGCCCACATAACAGCTGGAGTCTCCTGTGGGCAGATGCCTTTGTACCCAAAGATGTAATAATACCCAAGATGTAAATATACCCCAGCCAGAAGCGTGTACTGTGACCACACTGTCTCCTGTTAGAACCAGCTGCAGTCTCCTAGCCAGCCAAAAGGCCTTAGGCACACATTGCTATGGGAGCGCAGCATCAATAAGGAATTCAGATGCTTTATTAAGAAATTCCCCTGCATTGACCACTGTACTTGTGTATATGGAAACAAAAGCATCCGCACTAGCACTGCAAAAAACTCTGAAAAACCTTTCTTCTCTGAACCACGGTAACATCTATCTTTCTGATTCCTGATTTCTTAATCATTAGATGGTAGTCGAAAACTCCCAGTGGGCTGGAGTTAGTGGAGATTGACAGACAGGTGTAACATATAGATGCAGGTAAAAGCATGCAAACTCATGTGCTGGTATCACAATAACTCTTATAACAGCTACGCAAAGATTTTAAGGTGGATGCATCACCTCTTCTCTATGAGGCAGAAAAGTTTTCTTAACAGCCTTGTGCCCAATGACTGAAGTATAGACAAAGGCTTAACACCAACAAGGATTTCAGCTCAAAATCTGGAAGACTATAATGGCCAAAATTTCTGAAGCAAGTATATAGATTCACTGCCTGTTGCAACATCCAAAGAAATAAAAGCAGTTATTTCACATTTAAGAAGTATTGCTGATGTTGGGGACTGAAGTCATTACCTGAAGCAGTCTCTACAGTCCCTGGCATATGGTAGCCCAAAGCACTAAAAAGGGCCATCTAGATATTGCCATACTGCAATAATGATGATAATAATGATGATAGTAATGATATTCTGCTGTACTAAAGTCAAAGCTTTGAGATTTCCTTTGTTCTTTTCCTCATAACAAGACCAGACAACAATGCGAATTGAGATGGAAGCCTATTCTCAGGCATTAACATGAACACAAAATAAAAGCAAATGCTGGAACTAAACCAGCATTGTACACATCAAAAATACATTTTAAGATTCTTACCGGGGTAAGTAAAAAGTTATAGCTGAGATCTAGTCCAACCCTTGCAAAAATCTCTGAATTAATGTTCTGTTGGTTTAAGCATGGATAGTTTCAGGCTCAACATGACCCTTTTACAGTCTGGTCGGCCTGTTGTTATATTGATCCACAGAATCGTAAGTATGGCTTAAGCATCTCAAATACCTGTACAGAGACTTTAAAGTATTTCTACGGTACACACACAGAACAGAAAAAAAATAATATAGTGCATAAATGAAGGTTAGCATTCAAAACAGAAAGAGATATGAGTATCTAGTGTGACTTCAGTAACTTAAGGATACATACCTAGCTACCAGGATGCTAATGAGAACTTAGTATTCTACAAAGGGACCATGCATCAAAAATCAGTAAGCTCCTCTAACTGTATGTAAACATTCCCACCAAGCGTCATCCTAAAGCATTTTCCAAGGCAAGCTGCTGCGGCTCACAGCATTCTACCAGCCAGGACAGACATGGACATCAAGAAAAGGCAAATGGTTTTACAGACACATGGAAGCAGACAGCTGCTATTTGACAAGAAACTGAAGCAAACAAATCAGGAATGGGTCATTTCTTAGGCTCTTGAAAATGAGAGAGCTTTGGTTTGCTAGAACAGAAAAGGCAAAAGGTAATCTGAATAAATGGAAGATTTTTAGTTTAATTTATCTAGTAACTTACAATAAGTGATACTGGCATAAATTAAGCACCGGTGAGTCTGCAGCTCGGGATGCATCCAGACTGCTTAGAAAATACATGTAGTGTTTTTCTTGTTACAAGAGGCTTGTGAGTATGTGGGCTTTCATGACACTAAGAGGCAAACAGGATGGCTAACAATAAGGAGATACTGATCGTATTCAAAGATGAATGAAGAAAACGTAATTGCACGGTAAATTATATTACAGTATCTACTCCATATTTAGCCCACATCTACGGGAACAGTATTTTCAGAGTATACATACGGCAACTACAGAAGAGAGTTTATAAATAACAACCTTACAACTGCTACTTAATTTATCTACAAAGTGACACTAATTATCGTGAAGACTGTCAACTTTGTTGTCAACTGCCTTGAAAAGAGTTACAAAACCTATCTCCACAAAACCCTAGAGACAGATTTTCTAACCTATTTGTATACCTCTAACACAAAACCTCTGTGAGGGAGAAACTGGGAGGATGTTTTGCTGAGGTCAAAACAATAAAATAATTTACACTTCCCTCAATAGAGGGAAAAAAAAAAGCTTTACTGTTTGGATTCTTAAACAAACAAGGCAAATACAAAATCCAACTACTATTACTAGGAAGGAAAACATAATATTATGTCATACCCTGAAAAAGAGTCCCCAGCAAGTATATCAATGAACTGGAAAATCCTGCAGAGCTAAAAAGGTAAACAAACCAAGAAGCCAACAAATCAACTAAAGCCTGCTTTACGTTTGCTTTTGCTTTTAGTAACTGTCTCCTTTCTAGCTTAAGCGAGGTATGCGTAACAGAAAGAAACACTATCCCACCCAAGCATATATTTTTATTAACTACATTTAAACTTCAATAACTGCAAACACTCAGACACTCAAAAAAAAAAAAAATCTGCCCTTCCCCCCACCCTGAGGAATCAGTTTACACACACGCATGCACACGTATAAACATTAACATATCTGTTTCAAGCAAAAGCTTTTAAAAAAACTAAGTAAATCTGTACTTGTAGTTACAAATACAATAACAAACCATATTCTTGTTTTTGATAAAAACAAAAGTTTGTCTCTTTGAGTGTAAATCATGCATGAAAGGAGGACATTTTTTTTTTTAAACTGCATATGCTTCACATGCTGCTTCAAATGGCAAAGCTTTGCGTGCCTGGCTCAGTGCCAGTTGACAGCTCAGCTGGATATCAATGCACATTCTGACCCCCCTTGCAGCGTGTCACTTCTGAATTGTTTCCGCAGTAGAAAGTTTATTCAACCTCTCTCTCAAATTCAGTGGACCGACCATCATTCTGCTATTTAATCATAGCAGAACAGGTTATTTTTCTGACAGCACTAAAGCCAGACAGCAGTTCCTAATGAACAGCTTGATACAAGTGGAATTTCGACTGTTTTAGCCTCAATTAATTCTGCTGTCAAAACAAATGACTGCTTTTAGTGTTTAGATGTTAAGCTGCATCACAAAGGTCAATTTTGTATGTACACAAACATATAAGCAATCTTTTTCTTGCTATCATCTGATCCTGTGACATGTTTGTCAAAAAAATTTCAAGCTTGCAAATTTAAAAGACAGGAAGTCAAAATGTATTTTCTCAACATTACTGTTTCTAACACTAACTTCTTGTTTTTATTGCCTGTCCAAAAAAGAGAAGTGATTTTATAAAAAGATAAGGAGAATTTTATTTCTCCCTGGAAAAGGACTTCTTATTGTAGCTTTAAAAAAAGAAGAAACAAAACCAAATTCAAGCAAAGCTTATTTATTAAAATGCAAACTGAAGATGAATGGCTGTCACCATCTTTGAGGTAAATAACATATTTGTGATACATTTATCACAAATTATATACTTATTACCAGTCTGCTGCAAGCAAACAGTTCGTGGACTGGGTCAGCTCTACTTTGCCAAAAAGAGGAGAAGGGACAGAGAATACAACCGGTCTGTTAATAAGCCAATGTGTGGGAAAATATTGAAATAATACTGGTAAAACTGTATCCTTTAATCTAATTCTAGAAATACAAGGTTCTACCACAACAATCACTGTACTTCTGACTTCTCTTTGTTAAATCCTCAGGATTACATATCAGTCTAGCTGATATACAGCCTCTAGAGATGTTAAAGACTTGACTGAATCCTCCTTTTTAAAAAAACTGATGTTGAAAAAAATGGTTCTAGGTATTCCTTTTGAAAAAGAAAGGAAGACTTGATAGGGGCAGCATAAATAACTCCAATTATCAGTAGCAACATATGTAGCATTTCCAAGGAAAGTCTCTTTTTAGAGAAAAAAATTAACATTCAACAAAGCACCTGCTAAAAAGCAATCAATTCTAACCCTGATTCTGTTACTAGGCTTCCAGCTCTGCACTCAGTTCACCGGATCAAAGAAAACATTATTCAGGCTCTTCTGGTACTGTCGGTACAAGCTCTGTGAATACAGCAAGCACACTACTCTCAAGGGGCAGCACTTCCATGTGGCTTGCAGAGTGAAAACAAAGCAGAAAAGGATCGTAACCTGAGTAGCTTTAAAATAACTACTATCAAATATGATGTTTATCATCAGCAAGGAGAGAGAAGATTTTTTTTACTCTAAACTAAAAAGGTGGCAAATGTCAGTTACAAAGAAAATATTTTTCATTGTTCAGATAACACAGTAAGTTTCAACAAGAGACATTAAACACATACCTAAGCCAAGGTTTCAAGTTAGAGATCCAACTAGCCTGCAACACCTGAATATGACAACACCGGAAATTTCAGCCACAATTTATGAAATCATGAGGTCTGTGAGCAGCAAAATTAATGTCAGCTAAGACACCAATCTGCAAAACGCTACATTCCCCAAGTCCCATTCTCCACGCCATTCCCAGTCCCTTTTCTCATCCTTTTCTACTCTTCCCCTGCTTTACACTCAGCTTCCCCCGATATTTCCTTTCTGGTTGCATAAACAACAGGATGCGGCTGGTTTTGAACCATCCACAAGCTAAGTGGCTGTCGAACATGCATGCATATGTACGAACACACACTCAGCTGTCTGCTGGCTCTCCAAATGAGTAACTTACATCATTACAACTGCCTTTCCCTTACACGGCATGACTAGTTTGGGTCCTTCTTCTCTACCAAACTCATTTTTATGAAGTCTTTGGAACTTCTACTTTCCCATCCAATTGGGTTGAAAGTCTTCTGAAAGCTATATGGGTATGTAGGGAAAAATATTAAGGAGCAGCAGAACTGCATAAGTCTAGTCTATAAATATAATTAGCTGTAACAAATGGCTCTGGCTGACTGCATGGTGCATGACTCACCTGCTGAAGGCAGACCATGCAAATGTACAGTGGTGAAAGAAATGCACAGACACATTGAAGCAGTTTTCTTCTTAAAGAAGAGTCAGCTAAGATTTTGGAACACTAGACAATGTAAATATGTTACATTATAGCACTCATCTTTAAAGACTGCTTCAAAGAATCGTGTCTTTATTAACAGTCACACACTGTTGCCCTAAACCAAGACGGTATGGTTTCTTACTGAAGTTCTGAACTTAAAACCCATTAAATTGTCAGAGGTTAAGATGTTTAACAGGACCTCTTTCCTAAGAAGAAAAAGGAAGATAATACAATTTATAATAACCAGAATTTTTCAGACAGAAAAATATCTTTTCAGTTAGACAAAATCCTCTCCATAGGAACGTTTTCATGCTT
Source organism: Rissa tridactyla (assembly GCF_028500815.1). Lineage (NCBI taxonomy): Eukaryota > Metazoa > Chordata > Aves > Charadriiformes > Laridae > Rissa > Rissa tridactyla. The sequence continues at coordinate 59,157,612 of NC_071497.1, read as the reverse complement.
TGTAGTGCTTTGAAAGTGTTCTCCTATTTACTTGTACAGAAGATTAATTTTGTGGGAAAGGAAGAAAAGTATACGTGCTTAATCCCCTCTCCATCCCAACTGTAAAATCGGAAGTATTAATTAGCATATGACAGTTTCCACACATGCGGCATCAATAAGCAAAGGAAGTCAATGTGAAATTCTTCCTAGAGTGCTTTTTCTGCAGCTTATGGCAAGTACAAGACACTTCTTTGTGGGGGAAGAAAGTCCAAACCACAGGAATAACATTGAGAGACATATTATTGATTATCACAAAATCTCCCTTCCCCACATTTATGCCCAAAGAGCTACTTGGAGACCAAGACAGTACAGGTTTGACTTTGAAATATGTCTCAGCATTTAAAGACACAAAATATGCATACTATTATCCAATGTTATCCATAATAGGATCCAAGTCAGTGGTTGCAAAGAGGACAAATGCACGTGACAAGACCTTGATTTTCCACTCCTGTCTGTTCTTCTTGAACCAGGCTAGCAAATAGAACCACACAATCTCCTCTGAAGGATTGTATCAGCTGTGTCAGTCAAACAGAGAGGGAATCTCTGAAACTAAATTCCCAAGGCTTAGGAAGAAGTTTAATGATAGTAACAGCATTTCTTATACTGTTTTTCTAGATTTTTCTACTGTTTCTAGTTTTTCTTTCCCCTGAAAAGGGCAACCAACAGAGAAAACTCTTCAAAACAAATTCATTTCAACACTAAATAAAGAATTTAAATTACAAACACTATTAACAGAAGACAGGAATTTGAAATTTTATTGTTATGGCTAAACCTGGGCTTAGGTCTGGGCAGCTAGCTCAATTAGCTACTGCTTTGACATTTTCCTTTTTCCTACCCTCATACTATTCAGGCAACAGGTCAAGGGGTACTCCACTGTACCTTACGTTGCCAAAATGCTGACAAATCAATATCCATCACATAAAATGGAATTACTGACACAGAAAGCCACCCAGGTGATCTGTAACAATTAAGACAACAATAAAAAGATAATGAAGACAAAGCAGAAAAGATCCCGCACTTCCTGAGAACAACCACGGACACACAAGGTCAAATACAAGTCAAGTGAGAATTCATTTTTAAATGTCAGAATAAATATTTGTGTTCTAGAAAGAGTATGACATAGAGACCTAGTTGAACAGAGAGTCAATTCAATGCAGAAGTTGTCCAATGGTAGTTTGTCCTGATATAATGTACTATCATGTCGCAGTATTATTGTTAATGAAATTCTGAGCTAATTAGAAGCGAGACCCTGTGCAACACAACTTAGTGACCACTAATGCTAGAGAGACATATTATATGCACAGTTTAGGACTTATTTCATTTTTATTAGAAAGGTAGAATATCAGACAAGATAGGTGGTTTTGAGTTTGTTTTTAAGTCCAGCTTTACCTTCCTGTGTTTGTTTCCCTAGTTTAAAACCACATTTTTAGTCAAAAAGCTTGTGTCACAAGACTTAAGCCACTGCTCTTCTCTAACGTTGCAGGCTACTAAGAATGAACTACATGTACAGATGGTTATAAATAGGTTTCCAAATCTTTCCAGATTTCAAAGAGTTTCATTTTTTGTAAGCTTTATCTCCTGATAGAAAAAAAATAAAAGAGAGAAAAGAATACACTTCTTCCTTATAATTTTGCTAAGTACACTTCCCATGAAAATTTCATGTTTGAAAGATCAGTTAGCTAATGGCTAGTTAATTCTGCCCAAAGAATGTTTCCTATTTTAAAGGAAAAATAAATTAACCCCCACAAACATTTTCCTCAATATTAATTCCATATAAGGTTATGGTATTTTATGTAACTAAAGTACAGGTCTTAATTTACTTTATTAGCATAAAACATGTCTCAGTATGTTACTTCTATTCTCAGGTGTTTAAAAGCTCTTCAACAATTTTTGTTACTAGCATAGTAGCACGTATCCTGCATACTACTGCATTTTCTTGTGACTATCACCTAATTAATATCTTTTTCCTATTTAAGTTACTGAAATGGACATTGCTTTGCTCCCATAGCCCTGAAAAATTACTCGCTTGAGGCTGCAACTGCTTTTGTTTGTTTGTCTGTAGCAGGAAAATTCAAGAGGACCCAACAGTACTTCATCTTACTGAGTGTCCAAGATCATTCAAAAATCCAGCTTTTGCCCTGTTTTATCTACAGATGTTGTCTAAAGTATTTTCATCAATGCCACTAGTCTTCCACTTGCATTAAGAGACTTTGGAAAAAAAAACTTGTACAGTTATAACTCTCCAGAACATTAAAAAGAAATAAATCACAATCCAAAACAAGTTTGCAACTTAGGTATATGTAACTATTAAAAATCTATGCTGGCAGATGAGACTTCATAAAATTCACGTCAGCTTTGGCAGGTTTGTTGTTTAGGAAGGGACCCAAATTTTGCAGGCAAAATAAAATAGACATCTAGGACAGGAATTAAGACACATTTGTAGGTACAGCTCTTGAGCTTGCAGCTCCTCATCAAAAACAGCTCTACAGCACAGGACCCTTAAATACTTTTTTACCTGCCTCAAGCCCAGCTTCTCATAAAAATCCTCAAAGATAGCCACACTTAATTTCTTCCATTGAAATATAGCAATGATCTGCCTTCCTTTACAAAGAATACTTTTCTGAATTCTTTGGATACTGTCCGTGTTGATAAACTAAACTCATTCCTCAGTCTCTGTTTAGAATTACGCGTGGGCACAGGCTTTGAGAAACTGTGACACTTCAGGCTATTTATGCACCTTATCACAAATGTTGGCAGCATTAAAATATTCACAATATTTACTGAAAATATAAAGAAAATCATTTATAAGAACATAAAATAAATACTTGCTTTGTTACACTTCCTTGTGCAAAAGAAGCTCAAAGATGTCATGCAGAGCTGTTCGAAAACTAGCATTAACCATTTTCAGTGTTTATTTCCATCTACTTTGTTGCTGTTCAGTGTCCTGGCAAAGCATTTTTATAAATGCTATAAAGTATTATGTTATCAAACAAACCCACAGAAAAAAATAAATGCCACACCCAGCACTGTTTCAAGTCCTTTTCTCAAAGCAAAGTTCATTATTCAAGTACATAAAAAGCTAGTAGCTTAATCAAAGCAAGCTTCAATACTCCACGGACCTTGTTTTTCCTCTCAATCTCTGGCAAAGGACTAACTTGTTTCTAAAACTTCTTAGGAGTAATACAGTTATTCTTAACTCTTTTTTTCCCTACTTTATCCTGTTCATCTTGTACATTTCTTCGTTAGATAGATAACAGGTAGTTTAACATAACACTAACTAAATATGAATATTAATATAGAGGGAGCACAACTGTGCATTTACAGTGTTTGCACTAGCTTCCCAGTTGTACTACAGCTCTCTTTAATGCTCTTGCATTCACTTTGGAAAAAACACATAAGCAGTATGCTCCACAGACATTTAGGACTAAAATGTGCACATAAGCAATTAGAAAAGACCTGATAGCATGTCACAAATTCACACCAAACTTTGCACTAACCCCCCCATCACCACCAACAGACAGCTACATAAAACATTAATCAAATAATCAAGAACTCAACTGAGTTCACTGAATCAGAGATCAGTTGAGTTAAAGCCCAGGTAAATTTTTTTTTTTTAACGTTTACTGAATCAAAGCTTTAATGCTTTATGATTCTGGTAACAGGCAATGCTGGCAGCATTAACGAACTTGTAAGGAATACAAATTAAATTGCTTTTCTTGCCATCCAAATAGTAAACATTATGGTTTATCAACAGTTTTGCTGTCTACAAAAAGTCCATACTGCTTTCAGCCATGCCAAAACACACCACTATTTTTTAATACTTTAAAATACAAAATGTGTTAGCTCTCCAGAAAGAGAGCTCCCTCAGACTAGACAAGGATCACTAGCACACTGACAAGAATGTCAGGATATTTTTTTCTGATATGCGTTACCTTGTGAGGCAGTGGAGATCTTGACATTATAATTGTCCCAAGTCACTGATAGATTTCTCAACTCTAGACTACTTTATAGCCTCCCCAGAAAGAATTTCAAAACAATAAAAAAAAAATAATTCTGAATTAATGTCTCCATTTGACATCCATGACCTCAAACTCTCCCATGACTGGAGTTACTAGGAGCCTTGAGACAATTTTTTTCTGCATGGACAAATAAAGCAAAATAGGTTTCAGCAGCCCCAAAAAGCAACAGACCAAACATTTTTTTAACCATCATTACTGACCAATTACTGACCAAATTGCCAGTTTCTGGATTTAGCAGTGGGAGGAAACAGAGTAGGAATTTTACATCCGTCCTTTTCTAAATTTTGCTGTCTGTGGAAATGCCATTTGATTAAAAGGACTTACACTATTATTCCTAATATCTAAAAGGACAAGGGGAACAATCTCCTATAAGTGCAAGAGCCAATCAACAGCAACCATGGATAATAAACATTGTAAAGTACTTTTGTTATCATTTAATCCAAAGAGCTGACGGATTGCAGGCACTAATTTTTACCATGTTTTAAAAAATGCAAACTACTTCTAGCCCCTACATAAAGTTCAAATTTATTGAATGGATAATGAAAGGAAAAAAGAAGTATTTTTAAGGGCTTGTGTTTTCCACAGCCCAAATTGTAGATGCCTTTACTGGTACACTTAGAAGATAACTTGCATGTTGTCTCTCTTTGCCTGATCTTCTCTGCCTACTTGTGTGTTGGATCAGTAAATAATATTCTGGCTTATTCAGATTGTGAAAGATGGATCAAACTAGCACAAAAACAATGAATTTTTTTTATCGTTAAAAGATGACCCAGCACCTCTCTCACACTGAATAATGGCACAGCACATCTAATAATTGCCATCTGCCTATCATTGTTTTATTGGAGGGCTAAGGAGCCAGCAAAGATTACAGATTTCCAATTTTGTCTGTATTACAATAAAAAAAAATTGATTTCGTCTTTATCACTTTTTTAAGAAAAAAATGCAAAAATAAGAGGAATAATTTAATAAATTAGTAACAGCCACTAACAATGACACCAGAACAAATTAACGAAAACAAATCATCTAGATTGGACAATGCAGCACAGCTGAGTCTTCTCATTTTGCCTTCAAGGTACCTTCCAGGTAAACTGTGTAGTAGTGGGACAAACACACACAGTTAATTCCCCACATATAAAAAGAGAGAACAGTAATTCAGTAGCTAAAAATTAAAAAAACTTTCATGACCAACTACAGCTATATAGGCATTCACTAACCTCTTCAAACACATTAGATATTATCCCAACAATTTCAGACATAAGATCTAGGAAGAATGTGACATTGTACTACCTAACAGTTTCTGTTTCACGTGACATCAACTTTTCATACTAGAACAAAGCAATTTTTTAATAAATTATTAGAAGATTAAGTAAATAAAGCTAGAACTCATTGATATGTTGGACAGTCATTTATCTGCAATAGCCATCATCTCCATTATTGACTTAACATATACTTTGGGTAGAAGAAAAACAGACATTTTCTGCCATACGATAAATGAATTTTACAAAGAACAGGGAGCAAGAGCTCACAACAGAAAAATGATTCATCAGAAGTGGCCAACAAGTTTTGAAGTACGCTGCCATGTGAGTGACAAAAGCACCTTCCAACCAATGGTATCAAACCTGCTATTAGACCTAACAGCAGGAACATATGATAGAATCATAGAATAGTTTGGGTTGGAAGGGATCTTTAAAGGTCATCTAATTCCAACTGCCCTGCATCTTCAACCAGATCAGGTTGCTTAGAGCGCCGTCCAACCTAACCTTGAATGTCTCCAGGGATGGGGCATCCACAACTTCCCTGGGCAACCTGCTCCAGTGCCTCACACCCTCATTGTAAAAATTTTTTTCCTTATGGCTAGTCTGAATCTACCTTCTTTTAGTTTAAAACGATTACTCCTTGTCCTATCACAACAGGCTGTAATTTCTTGTCCCCATCTCTCTTATAAGCCCCCTTTAAACATTGAAAGGCTGCTATAAGGTCTCCCTGGAACCTTCTCCTCTCCAGGCCTAACAACCCCAACTCTCTAAGCCTGTCCTCATAGGAGAGGTGTTCCATTCCTCTGATCAACTTTATGGTTCTCCTCTGGACCCACTCCAACAGGTCCATGTCCTTCTTATGTTGGGGGGCCCAGACCTGGACACAGTACTCCAGGTGGGGTCTCACCAGAGCCAAGTACAGGGGCAGAATCACCTCCCTTGACCTGCTGGCCATGCTGCTTTTGATGCAGCCCAGGATGAGGTTGGCTTTCTGGGCTGCAAGCACACATTGTTGGCTCATGTCCAGTTCTTCATCCACCAATATCCCCAAGTCCTTCTCCTCAGGGATGCTCTCAATCCCTTCATCCCCCAGCCTGGATTGACACTGGGGGTTGCCTCGACCCATGTAAAGAACCTTGCACTTGGCCTTGTTGAACCTCATGAGGACCACATGGGTCCCCTTCTAGAGCTTGTTCAGGTCCCTCTGAATGTTAGAAATGGTTCAGACAACACATTAAATTCTGACCTGAAGCCTTACTGGTTATTGCAGGTCCTGCCTGTTTTTCAATGTTTTACAGTAAGTGATGGGGTTTTTTTCAGTTAAAATTGAAAGACTAGCAATTGGATGTACACAGCTATTTTTTTACACTTAATGGACTTGAGAAAACAAGTAATTAATATACCTTCTTCAAATACTGTATTACTAAAAATTACAAACTAAAACTAAACTAAAAGTAAAAAAATATTTAACGTAAATTCAGTAAGAGCTAGGTAATAAAGCTGACTAGATAAGTTATTTAGGAGGCAGTTAAAAAAGAGCCATTGCAAAGAAGTCCATAAATGAAATCAAAAGCCTCACAAAGCATTACGGCTTGATAGAAACATTATTTGTACTAGAGAAATTATTAAACTCTAGAAGCCCCTGTACATTATGACTCCTGGTGACAGAAATTAGCCACCAGAGGGAGCCCACATAACCAGATACAAAGAACATCGCTCTACAATGAGAAATTTCAGATACGCATACAAGAGTTTAATAGATAGATACAAGCCTGTATCTAGAAAACTTTACTGTAAATTGTTTATAATCCACTTACCAGAACAGCCCTCCTCAGTACTTGATTTCAGATTCACTCTTAATTTTACAGATATAAATAAAGGCAAGAAAAACCTACTATGAAGAACTATACCTAGAATATACTGAAATAAACTAAAATACTTTGTTATGCGTTATCTTTTTAGTTTATTTTTTATCAAAATTCAGTATTTCAGAAAGCAGTCCACCATCTAACTTAGTACACTAGCCCACAAATAATATGGAAGGGAGAACACCTACATAGTCCTGGGGAATTTTAAAGTATTTTCTTCAAACAGATTTAGGCCTGGGATCTTAAGCAACAATGACATCCATAAGGCATTTTTGTACGTTTGTTTTTTATGTCAACTCAGCATCATTTTTATATTGAATATTTAAATTTATCTGAGGAGCCATCTCCTTTTCCAGCCTAATTAATAAATATGTCACACACAGAAAGACTTCCAACATTTGCTCTGTGAGTTAAAATACCTTTCTATTAAGAACAGTTCTCAAATGCAGAGAAGTATTTTTAAATCAAGAAAATGCAGTCCTTAGCATGCTAGATGTTTCCATTTCATTCTTACAAGCCTGATACCTCACTTTGCCTTTCAAATTTTTATAATTGTCAAAGATGTATGATTCTAAGTTAATAAAATGAAAATAACAGAAGCAGTAACCACAATTAACATCAGTAGCGGTCAGTGTTACTAGTCTTTGACACCTCACAACTTCTTGCAAATTTGTATTCTTTTACTGCTGAATTTACCAGTGCTTTCCCTCTGCACCATGACTGCTTTACAAAGTTGGTATCAAGACAATAACTACCACTGTAAAAGAAAATTCAAGGTGCATACATTTTCACGCTAAGCACGCTATCTTTCCTCAGAATGCTTTGCTATTAAAAGAGTTGAAGAAATGAAATGTGCTATGGCAAAAGCAAAAAAAATTTGACCCCAGAGTACACAAATGGGATCTGAAGAACTCTGTAAAGCAGCAGACAAGTACAGAGTGTGTGTAACTTCTCCCACTAAATTAAAAAGTGTTACTTTTCTTAGGATTACTATGCTGTCTAGCAAAAAAACCACACGCGTAACATGGATGACTTGAAGTATGCAGTGCTCTAAAATACATTAGCAAGAGTCTTTGTAACCCAGGGAGTCAGGATCCTAAATGCAAGATGGAGATCCCTAGCCACAACATCTCAGTATAGCTAGTCAAAGAGGTCTGAACACTGAATTTTCACCTGTCTATGTCAGACCAAATGAATTTCAACCCCTGAAGTTCATACTTTTTATTCCTTAATCCTTACTGAAAAATTGCAAAATACACAGAAAACATTTGAAAATTGTTCCGTATACAATCCTACATCAGCCCACTCAGATATCCGCATTAGTGAATCACAGAAAGAATATGGAACAATGTTATGTTAAAAACACCTCACAGAGGCATTGTAATCATATTTACCAAATTAATATTAATTCTCAAGATCTACTCTGTTATGTACATCCATGCTCTGAAAAAATCCTTTGTGCTTCTATACTAGAAGACAGAGATGCTAGTCAGAATTCTCAATGCTGAAGAAAACAGAAAACAGTAGTACTGAATTCCTGTATTCACACACCTAGTGACTGTGTATTTATGCCCAAATATTAAAGTGAACTCTTTATTTTTCCTGTAATGCTAGATACACAGTACTGTGAGGTTGTCTTTTTACACCAGTCCAGGAAAGTCTTATACACCACACCCAACAAGCAGTACTTTCAGAAAGTACTACTCAATTGGCTGCTTAGTAAAGAAACAACCTAGATACAATCTATTAAAATGGATAATTTTGCAAGCTAACCAAATAAACTGCTGCAACTTTTCCGACAGTTCAATAAGCATCTTTACAGACATCTGTTCTGAATATATCCGTAAATTTATATTAAATAAAGTTGTGAAATATAATTTATGCAGAAACACATACCAGACAACACATAGTTTGTGCAAGGAACTTCATTTTCTTGACAACCTTGACTGATGTACCATGGAACAGTATAGTTTAAAATCTTCCCTTAAGGTCTACATAGAGGAACTCAGAGCTACAAATTACCACGCTTTATGAACAGAAATACTACACGTATATAATAAATTATGTGTTATCAATGTCTGTGAATCATTTAATATCAAAGCTAATGAACTCTGAGAATTTGAAACTGTAAGTACATTAAAATCTTAACATATTAACAATCAGGAGTTTGATCTTTTACTAGGAGTGGATATCTACTGTTTTAAAATTAACATTTCCTACTCTGTTATTTTTAATCTCTTACCAGGTCTTTCCTTGCCAGTTCCTTTTGACTCAGCAAATTTCTGTATTAAACTCTCAACTGTAGTATTTGTCATGTTATTAATAAACTCCTCGTGCACCTTCAAAAAAATCACACCACACACAAAATGAAATTACAAACCAGTAATTGAAAGAATGTAATTAACTTTAAGAAGTGGTTTTCTCTGGAGTTAAGGTTGAAAATACTACCCTCTAAAATATATTACAGGGGTTCCAGAAAACAACAGGCATTTTATCAAGGAAATCCCGTCTTTGCTTTAGTCTTTGCAACTGTGTGTACAATACAAATACAAATTAGGAATGACAGAATACAGCTTGATGATGGGTCTACGTTTTACTTCAATTTCTTCCATCTAAATGACTTGTGTATGTATCATTTTCTGAATATTTCAGCAACATGTGCCACTACAATGTCAGGACGACAAGCAGTCTCTTAAGCCAGCACCAGTTAAGGGTGTGAACTGTTAGTACTGTATTATCACAGCTCCCACCTGCTTGAGTAAAAGCATTACTGTTGTAATGTTTTTGGTCTGACAAAGGAACAGCCACATGTTGTTAAGTTTTTCCAACAAGGCAGTGTGCATTTGCTTTAGAAATAAATAGCAGGACCCTTACATCCATTAGCAGCAAGCCTGAAAACTGCAGAAAATAGTGACTTTAAGTGTATGCAAATAAAACTACACTTCCAAACACCTAAAAATTAAGAAATACTTCAAGGATTATTAATTAAACAAACTTACATCTAAAGAAAAGATCCTATAAAAGCTTCTGTTACTGAAGATCTTTTGCTCATAAAACCCACAGCATATGAAAAATTTGGAAACTTTTCAGAGTGATATAATTTCAAGTTTTAGGCAAAGAAAAACACAAGTATCCCAATTATGTGTGAAATGAGGGCTAATTTAGTATCTAGGGAATAGAACTTTGAAATACACTAAAAGTTCTTCAATTTGTCAAAATAATTTGTTTTCTGTGAGGACAAAATTTATTTAGACTTACTTGGTAAATTTTGCAATAGTGAATTTAAACATGCAACACGAAGCCATAAAAATTTCAGCTTATGTTGAATTTACCGTCATTTGAAATATATGATCTTGTAATAACCACAAACACAGTAAAAAATGTTCAATTAAATAGTTAGGGAAAATATGTAGCATAATCCAAACAAACAAATGATAATATAAAAATTACCTCTCCTATTTGTAAGTGAATTTCTTTTATGGTATTTGACAATGATTCTATAATTTCTTTCATACGAAGAAGGTGTGTTTCTTCAATATCTTGAAATTTCTGTAAACCAATACAAGCAATTAATCATAATGAAAATATTTCTTAAAATACTAAATGTGAAATTTCAATAATTAAATACACAAAATGGAATAAAATTCGGAAATATTTTGACCATGGTAATTACAATGTTCAAGGAAGGTGCAGAATTCACAGAGTTATTAAATAATGTACTTTAAAAATATATCCTTTTAGAACTATTACCCAATTTTTTCACATACTATTTAAACTTTTATCTGTCTTGTTTTTTCAAAAAATCTGACCTCTTTCTACCAGAAGAAAATAGGATTAGAGCGTGTTTTAAACAAATCTCTTTTCTCAATTACTGAAGAGTCTTGTTTTTTCATTCAAACCCAGAAATCTCATTTCTGGATCTGTTTTGCACTTCCTTATTAGCACCCTCTCCTCCTGCTCACAATATACACATGCTTTCTCTTTTCCTAGCTAAATCTATATATATCCTTTGCTTCTTTATATATGATTCGTTTGTTTGATTTTTAAACTCACTATATATAATCTTTGCAGTTTGCTCCATTTTACCCAGACATCCAGCTGACAGCCATTTTAAAATCACTTGCAATGTTTCCAATGACCCCTTCCTAGCCAAAGATCAGAACTAAAAAAGTCGTCATTCTCCTCAACACTCAACCATAATTGTCTTGAAATCTTTGTTTACTCCTGCTCTTTCCTAGTTCTCTTCCTATTTCTGTAACTGCCCTTTCAAGTGCGTCCAAACTTTGGAGCACCACTTAATCCTCTCTCCAATTTGCACAGGCTTCTCTGAAGACCATCTCTTCACATTTCACACCTCTTGCTACTCTGATTCACAAAAAAACTACATATAAACAAGTCAAATATCTCTAACTTCTAAATTCTTGATCTTTCTTTTGCCATACTTACCTACCTTTCTAGCCATCAACCAAGCAGATTAAAATTATTTTACCAGTCTCCTTTAAACACTTCTCTATAACGAATATCAAAACAGTTGGCCCTTCAGAGAATTTTTTGTCTCTTATGTCACTGGAAAGCATACCCCTCCCCTAATTGTTTCCTTATTTCTTGTTTATTGTTTTATACTTAAGATTTAACATCTTTGAAGTAGAGCCATCTTGGCCTTCTGCAGTACGTAATATAAAGAGGCTCTGATCAAAGAATAAAGCTCGGTACAATAATACAACCACATAATTCACATCACAGACATAATCATTAACTAAATGGTTTACATTCACTTTTGAAAGATCAGACCATTAAAAAAGATGTAATGAAATGAATCTGTAATGCTAATGACCAACAAATGCAAGCCACTTCTTAGTGTTTTAAGCTACAATACAAATAAAAATCATCATCAACAGAACCTTTACCTGTCCAACTCAGTATACACAGTTTAAGTAAGCATGACTGCTTTTTATAAACATGTATGTTTTCCTGTAAGTTTTAGAATGTTTTTAAAAAATGAACTATTACTCATCCTTGAACTTTATTTATACATAGACTGCTCAACAGCAAAATCATCCAAACTCAATCCTGCACAGTTCTAGATAAGACAAAGACTTTTAAAGAATAATTTAGCACTTTCAGCTATTTTATCCTTTCCAATAATTTACTGCGATACGTGATTTTAAAATCTTTTTCTATTTTTAAAAAAAAAAAAAAAAAAAAAGCTTCTACCAAGGTGGAATATCTGGCAAATAAGATATCATGTCTCCTTAGCAACAACATAGCAATTGCATAATACAACTATAGCTTTACTCAGAAAAATCTTTCAACATGAGGAATTTCTGTCAAATCCAATTTCTAAACAACAGTGAACTATATTTTCCTGCTTCTGTAATCACAATAAACATTCCATGTTTATCACAGCAAAAACCGTAACTTGCAATTCAAGATTAGGAAGATGATATGTTTCAAAATTCAACCTCTGAAAATCACGTACCATAAGTCACTTCACTTTGATAACTGCAGGTAAGACAGGAAATGATGAAAGAGGAAAAATACGTAAAATTTACACAAGAAGATCGGTGGAGTTTAACTAAGAAAAGAGGACAGCTAAAAGTGAGGACATTACTATATGAATACCTAGAATAATGACATAGTAATTCAAGATGTTTGTCCTCAGAAAAACAGTATGTGATAGATTGAAGTTAAGTCAACTTATTTTGCACTGAAAAAGCTGAGAATGCTCACACTCTTCATTGATCTTGTTTTCAGAACTAGTGTATTTCAAGTAAAATGCACTCTGAATAATCGCGGGTGTGCTTCAACAGAAGTGGGTTTCCACATAGTCATGGGTGTTGTTATTTTTCCTGTTGCATCATCTTTAAAGTAGCTCCCCTGCAACCAAACTCTAGATGCAGCTATACCATTATACTCAAAACACATTCTTTAGATAAGACTTACGCTGGCAGAATGGCAATTTTCATTTCCAATGTGAACAGGTGTGGAATGTTTCCAGGTGTCCATTATCACTTTAAGTGAAGATTTAAATTTTAAGTAAAAGAGTTGCTGCAGTTAAGGAACTAAAGGCAAGTGTGGTTTGTGGTGAGAGGTAACTTTGTAGCCTTTTTGTATGGGGGAAAAAACCCAACCCAACAAGATCCTAGCTGTCCCTCCCCTGTCCACCTCCCCCTGAAAAAACACCAAAACACCAAAAAAGCATGGTGAGGTTTTCCCAGCTGTAACATCTGATATAGTAAAAAGATTTTTTCTCTCTCTCTACATCTCAGCCTGCTTTAAATATGTAATACCTATCTAATAACACACATAAGAAAGCTGAACAAAGAGCACCTTCATATTCTGTCTCTTGATAAAAAATAATCTGTTACTCATCTCGTTCTTTTCTTGTAGTGGATTATTCAAATGGATTTTTTTTAATTTTTTTTTAGTACATAATGAAAAGCTCAGCTAGTTTGCTTGATGAAATGCCTCTACATTTTCCTTCACTAATTCACCACCAATAAAATACAATTCAAATATTCTTCATGTATATCTTCTGTCAGTTCTAAACGAGAACTATTTTCCATTACTCACAGCTTTCTTGCTCACAGGGGACAAGTTTACAGGGCAATTTAGCTTACTGAAGTCATATTTGTTAAATTTTGTCTTATTGTTTCAGAGAGCAATAAATAACTGCGATCAACTGTCTTGTTCTTGTAAGGTAAGGACAGCAGACAGCTTTTGTGAGACTAAATAAAGATTTAAAGCAACCTGACTGAACTTGCTCTGCAGTGGATCAGAAGCGTTCACTGGAACTATTTTGGTGGGGGTTCAGTAACTTCCAGACCAAGGCAGATAACAGGGCAGGACCTTCTTGATCCAGAAGAGCCACACTTGTACATGACTCAGTAAAATGAATGAAGCAGTTTAGTATTTTTTCTGGTATTTCTTCATTTCTTTGTACCAAAAGGTGGGGTCGGCAGCAAAAGTCAGGGTGCATTACATTTTATACAAACCTGACAATGATGGAGTTACTGGAGGCTCACTGAGCAAATACAACAGTTACATTAACAGGAACGCTATAAAAAGTTACCATTTTGGGTAGCAGCAGTATGTGTTCACATGTCAGTTTGATTCCACCTGCTCTTATTTCTGGAAACTCTCCAGGAGGAATGTTACACTTCAATGATTCTTTTGTTGCTATTATAGTATACTTGTTTCCAAGAATTGTTTCAAGATACATATTAGTTAAGTTTAAAAAGGTTACCTAGTCTCAAAATTCTCAAGTGGTTGTGACCACAGATGCAAATTCCAATCCTTATCCCAGCCAAATTGCCTAGGAATAGCTAATACGCAAATATTTTAAGTCACAGTGAGAGCCACACAACGCTAAGGCGACAGATGTAAATGTGTAAACTGGACACGTTAAATCAGCTTAAAGATGCCATTCTCTGCCCTGGGTACCACATTGCCTCTGACGTCGTGCCAGCACAAATGCTTGTGTGATCTAGTGCAGGTCTCTTCTGGGTTAAAGCCAACCTTCCTTCATACATTAGTTTTAGCTGGATTAGTTCTACAAGGTAGTTCCTTGCAAAAATACTTGACAAAGGAAGACGCATCGAAATACAACAATTACTGCTTTTGACAGCAATACTAACTTAAAACATATATTGAAACCATAGCTTCACACATCAGAGATGAGAGAGAAGTACAACAGGCCTTATGGTCTTCACCATGGCACCCATGAATTTTCTTTTTGAACCTGTATTCTTAGTAAGGCCTTTTTATACCACTGAGTATCTGCAATCATCACTGTTTTACACTCCACAATAAAAAAACAAAAACTCACAGAACAGTTAAAAGTCAAAGATCTTTTAAAAGAATAAAAAAAAAATAATGTACATAGTCAAATGTAACTCAAACTGAAAAAAAAAAAAAAAGCGTGGGGAGTACAGATCCTTCAACCACAACCGAGTCAGGTTACTGCACAAAAAGATGACTTCTGCAAACTCTTCAAGGAAAGGTTGTCAAGACTCCTAACGTAACAGTCGTGTTAAAAGCAGAATTTTGCAAGCAGCATGCCTGAGCACTTCTTTGTTGCAAATGTTTGGAATAGGGGGTGGGAGGGAAGAGTGCTGGTATGTGATATGTGTGGTATCTTTTCTCTAACAGCTGTGTTGAGTATCTATTCAGAGATGAACTAGATCAAATTCTAATGAAGTTCTCAAAGTAGGAATGCAGTTTAAAGTTTGGGCCAGGGCAGCTTTTTACATGTCAGCCTATACAACCTGCATGCTGTGAAATCTTAATTTCCAAGAAGGTAAGGAAAACCTTAACACCCTCCCACTTCTATCTTAAAAATACAACTGAATCTCCCTAATAATTCCATCTATGCATAAAAATTAATATTTGAACGTAAAGAAAAGGGCAAAAAAATTTCAACCAAAAAGAAAATTCTCATCTTATAAAAGCTTTACTAAACCAAGAAACATAGAAAATAAATACGCCAACCACTCCTCAACTAACTATTAAAAGCAGAAATGACAAAGTTTGCTCTCTGAAATCAGCAGCAGTGGAAAAAAGTTTGCTATCAAGAGATTTGAGGAAGAAACTTTAAAATGTAACAAGAAGCAGCACATGCAATGATACAGAGAACTTGGTATCCACTGGAATACAGATTGACAGTCTTTAAAAAACCCCAGTAACTTGAACAGATGTAAGATCTTTTCTCAACCTCAGGTAAACCCTGTGAGGATACTTTAACAAGCTGTAACTAAAGAGTTGATGGAATGATAATGAAAAAAAATGATGGATCCCAATACTAAAACTCGTACGAATGAGTACTGGCTGTCCAGCAATTCACATGATTCCCCACATTATCACAATGCATCTACAATACTTCCAGAAGTTCACTTTGGTTTCTTCCTAAAAATTTCTCCAAAAAGTCTTTCTAGAGTGCTAGTGCTCAACTGTGTCATTGAAGGACAGTACTTTCACAACACACATGTTCAGTGTTTGCTCTTCAAACATGTTACTTCTGATGTGATTGTTCATACCAATTTCCAAAGGAGATCATTCTGTCTCAAACCGATTTTTCAAAAGCTTTGATTTCAGATGTCTTCAGAGATGAAACAGCATATATTAACCTATTTTCAAGGTAACTCATTTAATATAACACTTACCTGTGCAGTTTCTGTCATTTTCTGTTCAAAATCAGATTTAAATGCAGCATATTTCTCCACGTATAGTTTATAAGTATCTGTAGCTTTTTTTGATTTAACTGCTGCCTGTAGGTCAGTACAAAAAAGTGTCAAATGTCACACATACGATCTGATCCAAGGTTTTTAAAGTCACTATTAAAAGAATGCCTAGGATGATCTATAAAAAAAGGGGCATATCAAAACAGTGAAGCATCACAACAAAATTTCACCACCAAATAACTCTGATTCAAGCCATTAGAGATTTCTACTTAAGGCTATATATGTAAACCACATAAAAAAGTAACAAAGCAATTACTTCATTTACTCCCTTCCCCTTATCAGCATTGACAAGTTTATAAAATACTGATTTTGAAATCAAGTTTGTGTTGCTGAAGTTAACTAATTAGCTCTTGTCAAAGATCTAGATCTGCAAGAGAAAAGAAGAAGAAAGCAGGGTTGGAATACAGAGCAAACAGTTATTTGTGCAATTCTGAAAGAGACCATGCTAAAAAAAAAGGCGTAGTCCTCTGTTAGAAATGAAGGAAGAAATTCAAAAGCACAGGTGTTACATCAATGGAAATTTTAAGACTAAGAACAATTTGAAAATGAAGTTAATGCAGAACATATTAATGGTCATACTTATGCAACTCAGTGTTGTTTATAATAGTCCTTTTTGGCTTTATGATTTATTGAATTTTTTTTCCTCATTATTTGTTGCTAATAAACCAAAATCATCTTTCTGGGAGTCTAATATTCTTAAAAGACAAAACAAAATACAGGAGAATCCCAATATTTCATGGAGAACAAAACTGAATTAAGTGATTGTTTGTGGTAAAGAAAAAGTTATTTTTAAAGTTTACAGCATGACACACATGTGATGGAGTTTTTCAAACCTTTGCTATTCTTGCTATTTCTAAGTTAAAAGCCAATGAAAATAACAATCGTCTCGAACACCAGCTTTTTTTTCTAGCTGCTTTGTTCAACATGCCTGCTTTAGTTCATTGAAATTTCCCATCAGTTCTAACTCAAAAGTATTCCTGAATTGTTAATGACATCAGTAAAGACAGCTGTGTACTTACGACTTGTTCTAGTTCTGAACAGCTCTCCTTCCCTCCCTCAAATTAATTTCATCTGTCCCATAGTAAAACCAGAAACTATTTCTGACTTGCAATGACTTGTAAAGCTGACCACTACCTATAGCTTTCAAATGAATTAATACAAACATGCCCTCTGGGAAAAGAGAGCTATATTCTGCAACTTCGAAGAGAAAAATAACTGAAACTCATGAATAACAGTACAGCATTAGCACTTGTTCACCTGGCGAAACATCAACCACGACTTCAAAGGAAGAGGAACGAAAGCTACAGTTCTATTTTTCCAATTACAAAGAAAGCTTAAGCAGACCTTAGTCATGTAGACTTCTAAATCCAGCATAACAGAGGCTGAAAATACAGTACGAAGAATACGGATCCATCAGGCATAAAAAGGAGAGCATGATGGGTTGCATCAAACCCATCGGTTACTTGTACTGAATTTTACTTCACAATTCTCACTCTTGCACAGGGGAATTACTGAGAAGAAAACAGTCCTATGTTGTTTCCCAAATGCCATTTACTATGCTGAAAGTACAAGGTGCTCTATGAACACTTGCTTCTAAAAATAATTAAGACCGCTTTGCAATAAAATGATTCCAAAGTTAACCATTGAAAAGGAAGGAAATGCCAAGTTAAAAGACTTAAAAAATCAGGCTTTTTGTAAGGCATTATGTAACTGAAACCCATATGCATGGGATTTTGACAAAACCAAAACATTCCCTGTCTCTTGTAATCATATTTAATGATTAGCAGAATCTCAGTGTTATGTGCTGAAAAGCATCTACAAAACCCAACTACTCAGCAGGACAGAAAAAATGATAAAACACGTGAACACTATATGATTAACTAGTAATCTCTTCTGAAAACGGGATGTGTCTACTCTCAGGTGCAGCACTTGCTAGAACTTCAGCAGATTTAGAGTACGTGAAAGAATAAGGATCTATCAAGAATTTTTTGTCAAGTCACTATAAATAGAGAAGTTCACGTCAGAGAAAAACAGGAAATTATTACACAAGTTAACACTAACTTTCAGCTGCAATGAAAATTGCAAGGCCTTAGATACCTCCTCAGATTCTTCAATAAATCTAAATCTCTGTCTTTGTAATAAGCTCTTAGCATATTGGTGCAGATCCCCTACTTTCTGATAAAGTAGTTATTCTGCGATTTTCATAAAAAAATATACTCTGAATAGACTGGCAGGAAAACATCTGCCAACCCACATACTTCTGATTTACATCTAGAATCCAACGTTGACTGTCACTTGAGACAGAAGCTAGGAAAAAAAGCTAGATTTATATCAAAGATAAAACAATCAGAACATGGTCAACAGGATCACTTTTGTCATCAGTGAAAAGACAATAACCAACTCTATCTGGTCCATGAAGACAGCAGCATAAAACGCACTAAGATCATCCTAACAAGAACAGAGTCCTACACAGATTAGGTAATCAAAATGGAAACAGGCAGCGGTATCATGATTTAAAAAGAGAAGACATAGTTAGAGACAGGGAAACACGACGTCTTTCCTCTACTACTTAAGTTTTCTGAAAACAGGAAAAAGTTACAGTGATGCCAGCAGGTTGAGGGAAGTGATTCTTCCCCTCTACACAGCACTGTTGAGGCCACACCTGGACTGCTGTGTCCAGTTCTGGGTTGTCTATTGCAAGAGAGACAAGGACATACTGGAGAGAGACCGGTGACTGGAGAGAGAAGGGTGACAAAGCTCATGAAGGGACTGGAGCATGTCTCCTATGAGGAAAGGCTGAGAGAGCTAGGAGAGCTCTGAGCTAGGTTCAGCCTGGAGAATGCTCAGGGAGAATCTCTTCAATAGATGTAAATACCTGAAGGGAGGGTACATAGAAGAGTCAGGCTCTTTCCAGTGGTGCCCAGTGACAGGACCAGAGGCAATGGGTACCAAGTGAAACACAGGAAGTTCCCTCTGAACATCAGGAAACACTTTTTTTTCTGTGACGGTAACTGAGCCCTGGCACAGGTTGCCCAAAGACGTTGTAGAACCTCCATCCTTGGAGATACTCAAAAGTCGTCTGGACATGGTCCTGGGCAACTGGCTCAGGGTGGCCCTGCCTAAGCAGCAGGGTTGGACAGGATGACCTCCAGAGGTGTCTTCCAACCTCAGCCATTTTGTGATTCTGTGAACAGCTCAAACTCCCCCATAATGCAAGAACAGTACAAAATACAACATCAAGATACTCATCCTTTGGGGTTTTGGTCCATGAAATTGGAACCTTTCAAATTAGCATTGAAAGTAACGCTAACTTGTTTTTCTTCTCAATGGAACAAATACTCAAATACTGGTGTAATTAGATACTTTGTCTCATTGAAGGGACAACACAAAACCTCCTACTTCATAATTCATAACAAGAGCGTTGAGTGTTTGTGTCTTAACCTAAGGAAATTTATCTGAAAAGGTAACAGATTCTGAAACAATTGTACACGATTTCTGTAAAAGCCACTAAACAAAATTATCAGATGATGCAGGTATTTACAAAATAAAGAATTAGAACGCCAGTGCAGTTAGAACAGATAAGGAAGTAAGTGTAAACAAAACATTACTAGGAATTCAAACTATCACACACATTATGAAAATAGCCATAACTACTATTAACTACTTTTAGCACTTTCTGACCATGTCACTTACGAATATAAGGTGAATGTGTTACTGGTTGACAACACAATGTATTAAAGTAAGATGTCACAGAACTACCTTATCAGCTTCTCTTTGTGTTGCTCCTTCCTTTTTCAAACGTTCTTGTTCAACACACTTTGCATTGTAGTTTTCCTTTGATTTCTGTAAGGCCTGAGTGATACTTTGAATATTTTGCACTGCTTCCAATGTTCCTGAAACGTCTTCTTTAGTCTGCCAAATATCACATCGTTGTCAAAACCAAACCATTTTAATTTTAATGTTAATAAATCATTGGACATGCATAAGAAAAAAAATAAATAACCTTTTTATAAACTTTGATTTGTTCATCTCCATACTTGTGAACTTCTTTTATTAGCTCTTGTAATCTCCGCACAAGATCCAAGTGACAGCCTGCTAGTTTTTCTGTTGAGGTTTTGAAAACATCCCAAACTGGTGCAAATGTCCTAAATTGAAGAAAATATTATTTAATGTTCATCTGGATTTTTTACTTTTAGTTCGATATGATTTTTTTTAAATAGTGCTGAAGTATAATTGATAAGTTTACAGAAGTTCATTTCCATTCCTAAAACTGAAATGAACAAAAACACCAAAAACTGCTATAAATTCTTATTAAATGTGTTTCAAATGTACTTGGAATCCTATCTACTAACTTTTCCATGTTTTATGTTTTACCTGTATTGACTCTAATGAGTAAAACACAGCAAAGGTCACTTAATCTTCCCTATCATCAGCACACAATAATGCCAAATGGTGTTCCTAAAGATGATGCAAGAGCAGCTTAAAATAATTTAAGATGTAAAAGTAATTTTACGTGTATACTTGAATAGTACGAACAAAACAGAAATTACTTGGTTAGTTAAGTTTCTATTTGTCTTACATCATTGCAGCCACAAGATGCAGGAAAAAAATACCAGCAAAGATGGTCTGCCACTAAAAGGGATTTACTGATTAACAGAGATTAACTGTATGGCAAAAGAAGGTGGGGGACAGGTCATTCCTCAGATTCAGATTTCTATACTGAATGGACTTCATCTATTCTAAAGATACACTCCTACCTCCATTTCCTGGCTAATGCTGCTGAAAAATCAATACTACATATAGCCTTTAAAGCACTGATGTTCAAACTAACATGCAGATACAGAACCTTTGAAAAGCAGCAACAAATGGTATCAAATTATCCACTGACAAAAGCTCCCCAGATTTCTAGCTGTTATTACTACAAATCAAAAAAAAAAAATCTAGTCTCATCTAAAAAGTCTGAGTTCTCATTGGCATAATCTTTCTACTGAAAATACATCCAATAATCCTTCCAGTTTTTAAAAACATACCCCCATGTATAAAACTTTCATTAAACTATGGAATAAATCTATTGGAAAGTCTCATTCTTAACATCTCTGAGGAGAGATAACACTCCAGAAAGCAGAAATAATAGAAATAAATAAATTTACTGCCACATTTTCGGACCATATGTTCTCTCTTCTAAGTAATTACCATAGGCTTGGGAGCACAGAATAGAAAGTCACATTCTCTATTATGTCTGAAAAGAACTCAACCTTAAACACAGAGGAACAGACAGTTTCTCCGTGTTTGGGCTTTGCTTCTTTTTAAGCTGTGAATAAAGAACTGTACTGTCTGGTTTTGTCATAGCTGCATGATATTTTGCATGGTTACTGAAGAAATAACAATCACTTTTAAACATGGCAAAGTTATGCTAGCTTCAACATCAACAAACTATTCAGAATCAAACTTGATTCTTAACGTGTATACAGTTGTTTACTTATGTACACTTACCCAAGTTGTGTGTAATTGCTCGCTGATTTGGCTAGTTTTGTCATTGACCTTGAATATGCCTCCTCTATTGTAGCCCTGTCAAAGAAAGCAATCAAAAGCATAATCAAAATGTTGAAGATATTTGAAGACAGATGAATATGCATTCTAAAGGTGCAAAACAGAGGATGTTTTACTTTAGCTGAAAGTGACTCCATGTTAAATGACCCCCTCAACACTATATGCAAAATCACAAGAAGTGTATTTTTTAAAAATCATCTAAGAACCCTGTGACAGAATGCTGCAGGGAACAGAAAGAAGTAAAACCTAGGGACTCAAGACTTGAAAAAGCCAATTCTTTCCTTCCTATACTCTGTGGTGTTCCCCTCTGCCTTTAACATTCTTTAGTAATGGTCAGAACAAACTGGTAAAACAACCACTTGCCCATCACGTCTAATCACCAGAGATTTACAGAGCAACAAAATCAAACATATTTGTACTGAAAACATTAAGATAAACCAACTGAATGCTTACTGAGCAATCACATTAAATAAAATGGGGTCTTGTCTAGTCTTTTTGTAGCGGTGTGTGTGGTTTTTTGTTTGTTTAAGTTCTTTGCATAATGATAATTGAGTTTGGAAAACAGTAAAATAACATGCCATGAAAAGTATTGTGTTCTGCTGTTTATACTGATTTTTAAAGAAGGTTGACTCAATGCATTCTGATTTGTTTTGGATAACATCTTCCCTACATAAAGTTTCATTATATTTTCCTGCACTCAAACTCACATTTTCACTTTTCTTTTGGACATTTAAAATCCAAGGGTCAGCACAGATTTCCTCCTTAGAGCCTCTGCTGAGGTAATTGCCACGGAATAGCAGTCACACACAACATAACACAGCAGTGAGACCCTGCAAGTCCTTCCCTCATCAATCTTGCTCACCCTCCTGTTACTAAGGTAAAGATACACACTATTTTAATTTTCCACCCTAAATCAATAATCAATATGTAGTGTCAACTGAGATTCAGAAGCATCCTGGATTTGTGTAAATACTGTAATTTCCTTTTCTTGAAAATGCAAAAGCTTGAAGCAGTTGCTTTCCTGCTGTGTAATACCTCTATTCAGGGGCAAAAGAGAGTAAAAAAGGCAGATGAAGAATTCACCCGTCTCAAGTTATACCATGACTTTAACAACTAATTGCTGAGGCAGAGGTTTTTATTTCTCCTTTACAGCAACACTTTCCAGACAAAACCAATTTGTTTATGAAAATATGAAGCAAAGCAGCAGTAGTCACCTGAAACAGAGGGATATATATTTAAACTTACTGAACTTCCAAAATAACTATCCAGACAATCAATTTGGAGAAGGGGATTAAACTGTAAAATGCGGTAACTCAATTACATTTTAAATCTCACCTACAAACAACTGCAAAGTTATTCACCATAAAAAAGTCAAATAACTTTATCCTCCTTCCACATATGAACTTATTTTTGACGATAAGAAAAAGTTTATGTTTCCAAGGTTTGGAATTCTTGCTCACTGCACAGCAACAAGCACATATGCACAGACACCTGGAAGAGACACTGATGTTCTTTTAATTACCATGATGAACAATATATTTTGATTAATTATCAATAGCTTCTAACAAAGTTTTCTAGATTGGATAGCTCAGTGCATTTTTTTTTTAAACACAAAATGCACAACTCTTTTCTTTGGAGTGATGTACAGCATACTTACCTGAGCAATCTCCACAAAACTGGAGTTCCGCAATTTACCACACAATATCAACATACAACAGTTACAAATGCTAACAACCGAAAAATGCTGTTACTGACCAGTTAGTCATATATATATACACATTTGTCCTACAAACTGACTTCCCAGAGCACTCTGATGTATGAGTAACATACTATGAACACTTCAGTAAACTAATTTTCACCCATTTGAAAACCTGTCTTTGCTTGGGATCTGTTAAACATTTAAAAGTTAAATGGGAATATATGCATTGCCAGTTTCTTCTGATCAAGGAGACTCTTTTTATGATGTTTACAAGCAAGTGCTGCAGAAAACTGTTTGAAAGACTTCTGGAGAAATGCCAACACAATACCTATGCAGTTCCTAGCTGAGCACAGTGGTTTCTTACATGTAAACAGTTTATGTGTTAAATAAACACAAACACAACACAGTTCACCTACAGAATCTTCCCAGTATTTAAAGAAAAAAACCTGTGGAGGCAGCCCAACCTTTTTATATTTTCACTTCTCTAAAACCAAAATTTCTACATGCTTTATGAAGAACAGAACAAAGATATCTATCTTTCAGCAGACAGATAGATAACCTGCCCCATCCAAGATCTACCAATGTGGAGCAGGCTGCCTGCCACAAAATAAGACTCCCCCAATTTGGCTGCACACAACCAAAACACTATTCTGAACAGCACAAGTAACTGAGACTGGCTTCATACAGACATGTGTCCTTTGTCCCCCAAGCACAAAGTCTGTACATCCAAATACACTCAACCATCTTTCCTTTCTCTTTGAGATCACTCCATAAAAACCACAAATTCTCTGGCTAGCCTGAAGACTCCAGCAATCCTGACCGACCAGGTGACAACTGTTAAACAGTACACACAAAGGTTAAGTACTCTAACTCGTTGAAAGTATTATCACCAACTCAGATCTGTCTCCTCTACTTATCCAGCAGTTTTCCGTTTTCATATCCAATCGTGAAAAAAAAGGCCAATATGTTCAAAAGGAATGGAAAGAAAGTTCAAATGTATATGTTTAGTTTTCATAGGGAACAGTTCAGAAAATCAGGTATAAAAAAAGTCAGTGCATAAAAATACTAGATGTAGAAGGCTCCTAATAAATGTTGTTCAATATTTCTAGCAGAAAACAGTACTGCAATAGAGTATTCAGACTATACTCTGCGGAGGAAGGAGGGGAACAAATAATTGTGTGTAACATCTCTTAACTTCTTTGCAATAAACAAAGATGCAAAATAGAACATGGTCAAGACAATTGACTGCTGTAAAATACTGCTGAAGTACCACCCAATCCAATTTCTTCTGAGATCAAGAATTTGACCCATGTGAATAAATGTGTGCTACTGAACCATATTTATTTCCTGGGAAATCGTCTGACATCCCACAGTAACTTCACAATGGTAGTGAAGGGCTTCACTGCCTAGATATGGACAATTGTAAACATTTTTACTAACGTGAGGACACCAAATATTTAAAGTCCATCTATTTCTTTTAAACTACAAACTATATGCCACAAACTACTGCTAGCTTAGACTGAGATTGATCAGTGATGCACCCTTCACTTGAAAAGAAATACCTATTTGGCATTCAACTGCAGTCTGGCACATTGAGATGCATCAGTAAAGCAGGGCTGAAGAGTCACAGAATGGTAGGAGTTGGAAGGGACGTCTGGAGATCATCTAGTCCAACCCCGGGCCAGAGCACAGTCACCTACAGCAGGTTGCACAGGAACGCGTCCAGGTGGGTTTTGAATGTCTCCAGAGATGGAGACTCCGCCACTTCTCTGGGCAGCCTGTTCCAGTACTCTGCCACCCTCGAAGTAAAGAAGTTCCTCCTCATGTTTAGGTGGAACTTCCTATGTTCAAGTTTGTGGCCATTACCTCTTGTCCTATCGCTGGGCACCACTGAAAAGAGCCTGGCCCCATCCTCCTGACACCCACCCTTGAAGTATTTATAAGCATTGATAAGATCCCCCCTCAGTCGTCTTTTTTCCAGACTGAAAAGACGCAAATCCTTCAGCCTTTCTTCATAAGAGAGGTGCTCCAGTCCCCTAATCGTCTTGGTAGCCCTTTGCTGTACCCTTCCCAGCAGTTCCCTGTCCTTCTTGAACCAGGGAGCCCAGAACTGGACACAGTACTCCAGATGTGGCCTCACCAAGGCAGAGTAGAGGGGGAGGATGACCTCCCTCCACCTGCTGGCCACACTCTTCATACACCCCAGGATGCCATTGGCTTTCTTGGCCACAAGGGCACACTGCTGGCTCATGGTCATCCTGTTGTCCACCAGGACTCCCAGGTCTCTTTCCACAGAGCTGCTCTCCAGCAGGTCAGCCCCCAACCTGTGCTGGTGCATAGGGTTATTCCTCCCCAGGGGCAGCACCCTGAAAAACACATTGGAACAGACAGGATACCAGGTTTAATACCCTGATGGAAGTCACTGGAAAGGACTGAACTTCCTGCTGCTGGTGTGCAACACTGATAGATGTTTTCCAACCCCAGGGCAAGTTGCTCTTAAGGAACTATATTGAGGCCTTGTCAAATAAATTAACAAGTAGTGCTAAGATTCTAGTGATCCTCAGTGTGTTAATGAGAACTGAAATTTTTCACATATTTTACCAAAAATGCTGTAAGATGTCTGCATGTATCTTTGGCATATCCTGATCCATGCACAAAAACAGAAAATACATTTCTTGATCTCTCATTGAGGATAGTCCATGGGACCTGACAAGATGCATCGGAGAGTCCTGAGGGAATTGGCCATTGTAGATGCCAAGCCACTCTCCATGATATTTGAAACGTCATGGCAGTCAGGTGAAGTCCCCAGTGATGGGAAAAGGGGAAACATTGCACCCTTTTTTAAAAAGGCAGAAAGGAGGACCCCGGGAACTGCCGCTCTGTCAGCCTCACCTCTGTGCCTGGGAAGATCATGGAACAGATCCTCCTAGAAGCCATGCTAAGGCACATGAAGGACAGGGAGGTGATTCAAGGCAGACAGCATGGCTTCACCAAGGGCAAGTCCTGCCTGACCAACTCAGTGGCCTCTCATGATGGAGGATTACATCAGTGCATAAAGGAAGAGCTATGGATGCTGTCTACCTGGACTTCTCTAAGGCCTTTGATGTGGTCTCCCACAACATCCTCCTCTCTAAGCTGGAGAGATATGGATTTGATGGGTAGAGTGTTTGGTGGATAAGGAATTGGTTGGATGGTTGCATTCCAGAGCATAGTGGTCAATAGCTCAATGTCCAGATACAGATCAGTGACAAGTGGTGTCCCTTAGGGGTCTGCATTAGGACCAGTACTGTTCAGTATCTTCATCAGTGACATAGTGGAATCACGTGCACCCTCAGCAAGTTTGCCAGCAACAGCAAGCTGAATGTTGTGGTTGACATGGCTGGGGGATGGGATACCACCCAGAGGGACCTGGACAAGTTCTAGAAGTGGGCCTGTGTCCAACAAGGCCAAGTACAAGGTCCTGTACCTGGCCTGGGGCAACCGCTGGTATCAATAGAGGCTGGGGGATGAAGAGATCGAGAGCAGCCCTGCCAAGAAGGGCTTAGGGGTAGATGAAAAGCTGGACATGACCTGGCAATGTGTGCTCGCAGCCCAGAAGGCCAACCAGCATCAAAAGAAGCGTGGCCAGCAGGTTGAGTGAGGTGATTCTCCCCCTCTATTCTGCTCTGGTGAGACCCTACCTGGCATACCGTGTCCAGCTCTGGAGCCCTCAGCACAGGAGCTGTAGATGCCCCATCCCTAGAAACACTGAAGGTCAGGTTGGATGGGACTCTGAGCAACCTGATCTAGTTGAAGATGTCCTTGCTTGTTGCCAGGAGGTGTTGGATTGGATGACCTTTAAAGGTCCCCTCCAACCCAAACTATTCTATAATTCTATCATTCTATAAAGTGTCCATGTGGATTTCTCATGTATTCCTATCTGGTCACTAATCTTTTGTTTTAAACGTTATTTAAACTTATTTAGCTGGGAAAAAAAGAAGTCTCCTTCTTGACAAATCACTAGAATTAATTAGCAGAAACTTTAGCTGTGACATTTCTAATATGTGGAAAAAGGTCCAAATATTTTATTTATTGATTGCAAAGGCACCTCTCATTTAAAATTTAATTTGAATGAGCTTGCAGAGCAAAAAAAACTAGAACACCACATTCTTATCATTAGGAATTTTGTGTAGAATGAACTGTCAAGTTTTATTTATGTCACTACAATAAAACATAGAATCCAAGCCAGACATAGCATCAAGTTATTTTTACTCATTTAAGTAAGAACTTTCACCTTAGGACCAGCGTGAATAAAATGGATCATGCTCAAAGAATACAACATAAAGGAGATAAGAACCACAGTGAGTGAGAGAGCTTCTGATCTAAATATGGAGGTAAATTAAAATAGAACAGATGTAAAACAAATAAAATGAAGTGTGTCCAGGTGATGTACAGCTTAGCTCTATGACTTAGTGTTATAAAAACTGAGTGATTCCAAAAATTAAAGCAGGTTTCAAAGGAAAAATTCAGTCACTCAAAAAGATAACACAAGGCAAACATTTATAACAGTCAATATTAAACGTGCAAGCTTGTGAAGCCTTAAGCATTTCATACTAAACACAAACAGTGTGTTATCCCTTCATTCAATCCAATACAGGATTTCACTGGAACCCTGTCTGGCTTTGTAACGTTCTCTAAAATCAGGGATTCTTGAAACACAAGATTCCTTTGGTTGTGTAGTCCTTCCAACACAGGACTGCCCATTCTCATGTGGACTCTGGAACTCATGCGTTTCTACTTAGTGGAAAGACTTTTGTCATTTTCTCCAATTCACTTTGAAACTATACAAATGTCTATGGAACTCAGTACCTGCCAGGTTTGTGGTGGTTACATTTTGTAGAAATTTAAAAGAAATTCTTTGTTGAGATCTATTTTAGGCCCAAATGGAAATTTTGATGAAATATCCCAGAAAACCAAAGCTGTTTTTTGGACAGCTTTTACTGCAAGAAACCTTCACTGAAATAGGTTCTTGATCAGTCTCTTGCAAGTTTTTTCCATACATCATCTGGTGTCAGGAACTGAATTAAGACAAAATTCTGAAGCAGATACACAATTGATTTTGTCCAGAATGGAATTCTTACTTTCAAAATAGCAGCAGCAGTTTTCTTTCACAAAGAAGAACTAAAAACAGCACTAGGTCATCTGTTTTGGAAGTTGCCACATCTGCAGATTTCAGTTCTGTGCCTTCCATCCCATAGAGAGGAACCTGTATTATTTTCTGCATATTATTTTATTGTCCCTAATGAAAGCATAACTTTTAAGATCATATTAGCAGTTGCTAAAACCTTAATTCTACATCTATGGTCAAAAAACTTTGTAAGTTTTTTGCTACTTTAAAGAAGAAGAAGAAATTGCTTTTCTTCCAAACATAATGAAAACTTGGGATTGATTTAAACAAACTGCTGGACACCTAATGTAACACTTCTAGCTTTTTACTCTCGTTTTTTAATTCAAACACAGAAAAAAAAATTAGAAGCTTGTTATTAATTGATGCTTAGAGTCACTATTCAGTTCTAAGTGAATGGAATAAACCTAGATATTCTTGTAGGATATAATGTAGAATATTTTTAAATGCTCATTGATTTTTACATATTTTGCATGTTACTGTTGAACATAATGATAAACTTAAATAGAAACCACGAACAGTATATTAAAGAGCCAGGATTACAAAGGATGAATACTTACCTTTCTCTTATGAAGTCTGCTAGATCTTTTGTTGACAAATGTCCGTGTTTCATGTTGTGATAAAGGACATCAAAGCCATTGTTCCTTTCCCCCTAAAGATTAATAAAAAGAAAGCAGACCTATGAAACACAACATGTTAAAGCAATTACAGAACAAAGTATAGAACCTATGCATTTTATTAACTGATCAAGTTTCATGAAGTGAATTTATTTTCTAGATTTCTACTGGTCTTGTGTTTTTTCACTTCCCGTCTTAATAAACACAAAGTTAATATTGTACTCTCTCTTCATTCTCTCATATTTTTCATTATTTTCCATGAACTGAAATTCACGCTTCAGGATCACTGGATATCCCACCTCCCCAGTTCTTCACACTTCATGCATCTTCCTCCGGTTTTTGCAAAATTGGTGAAAAAAAATCACTTATCTCTTCCTTCTCACAGGTAGCTTCCCTTTGTCTATTCTTAAGTTTAGTTTTAAAACCTAAACCATTTTCCAGTGAGTAAAGCGTACCTCACCATTAAAACTGAGACACTGCCCTAAACACTGATTAGTAAACTCAGCCAGTTTATCACCTCTGGCACTATGGTGAACTTCCTCCGGACAGGAATAAGCAAGAATAGAAATTAAAGGAAGGCGAGGCAAGGCACAGCATAATAGCACTGCTACTATAAAGGTTTTCCTATCAAAATATCCATTCCCCTCCTCCCTTCCAAAAGCTTCAGATCCATAATGCTGCTGATACAAAAGATGCAGAAGCGTGTCCTCAGATGCAGAAGTGTGTCCTCAGGAAAAGTGCACACATGCTCAGAGCGGGAGGGAATGAAGGATGCAAGGGAATGGAATAGACTATTTCAGTTGGAATGGACCTACAACGATCACCTAGCCCAACTGCCTGACCATTTCAGGGCTGACCAAAGGTTAAAGCGTATTAAGGGCATTGTCCAAATGCCTCTTAAACACTGAGAGGCTTGGGACATCAATCACCTCTCTAGGAAGCCTGTTCCAGCATTTGACCACCCTCGCGGTAAAGTAATGCTTCCTCAACCTCCCCTGCTGCAGCTTTGAACCATTCCCATGTGTCCTGTCACTGGATCCCAAGGAGCAGAGATCGGCCCCTCTCTCCTCACTCCCCCTCCTCAGGAAGCTGCAGAGAGCAATAAGGTCGCCCCTCAGCCTCCTTTTCTCCAAACTAGACAAACCAAGAGTCCCCAACAGCTCCTCAAAGGACATGCTTTCCAGGCCTTTCACCATTTTTTTTGCCCTCCTCTGGATGTAGTCAAGGACATTCACACCGTCAAAATCACGGACTTTTCACAACAGCAGCTCTGCATCTCCAGTGAGGAGCCTGAGGATTTGGTCATACACCCCTCCAAACATTTCTGTCCTTTCAGTTTTGGAAAAACTGTTTGTGCAGCCACAAGGTGTACCTAATCAGGGAACTAAAAGGTGTACCTAATCAGTGTACTGCTGAAAAATAAAGCTGGCAAATAAAAATAAAGATCAGTGATCCATATCACTATCAGGACATGAACAGCTGCATTGCTCAGCGGAAGAGGTGGGGGGAAGGAGAAGGCATGTAGGGATCTGCCAGCTTAAGCAAGTGGAAGCAGCCACTGGTGGATGGAAGAGCTTTGCAGCTGCCACGGTAGTAGGCCCACTTCTGTGAAGAGTTAACTGCATTGGATAATACATCAGTCAATAATATAACAAGTTGCCTTAAAGTACACCATGAATAGACACATATATTTGCAAATAACAGACCATGGAAGGCAATTTGATTCAGATTACTAGCCAGGATTATTTGCTTTACTTCTTCCAAGTACAGGGAAAACAAAACCAAACAAACAAAAGGAAAAAACACCTATAAAATCACAGCTCCTAAGGTTGTAGTAAGCTGCAACCTGAAATCAGTTTAGTGTAAGTGCAATTGCAGAAAGGTCTGTAAAAAGTACAGGCAGAACTAAACTGAATACATGAAAATACACCAAACTCCAAAAGGACTATCTACAGAGTAAGGCTTTTATAAGTTTGCAAAATAAAAGAAGGATAAGAACACAAATTAGTAGGGAATGTAATTTATTTTTTTGAAATCTTGTCATACTCTTTCAAGTACCAGTCTAAACAGTTTCACTCCCTTTTCACTCCTATCTAACCATTTTTTCTTGTAGTTTGACGCCCACAATAATTTTGACTACTGATGCTCCAATAGGTATCTTAATAACTTTCTGTATTTACTCAATATAAACCCTGAATGCCACATTACAAAAACACCAGATTAACTCTATAATTAAGGCCTCACTGATATTTTCAATTAGAATACAAAATAAAATTCTTATTTAACTACTCCAAAATTGTTACTGTACCCAAATTTGGAAATAAACATTTACAAATAAGTGTTAGGTATTTCTTCCAGAAACACTAATAAAATTCTCCTTTATGAAATGTTCTTTCCCTTTCCCTTCAGGTGTTTCTTCTAGCTAAAGCAATACATTGATCAAAATATGCTGAACACAGACTGCTTCTGAACTTTTCATAATGGGAACTTTTATGGGGATTTTTCTATACTGGAGCTCCACAGATTTCCTGCCACAGGAAGGGTAGCATCGCCATGACCCAGTCTCTGGCTGCAGCCTTCCTGATGGTTGATAATCTACCAGAAATGTAACTTTGCAAACCTTTAGAGAATAGAATGAGCCAGAACAACTAATTCCCATCATCATCTTGTTCTCTAATTGCAACTGAAGGTTACTGCAAAGTAACTAATATTTCCAGTTAAATAAAGCTTTCTAATCAGTCCTACTCTTGTTCCTAACTTCACATCGAATAGCAGAAAGCACAACAAAGGAACAGAACAGATACTTTCCTCAATTAAAAAAGTCTCCTGAAAGTAACATTTTTAATACATTAATTTCATTAATTTAATACATTTTAATACATTAATTTACTACATTACCAATAGTTTAATTAGAGAATAAGAGGATATGTGAAAAATACATTCAGGATTAAACAAAGCAGCAATTCCAAAGCAGGCTCCCAGATTTGACTATGTGGTTTTAGCTTGGCACAACTAAACTATATGTTTTCACTTGTGAATATAATGACTATTTTACCAATATCAGGCTCTACCTATAAGCACATACATCTAGACTTCAGAAGTGTTCAATAACTTACATGATCAATGATTCTGATGATTAACCTGATGACAATTCTATAAATAAAGTTATCTTCTACTCGTGTTTGGAGACATATGTGTACCTATGTCAAATTATAATTCAACATATGTCTACCTATGTAAAATTATAATTCATACAATAAGTATCAGAGTTAAGGCTCTGTATTTAGGATAAAGATAGAGATGTATGTTGTGGCTAAGAGAAAAAGAAGTTCAATTTACATAACCCAAGTACCTATCCTCTTACATACATGTATGCCATCAACACTGTTTATTTGTGTTTTGGTTGTTTTTCCTCAACACTCTCCCTCCCCACACACATTGTATAAAATTCTGTACATGGAAATTGTGTGTCTAGCCAATTTTTCTTCATTAAGTGTTTTCACCTGCTCCTTCCTGGTGGCACAGTCATAGCGGGGATCACTAAAAGCCCAGTACTGGCCTACTTAAAAATAAATAAATGCAGCACATAGCAGAGGGAACTAACGAGACCTTCCACTCCCATTCGGAACCAATTACCATCCACTGCTATGACAGACCGACAGTGAATTCAGAAGCAGATTCTTCTAGAAGTTGCATCTTGGAGAAAGAGAAACCTCCATGGTCACACATGACATCAGGTTCCAGGCTAGTTTGTTAGCAACTGACTTCCAGACTAGTTTGAAAAGACCATTCTAAATGTAATTTTGCAGGTAAAACACTATTTGTTGAGGATGATCCTGTCATTACTCAACAGAAAACAACCGCAAAACTGTGTATGAGAATGCAAAATGTAAATGGTCCCCTCTCTGTAGAGGCTCCATTTAATTACTTCGAAGTTCATTAGCAGTTTTCTCCTCCCCTAGAGCTAACAAAACTCTCTCTTCACAAGCTGGTGGTGTTGTTGAGTTTCCATTCTACACATCCATAAGAGAGTTCTGTGTATGTACTATAGATGTCTCCTGACAGCAAGTCATAAGAGGAAACAAGACTTCAAATAGAAGTAAACACTTAAATAAGCCTACAATGAGGCATTACTGATCAACTTTGCATACAAAATAAATTAAGTCACAGAAAGCAAGAGCAAACAGTCCTTCCATTTCCCTTCATCAAGAACTAACTGCAATGATTTTCTCATGGAAATGAAAGTAACCCTGTCAGCAAATGTGAAGTCAGAATTCAGCATTTCCATGACTTGTGCATAACAGGAAACAGATTACAGGAACTCTGTTTTACTGAACTACTTAATAGACTGTGAAAATTTTCAAGTTCGTTTGTTGCATATAAAGATGATTCTGAATTTAAAACCTACATTTGGTAAAGCAGCCAGAAATTTCTGGGCAATGTGCAGCAGTATTTATGTCCTACATTTCTAATCAAATTCTATGAGTATAAGCTCTGTTTTGATTGGACTAAAACTGTTGAACATTAACATCTATTAGTGTAAAAAGTTAATACTCTCTATTATAGCATTGTCTTTTTACCCAGTATAAACAAATGTTTCTCAATTATTAAAGTGATTCTAAAGTTCCCATGACTGTCCAGATACACACTACTTTTATAATTAGTGCAAGAAGCAACAAAAGGACAGCTGCAAATAATGTTTTCACAGCAAAACTAAGCATACAGATAATAAAGGGCTCATGCAGTTCTTAAACACATTTTGATGTTGGTCAGACTTCAGGAGCTTGACGAGAGAAATTCAGACAAAGTTTGACTTTTTCTAAGTAACTTCAGCAAGTAGAGAAACATTTGACAATAAGTGAAATACCGTCATTTCAAGCAGTGGCTAAGCACGTATGATCATTCCTTCAACCATTTAAATATGACCCCATCAGCACATTACAAAGAAGTGGAACAGACTGAGAAAACCATACTTTTGATTATAAACAATTTAAATCATAATCTGCCTAATACTCTTTTTAAAATAGCACACCTAACACACAACTTATTCTCCAGGAAACAGGGTGACAAATATTCAAACTGTAACACTTGGAAGTGGTACTCCAACTTAAATACAGGATTGCTTTTTAACCATAAAAAAGTTTAGGTCCCCAACTGACTTCAAATTGCCACAAAATGAAAACTGGATAATCTCCAAATTAAGTTTCCAAATCCTAGTTAAATCTTAAAACTTTGCCTTTAAAACTAAGCATGGTATATCAATGAAATATGACCAACATCACTCCACCTTGTGAGACAAATGCTAAATAGGAGAAGTCTAGAAAAGACTAAATGTGGGAAATAGAATCGTTTCAATTTTGGGGGCAAGAATAGAAAATTTTGTGTCCTTTGCCTCTTGTTTTGGTCAGGTCCAGGGAAGCTGTCCTACAGAGAGTTTTACACTTGAATTAGTGGTTGTGCTCCTCTGCCAGATATGAGTATGGAAAAACCACATCCCTGATCAGCAGAACATGCATACAAGAATTCTAATACAGATAAATTGTAACAGCATCAAAGTCTTTTTTGTAAAAAAAAAATTGCATCAAGAAAATTCCAGAGTTGCACCAATATGCCAAGTAGTAACTGTAGACCATTTATTAATAGAGGGTGGGGGAGCCCAACTCCCTCATATAGGTGAAATTCAGTATTTGCTTAAACTAGGTACACCTGTTCAGCAACTACAAGATTTGATTTATGCAGCTAAAAAAATATCCTATTTTAACAATTAATTTACAAATGTTAACACAACAGAACAAAAGAGACTGGGTGTTCATTCTTGTAATTCTAAAATGAAAGTTCCAAATATTAACCAAAAGCAATCTTTTCTTTACCCACAAATGTAGAAAGACATACACTATTCATTATGGTTTGTCCATTTGTACTGTCAACTTTTCATTCATTCATGAAAGAGTAACACATTAAAGAAAAAAGCATTTCTTTAAAGAAATAAAGAAATAAGCATTCTCCTAATTCCAGGCATATGTAAACTCATTTTAGACGCCCGAAAAAACAATGCTGTCATTTTCTTTAAACTGTTACTCCTTCTTGCAGTTTTAAATAAGTAACGTGTTTCATCCTTTCCACTTAGGGAATTATTTAATTTAATGGGCCTGTATACATGAAAATACTACTGTGATTAACATTACAGTGTTACATTTTTGAAAGCTAGCTATCAGTAAATTTCAAATTCTGAGTGTCTGAAAGCGCTACAGAAAGTCAAGCACACCAAAACACGGAAAAAAGCAGTCACCCAATGTTTATACAGGCAACGCATCATCTTCGGTTCTGAAAGTTCTGAGAAGGCTGAACACAAAAGCAACCTGGCAATTTCAATTTCCTCCTTCCAGCTTCAATAAAGATCAGCTCCAGAGAAGCTCTGCGCATACGAGGAAGGACATATATTTTCCTCTATATCTAGACAATTAAAAATATTTTTTTTAACAAAAAGATGGAAAGTTGCCAACTCATGCTAGATGCACACACACAGAGGGAGGAGACTAAGCAAATATTGCACAACAGCTCTC
This sequence comes from Rissa tridactyla, assembly GCF_028500815.1. NCBI lineage: Eukaryota > Metazoa > Chordata > Aves > Charadriiformes > Laridae > Rissa > Rissa tridactyla. The sequence continues at coordinate 59,121,598 of NC_071497.1, read as the reverse complement.
CTGAAACTGAGCATCCAACTGTATGCCAAGCAGAAGAGTAGCACTGCGTAAACATATGAATGGAAATCCAGATGGAAGCATGACAAGTCTCCGTGTCACTCACATCGTACGAGTGCGTAAGACAATACGTCTTACACTGAACCAGAGCAAGCCTCTTCACAAAGCTAAGATTATTAACCCTGGACACTGCCAGCCCTTACATGTTACAAAAGCACTTGAAAAGAAAGAAATCCTCCTCACAGCCCTTCTCAGAAGCTACAGGTAACAGAAGCGATAAAAAAGATAAAATAAAAGGAATCTGTTGAAGCCAACTTAAACACACATTGTTATATCCCCAAAATTCCAAGCACAGCATTACACAGAAGCCAGTTTCAGCTATACAAAGAACTTCCAATGGTTTAATCAAACACTAACTGACTTAGAAGTGGCCAGGCTTATTTTTGTTGACTTGACATAGTTTAATAGACTGAGAATTAACAAAACTTCACCTGCAGTGGTCATTTTAAATACAATGTCAAAACTTATGAAACACTTCCTAAGCAGTGTTAAGAAAACAGTAAGTCAATGATAAGAAATGCTTTTTATTCTACTGTACCAGTATGAGTGTACTCAAAGTGACAAAATGTAGCTATGTATAATGCAAATAACTTATGAAACTGTTCCCTTTAAATTACATTGTTGTTTTGATGTACCACACACATAGCAGCAAGTACCAAATGTTTTATGACAACATCCTAATTAGGAGTTGGGAATGTTTGGCCACATGACTCGAATGCCTAAAACTCAGTCATAAGAATCAAAGCCATTTATAGCCTGTACTACTTGTTCGAAATTTTTGATACCACAAAAAAGTAACTATCCTACTGACTTTGAAAACTGCTGCTCTAGAGCGGTACCCTCCATTAGCAGACACCTACATTTTACAAGTGATAGTGATATTTTTCAGATGACAGTACAGGTCTCTATATTTCAGCTTTCTACATTCCTGAAAATAGTCTTGTTTATCTCTCAGTGATCTCTTAGAAGCACTCAACAGATGGCAGGCCCATAAAACATCCCCTTTTCTTACATTCTCTAAAAAAATTAAATAAATTTTAAAAACTGCAACTATTCAGACACTTTTTAAAAGCAGTACAAGACGAAAACCTCATAATAAACTTTTACAATAAAGAAGCTAAGATTTTTGTTCACATGAGCACTTTTAGGAAGTTCTTAAAAGACAGCAGCCTAAACAGTGTGTAGAGAAATTCTTACACATTCACATATACATCATTCCCTTTTCTGAAGAAATCAGTTACGTCCCTCAAGTTTCTGACATCTTTTCCTATCAGTTACAGCCAATTACCAAATCAGAAGAGACCATCCTACAGCTCAAGATCCAGACTTCCATTTCCAATGCATAATTTCAGCTGCAAATTGATGACAGCATGTACATTAAATAATTAAATATTAATTATGTTTTGGATTAATTTTCACATCAGCACTTTAGAACGCAATTATTGCACTCCATAGGTGGAAAAAACATTTTCCCTTCTAGTGTTATCTAGAAGGGCAAGGCAAAAGCAAGAAACAGAAGAAAATTCTTCTAAAGTTCTACACAATACCACCTTTCTTTCTACTTATAGATTTGTGGTTTATTTTTAGACAGTGCATTTTAACAGCAATCTTCTAATTCCCATCTTAACTTTCTCACCACATTTCAAAGCATACATAATTTGCATCCCAAGTCTTCCAAAGCACTGCAGTAACCGTTCTGAACAATAACCTATCCTGAAAAGTTAGTAGAAATGGAGAAGGCTAATGATTCAAAATGTACAAACCTCAGAACCTTATGCTTGGTTCTGAGGATACAGAGAAATATTTTCTTTCTTTTAAAAATACTTTTAAAAATATATCGTATTTAGACAATACAGTTGATCTTGAAAGATATTCATTCACAACACCAAAGAGGCAGTCCCCATTCCTTTTTATTTTACTTCTACAGAAAATAAAACCCTGTCCATGGTATCATAAAGGTTTCTCAGCCAAGTTTTGCAAGTTTAAGACCCTGTCTAATGTCTTTGTCATCACTGCGAGACAAAGAAGAATACGCTTGTTGTCCTACTTTGTGTTATTTTTGGAGGTAGGAGAATAACCTGCACCAACAGAAGAAAACCTCCTTCTTCTGGCACTCATTGCTGACCCACACCAGGAGTTTTGCCAAAAGAGCTACAAAGCAGAGACTTTACAGAGCAGAAAGACAGAATGGGAAGTTTGGGTAGATGTCTACTACCTCATATTTGCTGGCTGCATTTGCGAAGACACAGATAGAGAACGGAATGGCCCACTGCCTTCAGTGATTTAACAAAATTATTGACTTACTAACAAAATAAAATAAAACTGATTAGACAAACAGTTAAATGAACATACCATAGTACGTAACGTAGTTAAACAGAAAAGCGTTTGATTTCAGTTGAGATAGCTAAAGAAAAAAACTTCTTTTTCACTTTAATTTCAGGAGTAGACAGTAACTTTCCCACTGAAAATGTGACTTTTTATATTAATATAAACTGTACTTTTTATGAAAGATAAAAAATTTGCAGATATTCTTTCAGTACTGATCTCCCACACTGTGGCTTCAAATTAAGCAAATTTGCATATCAAGAGAGCAAATCTAATATCTTGTTTCATTAAGCTTTAATAATCTGTTGAAAGCAAAACTTAAGAGTCAAAATTACATGATGCAAAAGCCAATCATGCAAACAAAACATGAAACCTGGCTTGAGCTATGCTTATATTCAAGAATAGTATATTGTATTTGTAAAATTAGTTTTCCTTAAACATTAAGGATAACTGTTGCTTACACAGAAAAAGCACACTTCTAAATGATATTTTCCCTTCTTTTTTTGTTTCCATTTCAATAAATAACCATTTTTATGTTTCCCCTATTAGTTGGTGGAGATGCACATTAAAAATTAAACATGCGGCAAAGAAGTAACAGCATTGTAAACAGCCGGACGAATACAGAAAACACACACTTTCATGTTTCAGACCAGCTACAGGTCACCATGGATGTCATTTCATGCAAGGCTCAATAATACTCCGAACCCGTATTTTATTTTTTTTTCTCCGTATGGCCCACCCATTTAAAAACCACATATATCTGCGCAGAGAGGACTTATAAACTGTTTCTAAAGTGGACTGGAGAGCCTGTTGTTTCCCCAGCTGGCTGCTGTACCTTCTGACATGCAGACACACACACACACAGAGGGACAAGCCATGGGTACAAAAGCACCGAGCTCCGAGGGGGGCAGCCTCGCCTTCTCACCCTCCGTTGCACTTCCCCCGAACAACCTGCATTGTCCGGAGGGATCCGACCGCAGCCCCATCCACAGCCCGGTGCCTGCCAGACCGACACCACCACCCCCACCACCACAGGGTCCCCTTCCCTTCTCCCGCACCCCTCATCCCACCGCCCCCACGGCTGCCGCCAGCCCCTCTCCCTCGCCGCCCGTCCCCGACGGACCCCGGAGCTCCGCGGGAGGCGCCGGGCCAGGCCGGGCCGGGCCGGGGGTGGCGGCAGTCCCCTCGCCCCACCGCGGGCTGCCCGGGCGCAGGCAGGTACCCGGCTTCCCCCACGGCCCAGCCCGGCCGAAGCCAGCGCCGGCGGGCGCAGGAGCGGGGCGGGCGGCGGCCACCATTCCCGCCGCGGCAAGGCCCCGGCCCAGTCCCGGGGGTGGCGTAAGAGCCAAGGCTGCTCCCGCAGCGGGGGACCCCGGCTGCACCCTACGCTACCCTGCCCTGCCCTGCCCTGCCCTGCGCGCTCCCCCCGCGGCGCGGCGGAACCGGCCCGCGGCGAACTTCCCTACCCAGAAGCTCTCCACGAAGTACGCCATCATCGCGCCGGGCCACCGGCGAGCCTGAGCCCGGCCCCGGCCGCCTCAGCCGCCGAAGGAAAGGGGCGCCGCCGCGGCGCGCCGCCCTTCCCGTTACGGTGCAACCGCCTCCCTCCACACGGCTCCGCCGCCCCCCCCGCCGCGCATGCGCGCCGCCGCCGCCGGCCGCCGCTGGCCCCGCGCAGGCGCGTAGCGTGTGTGTCCTCCCCGCGCAGGCGCGGAGGGGTGAGTGCCGCTGCCGCGCTCGGGCCTCGGTGGCGGCGGCTTGTCCCCCGGCCCGTCAGCCCCAGCTGCCACCCTGACCCGGCGGCCTATCCCCAGGCCCCGTAGCCGGCCGGGCGGAGAGCTCGGCCACAGTCCGGCAGCACCAGTGGACGGGGAAGGGCGTGGTGCCATCCCGTGAGGGGAGAGAGCCCGGTCTGTGGGAATACGAACAATGATTGCAGAGAGTCGGGGCTGGGAAATGTTGAGTGAAACCCCCTCAGGCATACGCATAACGGCCGGAGAACGGCTGCAGCGAGTGCTGCCATGCAGGGAGGGGGAGGAGGAGGAGAGACTGGTGCCGTGCAAAGGGGCCGCGCACCCAGGCCTCGCCGCAGGCTGGTGGCGTGGGGTCCCTCAGCGCAGGCAGTGGCTGGGCCTGGCGGCAGCTTTGCTGACAAGGCCCAGCTTACCCACCCGCCTGCATCCACGCTGCATTCCACAGGTCCCGCGGCAGCCATCTAAAGCCAAAGAGGCCAGAGAAAGCGTTCACTTCAACCCTTTGTCTTCTTCGATGACTGTTGAGTTTCCAGACCCATCATTAACCTGATGTAGATTATTAGCCAGCAGGGGTGATGTCGACTGCTGGACCAGAACACAGAGCCGGTCAAGTGCCACCTGTGGCCAGTTTGTATTGAGAGTATCTTCTTCACAGGAGAGTCAGCCCCACTGGGCTCTTCCTGGGACCCCAAAGAGTTCCTCTTCTACCTTAAGGAGATGATTTGGTGCCTAAGACAGCTGTTAGGTTTTCGTTATTGACTAAAAACACTGATGTGAGGGGCTGCAGCTTGCTCTCCTCTGCAAAGGCGTGGTAAGCGCTTTTTACAGACTTCATCTACAGCTCTGTCAGCACAAAGCTTTATACAAGATACAAAAAGTAAGAAGCTCTGTGCTGGGTGTTCAAGGTCCTCCTTTCCCCTTCACAGAAACCCTGTGGGTTCTGGTATGAAAAAATCTCGCCTGCTTCCACCTTAGTACTGATGTCATTTGGCCTTCGTTCTGTAAGATACTTGGTAAGGCATAGAGCAGAACATTCAAGTCATCCCTAAGAACCTGATGAATTCATCAACTTACATCAAATTTATGCTCATTAAAGACTTCCATGAAAGCCAAATGGTTAGGAAAAGTGTAGTTCAGAAGTTTGCAGTGCTATAGAATTTCATTAGAAAAAAAAATAATTAGGGTGAACAAGACAGCCAAATTTGTATTACTCATATCAATATAAGTCAGTGTGATTCCTTATGCATTACAAAGTTTCAACTACTTTTATCAAAGATACTTGTATGGAAGATAAGCAGTTCTGGTATTACAATCATTGGTAACTGACTATAGCTTTAGTCCATCATGTACTGTACCTCCCTGGTAGGTTTAGTAGTTCCTTGCTTTCTAGCAGCGTTCTCCCAAAGTCTCAGTGCATGCAAAGCTTGCCAAGGTGCCGATGCCAACAGAGAGAAAACTTCTGGACCCCTTTCGTAATCAAAATTTCTTTAAAAGTCCCAAGACTGCTAGATCTGGATCTTTCTCTTTTGATAACAGTAGTAAGCATGGGTACCGTAATTCTAAACAGTAACATGCTACAGGACTACGTTTAAGAAAAACTACTTTATGCATCTATTTACTTGATACAAGTAAGCAGTCTGCTTTATGATCTGAAGAAAGATGTGAACTTGGTATTTTTTGCAGTGTGTGTTGCTATCTGTAAGGATGAACAGCAGGGTAAACAGTGAGATAAAAGCTGCATGATCAGAGCTGAAGGTTTTTATTCCACAGAAGATAGAAAAATACCTTTCACAGGGACAGACACCATGCTATAATGGAAGGACAGTTGGGTTCACTTTTACATTTCATAGAAAAGTTCCCATCTTCCACATTTTCAAAGCTATACAGCAGTCCCTTATTTACTGCTACATCTGGATGTGAAGGAACTGCTGCAGTGCTGCAACAATCTACCATTACACAAATATCAAACCCAGCCTCAGGTTTTCAACAGCAGCTTTCCACGAAAATTTGAGTGACATGCAAAATCTTAGGCCTGAACTTTACAGCATCCTGCAGCATAGGTATGGTTACATAGAAAATCACTTTGATTGGGATGATGATCAGGATCAATAGTTACATTCTTAACACACAGTGGAATTCCCTGCAATAAAATCAATTTCTTAGGAGTGAACTTTCTCTTGAACTCCATATACTATCATAAAGTGAGCTCTACCAGCAACAAAGGGCTGTTGTTAAACTTTACCATCCTATATGCTGCATGCCAATCTTGTCACTTATCTTTTAAAGTAGCACATACTGAAAAATCCTTACTAAGGACAGTCCTATTATGCACACTACTTCTTTGGAGACCGTCCTGGATAAGAAAATCCTAGATTACTGCTTTATGTGCTGCTGGATGTTATGTAATGAGCATGACTGAAGAATTAGTCCATGTACTGTGCCAGTGCCATCCAGTTGGTGGTTGTACAGTTTTTCAGTCATGCTTCTTGCATAGTACCCAGCAGCAGGTATTTGTAAATATCAGTGCTCAGTGTCTTGCATTTGGATTTAAGCTTCAGTGTAAAGAAGCATATGGACATGTGATGGGGAGGCAGTTTTATGTGCCGGGTTGGCTATTTTATGTGCTGGGTCAATACCCAGCCAGTTTATTAAGGTCATTCTAGAAGGCGACACGAGTCTGAGCTACACTCACATGAGATCTTGAGGTTACGAGACCAGCTAAATACAGTACTTAAAGGCAGAGACTGATGATCAATCATATTCAAAACAAATTGTTAGACATATTGGGAAAGGAACAGAGAACTTCATCCACGGTGTGCATGGGCACCTGCACCATGACTGCTGTGCACAGTGCTAGTACCCCTTCTCTTATCCGCCCCTCAAAAAATACCCAACAGCACAAACAAAAACAAAAACAAAAAACAAGCCCAGAAGACTGAGATAAGAGCAACAAAAAAGAATCCAAGATATAAAGGGAACTAATGACCACCAAGTATACTGGAATTCTTCAGGCTGGAAAAGAGATGACTGGGAAAGAATACGATACAGAAAACTCATGAGTAAGAACAGAGCAGATGAGTTAAAAATGAGAAATACATCTTATTGAAACCACAAGCAGAGAATTCAGTCAAGCTAGAAGGAAGGGGAAAATGGATAAAGTTTCTAGGTTTCTCTAGTCAAAAGAAATCCACAATGGATTACTAAATACAAAGACAATATCACTTATTCTGAAAGTCCCTGATCTGCAAGTTAGTGAAGCCTGTGAGAATACTTTGCAACAGTATCATTTATAGTACTTTAATCTTATCCTCTTCCCTAGGTATTGGCTGCTAAGGACAGGATACTGGGCTAGGTAGACGCTTTGTTTGTCCCAGTACAATTGTTCTTTTGTTCTCCTGGTGTAATGAGGGTGGAGAGAAAGGAACATTATTTTGATAGTCATGACTACACATTGAGTCCTGTATAAGAAAACAAACATTCCGATTGTATATTTTCACCAGTGTTCACGGAAGATCCAAATAGTTTTCTGGATTACAAATTTTTAGTAAAGAGTTAAAAAAAGCAATTGTCTCCCATTTTTGCCATCTACATGAGTGTAAGGTTAAAGAATCACAACAACAAATCTCATAGGAAGGACATGAAGAACTAAAGAGACTTCTTGTCTGTACAAGTGAACAGTTATATTTCATTAATATAATCCTAATTTTTGAAAAATTATGCCATTTGTCATCAATGTGGGTTGCACACATGTGAAAGAAGGTATTTATCTCAGAGTTCCCCTCTCAGAAAAGCATCCCTGAATCTGCAGTTTGCTCTCTGTGACGTGATTTACCCATCCTCTCATATTTCCAGCTTCTGGTTTTATAAGTGTTAATAATAACTTTTTTTCAACAATCACGTCTTTTAAAGGGTGAAGATCATCAGAGATGTGGCATTATATACAGTAAGCTGTTACTTGAAAGAACTTGTCAAATACGATACTAAAGATACAATGCATCTAGACATTAATATGATTGAAAAATAAAGATCGTATATTGTATTTTTACCTATAGCAACTAAGTTGATTTGCCTTACGTTTCAATCCATTTGAAAATGGATTATGAACTCTAGGTAAAATAACTGCATTCAATTATTAGTAAAACCCTTGATACGTGAATCTACAACTGAATGCGCTAATATTTTAAGATGAAAAAAGGAGTAAAAAAATACAAATAATTGCCAAACAATAATTCAGATTAGTACATTATTGAATGTCATAATGAACTGCCAAAGAGCCAGTTGATATTTAAAGCTCTTAATTAATTAAAAATGAGTAAGAAACTGATTCAGGTAAAATACATAATCTAACATTGCACTTTATTTTTCAAGAGAACCTGAAGTAGCAGATGGAGGTGGAGCCATTTTATATACAGATATGTATTTCATATACCAGACTGAGGTGTATGCCTTGAAAAATGCATATTTTTTTTCTTCTTTACTGTCCTTGTTAAAAAATCTACACAAAGACTTTTGATAGGTAACCAGGAATTTATACTGCCAGTTGAGGTATTTTCTGAAGACTATGAGCACCAAAAGAGATACAAATAGCTGGAATTGTGTAAACACTGTGGTGGAGAACAAAAGATGGGGAAAAGGAAGACAGAGTGAATTGTTGGCTAAGTCCCTTTCCAGAGTCCTTTAACTTTGGTATGTATTGTCAGGTTACCTTCCAGGATTTAAAACACACCAGGATTATGTTCTAACCAAGCAATTGTAGCTGAGTACCTGCAGACATTACTGAGAAGTTTAATAATTCACTTGCTTATGACCTACACATTACCTTCAGGACTAGCCATTTATTGCAGCCTTTTTGGAAAAAAAAAAAAAAGTATAATGAAATCCCATAGACAGAAGTTAAAGCTAGAAAAACTTCAGGAAAAAAAAAAAATCTAAGTCAGAGAAAGAGATTATAAAGTTAGCAGCAAATACAGCTAACTTGAAATAATTTATTAAAAGAGCATTAGGAATTCTCCAACCCAATCTTAAAACAGGCTGGGCATGCATTTTCTGAAATACATGCACAAACCCAAATTGTGGTCTGATGAGAGATCGCTGGTGAGATTATGGCCTACATTACACTTCTGGATAGGATGGATGTTTTTAACATCTTTTCTGAGTTTAAGATAACCAAAAGTACTGTGCACAGGGTTACAGATAGCCACATTTATTACAGTAAGGGATCAACTAAATTTTTTTTAACTTGGTGCAATACCTCATCGAAGTTCTTCCAAAGCTAGTAATGATTTCTGTGTTCTGTTGAAGATTTACAGCACATTTTAATGACACTGTTTTCAACATCCCTGGAATGATGTATTCCATTAGGCTGCATCTGACTCACTGTGTATTTAAATGCGCAGTTCTATTGATCTAGTCACCAAGCTTGACCACGTCCCATTCATTACTTCAATTACTTAAATTAGGAGCTCAACAGCATTGTTTCATAGTGAGTCACTTGGTGCCAATACTCCACCTTTATTACTCTTCTGCTCTGTTGCTGCCAAAAGCATGTTTCATCAAATCAACCTCCAATCAAATGGAAGGATTAGAAGGCATTAGTGAACATTAGTACCGACAAACTGGAATAGCTTAATGATTGTAGATTCCATTTTGACTTTTCTAGACACACTTCAGCCTTGCATGAAAAAATGGGAGACTTCTAATATATTCAGTAGGTGCATTACTACAGAAACGCTATACTGAGTTTTTCCATCTATATTCTATGTAAGATGGGGAAATAATATGATAAATTATTACGCTGTAATACCGCCAAGGATACATTCAATGGTTAGCTGAATCTATACTGTTGATGCATCCATATATTCGACAGGGCATACATGTTTTAGGCACTTACCTGCAAACATGTTGATCAATGAACTTGAAGCAGCTTCTTATTTGCAGTCAACTAGTAAAAATAACCTAAATGAAAAAAGACTGAAGTATTTGAAGCATTTGAATACAATGAAAAGCAAAGAAACCTGAAGTGTGAAGAGCAAGCTCTGATGATATAACTTCACTTACTACTAAAGTTCTCCATAGCGCCTGCCACACAAGCAAGATGTGGTGTCTAGATCACAAAGATTCTTATCCACTGTGGTTATAAGATAAGATAGAAACAGAAAAGGTAACTGGGGGTAGAAGGGTCTGAAGCTAAGATAATAAGATTATATGGTATCTCAGGCAAGTATTCTTAGTACAGTGTAATGGAATAAATGGTGCTTCTGTTCTTAATTAAACCAAATAAAGCTTATAATTATTATAACACTAACAAAAGAGGAAGTGCAAAGGCTTGGGAACGTTTATGAAAGACAGTGAATGAAATAATGAAAGATATTAGTCTAGAAAGATGTTTTTGCTGTCCAGGTAAGAAGCAGCTATTTGAAATATTGTGAAAGAGGTAAAACGATATGGTTATACAGGTACTTAATTAGGATTGCATGTTAAAAATCAGAATGGCAGTATGAACAGGATGGGCAGTGAACGGTTTGCATTTGGTCAGAAGTCATGCTATATGAAAATAATTCGTACCTTTGATTCTTCACAACATCCATAGATATACACACTAGTGCTTACGAATGGCAACCACCAGCTTGAGTGGCTGAAAGACAGACATGAACTTCACAGTGTCCTTATCACCTTGTTAAAACTCTTAAAGCCTAAGTGCTTGTGAAGGTGTGCAGACTGGTATTAGTAATGATTTAGAGGGCCTCCTGTCTCCGCATACATGGGGTAACATCCTGTTATTCCTGCCAAATTTGAAATTAAGATACTGAGGCTTAGGTGTTTGGTTATTTTTTAAAGAAATAAAAGTAGCCAAGATGCCCATGATTCTTAGACAAACTGAACTCTGAGTTTTTACATTGGGCGAGTATTTGCCGAACAGCCCCCTGTTAAACACTGCCATCTTATGGACTGAGAAACAGCTACACGGATGAGTGAATACTTGCAACAAACAAGAGCTGCGGTCTAAGGTTCCAGCTAGTTTCCATCTGGTTTTGCCCTAAAGACAACAGTTTTGGTGTGCAAGGCTTTCAGTAAGGAAGATGGGAATAAGCAAAACTAAAATTGTCTACATCTTCCTATGGCAGAGTACCGGAGAAAGAGGTGCAACTATCTTATGGAACCCTTCAAGTTTCTGTATCTGCAAACCGCAGAATCCCCATAACAAGTCAACATGGATGTAAAGCTGAAAGATAGCTTGAGAAATCTGCAAATTAAATATGCCCTACATATAAGGACATTTCTTGACAATCATTTCAGGGTAAAAAGACCGGCAAATTAACATCACTTCTCATTGTGTACAGTACTTTATTAGAGAAACAAAATTCTGTTTGGCATTTGTATTAAGCACTAGGGGTGCAGAGAGAAATAATGGAAAACGTAAAAACCTTGGTATCAGTTATAGTAATACTGCAGTAGGTATGCATCCAAATTAACCTGTATGCTGTAAACACAGGGGAAGACTTTAAGTTCTGTGTATTTTATAGAGGAAATTTATGACTATCCATTTTGCCAAGGGGCAATAAAGAAAAGGAAAAATGGGTAAAACTATCAGCATAACAGTTCAACATGTTTTATTTCTATATTTTAAATATAGATTAAGATTCAACAGAAATTATTTATACCTGAAGCTACAAAATACCTCAATTTTCACTTTTATGATTCAACTGAAAGTCTGGCAAAAAAAGAATTGGAGCCACAAAAAACCTGAAAAACTATGATTCAAAAATAATTCCTTTTATGCCATAACTTAAACCTATATGCATTAGTATATGTGCAGCACAATTGCATCTGTTTTCCTTGAAAAGTGGACTGATTATTGGAAATGACCTAATTTTAAGTCTGCCATTTTTCATTATAATATTTGCGTGTCTTTTGGGACACTTCAGTGGTATATGCTGCTCATTTTATGCAAAACAAGCGTAAATGCCTCTGAAAGAAATGCACTTTGCATATTAATAAGTTTATATAAACAGTATGTTTCATTGTGAGTCATTCTGGGATAACAAAAGCTACTAACATCTACTCTGTGCGCACTTAAAATACATAAATTATTTTACACACAAAATATTCCTACTGAAATGCCTTTTCATTCAAGTACATCTTTAAATTAGATGTAATTTTTTTTTTAAAGAAATAGCATGGTCTATGTTGAAAGTACAATCCTTTGCACTGTCACAATCTGACCACAAATTTAGTCATAACATTCATTTCACTTATTCAAGATCCCAGTACTTACTCAACTCATCTTGTTTGTACATACAGGTGGTAATTAACCTCAACCTCAAAATCAGAGGCCACAGCTTAAGATCAGGCTCTGCGCTGATAGCAGGAGGCTTGAACAAAATATCTGACTGACAGCAAGGTGTTCTACCATAAGTACTCCACAACGCCAGGGGAGTGGGGAGGGCTCTTTGAAAGAAAACAAAACTTTCCCCCATCACCTTCCACAGAGCCACTGGTGCCCTCAGCCAACAGGAACTATCTCTCTGCTCATCCCCTTGGTCTCTACACACCTGCACTGATGCTAACAGCTACATCATGGCCACCGCCTCTTTCTGGAGGCAGAAATCGAAGTCCTTTGTTAAGCAAACTTTCAGCTGAGGACAGTGTGCAGCAATTAATTTCTACTATAAATTTTATTATAGTAAGTAGTTATAACAATGCATTTTATTGAATTTAATCATTAACCTATAGAAGCTATCTGTGCTAGACATAAGTAATACACTAAATTGTCTACATGCTATTGACCAACTGTTAAACATTGAAGTGAACATAAAATGTTCAAACCAACATGGGTGGTTTTTGTCCAGAGGGCTACTACTGTTAGCTTTGTACTTTCATTTTATCACTGTATCAGGAAGTTATATAAATGGAAGGGCAGATCTTATTATCATGGTCCCATAAAACCTAGACAGAATTAGATGAAGACCACTGCAAATTTTGGTTCAGGCTTGAATAATTTATTTCTAGTTTACTCCTTTTTTATTCACATTATTGATAGCACAAGATGAGAACAATTTCCTCCCCCCCCCTTTCCCATTTGGTCAGACTTAGCAAGCATCAGCTGTTTCAAACAAAGATTCAACGTACCACTTCTCAGTAGGAAAGCAGTTACCAGTTATCACCCAAGAGGCATTAATTTCAGTTCACATACACCTCCTATTTCTACATTCATCTGCCCCCAAGCAGCATGAAGCATCTAAATTGAACTGACCCTAACTTATCCAAAGATCATTTTCTTTCAGACAAAGTTAAAATCCTTATTCAAGAGACTCCAGAACTTACATGTGTGAACCAGAAGAGTGCACTACTGGGTCAGGCAAAACAAACTGAACACAAAATTTTAATCTTTCATTAAAAATTGGAATGCAACATCTATATTTAAACAACTTTATTAACATAGTCAAGCAGTGATTAACATTCACATCTATTATGTCACATCATACAAATGTAAATACAAAATTACTACAGTACAATATATATTCTCTGCATGATCCAAAATATTTGGTGGCCCCAAAAACTCTTTAAAATTCAGCAGCTTATCAAAAATTAAAACCATATTCTATTTAAAATGAAGTTCTGTTAGCACATAGGCAGACTTCAAGAAATATCACTCAATTTAGTACAGTTTGAGAGGTTGCAGGAGGATATGTTTGAAGGAAACATTCCAACATTGTGGCAAATACAGAAACATCAGATTTAAAGCTTTCAAGCAAAACTCATACAACCTAAGTTGTCAGCAGAAAGATCCAGTCATCTTTCATTTTAAACTATTTTGTCTACTGCATCCAATTTAAAAGTTTGAAGTGTCTAGGTATTAGTAAGTCAGACAATGTACAACATAACTACCTATCTCTTCCCAGGAAAAAAAGGTACTACTACACTGGAGATTTCAACAGCCAAATGAACCTGCTTATACCAATGGTTTTTTTTCTAATTGCTGTCCTCACAAAAAACACCCAGGCCTTCTCAATTTTGTTGCTCACCCAAAGTAAGGAAATAGATACTCTAAGGCGAAAGTAGCACAACAGAACCAGCTTATAGAAAAAAATGATACTATACTGTAAGCGCTGAATTCTTCGAGATGTGGGTTTGGCTTACTTGACGTATACTGTAACACCACACAGGGATTCATCTTATAGAGCCATTTTAAACTTCCCTCATATAAGTACATTCAAGTGAGAAAGTATCATTATTTTAGTAGAATATACTCTTACAAGGCAAGCAACAAGAGTACTTGCCTCAGTTCCCCATTTAAAAATAATCTAAAACTGGCTTGCTCCAACCATTAAGTGCAAAGAGCAAGCATCAGTGGCAGACAAAAAACAGTATCTATTGAAGAATACTTAGAAGACTGATGGATGCAAGTCATTCTGGAGAATGCATAGGTGAGTGAAATACACAGCTACTGATCAAGCTTTATTTATTCAAGATGAGGTTACTGGAAATACTTACGTAATACATAACATATATGTATGCAAACTACATCAGCATCTATCTGAGATAATTGCAGAATGTTTGCCATTTCACTGTAGAGCTTAACCTTTATCTAAGATAAAAAGTTACTCTTTACACCCTACATAGAAGCTTTATGCATCTATCATCCCCATGAAAAAGATAGCATTGAAGCAATTAGTGTTAAGTTGCAACTTCTTTCCTTGACAAAATATGAAACAAACGATTCCCAATATAATGTTGCATTTGAAGTATTTTTCAAGAAATATTTCAGTTATTTGAACATGGATGCATTCTCCTCAAGGGAAGAATGGTTTTGCACCTTATCTGTTAATACATTCAATATGAATAAAATAGGTGAAGCAAAAGTCATTATTGTCCCACAGTAGAAGGTTAATTTAGAGTAAGTTTAAGACAGAGGAGCTGCCTAAATTAAATATAAGAACTGATATAATTAAGACACATTTTTATTAGCATGTGTTCTGAACAAAAAGGGTACAAGAGTATTCACCTGAGATAAAGCTAGTATTTGATTATTTCTAAGTAGCAATGAGTTTCGCTTGAGGAAAGCCACTTGAAGATTTAAAATATACATTTTACTATTATACAATATATGCAGTTTAAGTAATTAAGATTGATGCTAACATGAAAGTCCTAACAAAAAAAATAAATCACAGTGTGTATCAATATTGTTAGTTACAAAATTTATGCTACTTCATAATTTTTAAAAATTATAATGATTATAAATTTTAAACCCATTTTTCTAAAAGTGATCTTTTGAGTACAAGCTTTAAGGAGCAATAAACTAAAGCATAAGAATTAGCTTATTACAATTTAAATATATACATATTCACTGATTTAGAAAATAATCAAGCTTTGGAAAAAATTTACAAAATTGGTTATTTTTGCTTGCACTGGTTAAAATAATGAACTATTCTAATCTTTTTCCCTAAATGAAACGAGCTGTTTCCTGAATGTGTAATGAAAAAAATTTAGTATTGAACTTCACTTAAGACTAATTTAATAGCAATTTAGAACTGCCAAAAAGATGCATTTATAAGGATTTTAAATACACTTTCTGTTACCAACTTAGGTTGATCAGCAGCTTTTGTTCACTCTCAGAATCCTTCAAAAAGGGAAACTCAAAACAGGAAAAAGGCATATATAAAAACAGTAAACACTGACCTCCTGAGGTTCCTACAACAAAAATATTCAAGTAGAAAATCTACACCATTACTTAGCAGCGGCTATTTCTGTAGTTTAGCACACTAACAGCACTTTATTCAGTGTGTAAGGAGCAAATGAAGTAAGCCGTGCTTTTAGCATGCCAAGAGGCAGAAACACTGGAATGTAACAAAGACAAACTCACAATTCTACCAGTAAAAACATTCAGTCAACATTCAAGAACTGTCAAGACTACACCACAAGAATTAAGATGCTTTTTAT
This sequence comes from Rissa tridactyla, assembly GCF_028500815.1. Taxonomy (NCBI): domain Eukaryota; kingdom Metazoa; phylum Chordata; class Aves; order Charadriiformes; family Laridae; genus Rissa; species Rissa tridactyla. Next base: position 59,105,522 of record NC_071497.1, on the reverse strand, counting down.
AGATCCCATGATGCAATAATTGAACTATAAATGTTAATGCTGATTCAGAACTTTTCTTACCTCACATTATATCCTAAATAGCTTCTGCAAATCTCTGCGGTATATTATGTATGAAGAATGTGGTTTATTTGCTTTAAAATATACCATGAGAGAACTTACTGATACAAAAGACTATTTTGTCAGCACTGTTTATTTCTGCCTCATTTTAATTACTTTCCTTGCTGTTATACCAGATCAGTTCACATCTGTACAAATACCTATTAAAATACGTATGTACAAAAGTGGCATCCTAAACTAATCCGAGGTGAGGTGGAGTGGTTTTATTTGGTTAACTGGGCTTTCTGAAATTTAAGAAGTTTAATTAAACTCAGATTCTAGGTGTTATGCTACAGTATTAATTTGGTATGTTTTCTATTCTACAATTTTTTTTGATGTCATTTCTCTGAAACTCTTCCCTAATGTTCAAACAAACACACTCAAAATTAGAGCAAGTTTGGGTCTAAAATAATATCCCACCTTGCTAAATTTTGAAGGTTTGCAGTTATTTTCCTTCCAGAATTTGGTTTTCAAGTGTTTTTAGTAACTATTACTAATTTACTACAGCTTTATTCGTTAAGAATGAATTTTGTATTTGCTAATAAAGCAATGTAATTTGAAAGCAAGTTATTACATGCAATTTTGACCAAATTGAATAAATACTATGTACTAGTATTACTGAGTGTAATTCATACAGTACATGTCCAAACTATTCTTCAGTATAATCCATTAAAATTTGCAAAGCCAAAAAAAAAGGGTGTGGGAAGAGGGGCATGTAAAACATGCATGCTATCATGCATTAAAAAAAATAATCAAAACTCTTAACAGCATTTATAAGTCCACACTCACACAGCTCAAACTTCAGTGCAATGGCTAAATCATCCAACAGTCAAAGAACAGAACCATGCAAAGAAGAGCAAGTTCTTAAAAAAAAACCCCTAATGAACAAAACAGCAACCAAACAAAAAAAACCCAAAAACTGTTATCCAGTATCCATTCTGCAATGCAAAGGTGAGAAACTAAATCTACAAAAAGGCTGTTATGGCTTAATTTTGTTTTGCAGATTAATTATGCAGCACTTGAAAAATGGAAAGGTGTGGCTTCACCTCTGACCAGCAGAGTTAAAAATCTCTCCATTTTCCTTTATCATCATGGGATACTCTTTAGGCAATCTAAATTATTAAAGACTTGCCACTTTCAGATGGACACAAGATCAAGTGTACCAGTTAGGATTTCACATTCACAGTACATAAGAAAATACACATGGAAGGAAAAGTAAAGGGTTAACTTAACAAGGATTTATTCACAGGAATACATGTAAGTAGAGAAAAAAAAAACACAACAGAAAAGCTAAACAAATGAAATGAAGAGGATCCAAACCAACTTTCACTCTGTAGCTTTAAACTTGCACCCTTGTGCATTTAACTACATCACAAAGGGCCACCAACATGCGCCGATACAGTGTAGATACCCTGCATTACATCCATTAACTTAAACATCTCTTTAAGATCATGCTTTGAACAAAAAGAAAGCATAGAAGGTAATATGTTGAGTGGGAATAAACACAAATATAGCAATCATGTCATCAACTTCTACAATTGTCTTTACGTGCCAACTAACATTTACGCAGCCTTTAACGGGTCTTACCATGTAACTCATTTTTAGAGATTCTGAGAAAATCACTAGTATATAACCATGCAGAAAGCACATCACACTGACAGCACAGAGGCAAATATTTTGCACAGCTATATCAGCTTTCCACATTGTGCAGGTTACACACAATACAATATCAATCCTATTCTTAAAGATCCTAAAAAGGTATTTCAAGGCCTAATTGTTAACTACAGTACTTTATATCTATATTCTTAAAAAAAATTCCACAGAATCTTAAAAAGGAATTTTAAATGCAGGGCTATATTGAATTGGTAAACTGCAACACAAAACTGGCGCAACATAGGTAAATGTATACCAATTTCACTCTATGTGATGCAAGCATGCTACTTTCCCACTAATTTAAATTACTTCTGATCACTATGAGCCAGAACGCATGCCTGAACCTTAAACTGCACGTTAAGAATAATGCCTTACTCTAGAAATTAAATCTAATGAAGTACAATAATCAAATCATATCCACTACTTTAATTCCTTTTTTAATGTAAAAATTAAGATGTCAATCTTTCCTTTGAAGTGTCCCTCCCCTTAACCCCAAAAATGAAAGGAGTGACTCATTTGGCAGCTTGCAGGTTGCTTCATTTTGTCCAAGTTAACCTTTATTAATTTATGATGGGGTTTCTATATTGTACACTGCAAGTGCCTGCTCCTAATACAGACACAAGCTGCATTTTAACTGTACTAACTTCATTTGTGTAGTTCTTCTTCGTTAACATGCAAATACCTAGGAATCCCATCAAGCAGGATGAAATAATGTAGAAAACCCTTACTTAAAAAAAACATAAAAGAAAAAAGAAAGCCTTTTACTGTTTGTGACCCCCATTCTTAGGTTTCCTTTATTGTGCGCAAAATAGTTTTCCTCTTTACGTATCCCTATGTCCCTACGGTTCAATTATATGGTTCTTATTTTGGTACAATTCCCCACAATATTCCAGAATGTGCTGTTTTGTGACTAGATTCTTTTTTTTTTTCTTTTTTTTTTTTTCTTCTTCACATCCAGTGCAGAGTTGTAATAGGAGACAGATTTCCACCCACAAAGGCTCCAGATGTTAAAACATTTCCCAACATCGACTTAATACAGTGACGGCAACACCTCCCTCCCGCCCCTCCCAGTAGGGTTGGGATTGTACTGTATTCCCTACTGGTTTACCCTTCCCCCCAGTAAAGGGTAACATTTTCCCTGGGTGCAGAGGCTCCCTCATGGTCTCCCAGACTGAAGGACCTGTAAAAGGAAAAGACAAAGGTGTAATTAAATCTTACCTTGAACCTTAACTGACAGATCTGTGCATAAACAAAGAGCTCTTTTGCCTTTTTTAAGCAGTAGGTGCCACCTTAAAAAACAATTCTATGCCTAGATTTTCCCTTTTAAGTCTGTTAAGAAAAGAGCCCATTTATATCAGGTAAATTATTATTCATGAAACAACAATGCATGCTTTAAAGCTACACTGACAGTTCCACTATTGTGGCTAAGCTTAGATTTAAGATAAAAGCAGTCCTATATATTCTAAACAAGTGTTTCCATTTTTAGCACAAAATTATGAGGTAGTTATGACCTTGAGAAAGAATATTAAACATATCTGCTACTGATGTAACAATTTAATTTTAGGTGGATTAAACAAGATAGCCATACTGTCTCCTCAGTTCAAACTGAGAATAATGGCAAGTTTTATCACTTTGGATTCCTCTTCATTAGGCAGCGAAAACACCCTCATGTCAGAACTAAAATGCCCTCATTGATAAATACGTAAATGTTTGAAATTTGATTTGTTTTTAAATCCATTGTTCACATCAAAGATGTAATAATTCAAACATGATTTCTTATGTCACTGACATTGAAAAAATCTTTGGGTAACTTTTAAATAGTTGTCCATTCAACAATAAAACAGAATTATATGAGTTGATCCCATAATTTCAGTACAAAAATTCTACAGCTAGTATAAAATTATATAAAGACTGAATAAATAAACCTAATTCACACTCTTTTTTTGGGCGGTATAATCTTTTCACAGCCTCACACTGCCTAACACATAGGAAATTTGCTTTATACAGTGTGCACAGATAGCACACAAAGCAAGGTGATATAATAATATAACTATTCTAGAATGCACTACCACTGTTCTCAGTTGAAGTTGAATCATTCTCTGCACAGAAATAACAATTCTGAATTGGTGCACAAAACAGAACATTATGGCAATAATAGACATACCAGCCTCCCCAAAACATCAATCTCTACTGTAAAGTAGAGTTACAGATTAGCATAACACCCTTTACTCAGCGCAAAGATCATCTAGTATGTTGTTAGGACTATATTGGAATTCTCATGGCTAAAGTGTGTTAACAAACTTGCTTTCCTGTCCTACAGGAATATTCCTGATTAGACCACATCTGCCTTCTACTCATTCGTAAGACATAAGGGAGCCTGTGTCTTTAGTATTATGGCTTCAGGATCAATGTTCATCACTTTTCTTATTAAATTTGAATCGGCCCTTTGTTATACCTACACTTCCAACCTTAACTTGATACACTACCACGTGTATCATACACTCACTTTTCTTTCTTTCTCTCTCTGTAAAAATAAAATAAGAGAGTCAGACAAGCGCTTTTCCTACAGCTACCATTATTTAGGTACACTATCACGCCCTTTTTTTTTTTTCCTTCTTATAGGAAGGAAAGATACCTCATCCAGCATATCTGAAAAATTCTAGTCTGATGAATTAATTATACTTCATACAATGCAAACAGGGAGGAAGTCTGTTTTACAGCTCTGTCTAGCAAGGAGCATTTGTGTGCTTACCTCTAATTATGGGACTGCAGCTACAGTGCATGAGGTTAAACTCCATAGTAAGCTGCAAGGCGCTCTTTTAAGGGAAGAGGAAACTGGTCAGAGAAACGTCTCCAATTCTCATCCCCAACTTGATTTTTAAATCCATGAAGAATCTACGAATGAGAGGGGAGAAGTCAAGATAATCACTTAACAGAAGGTACATTACTTACTAGCAACATAGGAAGTAAGCCACAAACTGCTGGACTGTATGTCTGTCCATTTGAATTCTCCAATTTAATAATGAAATGCTACTAAGAAACAGAGGAAGTATCGTCTTTCTTAACGGAAATGCTTTTTCTTTTAAAGGTAACATATAGAATATAGCTACCCACACAAATTACTGTGCATATACATATCTATATGTATATTTTTAATAAGTAAGGTGACTTACAACCTAGAGCTAGGCCATTTCAGAATGCTAAACTTTTTATCAATTGACAGTCTATATATCTTAAGATAATTGTATTAACATTTCTTTTTTAAATGTGTACTGTGTTGTGGGAAGAAAGCTGAGCCAAAACTGCAGCCAGCATTTGACAGAATGAATACCTGTCAATTTCTAGCACAAATACAAAAGGATCCTGCGAGGGCTCCTTTTTTTTTTTTACTTGGGATTTTACTTGGGAGTAAGACAAATATCACTAAAAAGGAAGCTGTTAAAATCTTTTGTGTTTTGAAAAAACAGGGATCCACAGTCAGTGGCAGTCAAAAGCCAGTGAAACAGGGAAAAAAAATAAATCAACAGGTTTCAGTTTGGACCTTCCAACATAATAAATTAACTGAAAAATGAAGAAAATTAAATTATACTATCAAAAAGGTCTTAGTATATTAGCTCTGTAAATAGCAGGTTAAAAGGTAAACATTAGAAAGAACAAAAGCAGATTAAATGGCTCCTCCTCATACAAAATTATGCCAAGAGAGTCTAGTTTTGTTTTTCTTTTTTAAATTCAATGATACTGAATTGTGGAACAGTCTGTCATGAACAGATCCTCACATAAAAGGCAATGCCAAAGTTAAAGCTCACGGTACCGAGTTCACCCTCAACACAACATTCTCAGGCAGAGCTGTTCTGAAACAGGATGTAGCAATAATGACAATACAGTGTCACCAGTTAACTTACTGTGTTTCTCCCTGAAAGAGACCTTCCACAGGCAGGCTCACAGAGACTCACCGACTCTTTCCTAACCCAAACAGGTTAGCCAGCTGCCAAGAAGCTACTGAAAATCTAAGAATGTTCAGGTATGGCAAAAGGAACACTTTTTAAATTATCTTTCAGTAGAGTTTTAGCAAGTGAGCTTCAGCTACAGTCTTCAGATACCTTGCTTTTATAAAAAGTGATAAAATTCTTAGGCTATTAGATTAGATTTCAACACTGGCAGCTGGACAATCCATTTTTTCTTCCATTGTTCCTGAAAGGCATAATTATTGTTGGAAAAACATCTAACTGGACTACAGCAATCGTATATTCATGAAGAAGTAATCTAAAAACCGTGCATGCCGTCACTTGAAGAAAGCTTTGTCTCCCTTCTTGCATTGCAAAAAGACAAAAGAATACCCTTTAAAAAGCAAGGATGTCCTTATGCCAAATGACCAAGATTGTGTCTAGCTTGAAGGCATTAGATCCCACATGGATATAACTTGGAAAGAATCTGAAAAAAGGAGCCTAACTCACTGAAGCAAGTATTCAATGCTAAAGGACCAGGGCAGAAACACACGCTGAGGCTGCTTTGGACAATAACCACAGACAGCATCCTGAACTTTCTTTTAAGCTTTTAAGTATTTGCTGTTTCCTTTTGCTGATGCTACAATACCCGCAGCTGTGCATTTCCTGGACCTAATGTTCCTTCAAAAGGTACCAGTTATCTGAGAGGCTAACTGGGACAGTGAAATTTCTGTCTTTGCTTTTAAAGATAGGATACAAAAGTTCTAGCTTCTGTTCTAATGCTCACACAGGGCGTTACTTGAAGAAAAAGTGCCAATACTGACTCATGATCCTACTAAGTACTTAGGAATATGCTCCATTTTTGTTTTAAGAAGAGTATCATGAACTTCTGACATGTATCTGTCCAAAAACAGATTTCACTTTACAACTTATGAGGGGAGCAAGCCACACTGATGAACCATAGCAGCATCTGTTCATGAAACTGAAATTTATTTTCTTTCCCTTTTTTTTTTTCCTTAAATCTAAGACAGTAGTGCCAAAACAAAATAAATCACATTCTGGCTTCTCCCCCCCCCCCCCCCCCGCTAATTTTACACAAGGCAAACAGTCCTTTTGCTTAAATTCTATTGAGACTTTGTCTGTGGATATATTCTTGAAACTTGCTCATCCAAGAGGGATTCTGAGGAGGACTAAGCAATCCTGAAAACTTATTTTCAAGGGGAGTGAAAGAAACAGATCAGGATACTACTGGGATATTTTTCATTTGCAATTTTCTAGGTATTTCTCCAAAATAAAGTAGGTACCTTCATGGATAAAAAAGCCTTGAACCATAAAAATCTCGTTTTCTAGAAAAAAAGTGTTAAATGTGGTATAAACCACCCCTGTTCATCCAAATGCAGGCAAAACACAGTAGCATGGACATTATGAAAAGTTGTTTGAGGATGATTATCCCTTTAAATAAGATCTCAAGTGAACTTTTCAACGGTGTTAAAAAAATTTGGAATAACCCAAATGCATATAAGAAAATATCAATTAAAAAAAAACAACAGGATTTTAATGTTGTTTTGTCTGAAAATTTATGACCTTGCAAAAAATCCTCCATGACCACAAATACAGTAAGCGCTAACAATGGAAATAAAAAGCAAGGAAAAAACAGAGGATCCAAACCAACCACTGTAAGGATATACTGTTACATTAGAAACCTTACCTTACAGAACATGTCTCGGAGATCATCTTTTGGGCTAATCCACGATGCAACAGCATCACAAAAAAAAATAAAGTCCTATAAGATTAAACAATCACATAGGTTAGAAACCTCAATTTATAGGTCTGAAAAACAGCACTTGATCTTCATTCCACGAACTACTCAGGGTCTTTGATCCTAATTCACAACTGCTTTTGTTTTTATGTATCTATTTTCTATAGTTAATCCAGACCATAATGGTAAGCTATTGTACGCCTAAATGTTTAGAAACAGAAATAGCTGAGTGTAGGAATATCTTTGTTTAATTGTGTCTTTGATTAAATAAAACCACAGTTAAAAAAACCCAAACAACTCTCCCTTCCCACACCTCCCTTGCCTAACAATTCTTCCAGTACACATGCCAAGTTCAAGAACCAATCACCTTAATAACAAGTAACAAACTCAAGGCCACAGTCACAGCACACTCTCTCTCATGCATTTCCAGTTGGGGGAAAAAAGCTGTTGTATTTGTTTAAGCAGAGCCAGAAGTTTTTTCTGGGACACACAGGATATCTTATCTTTGAACCTTATCATACAGGTTCAAAACTAAAGCCACCCCAAAATCCCTATGCTTAGTTCATCTGCTGTCTCATATTACCTCCTACTACACCATTAAAGCACCTGTTTTTAATCACTAAGTTGATAATGCACATGTTTTTAGGTAGGAACTGAGGATAACAACTACAGAGGAGAGATGGGATAATGAAAAGAAACCTTAATTGTCACCTCCCCTTAAGCTATGTAAAAGAACAAATGGACAGCAGAAGAGGGAAATGCTACGTACAGAATAAGGTGTAAGTGAAATGAACTAAATATTTCAAAACAAGGTAGAAGCTCAATTCTTATGTTTCAGGAAGAAGAATTCCAGGCAGAGGAGAGGGAAAATCTTCTTAATTTTCCTCTTAGAAAATATTACATTGGTACAGCTTTACTTTGGAGGTGTGGAGACTAAAGAGCAAGTCATATTCTATTCTTCAGACGTACCATTTATTTTAAACAGATACATGTTCCTTGCCACATTGACTATTTAGGCAATATATCCAAAGTTGAAACAGAATCTTCCCTAACCAAGTTTTAAGAAGGAAAGGGTGGTTACTGTTATTGTTCTCTTTCTTGTTTTAAAAGCCTAGGTTTCATCTGGAAAATAGGTTTAAGTATGTCAACTTTTGCCTTATATTTTCATACAGATCCTGACCACAACCTGACAGAAGTATCAGAATAGTTATATTAGTAAAAGTTCATTATATAGATATTCTTTGTAATTAAAAGACAAAAACTGAATTCAACAATACTGTTCTTGTTTCCTTTGCTAGGTAATAATTGCTGAAGCATCATGATACATATCATTCACAACATAAACATTTTGGCCTCCCTGACCTTAAAATAAAGCTACTTCATGTACTACAGGGAAGCATGTCAAGCTAAACTTTTTCATACTCCATATACGGCTTTCACCTTAATTTCACTTAAGAAAAGCAGTTAAGATCTATTCATGTATCTTACTTGGACTACTCCGCTGGGGTTGACCGAGATCATGGTACATATCCCACGGAACGCTGAATCCTTTTCCTCATTGTCTCTTATGTTTCGCAGAGAGGTGCACCTAGCAAGTCGGAGAGCAAAACTTAGCTCACTCTATTAACTTTGTCTTCAATCAAGTCAGAACTAGATGACAGTATTTGATGGAATAAGTCACACTGATAAGATGATCTGAAACACTATTTTGAATGCTTAGAAAAACACTTGTTGCACAGAGTCTTTACTAGCATATATTCCCACTAAGCATCATCTCCAGAACCTTGTTCTCCTATTGCACTATATACAGTTAGAAAGTGTGACCTGTATTCCATTAAATACAAGAGAAACATGTATCTGAAATATTTATAGAAACTATCATTATTAGAAGCGGAACATATAATACTATCACAGTATGAATTATGTCAGATACCACTTACAGAACAGTTATTTAACTTTTACAGCAGCAAGCAAGCTATTTTATACATAACAGATCTATAAACATATATTCCTTACAGCAATTCAAGCCTCAGACTAAATTTTAAGAAAGTAATGCACGGTTTAAATTTTACAGTATATGCATGCATTGTATTATCATTCTGGTGGATTTTAAAATGCTCTTTCATAGTCAAGCTTTAACACAGCAAGCATGTGACAATCTTATCCCATGCATAAATTAGTCGTTAGCCACAACATAAAGAATACATGACGGTGCTACTAAAAACTCACAAACCTGATAGGACAAGATTAGTCACATGGTTGGCAATGATTAAGGATTGAGATTTTGTAACCAACTGAAAATATATCTAAAAGTGAGATAGAGAGAAGAAAGAAAGAAAGAGAGTGAAGAAAAATGAATTAAAAAAAAAGATTGAATAATACACACCAGGGTCTTATAAACTGCTGTAGCATGGGGGCCACCTCTTGAGGACAAACGTAACCAAGACGACCAATTGTTATTGCTAAGGTAACGCAATCACGGTTATACACCACCAAACGCCAACCAAGACATGAGCAAATGAGGGGGGAGGAGAAAAAATAAAGAAAAAACAACAAATAACTCAGAAACAGAAACCAACAGAATCTGTGTATGATAATAAACATAAGATTTCACCAGTGCTGTTTATTACCACCCCCTAAATAAGAGGCAGCAACATATATGGTATACTCTCCAGGGCAAAAGAAAAATTAAAGAAGTAAATGAGAGAACACCAAAAACACAATTTAAAATCCAAAGGCCTTCTGATGCAAGCAGTCATTCTGCCCTCTTCAGATTAATCTCTTACAGTAAATTTACCTACCACGTATTTTGGAATTTTTATTCAAATGTACTATTATGGGTATTCTTGATAAAAGGAATTAACCATTTTCAGTTTTACTGCCAAGTATTCTAAACGTTTTATTTTTTTCAATATACAGAATTCGAGATTTTAACAGATCTATTCTATCAATAAAAATACATTTATAAATACTTTTACATGGAAAATACTGTGGTCTATCTAAAAATGTTAAATAAATGAAACACTTCTCAAAGAGCACCAAATATTTGTCTTCTTCAAAATCTTATAGATAATTAATTTTCTACAGTCAGTTGCTGTGAGTCAGCAACCACTTTAAATTAAATTATTTAATCACAATATTTCTCCAGTTCACAAAAGGCTTCCTCATAGAAGTCGTATAGGAATCTGACTTCTGATATGGAGCCATAAGGATCAGGAAAAGCAAAATTACTTCATCACATGATTAGGTAGTTCAGTCCTTTGTTCTGAGGGACAGATTGAAGAAAATATCACGCAAATGTGTTTTAATGGTGTTTGCTCAACTCACAAAAGATTAATCTTTAGAAAAAGGAGAGGGTGGGGAATAATGTACCAGGATTACTTGAAGCAAAATACATGAATACTACTAAAATCCAGCAGATTTATATGAAGCAGAGAAAGGAAACCTATGTTCAAGGGACATACTATGCAACACTCTAATTAACAGGCATTTGTGAACAGTTTCATGAAACATGCAATAAAGCAGATGATGCTTTCTCCAATAAAAGTTTGGTGTAGGATATACTAGCAGTTTGAAACATACTAATTCCATGAAGTCTCCAGCGCACTAGTAATGTACTGGTTTTGCCCTGATGTTACGCAATTTCAATATGCGGTGTTTAAAATTTTTGGCAGATCTAGCTTAGAAAACTGCATTTGAAGGGCTACTTTCATTTGAAACTTTTGTCTGTTTTATCAGTTTTATCTGTAAATGCTGTCATCTACAGTCTGCACAAGGAATAGTAATCTCTCTCAAAGCTCAACTTTTTGGCATGTACTGGTTATTTTCTATGCAATTACTTTTACTTAGGATGGTCTTGTGTTACTATAGGAGAAATATTTTCATAGCTCATTGCATAGCAAGCTAAAGCAGAAAACAGTAATATTCTTGTATGTACTAGTGGCCTGCAGCACAATATCCCACAACAAACTTATTATAAGTACACCACACTCAACATTTATTTGCAGTTATGCAACCACATTTAAAGTAATTATTGAGGGGGGGGAAAAAAAAAAAAAAAAAAGAGGTCAGTGTTTGGATGCTTCCAAAAATTCTCTAACAGTGACGGAAGCAAACATTTAAGTACTGGATGCCTCTCAGTTACAGGTATTACATATCCATCCGTGCAGAGGCAGGGGGTAAGGGCAGAGGCAGGGGGAAAGAAAATTTATATTGCTATACTATTCCATAGTGTATTTCAGAACAAGTAGGTATTTGCTACAAAATTATATTTTCAAAAAGTAGCACCTATAATATGCCAGACAACTAGGTCATTTTTCCTTCAAGTTCACCTTCCATACTATACAGGGGTAGGGGTAAAGTAGCAGAGAACCTGCAGCTTCAAAGTTTAGAGAATACCACATGAAAATATGCATTGAAAATCTCTCTCCAATTTACCTCTTGCTTGGCTCAAAAAAATACAACTGTACCACTGAATTTGCATAATTTTCAATCATGTCAGGTGTAATGACCAAACCACTATTTTCTTACAAGACAATTTTCAAACAGGAAAAAGAACACAAGAAAAAACGTTTTCAATTAGTAAAATAGTAAACTAGAAACCTGTCAAACTATTAATAAAGTTTTGCTATTTTTGCATATCAAAGTATGGAAGGTGCTCTTCATACCAGAACGTGCCCTCTATAAATGCAAAAGAAACAAGCCTCAGAAATTCCGATTCAGTAAGGCATTTTGGGATTGCACCCAATTTGGAAGGTAAAGCTGTGGGCCATAACATAAAACGTGCGTGCCATTATTAGAATTCTTTTCAGTAACTTATTATCAAGTGACCAGGTAATCGAAGTTATACGTAATTTCAGTTATGTTGTGGTAAAACTGCCATCACAGATCTAGATTTTTGTGCATGATATTACAAGTTTATCTCTAATAAAAGTGCATGTTTTATAAATTCAAAGAGTTCATTATTTGTTTTTTATATGCCAATTACATTTTTTTCAAACACTAGACATATATATACAGTACACATGTGTAAGGACATGCATATACTAAAATCAGCGTGAACCAAGTCTTTAAGTGTTACTGCATACATTTGTCATATTCAATACATAAATAAAACTGGAAGATTACTTAATCAAACAGATGATAAATAGATATAATAAATGTTATAAAAGTAAGAAAGCAATAACTTTAAGAATCTAGATATATGATAGGTGGTTTGCTGCAAGACTGAGACTTGTAAGAGCTTCTGCAAAACAGAGTTGCTTTTGCTTATAAAAGCCAAATATATAACAATAAAATCAGTTCTGGTGTGGTTCCCCTATGCAATTTTTTAAATTATTTTAAAAATCTCTAATACCCTTCACCACGTATGGTTCAATTTTTGGGTACCTGTGTTCTCTAACAACGTCTTTGGTGTGTTGGGTCTGTTAATTATTTCTACAAGCTGGTGCAACACCATTGGAATATAAGGCTGCATCTCTATACCTGAAACAGCCAAAAAAAAAAAAGATTCAGAAGAAAATGACCATTATTAATATGCATAATCTAAATACATCAGGTACATTGAACATACTAATAAGGACAAGAATCTCAAATTTAATTTAAATTTTAACATGAAAGTATCCTAAAAAGCCCCCAAAACCACCCAAACAAACATGCTAAATGTGCAGAAATTCAAAGAAAAAAATATGTCTTACCCATTTGGATGGAGATTTCTCCAATTGCCCAGGTGGCATTGTTACACACAGAAATGAATTCGGGGTTTAGGTTGGTTCCCAAAATTGGCATGAAATCAGCTACAAAGAACAACATTTTAAAATCTCATCACACAATACAACCATCTTGTCCCATTACTGTAAAAGCAGGGGGAAACGGGGTGGGAAGAAGTTTTTTTTAAAAAAATAATTATGTAAACCTATTTAAGAGTGTTACACATGAATTAACAAGAGCTATATTTCTGGTATATATCAGATTAACCTGGATTTTAGAACCTAAGCAGATCAATGCAAATCTTTTCAAATTATGATTTTAAAATGTTTCTAATAGGCTTTATCTTTACATAACTCTAGAATCCTTTTTCTCCCCTTCCCTCACTGGAGCACAGCGAACAGAGGGGAAGAGAGGAGAAGAAAAAAAGGCAGCTACAAGTACTTGCAGTTTTATAATATATTTGAACAATCCTTAAATCACCCAGATAGCTATGTATTCAGCTATGCTTAAAAACAAAAGGAGCCTAGAAGGCAATCACATCATTGATCAAATTTTAACAAAAAAACTAGTCACAAAGATAGATGATAATATCCGCCAAATAAATTTTAAATTCCAAGCCTATCCAAGCATTCATTTGGCAAGCTAAGTGTATCTCAATACTATCTGTGGGAAGAGACAGCAAATACCACGGAAGTGGGTAACTGATGCTATTTCCCTACTGAAATTAAAAACAAAGCAAAAACCCAAACCAAAACATACCCTATTGCCAAGTTTTCTGTTTTGTTTTTATAGATACATTTTTTATATATATATTCATACATACAATGTATTTTATAAATATAAAAAATAATATAAATATTTTTATATCTATAACATTTATTTAACAACAGATTCTAGAAAACAAACAAAAAAAAAGCTATAAATTCAAGAATTTACCAAAGCAAGCACCTATTCTAATTGAAGTCCAAGTTCATCTGTTTTGCTGTACTCCAGCACAACAGGTAGCTTGTTACATTATAAAAATCAAGGACAAAAATTAATTTTTGCATTGTCTACAAAAATAAGAACACATCTTTTAAACACACAATTAGAAGGACAAAAGACTAGAGACCCTTGCTGATAAAGGAAAATGAAAACTTACAACACTATGAAAAGGCAACCCACACAATAGGGAGCTTAATAATGGCCAAACGAGCCTCTTACCGGTTTGTAAAACAAGTTAATTGTTTAATATGTGAAAGAAACATACCGATGCAAGGCTTAACATGCTGAAAACACGCCTTTGTCAGATCACCTAACAATGCAAAAGAACTCTGCCGTACCTCGGGCATTTTATCCTGAAGAGAGGAAGAAAAAAAGAAAAGACAATTCTAGAAGTATTTCTCATTCTCTTAAGAAAGAAAACCTTTGGATCAAACAGGTTACTTATCTCACCTGCATGCATTGGTACATTAACGTCAGGATATTGCTGCGAGCCACTAGCTGTTCAATGTTGCCTCCAAGTCCTTCAGCTAAACCACTGAGTAAATCAAGAGCCACAATCATGAAATCTTTATCTGGAGCTTCATATTGGTCTGGCTGAGCATTATGCAACTGCAACAAATAAGTACACATTTTCAACATGAGTATTAGATGTTCTCAGGGGCATGCATAAAAGAAAAGTTTCAGAACTGCAGCTTCATTTAGATATTCATCAGTGGTTATACTACAAATCTCCCTGCAAACCCATAACTTTACATAGTTAAGACATTGGTTTAAGGAGATATTCTGAAAACATCGAAATAGCAATAGAAAAATACCATGGCTTGTGCAAGGGTCTTCTGCACCAGATGTACACAACGCTGGTACACAGGTTCACAGTATGGAAGAAAGCCAGATTGCAAGGCAGTAGCAACTGACGACAGGCACTGGAATTAGAAGTGAAAGAGAGAAAACAGTCACTACCTTTCCACACATCTCTGAAATGCCTTTTACTTGGTAGGGGAAAATTAATAGCACTTTAAGTACACCCACATGTAACTGATTAAGAAAACACAACCTAGAAAGGCAGTACCATTAGCTGAACCAAGGCAACTATCAGCAAGTTGTTACTCTCTCCTATGCACGCCAGTTGAGAAAATTTCTCAGCAGCAGCAGTATCTTCTTAGAGGTAATCAAGAAAGTGCATACAAAACCAGTTACAATAGTTCAGCCAGCACTGAGACTAAGCTTCAGTATTTTGACCATGGACAAGCCCTAACATTACCGAAGTGTTACAGAACTAGTTTTTCTAGAGGTGCTTTCCTGCTTCACTCTTGGACAGTACAGAGAACAGACTACATGGTCTGGTTCATACCTTCAGCTTGCCTGACAATAGAGATGAAGGGAGAGCAAGGAGAAAGAAGACAAGAATAAAAGTAGGATAGAATTTTTTTTTTCTAAAAGAATCCCAAAGAAACCACTCCAGAATGGCAGAAAAAGAAATCTAAAAGATTCCCGCTAAACCTAATGATATTTCCTCTGTCAAAAATTTTCTTACTACAGTCAGAATAATTTCTCCATAATGGGAAATACCTAACACTGTCAGCTTTTACAGTCATACATCCTAATAGGAGCATCTTTAGTAGAAAGTGTAATTCCTAAAATAAGTTGATAAAAAAATATTGATATTTTAACATTTACCTCTAATAAAGGGAAGAGATCTTTATCTTCATCCTTCAACATGTTCCACTTCTGGATTAATGGAGGCATTAGCATCTGAATATATTCCTGTTTAGGAGGAAAATCCATCAACTGCTGAAACACTTCACTAGACACTATTTTATTTCATAGCTAGAAAGTTGACATATTAAGAATTGATAAATATTCTACTTTTTCAGCAAAACCCCCCTGATGTACAGTAATTCAGTCATTGTTGCAATACATAGAAACAGTTTAGTATTAGAATTTACAATTTGTGCCTTAACATTTTTTGCTGAAGCACATTAAGTACCTTTGCAGAGTGAATCTTTTCCTTCAAGTTTTGTTTCAGTCTACCTGCTTGGGTTGTTACAAATCTAAATGACTGCCTCAGGGTCTATGGAAAATGTTCTCACTAGCAATGAAATCTGACTGTGCATCTGCCACCTGCTTTTCTAAACCATTTCCCATTGCCCTGATGTTGAACCTATCGCCCCAATTCTTCACTTCCTCACTTGAGGAAACTTCTTCCTCAAGCAAGTAACCATGCATGAATAAAGTATTCTCCTATCCCTCCAGAAGGATGCACTTACCCCTTCTGTATAAAGCTGTTTCATCTTCCCTGCCACTGCACAGCCACAAGGACATTGAGCAACACATCCCTATAGTGCTGATGCTCCCACAAGGTATCTGAAGAGCCAACAGGTGCTCACAGCTAATGCTATGTCCAAAGATACGAAATAAGCGACTGAAGAAAGTCCCACCATCACCAGGAGCTCCCATTTAGCTTCCTTCTGGTACTGTCAAATGTCAAGGTAGCAGGTCTCTCTCAGACAAGAGAGAGACTGAAAAAGAGGTCCTTTGATGGTGTGGGGTCCTGGATGGCAAATAAAATGCCATGGAAACAACTCAACTTTTTTTCATTCTAGAGTATCTATGTCATGTGAAGCACTATACAGAAAGGAAATAAATTTCATTAACTTTCATAAGAAGATGCCCACACAGAACATGTATGCATATTCTATTAATTAATATACACACAGCAAAAAAACCCAAACAGTATATTTGCCTGGGTGTCGTCTGTGCTTTGTCCAAAGGATTCTGTGTTTTCACGTATAAAATGAATGCCTGTCTCACTCTCTGATAAAGCAATTTCTAGTGATTATGTGCTCCAATACACTGGAAAGAGACACACAGAATATTTGCGTAGTGGGCAAGTTACATGCAGTCTACGTATTTCACCTGAAAATATTCAGCATGATCAAAACCTACATAGAAATATCAGCATTTCTGTATTATAACATGTAAAGAACACTACAAAAAAACCCACTGAACCAGTTTTTCAATTATGATGAGCACTTCTAGAGAATATAAAGTATACTCACAGGTTTATTTAGATGATGTCCTACAGAATCTGCTAGAGTACCTATAGCATCATAAAGAATGAGCAGGTTTTTATGCTGGTATTTACTAAATGCGAAGACCAAAGTGTCAAGTATATATGCAAGATAAGGAACAAGCTCTGTACAAGCCTCCTCTTCTAGAGTAGCAAAGGCACTGAGGGACAAAAAAACATGTCAGTTGGTATCTTGGAAAAAACAAAACAAGACGACCCCAAAAAGCACACCGCCCCCGCCAAGTCATTTCTATTTAAACATAAAACTGTATTCAGTCCTCAAGATATGTCCAAGATATGTTTTCAAAATGGTATTACTGACATAATCTCAACCTATTTTGATTGAACACGTAAGAATTCAGCTCTTACACTGTGATGAACAAAACTTTAAAATTTTGTTTTAAAATATTGCCATGAAACCTGTGATGTATATGCAGAAAGCCCCCGCTGAGAAAAGCATTACTGTACATGAGTTACAATACACTAACTGAAATAGTAGAAATCATAACAAACGCTGTTTACTTAAGTTAAAAATGGCCCACTATCTTTACGTATGCTGTAGTTGCACGTAGAAGCCCTAGTGCTATTGTGCCAACATCACCCTGTACTCTCAGCAGTTCACTACATAGAAAAACAGGTACAGAAAGAAATGGAAAACTAAAAGCAAAGACAGGGGATGAAGAATCCTGGCTAGTCTTCATCAAAGCACACACCACAGCATCATGGAAACTTTTCAGGTTGTCTGTCAAGTGTTTGAACGATAGCATTAAAAAAACCCACCCAAACCAAACACACACACCCTCCCCACCCCGAGATTTGCTGCTTCAGAGAAACCTTAAGGAAAGGAAAAATTATGAGCTATTGAAGATTTACTGGCCTAGCTTGTGTCAACAAGATTATTATTAGCCTGTCCCTGTACTAAAAATGCATGCATCACCGCTTGAGGTGAACAATTCCCTACTAGCATGCTACCAAATACAGAAATTACTTTTTCCTAACACAATGCAACTGTGAACACTAAGTGGCTAGCATTCTTATTTTATTTATTTATTATATTATTATGAAGTCTTCTTTCAGAAAGGCATACAATGTAGGCAGGAAAACATGTTTCAGTAAAATATGTTTTCGGGTGTCACCAACTGAAGGAGCAGTTTCTCGATAGTAAAGAAATGAACATTAAAGCATCTGCTATGACACAGAAGTTAGTGATAAAAACACAGTATCCTATGACTAATTTTTAATTTGGTAGACATTAACTATCTGTGCAACTATTCACTGTAGGGATGCAGCTTTTTGCTCTTCCCCAAGAGGGATCGTTGTATATTCTTGCAATTTAGAAAACTGGGAAGCATTTTTTGACTCGTAACTGCTCTCCATTTTCCTTAAAGTGGATTTTTCCAGACAGTTTTTTTTTCACTGCAACAGCAATTTTAATGAATCTCTGCTCTAAAGAAAGCATTTCAAAACATGCTATAAACATTACATTGAACTTCAAATAAAAAAAATAAATCAGGTGCATTGCTTTTTAAAATATTTCTATTTTGTCTCTTATTACAGTTTCCACTGCCCATTGCACCTCATTCATAAGCACTACATGAGGTTATTTAACAACCGCAACACAGCTGTGTTCAACTGCAAGCACATTTCAACCATGTTTTGGACAAGCAAAGTATGAACAGAATCTAACTCTGCTTTATGAAGAAACCTTCTTGGCAGTCGGCTGTATACACTCCCGCCCCACACAAACTGACTTGTAAAAGCTTCATTTTATGAGGTTCCTGCACTAGAGGTGCGCCCATTCCCAATCTGTTAGTGGTGTGTCCATTAATGGAGCTGCGGTTTTTTGGTTTTTTTTAAACGTCAGCAGACAAGGGAATCTTATCTCTCAGGATCTCCCTTCAAGAAAAAGAGAATATCCCTTGGAATAATCATAGCCCAAATGTTTTGGTAATCCTGAGCTAAATATAAACAACATCAGTGATGCAACGACAGGGCAGTTTTCCACTGCAACCAGTATTGACCTTGTTCACAGGCATATTAAAAAAAGCCAGATTTCTGGTGAATGAAACATCATATATTTTCAATATATGATGTCACAGATAATTTATTTTACTACAATAAGTTATTTAGCTTGGTGACTCATATACTCTGAAAACAAACTAGAAGAGAGAAATACAAATTAAGTTTTTTCAGGTTACTGCAACTCAGAGTAATTTGTGACTACTTCAGAAGAAGATGCATCTACTCCAATTTGAGAGAGAAAGAAATACATGAACAGCTAGAAATGGAATCATACATTCATTGATAAAGGCATTAAAATAGTTCCCCATGAAAAAGCATTGTCATGAATACTGCTTTTTGCTTAAGCTTTGGCTTACCTGCAGGCAGCTTCTTGTACTCTCTTGTTGCTATCCAGGATACGCTTTAGCAACTCAGTCATTAATGGCTTCAAGTATGTGTCTGGGGGTTGACTAACTACCCAGTGTGCATAGCGACTAAGAGTCCAGCATGTAATGGAGCGCACGAGAGCCTTTTTGTCAGACAGGCACTGAATAAGGTGAGGGATCAGCTCAGGAAGATATGGAATCATACCCTGCATGCAGCCTAGAAGGAAAAATACAGCTATTGCAGTACCAGAATTAACAAAAAGTTTCTACGTGTTCTGCTTCCTAGAAGAGACGTATTTTCATTCTCCATCACGCAGGAATACATTTTAACAATATACAGTGCAAGTCTACCTAATTTATATTAAGTCCTAAAAAGAAACCTTACATAAACAATAATTAAAATCCCCAGTTAAACTTACATTCATTTCAACTACATTTCTGCTTCAGTGCTTCCCTAATCTCCAGAAACTTCACTTTAATAAATGGAGTATGGCAAGTACATCCAAATAAAATGAGTTTATAAAACTTGGAGGTCCTATGTTGGTCTACTCAGAGTAATCAAGACAACAAGCAGAGAAAGACTTGGTCTTGACAACAAATCATCACATCATTAAAAAGGATTCCTTAAGAAATTTAAATTTCCTCTTGTTTTCTCCTAACACCATACAAATAACAACCAGCAATAAAACCTACATGCTTCAAATCAGTACAGGCAGTAATAGACCAAGATTTGCTAGAAGTACTAACTTTACCTTGCTTGTCTTGAAATCAAAAGCAACAAAAACTTTTTCTAACATAGAAAAAAGTATGTTAACTAGGCACTGTGGGAAAAGAAAGATAATCCATGCATGGACCCAAATGTATTCCTTCAGCTTGCAAAAGGGACAGAGATACTGGAAATGCAGGCAAAACGCCAAGCAAGACTGTGAGTAACTACAAAGGAAATGAAGTTATCGTATTTAAATTGGAGAACTATCCACAAAAAGCAGCTCGGGGCACTAAAAGTCGACGGAGTGGTCTTCTCTGTTTCTGAAAATGCTTGAATGAAATGTAAAGCTCAAATTTATTAAATATTCCTCTTCTGTGAAATCAAGGTAGTACTTCATGAGAGACCAATAAATATGTGCTGCAGAGTTAAGAAGGGGAGGAATAAGAGAAGTTATCTAAGCTATTTAGTATCCCAAAGATGCATAGATTTGAAAATGAAAAATTAAATAACTGCAGTCACCAATCAGTAGATGTAGACATCAATCACCGAAAGTAAAACAGCTAAGGATATATATTACTTTGCATAAGTAAATTCACCTAGAAGGAATCACAGAGCTGCTTCAGAACAATCAAAAATTCAGCAACCTGATATGCACTGTTGCCTTACCTTCAGCAATTGCTCCAAGAACAAGGATACCAGATTCTTTAACTACCCACTCGGGATGGAAGAGCAATTCCTTCAAAAGGGGCAAGATGTGTGGCAGAAGTTCATCACGAAATACATTGGCTAGGACATCCAGAGCAGCAGCAGAACATTTTCCTAAGGGGAATTAACAGTGTTAATCTCTGCTTATTATACCAGTAGCTGTAGTTAGACAATATAATCTTCATTTTAACTTCGAGCTGCCAGGAGTCTCAGGGCCTTGGGAGGAAAGATACTTCCATTTCATTACAATACATGGTGATCCACTGTGCTCCAGTGCAATGCCACAGCTCTTAGAAAGACAGTTTTGCATCACTTAAAGCCACTGAAAGGACTTACACATTGGGGATATTAAAACACTCACTGACAGGAACCATACCATTAAATTACAACTTATATACACTAGAAGATTTGAGATTGGCATAACACTAAGGAAGATGGAAGGTAACATATCAGAGAAACTAAGGAGAAATGGCCTAAAAATACTAGCATTTAATTCAAAAGAAAATGCTCAAACATGATCCATGTCTCAAAGTAAAAAGGCAAAGTCATCCAACTCTAGAGACTGAACAGAATTATTAAGCTGCCACCAGCCACCAATGCGTAACAGCTTTTTATTTTTTAAACTGAAATTAAAGAGGTGATAGAATTTTAATTCTACAAGATAATAAAAATAATTTTTTAAGTAAGTCCAAAAGTTCTGTTGAATTGCAGACAGTTAATGTTTGTAGCTCGATCTACCATATTCAAAATAAGAAATAAACTTATGGATGGGTAGCTTTTGCCAATACAGTTACACAGTTAAAGTGTCATCTGAGAGACTCCTCCCCCTCTCCCCCGGCTCTACCTCATCCACAAATTATGTCAGCGGATAGTTCTTTTTGTATTCAAAAGCAAAGCCTCCATATTCCTATACAGAAAGTCCTCTTTTTACTGTGGTTCTTGTATTATGCAAGTAGCTCTATTTTAAAACATTTAACACATTACTTTGACATACTTAAATTCCAGTCAGAAATAGCATCATCATCATCAAGTTCATCGTCATCATCGTCATCATCTTCAATACCATCTTCCTCATGTTGCTGAGCCACCGTCCGCGAACGATGAAAACGAGGTCTTATGTCCTGTTCACTATCTGGAATAGCTTCGTCTTCTTCAACATCCCCCTGTCATCAAAATGTTTTGTCAGATAAACCAGACCAATTATATTGCTCAAGGAAGTTAAGAATGTAGTTTTAGTTCAAGATTTTATAAGCAGATAAGAGATTCGCATCTCACTTGTGCTGCCTAGCTAATTAAAAAAAACATTGTTTCTGCATTCTGCTGATGCATTTACCAAAAAAAGTGACAAAAAAATAGAAGCAAGAGAGTTAAGTTCATGCACCAAGTATCCTTTTTGTTAAGAAATTACTCTTGATAGGAATGAAATAGAAAGAAGTGACAGAGAAATTTTGGTACACACACATATTCTAAAACGTAGTGATAGAAAACGCCATGTTTTCAAATCTAGAAGGCATTAGAATTAATTCTGAACATTTTTTTTAGGCTGCATTGTTGCAGCAGTTCATGGGTAATAGTATACCAGCTACACTCAAGTTGGGTGACAGGGGAAAGGGGAAAAGCAGGAAAACGCACAGATCATTTTCCAACAGACATGGCAGCAGCTGCATTTACTATTTGGAACAGCATACCATTCTGATCAGAATCATTCTGATTCATAGGTCAGAAGCTAACCAGATATTCTTACAGAGTAAAAGAAACTGATGCTCACCTTCAAAAGAATTATATCGATCTCTGAATATTTCATACCATTTACCAGCACAGGTATCAGCCTACAATGAAATATTGATACATGTCAAAATAACACAAAAAAAAAATGCAAGCCAGTTTTCAGTTACCTAGGCCATAATTTTGGTTGTAAGCCTCACCCCCTCATCCCAAAAAAACCCACAAACCCTGAGCCTCATAACAAAAGCAAGTAACTAAGCCATGCTCCATGTCATAAGGTTCATCAGTACTTTGTAATTGGAAAAAGAGTTAATTTCAAATTACAAAATTTTAACTAGAGGTAGCCAGACGGCACAACTGAGTTTTAAACTTTAAAAAAACCCATATATTCTTCCATATGATGAATTTATTCTGAAGCACCTTTCAGAAATTAAGTCTAAAGGTTTTCAGTTAAAATTCAAACTCTTATAATGCACATCATAAATAAGTTGGCTCTCACCAATAGTACTTGTCACTTTATTTGTGGCTGAAGACTCTACCTCACCACTCTTAAAGATGGGAGCCTAACTACATTAAGCCGTCCTATCCTTTTGTGATTACTTCAATACGACAAGTCCCCAACATTGCAGAGATCTCAAATAACCTGTATCAGGATTTATTTAGTTATTAAGATGGTTATTGCTGTGGGACTCCAACTGTACAGATGTATAGCTACAAAATGTACCAAGGTAGAAAAGTCCAATACTTCACATAAAACCACATTCTCCACAAAAAAAAAAATTCGATAAAAATAGGTATTATAAGCCAAATCAAGCAAATAACGACCACGTACTGATCCAGCACCAGTGACAGACTCAATTTCTCTATATTCTGCAGCTGAGGAGTATAGTTTTTGAAGGTACCAGGCCAGCAGTAACATTCACACATTGCAATGGCACATTACCTTCTGAACTTTCAATGAAGAAATAGTAAGCATATACATTATCACCAATTCATTGGCATTTCTGCAGCATACTTCATGAAGTATGCAGGAGCTATGTATTTTATAAGAAAGCGAAATGGAACAAGATGTTAGATACTTCACGAACAGGTCTTTAGAATACCTTGTCCCACTTTTAATTTAATATAATATAATTTTAAGATTTTAATCAAATATTGAAAAACCTAAATAGTTCCCTAATCAAACAGGACTCACCAACAAATAAGTTGCTTTCAACAAACATGACACTGAGAGATCACGAGAGAAATGTAATGTTACTCTTTTTGGTTTGTTTTGTTTTTTTCTAGACACTTTAAAGCTTTTTTTAAAAAAAAAAAATAAAAATACGATGTTGCAGTGTCAATGTTCATGTAGGCCAAAAGAGGTTTAACAGTAATAGTTATTAACTAGCAGTTAATAACTACTGTTATGTGTGTTGGGAAGCAGGTGGGTAGACTCAATAATTGTGCTATCATTCTTTTGCCCATTGAGCTACAAGACTAGCAATTAAGTAAAAACATTTTAAAACTTAAAAATTATTTCTCATAACATTGGTTCTCCTTTTTTCAACTCCTATTCCTCCACTGCTACAGTAGGTGTTTTAATCTCAATTCTCTGCTTTCTAATTGTTTACGAAAACTGAAATTTTGCTGATTTTTTTAATTGCTTCACACTTGTAATGCTGAGAAAAATTAATCTCTTCTGTCTGTGATTCTGTTTGTCCACTCAAGATCTTGAGAGAACTGCCCCAGTAATTTCAAAAAACTTCCATATGTATATATAAAAATAAAGAGTACTCATTTGCTGGGAACACTGAAGAATTCATTTTGTATTGCAAAAGACTTCAGATTACTCTGGAAAAAATGTTACAAGCACTGTTGCAGACACGCAGATGTTTACTTCTCAAACACCAATATTCATTCCCATTCAATCAAAGATCTACACTTTGATGCACAGGATAACTTTTTGAAACACATCAAAAATAGTTTTTGAAACTTAAACTACTATTAGGCTGCAGAAGTATGAAGGAACACATTGTATATGCTTTCTTCAAGTCTAAATTGCAATAGCAATTGATTATAAAATTAATTCCTAAATCCAAGTGATATTACGATGTTTCATTATGTTCTTTATAAAACAGGGAACCCTTTGCATGACTATGCACATAGAAGCATTGCACAGAGATGCTTACATCAGCAGTAGTCAATATAACATATTCATGGTACACCACATATTATAGGTTATGCCATGTGGAAATGTTTGTTTGCGCTTAAGTGCATGTTAACACATATTTGCATTCATGTGAAGCTTAACAGCCTATTAAGCTTGAGGTAAACCACCACAGGGACACAGTTTAGGTTGCTTCTGGAGGTCACTGGGCCAGAAATCCTCAGAATTCTTTTCAATAAGCTCTGTGCTACAGCCATTTCTACTATGCACAAGAATTAACTACAGGAAAATTCTCCTAAGCATACTGCAAGCTAGATACAGTTTCTATAAGAGTAACCAGGAACAACTCAACTGAAGTTTAAAGTTGACTATTTTAAAGTAAATAGGAGGTGTAATTCTTAATACTTACTTAGTAAGATGACGACATAATACATCTTTACAAATTGGCTGTTCAGCCAAAGTCAGCCAAAACTCGCAAGCCTCCAAGGCCACATTTTCGTCATGGTCCTGGGTCCTTTGAAGCATGTACTACACAATATAAAAATAAATTACTTGTGTAAGATAGAAGTTTTAAGTGTCCAGAAAAAGCTACTGACATTGCAAAGGGTGTTTGCAAAACCAGACTATACTACCATAGCATTTTTGTTTCGTTGGGGCAAGACCAAGAAACTGACATAAAAGACTACTTCGGGGTATTGTGAGAATAAGCTAAAAGACTGTATTCTTAATGCCAGATGACTCTGATTCCATATTTCTTCATTGCTTAAGTGAGAACATTATTACCAAGAAACTGCAGAAACCCAAGATAATAAAAAGAAGTTTCCTGTGAATAGATTTTTTTTTTATTATTTTTTATTCCCCCTTTGAACTTTTGAATAAAAAGTTACAACTATACTCTTAATAAGATTAAATACTTTTTATTTCCAGTAACATAAAAAAGCTTTCCTTCCAAATCTTGATTACCTGACAGGATGTAATTGAGTAGAACCCATAATAGGGTAAAAAAAAAAAAATTCAGTATCAATTCTTTAAGCTTCCTATTGAAATTTAATCCTCCTTCAACCAAAAAAGAATGAAATACCTACATAAACAAAAAGCCTACTGCTACATTAGTTTCTTGTACACAACCGCGGTAACAATTTAGGGAAGACTCTTGCAACTTCCAAAATAGTAATTTCTGCATTTTTTCCATGACAGCTTTTATTTCTGAAGCAGTTGGTTCTTCCATTCATTTTAGAAAACCTCAAAGTCCATGCAGCTACCTTTCCTCATATGTGGATTTATAGCAAAAGAAATCCCTCTTCAGTTGCTTCAGAATACCAATTTATTCTCAAAATTAAATAGAGTAGAGGGACCTTTATTATCCTTATGCATTTCAGGGATGCAAGACTTGCCATGAATGGCACCCCTTCCTACAGAATCGCACTAACTTGCAAGCTTTTCCTAAAGGTTCACTATTGCGATTAAGACCTTGCAGTAACAGAAATACTGCTCTATTCTGAAATTTCAACAGATTGCAGCTTGGAAAAGTTGAAAAATGTCCTAATCATTGCAAGTAAAGCTTCCTTAATGCATCTTAAATTAAGAGATTAGGCACTTTTGCCCAGAGGGTTTGAAAATCCACTGTTTTGTTGTGGATTTGTTATTTGTCAGGAAGACAAAACCAGAATGACAAAAGTAATCTGTTCAAAGTTGGCCCTCACACTGTCATTTCCTCTTCAAGTATCTTCTGTAAGTATTATACTATATGCTGCATGAAGTTAGATAGCAGTAGACTGAAAAGCCTACATATTCAGTGGTGTAAGATAGCCATATATGCAGCCCGGAAATCATAGCAAGAACAGTGGCCCTAGTAATAAAGCAAAATGTGGGAACGGTATTTGAAGTATTTTTGTTTGTTTGTTTGAATATTATCATGCCAAATTTTAATAAGTACTTTCAATGATAAACTATAAAGTTCTACTGACTTTAGGCAATGCAAATAGTTGCTTTGTCACAATAACTTACAAAATAGCATATGAAGATTAGTCAGTACAGTTTTGTGTACTCTGTAATTTTTTGTTAGTCTTGTTAAGTCAAACCATGAAAAAAAGAATAGTGGGATACACAAAGCATTAAGAAGAACGCATCCTTTGAGCAGGAACAGACAAGTCTTTATCTGAAGAAAGCAACAGGATGCAAAACTCATGATTTTTACTGAGAAAGGTCTTAGGAGTCATGTGCTTGGACAAATATGCTCTGTGAGCATACAAATGCAATTTAATAATTGGAATGAAAGGTTGGTCTGCTCCCAATATATCCTGTTATCAAGTTCTCAGATGAAAAAAAAAAAAAAAAAAGGAAAAAACATTTGCTTCTGCTCACCTGGAAGTGAATGCTCAAAAACCCCAATGAAATCCAAACTCAGCCATTCCTGTATGCTACAGGGATTTGGCAAGAAAGTTTAAACCTGTCTGCTTCAAAAGCATGATGCCCACCACGACCTTCTTATAATCACTACTGGATCATTAATATTAACTACTTTAAAAGTGATTCTCCATAAGCATAAAGAACATCATACAGGTATGAGTTTCTCTCTGAAGACTTTCTTCACTTGGAACAGCCGTCAGCAGCAGCATTCAGCTTGGAGGCATTAAAGCCTCAAAGGTGCAAAACCTGACTCATTTCAATGCTGAACAATAGTCAGTTCTCAGATATTACATTTGTATATACCAGTATGCATAGAAGTTCTTCACCATGAGGGTGGTGAGACACTGGAACAGGTTGCCCGGAGAGGTGGTGGAAGCCCCATCCCTGGAAGTTTTTAAGGCCAGGCTGGATGGGGCCCTGAGCAACCTGATCTAGTGGGAGATGTCCCTGCCCATGGCAGGGGGGTTGGAACTAGATGATCTTTAAGGTCCCTTCCAACCCTAACAATTCTATGATTCTATTACTCTATTAACTTGGGAAATCAGTAACAGTAGTCCCAAAACTGGAAAAAAAAAGGTCATCTAAACTTTCTGGTACAGAAGAGAAAATCACTACTACTGCCTTTTGTAGAGAGGAAGCCTAGTAATAGTTTTCCCAACAGAAGAATACCAGATACAATGAGAATACAATCTCAAATCTTTTTCTGGTTGGTGACATCATTTCTGCCTACATAGTGCTGAAGTTCCTTACTAAACTTAGGAGGGTGAAAAGCCAGAGAAGTTGACACTTATTGACAATATAACCTCCAAAATTTCACTCTGTTTCAAAAAAGTCTCTCCCAACCAACCAAAGAAAATCCCACATCCAAGTAGTAACAATTCTTGCTTGTCCTGTGCTGTATGAGAACATGTCTGCCAAGGCTGGTGTCATGGAATTCCAGACAACATATAGGAAGACTAGATAGCAGGTCAAGGCTGTCAAGAGTCACCTCAGTTTTACCTATCTCTAATGCCTGTGTTTGGGAGCAAAAAAAACTTAACACCTTCTTTGTTTTGTCTGGACATAGTCTTTATGGAATTTGACACTGGGTTGTGACTCACTTGTCCACAAGAAATCTGCATGAGAAACATTATGATCTTGGCTATATTTCCAGTCTGGCAAGTGGCATATGTAAATGCTACTTAGAAGCTGTCAGTATTTCCCAGAAACGTGGAAATTACTCACAGCCCAAGCAGTTGAGCAGACAAAAAAACAGAGCTGAATGGTCCTCTGGTAGACAAGTCTGCACTAATCTAGAACGGCAAAGAAACTGTCATCAAATGACATTAACCTCTATAACGGAATGCCACGGGAAGCAACATCGTTAGTAGCTCAAAAAGCATCTCAGCTATATAAAATAACATGCCTTATCATTGTTATGGTCAACACATCTGAAAAAAATGACAGCTTCAATGCGTAAACTGTAACAGTATCAAAACTAGCACTAGACTTTTAACATGATCTTCTCAATTGGGGTCAAAGCAATGCTTGGCTGCTCCGCAGTACAGGTCATGCCAGCCATTTCAGAATCAATTAACTTAATGAAGAATAAACCACTGCCATATGCATTGCCTTTGCCTGTCAAACACAATGCCAAGTTGGCAATTAGCTAAGAAGTAAGTTTTGCAATTTCAGTCTTGAAGGAAAATGAAAAGTAGGCAAGTGCAAGAGTAACATACCTGTTCTCATGAATGCTTTTTATTTGTTATTATTTCTGCAACTGCAAGCAGGTTTTTCAGCATGCAACCTGGGAAATGAGACTCACCTCAACTATACTAATCATATGAGGAAGCAGGCGATCCATTCGAACTTCCAGCAACATTACCAGAGCACGGCACACATTTTTGCGTACTTCAGGTTCCTCATCACCAGCCAGTGCAAAAAGATTCTGTTGGAAAGTAGTATCAGAAAGTAGTGTTAGTTGAAAAGCCTGAGTTCATCTAGTTCAACTTGTATTTAAATTGACATAACTGGGAAACCAAAGTATGCAATTATGTACTTCTGTACTCTCCCACCCCACACCTCAGAATACCGTTTTATTTCTTAAAGACATATGGTTTAGCAAATGAATCTTCAGACTCTCGATGTGTATTGTACACATAACAAAAACACTGCCTAATATTAGCACTGGCACAAGAACAGTATTTCCTGGATTATTTTTTTTCCCTAAACATAAATGAAGTTCTGAAGCTACAAAACTTCATCAGTATATAACAGCAGCAACCCAAAATACCACCCTTCTAATCCATGTTCAGTAGCAGTATTCAGAGAGACCCAGACAGACTCAGTGGCATGATGATCCTTGTTACTGCACTTCCCATCACTGGGAAGTGACAGACTGCTGCCTTTACTTATACACCTTTATGCAACAAGAGTTTCCCCTACTTATGTAGAGGAAGCATCATTCAAAGTACTACTTTTTGGCCTTGGAGAGTGCTTAGACTAATCAACTCTGAGCACAAGCATACAGAATGAACTTCAATCCCTGGGGACTAAAGCTAAGAACGGGCAACCAGACATGGGGAGTTTGGGTGTAGAAGTGGCTGCAAAACATAATTCACAACTCTTGATAAATCAGATATATAATTTGACTTAAATCTCCAACCGAGAATGCACACCCACCTCAATAAAAGAGTCTATGTGCAACATAAGAGCTTGAGTTCTGCTGATGATAAATTGATTGACGCATGCAACAGCATGAGATCTACAAATGGAACAGTTAAAATAAATACTTATTTTTCATGAGTTAAAAACATTTTCTAAATTGTACGTAGGCATCAAAAACATTAGGAAGCAAATTACATTGTCCAAACATCTTCTAGGGGCAAGAAGGAACAAATCTGCATATCTACAGTATCACCAAACAAAATTATTATGCCACATTTTAAGTACCACCTTATACTCTGATATATCTAATAAATATTTAAAAATAAAGCATTCAGTGAATAAAAACCAGAGCAGGATGACTACACCTGGCATATTTGTTCCAAACAGTATGTAAGGATGTTCTTTTTTGAGTATATTACAATTACTGATCTCCTCAGATATTAACAATTCCATACAAGTCAACAGGGCAAAATTTTAGCATCCCCTTTTTAGTTCTTAAGTATCTAACTGCCTTCATAATATTTCTAGTATTTAGTGAGAACAATATATGTCAATAACATAGCTGTAGCTTAGAAGAAACACGCTCTTGTAGGACACATACTAAAACACTTGCGGTAGAAACATAGTAAAAAGTAAAGCATTGGTTCTTCTATTCCATGTCATGCAAAGCCATTACTGAAAGGTCTTTTTCATTCCCAGAGACACAAAAGTCAAATTCTGTAAGTAAAGGCACAAGGTCAAACTACATGTAAAAGCCTTTGAAGATCCATTAAAGTATTTTTACTAATGTAACTCCAGACCTCTATTCTGTTCAGACATTTCCTGGAACCCTGTCTCATAAAAAGTTGTTCAAAAGTTGTCTCTTGACAAATTAAATATGAAGTATTTTACTGACAGTTAGTTTTCAGATAGTTTTCATAATTCCGCACAACGTACTGAAATCAGGCAGTGGGTCAGCAGGTGGGCTGCTTTAAACTTGAAACTGGTTTAACAATCTCAAAGCCACAAACATCGCAGCATAGGAAAAAAGTGAAAGACTATAATGTGGTAAGGAAAAAAAGCATTTATTTCTCCATCTCCCAGCTTCAGAGAAATATTAAGTTTGTCTTTCCATATGAGCAAGTTCAGACTTTGTTATGTATTTTTCTTAGTGTGCATCTATTTTAGGTGAGTATCTAAATCTTATTTGAAACCCATCACAAATTATTCCAGGTTATACATTTCCCCTTAGTCGTCACCATCTACTACTGTTGTCAATAAAGAATTGCCATCTCCAAGTTCTAGAATCTTTCAATACAATTTTCAAACAGGAGTTAAAAAACACTTTTCCTAAAATCACAGAGAATGACAGAATGGTTGAGGTTGGAAGGCACCTCTTGAGGTCATCTGGTCCAACCCCTCTGCTCATGGGGCCACATAGGCTGGTTACTCAGGACCATGTCCAGACAGCTTTTGAAGATCTCCAGGGATGGAGACTCCACCACCTCTGTGGGCAACCTGTACTAGTGCTTGGTCACTCTCACAGTAAAAAAGTGTTTCCTGATGTTCAGAGGGAAGCTTCTGTGTTTTAGTTTGTCCCCATTGCCTCTGGTTCTGCCACTGTGCACCACTGGAAAGAGCCTGGCCGTATCTTTTTTGCCCCCTCCCTTCAGGTATTTACACACATTGATGAGCTCCCCCAGTCCCAGCTCTCTCAGCCTTTCATCATGGGACAGATGCTCCAGTCCCTTCATCATCTTCATGGCCCTTTAATAGGCTCTTCTCCAGTATGTCTGTGTCTCTTTTGCACTGGACAGCTCAGAACTGGACGCAGTACTCCAGGTGGGGCCTAACCTGAAAGATGAGGGGAAGGATCACCCCCCTTAACCAGCTTGGAACGCTCTGGCCCAGGATACTATTGGCCTTCTTTGTGGCAGGGGGACACAGTTGGCTCATTTCAGGGTAAAAGCTACTGTTCTTTGTAATTAATATTAGCAATAACAATTTAATTCTGGGACTTTTCTTCTATATTTCTATTACTTTGGAGAAATTAATACAGTTCTACAGTGAAAAGATTATGACCGGATTTAATGTGCTTCATATGAAAGCTTTTAAGTTTTGGTGCAGTTAAAGCAGAAATATGTTTGTGCAAGAACGCAGAAACTATTTTCAGCAAATGAATTTTGACTCTCCTCTTGCTGAAGTCATTATAAAATGAATGCAAAATTGTTCTGTCTAATCAGAATATTAAGTTCTAACCACAGCATTGATTTTTTTTTAATATTAATAAGCAAAAACTCAAGCTGTTTGATTTTCAAAATCATAGGCTGATTGTACATTTGGATATGTATAAAGAGGTGAGACTGTTGTATGAACTAAGCAGATAAACATGGAAATTACTGATGCACGGAACCTCTGTGGATCTCTGCAGGATCATTTAAAAAAACCTAAGCATGTTTTAAACAGATCTACAAAATAGCAACCTTGCTGCTCAGGTAAATAAAATTTTAACAGGTAACTGTAGGACGATACCTAAACCTACCTTATTTTTGGACTGCTGTGCTTGAAGAACTGCAAGAACTTAGGTATCATGATATTGAGTGGTCGGTCCAATACATCACTATCTAAAATTTCAGCAGAATCTTCACATATCTTCTGAAGAGCGCCAAAAGCACCCTATTTAAAAAAAAAAAAAAATAATCTCCTCTTTCATAGTCTGAAGAAAGCAAAATTTCAGGTTTTGTACAGAACAGGTAATTTCAGCACAAGACAGTAAATGTAGTTAACTAACACAGTAAATGCAGCTAACTAGATATGGAGTTAAACTGAAACATCCTTAAAGGCTTTTTATTTAAGCACTTTATATTGGCATCTGTAAAGTATGGGTGAGTGAGTATATCTCTCAAGCTGGGTGAGTGAGTAACGGATAAGTGGTAATTTCAATTTTAGCATTCAATGCTCATCTATTCAATCATATTTTTAAAAATGCTTCAAAGCTAATTCTTATTTGAGAAATAAATGTCCAGGTGCAGAAGTATCCAATTTAATTACATATATAATTGTATTTCCTTTCATGGTTTCTTATGGGGCAAAACAGAAGTCTGGATATGTTGGTCAGTTTGGCTTTCTAGTGTTTTTTTTCTTTTTCTTGAGAAAGCAGCACTAAAAGACTACATAACAGCATGGCTTCTTGGACCATTATGCTATCTCTGAGGATTATTTTATACAAAATCCTTCACACACTTTAATTAAGACAGTATCAATTAATTAAAATTGTGTGATCCCAGATTTTTATTTTTTTAAATCAGACAAGGCTTTTTTTCTCCTAATAATTTAAAACAGTTATGTTGGTATTTATTTATTTTCCTTCATACACACTGAACAAAACACTTGATTTCACCGTGATATAGCAATGACAGATCACTTTTCCAAATAAAATTACAAGAAGAACAAACAATACTTTTAAGTAAGAGAAAATTCAAGGTCAGCTTGATGATTGTCGTGGTTTAGCCTCAGACGGCAACAAAGAACCACGTGCCGCTCGCTCGTGCCTTCCAAATACAGGAAGAATCGTAAGAAAAGGCAAGACTCTTGGGTTGAGACAAAGGCAGTTTAACAGAACAGCAAAGGGAACAGGCAAACAACAACAACAACAACACGGATAGGGGAATATACAAATGCCATTACGGAACCGCCGCTCCCCCGCCGCTCGCCGGCCAGACCCGGCCGCCCCAGCCCGCTTTTAAGCAGCAACTTCCTGCCCCCTCCCCCGGCAGCTCAGGGTGGGCGTGGCTCACATGGCATGGAATACCAGGAAAAGTTAACCCTATCCCCACCGGAACCAGGACATTATCCACCCCTTATTCCATACCATCTATGCCATGCCCAGCAGGTTCCAATGAATTGCCACCACTTTCCCCTGTTATATATATATATATATATACACACACACATATAATGCCCTTAGTTTATGGGTCATCCCTCCAAAGTGTCCGTTGAGTTCTTTTAATCCACGGCTTTGGGCTCCATCTGTTAGAACAGTCTCTCAGGGCAGGTGAGATGCTGGGTGGTGCTGGTCTGTTGCATGCTGTATTTTTTCGGAGCTTGTGACTGGTGCACCTGGTGTGGCTCATGCACGCAGTCCGTTGGCTGAAGATGTAGATCTTGAGGAAACTGCTGGGCGCCGGCTGCTGAGATCAGTTCTTATCCCATCATCCCTGTGCCTTACTTGTAGTACAACTGATAGCAATTAACAGCACACAATCTGATTCATTGGCTATTCTCGCCCAAAATCAGATCTCCATGAGGTACACATCGGACTTCTCCATCCTTCCGCATCACCCACCAAGTGCACCCAGGTCCTTGGGCAAAAGCAATCCGACGGATGGGTTTGCCTTTGCCTGAGGCAGGACTAACCCAGACTGTCTTCCCTAGCATATTCTTCATGTGCACTACGGGGACTTTATCCCCTTCTACAGTACGTGGAAGTTTTGATTGGGCAGGGCCAGCCCGATTGTTAGATCCCCTGGTGTTAACTAGCCAGGTAGCTTTTGCTAAATGCGTATCCCAGTGTTTGAAAGTCCCACCACCCATTGCTCTCAGTGTAGTTTTTAACAGTCCATTGTATCGTTCTATCTTCCCAGAGGCTGGGGCGTGATAGGGGATGTGATACACCCACTCGATACCATGCTCTTTGGCCCAAGTGTCTGTGAGGCTGTTTCGGAAATGAGTCCCATTGTCCGACTCAATTCTCTCTGGGGTACCGTGTCGCCACAGGACTTGCTTTTCAAGGCCCAGGATAGTGTTCCGGGCAGTGGCATGGGGCACAGGGTATGTTTCCAGCCATCCAGTGGTTGCTTCCACCATTGTGAGCACATAGCACTTGCCTTGACGGGTTTGTGGCAGTGTGATATAATCAATCTGCCAGGCCTCCCCATATTTGTATTTCAGCCATCGCCCTCCATACCAAAGAGGCTTCAAACGCTTGGCTTGTTTGATTGCAGCGCATGTCTCACATTCATGGATGACCTGTGCAATAGTGTCCATGGTCAAGTCCACCCCTCGGTCACGAGCCCATCTATATGTCGCATCTCTCCCTTGATGGCCTGAGGAGTCATGGGCCCACCGAGCTATGAACAGTTCACCCTTATGTTGCCAGTCCAGATCCACCTGAGCCACTTCAATCCTAGCGGCCCGATCCACCTGCTGGTTGTTCTGATGTTCCTCCGTGGCCCGATTCTTCGGTACGTGGGCATCTACATGGCGTACTTTCACAACCAGATTCTCTATCCGGGCAGCAATATCTTGCCATAGGTCAGCAGCCCAGATGGGTTTGCCTCTGCGCTGCCAGTTGCCCTGCTTCCACTGCTGTAACCACCCCCACAGAGCATTTGCCACCATCCATGAGTCAGTGTAGAGATAAAGTACCGGCCATTTTTCTCGCTCAGCAATGTCCAAAGCCAGCTGAATAGCCTTCACCTCTGCAAACTGGCTCGATTCACCCTGTCCCTCACTGGCTTCTGCTACCCGTCGTGTAGGACTCCACACAGCAGCCTTCCACTTTCGATGCTTTCCCACAATACGGCAGGACCCATCAGTGAACAAGGCATATTTCTTCTCATTTTCTGGCAGTTTATTATATGGTGGGGCCTCTTCTGCACGCGTCACCTCCTCCTCTGGTGACATTCCGAAATCCTTGCCTTCTGGCCAGTCCATGATCACTTCCAGAATTCCTGGGCGGCTGGGGTTTCCCATTCGAGTTCGCTGTGTGATCAGTGCAATCCACTTACTCCATGTAGCATCAGTTGCATGATGCGTGGTGGGGACCCTTTCTTTGAACATCCAGCCCAGCACCGGCAGTCGAGGTGCTAAGAGGAGCTGTGCTTCTGTACCAACTACTTCCGAAGCAGCTCGAACCCCTTCATATGCTGCCAATATCTCTTTTTCTGTTGGAGTGTAGCGGGCTTCGGATCCTCTGTATCCGTGACTCCAAAACCCTAGGGGTCGACCTCGAGTCTCCCCTGGTGCTTTCTGCCAGAGGCTCCAGGTAGGGCCGTTCTCCCCGGCTGCAGTGTAGAGCACATTTTTAACATCTTGTCCTGCCCGGACTGGCCCCAGGGCCACTGCATGGACTATTTCCTGTTTGATTTGTTCAAAAGCTTGTCGTTGCTCAGGACCCCATTTAAAATCATTCTTCTTCCGGGTTGCTTGATACAGAGGGCTTACAATTTGACTACGATCTGGGATATGCATTCTCCAAAAACCCACAATACCTAAGAAAGCCTGTGTTTCCTTTTTACTAGTTGGTGGAGACATAGCTGCTATTTTGTTGATCACATCCATTGGAATCTGACGGCGTCCATCTTGCCATTTTATTCCTAAAAACTGGATCTCCTGCGCAGGTCCCTTGACCTTACTTCGCTTTATAGCAAAACCAGCGTTCAGAAGGATTTGGACTATTTTACTCCCTTTCTCAAAAACTTCTTCTGCTGTGTTTCCCCATACAATGATGTCATCAATGTACTGCAGATGTTCTGGAGCTTCACCCTGTTCCAGTGCAGTCTGGATCAGTCCATGGCAAATGGTGGGGCTGTGTTTCCACCCCTGGGGCAGTCGATTCCAGGTGTATTGGATGCCCCTCCAAGTGAAAGCAAACTGTGGCCTGCACTCCGCCGCCAAAGGGATTGAGAAGAATGCATTCGCTATATCAATCGTGGCATACCACTTGGCTGCCTTGGACTCCAGTTCGTACTGGAGTTCTAGCATGTCCGGCACAGCAGCACTCAATGGTGGCGTGACTTCATTCAGACCACGATAGTCTACAGTTAGCCTCCACTCTCCATTAGATTTTCGCACCGGCCATATGGGACTGTTAAAGGGTGAGCGAGTCTTGCTGATCACTCCTTGAACCTCTAGTTGACGAATCAGCTCATGGATGGGAATCAGAGAGTCTCGGTTAGTGCGATACTGCCGCCGATGCACCGTTGTGGTAGCAATCGGCACCTGTTGTTCTTTGACCCTCAACAACCCCACAACAGAAGAATCCTCCGAGAGACCAGGCAAGGCAGACAACTGTTTAACTTCCTCCGTCTCCAAAGCAGCTATGCCAAAGGCCCAACGGTACCCTTTTGGGTCCTTAAAATACCCTCTCCTGAGGTAATCTATACCAAGGATGCATGGAGCCTCTGGGCCAGTCACAATGGGATGCTTTTGCCACTCATTCCCAGTTAGGCTCACTTCTGCCTCCAGTACAGTCAACTCTTGGGATCCCCCTGTCACCCCAGAAATACAAATGGGTTCTGCCCCTCTATAGCTTGATGGTATTAAAGTACACTGCGCACCCGTGTCCACTAGAGCCTTATACTCCTGTGGGTCTGATGTGCCAGGCCATCGAATCCACACCGTCCAATAAACCCGGTTGTCCCTTTCCTCCACCTGGCCGGAGGCAGGGCCCCCCTAATACTGGTCATAGTATCCATTACTCACTTCTTGCATAAATGACTTGGAAGTTCCTTCAAGAGGATCAGAAGCAAGATCAGGCCTTCTGCTTTGTCTGGGGAACGGCCCACTGGAAACTGGGGCGGCACTTTTCCTGGAGGGATCCCCTTTTGTGGTTGTCCTTCCTTGCAACTCCTGTACCCGTGTCCACAGGATCGAAGTAGGTTGTCCATCCCACTTCCTCATGTCCTCTCCGTGGTCCCGCAGGTAGAACCACAGGGTGCCTCGTGGTGTGTACCCTCTATACTCTCTCTCTTGAGTGGGGAAATGCCTGCTTCTAATAGCTGAGATGCTGGCCCGTGCAGGTGGGGAGTAGAACATATTCTCTTCAAGTTGCTGGACCTTCCGCGACAGTTTCTCCACAGCTGAGACAAGGGGGGAAGAGAGACTTTCTTCATATCGCCGGAGCCGGCCAGCTACCTCATCCACCGTTGGTCCCTCTTCACCTTTCCATTCCATTACTGCCAGGGAGTTGGCATATGACGATGGTGCGCTCCGTACAAACTTCCGCCACATGGGCCTTGTGCATCGCACCTCATCAGGGTCTGTGGGTAAGTCTGCATTGTCCAAGTCATAATAAATCATCTCCCGCACGGCTAATTCTCTCAGGTACTGGATACCTCTTTCCATGGTAGTCCACTTGCTTGGCTGACATACAACATCCTCGCTGAAGGGGTACCTCTCCCTCACGCCTAACAGGAGTCGTTTCCAGAGGCTGAGGGCTTGGGTCTTTTTCCCGATCGCCTTGTCAATGCCGCCTTCCCTAGAGAGGGATCCCAGCTGCCTGGCCTCCCTACCCTCTAATTCCAGGCTACTGGCCCCATTATCCCAGCACCGGAGCAGCCAGGTGACAATGTGCACGCCTGAAAGTCGGCTCAAATCTTTTCGCATATCCCGCAGCTCACTCAAGCTTAGGGATCGAGTAATTATCTCTGGTTCTGCCTCTTCCTCCTGCTCTCGTGATGGCCCTGGTTCATCATCATCTCTTACTAAGCGAACTGATTTCTTTGTGTACTTCTTCTGTATGGGGGCAACTGATACTGGCATGGGTTGGTTCCCTGGTTCAGTGGCAGTGGCTGCTATGGGGGTTGGAGTAGCCGCAGGGGCTACCACGGGGGTTGGAGTAGCCGCAGGGGCCGCCGCAGGGGCTGCTGCAGCCGCAGGGGCCGCCGGTCTGGTTTCCATCTCTTCCCCTTGAGGGTGCTGCATAATTCTGAGCAGTGCCTGGTAGATACTGGCCAGGGCCCAGCACAGCGCGGTCAGTTGTGCCTCTCTAGAATAGCCACAGCATTTTCCCTTCAAATATTCTACCACTTTATCAGGGTCCTGTAATTGTTCAGGGGTGAAGTCCCAGACCATTGGAGGTGAGTAGTTCTCTAGGTACCTGCCCATGCTCTCCCACATGCCATGCCACCCCTGACTATCCAGCCTTGGAGCAGATCTCCGGGTGGTAGTCTTAAATAGTCGCTTAACCCTAAACAAGACCTGGAACGTATTCAGGAGACATAGCACTAGGAACACGCTAGTTTGAGTATCCCAAGGATATTCAAAATTCTCAAAAGCTGTCATACCTGACCCGAAGGAGAAAAGGGAGGCAAAAGGGCTGGGGAAATTATTAACAAATTCTGAGAGACGGTGTCCAATGTACGGACAGGACAGCAAAACCACATAAACACCCCAAAATAGCCGTCTGAACAGTGATGTTATGATATCATAAACAGATATCGCACAGGACAGCAGAATGATAATCCTCATCCCTTTTCCAGACATGGTAAACAGCATCGCAGGGAGTACATAAGCCATATAGGAATTTATGTAACACAGCCATGAAAACAAACCAAGCAACATGATGACCAGTGACTACTTACCTAATAAAATAAATGCATACAAAAAAAAAAACCAAAACCGTTTTTTCCACGTTCTAGTTGGATTCTGTCGTTATCTCAACCCTTCAAGCCCCACGTTGGGCGCCAAAAAGGACTGTCGTGGTTTAGCCTCAGACGGCAACAAAGAACCACGTGCCGCTCGCTCGTGCCTTCCAAATACAGGAAGAATCGTAAGAAAAGGCAAGACTCTTGGGTTGAGACAAAGGCAGTTTAACAGAACTGCAAAGGGAACAGGCAAACAACAACAACAACAACACGGATAGGGGAATATACAAACGCCATTACGGAACCGCCGCTCCCCCGGGAGCGGCTCGCCGGCCGGACCCGGGCAGCCCCAGCCCGCTTTTAAGCAGCAACTTCCTGCCCCCTCCCCCGGCAGCTCAGGGTGGGCGTGGCTCACATGGCATGGAATACCAGGAAAAGTTAACCCTATCCCCACCGGAACCAGGACAATGATGCTTAAAAGATTAGACATCAAGGAGTGGTAACTTCAGGACACTTCTCAGCTGAGATGCTATGAATACCCATCTGCAGTCTTATTCCACTTTTATGCAAAGAAAATGAATTTGTTTGAATGAGCAGTAAGAACATGGAACGCAGGGAGAAGAAAAAGTTTCAAATTTGAGCCACAATTCTCTGAGGAGAATATATGTGCATGTATACACACAAACACTACTATACATATACATAACATCTATGAAGAGAGAGAAAATAATAAAATTCAGATGATAATCATCTATTTTCTCTAAGTCTCCTTACCTCACAGGTATTGTAATCTTCAGAATCCAACAGGCTGCAAAGCTTTGGTAAGAGTTCAGGCCAATTCTGTAATTCCCCTTTTGAAGCAATGGTTGTTATCAGAATGCCTAAAGGAATCAGAATGATGAAGGAAATGAGATCTCACATACCTTCACATGTTTCATGTCAATTTTTCTCATTTTTCTCCTCTCAAATATCTAAGGAGTTAAGAAAGTTCTTGTTTTGTTAAGAACTGGCAAGCATAAAAAGAGGAAGTACATTTAATTGCAAATGGTATTTGAAGGGCTTTGAAATGCAAAGGTGAGTTGTTCCTTCCTGCTACCACGATGGGCTCAGTCATGAGAAATCATGCACAAAGTAATTCCAGTTAAGGAAATAATCATGCCCAAACACTGCAGGGCAGCTTTGGCTCTAAGTTTACTAAACACTGTACAAATTTTGACCTCCAGTAAATATAGAATATCCACTTCAAGTCACCTCTTTCTTATTATGATATGAAAGCATGAATGTGCGAGTCACAATAAACTTACAACCCAGTGGTAAGTTATGTGTTCACAACTTTACTGTGTTTACACAAAACATTAAGGACACATTCTAAG
Organism: Rissa tridactyla; assembly: GCF_028500815.1. Classification (NCBI taxonomy): domain Eukaryota; kingdom Metazoa; phylum Chordata; class Aves; order Charadriiformes; family Laridae; genus Rissa; species Rissa tridactyla. The sequence goes on along the minus strand of NC_071497.1, from coordinate 59,064,857 downwards.
ACCAAGATACCTACTAAGAGCTTACACACTATGGCAGGTCATCCAGTGATCAGCTGTAGGGGTTGGCTGATTGAGATCCAGCAAACAGATAGGTCAGCCCAAAGAGTCACTAATTCTGTTTCCAGCACATACAGAAATCCCAGAGAAAGCTAATTAGGTGACAGGAACAGGGAAGGCTGCTTATAAACTAGGACTGACTGTAGAAGTCCATTTTGCCTCAAGACAAAATGAAACAGGTAGCATAATGTTATGCTACTGACAGTTACTTCTAATGAATATGAACACAGAAGAACTTGATACTACTACAACTAGTAATCTCCCAAGTGACGAGTGATGAAAAAAGCTTTTCCTAAGCTTTTTCATTGAGCTAATCACAATATATCATTTTTCTTTGCAATAAAATGTTAAAGTTCTTGTTAAATACACAAGTATACAGGACAACATTACAGAGCAAAGGACATTCTGAACAAGACACACAGTAACTAAAATATATTTTGCATCATGTTTCCTTTGATGCAATAGGCTGGAGAACCCACAAAGACAAAGGGCAAAAATGAAGACAGAGGTAAAACACAATTTTACAGCTCCAGAAGTAGTTTGTATCCAGTTCTCTTCATAACTGCAACTGAATAGAAAAGATTCCCAAAAGCCTACGGAGATCTATGGAGTCTTAAAGACTGCATTTTTCCTGAATATTATGGTCCTGCAAAGAATATCAGATGCATTAATAGAAAATACTTATTTTACTGTTGTTGGATCTTAATGATCCAATTTTTTTTTAATTGAACTGAACTTCACAAAAAGAACAAAATAAATTTATTTTCTTGCCTCCTAGTCAAAATACTTAAATTGCCAAATTGTTTCCCTAACTTAGATCTAGCACAGGTTTGTTTGTAGACTGAACATGGGTTCAGAAACAAAAAATAAGAATGAAATTCCTGGAACTCCTCTGGACTAACATGTGACAAGTTATACTGTAAGTCTCAAAGGGGTAGGTAGTTTTGGAAATGAATTCAGTGAATATCTTTTCAAGGGCCTAGATGTGGTTTCAGAGGATGACAAATGGTCTGGCTATACTTGTAATATTGTGCAAGCTTTCACAGCTGAAGGAAAAACTATTTGAAAACTACTTTAAGTGTTCTTCCAAAATGCTTATCCCAGACAGCAACGGGATAACCTAGGAGGAAATACTTCCAGATGCATAAGCAAGAAGTGGCCTATGAGGCCACTGACCCTTGCAGCAGAGATGTATGCAGTTCAGACCACATGTGTCACTATGAACTTTCTGTACGGGTCTGCGAAGAAGCCATTTAACACTCTGCTAGTGTTTTTGAAATGATAGAGAAACACTTTGGTGGGGACAAAAAAAAAAATAAAAATCAGGCTATTAGGAACTCAGAGAGGCAACAGCTATAGCATTTGAAGCAAAAGGTTTTTAAGAACAATGAGGAAACAGCCACATAAAATTAAGTTTTATGCGCTTATGTTCATGTTAAAAAGGAATCTTCATGGGCTTCTAATGAGCTTCATCTTCTTTCAAATGTGAAATTTTTCCCGCCCACCTGCTGCTTTATTTGGCCAGCAGGGAACAGAAGACACAAGGGACTAGCCTTCGTGGCTTTCTCTGCAACAGTTCAGACACAGAAACATGGACATGAGAAGAATAACCAAAGTAAAGAAATAATCAATGCAGTAGCTTGCAGCTTTTTGACAGGTTTGGGACAGAGCTGACAGCTGAAAGAAGCCCTTCCTTCTGACCAAGATACTGAGCTGCAAGATTAGAAATCTGAAAGTCTTCATAGATGATCTTTGATTTGTAATGAACTTCAAAACAGTATTACAGCATCTGTTGAAATTTCACTTGACAAATGTGAAATCTAGCAAACATATCAGCTGGGCTAATTGAGCAGTAAACACAGGAGAGAACAAACTCCAGAGGGATGTCAGAAATTGTTAAGCACATAAGCGTAATTGTCCTGACGGCATCTTTTATGTCACTGTTTCAATTACACGCAACCCCAGTTTATAGCACCAATTCTATGATTAAAAAAAAATGAACATAAAGAAAAAGCAGCAATGCTTTATGCCAATAACAGGACAAGGGGAAGTTTGGGGTTTTTGTAATGGTGTTTTGCCTCTGTAGATTCTAAAGTTGATTTCTGAACTCCTTAATTCTAAAAAGCTGAACTTCATCACAAAATTCTCCCTCATTGGGCAATCATTAGCTTTTGCTTTCTTTCTGCAATGAAGCTCTCCAGTCCTGCCACTACTCTTAAACACTCAAAACTACTTCCCTTGCTTGCTTTTAAGCAGGAGCTACACTAAGGTCCTGCCCAGACTAGAATCCCCAGAAAGTTTTAAGAACAGTTAGACACTTCCTAAATAGATGCATTTACTTCCTACTAAGTCTGTGGGTTCTCAACATATGCAGCCACCTTTTTTGAACTTGAATCCTTACTTCAACATTAGCACATGGGGTTTAAAAACCTGTACCACACGGCACAGAGAAGTTCCACGCTGTTACTCATTTGGGGATTAAAATAGTGAAAAGCTAAGTAAGGATACAACAACATACAGCTACCATTTGGTCTCAAGTCACAGTTCTAAAACTGACTCTATTGCCATGCTCATTCTCCAAGTGAGGCAACTTCTGAGGATGGGATTAATCAGCTTGCATCCATCTTGGCCAAAAGGTAATAGCTTTTGTCTGGTTAGCACTAGATGGTAGAGACCACAAACGAGAGTGACTGCTACATTAAATCTTCTCTAATGCTATTTTCATGTACTTGCTATCTTCCTCTCAGAATTCCAGAGATCTTATTTACAATTGGCTCATTAAATTGACAGTGCTTGAACTGCAAAACCCATACACATCTCAAAGAGCAGCTTTAAGTAGCATGTGCCAACTCACATGCTAACAAGGCAGCCTAGATAGATAGTAATATATTTATACCTAACTAGCACCAAAAGACTGTGGGTACTAGACCAACATCACTATATGACAGAAGGCTACAAAGATCCAACATTTATTTACTTCAAATGCAAAACATGCACTAAATAGCAACTCTTACGCAAGCATACAGTTCATCAGTTGCTACTCATCTTCAGAGTTCATACATGCTTGAATAATCCTGGCAAGGATCCCTTAAAGCTGAACAGTAATTGAGCTACTAATCCACAAACACTTCATACTAGGAGAAATTAAAGAATCACAGCTTGAAAACAAACAACTCCCCCTCATCACCCCCACCACGCCAAAAAGCCCACCACATAAACCATCAGCACCAAACAACCCTAAGACAGCAATCTAAACGGAGCTGGAATATATTCGTTAGTCAGCTCCATTGTATTCCACTGACAACTCCCCTGAACAAACAAGCAAGCAGGACTCTTCTACAACCTGAAATCCCTAAACACCTGCCACTCAAAGACTGGTTTCTACTGTCATTAAGAAAATGGGATACTAATAAAATTCATAGTAAAGCAGCTTCAAAAGTGACAGCAGAAAAAAGCCGAGATGAGCATTTTTCTCTCATCCATAGTCCATAACCCAGATGTCTGGAGAAGGAATCCTCTATGAAAAGCAAGGGATTCTAAAGGTGCAGTAACTGGTAGGTTATTTCATAAGAGGAGTCAGCTGATAGAAGCTGAATTTCTTTCTGAACTGACACCTACCCCCATTTTCTCTGTTGTACTCCAATATATATTTATTTTACTTTTTTCTAGTTTTTTGGGTGGACAAGGAAAATTACTGCAGTGATTGTAGTAATTGGACAAAATCCTATCCTCAAAGAGCAGTCAGAAAAGCAGCTTTACCTAGAAATAAGTAAAAATAATGCAAGTCTGCACATTTTATTGAAGAGGTGTGCTAAAACAAAGTATCCACAAAATCAGAAATCCATGTAACAAAAAAACTTCCCACTGGAACTAGATGATCTTTAAGGTCCCTTCCAAGCCAAACCACTCTATGATTCTATGATGTTCTGTACACCACACTTTATCTACTGTTTTCTGACAGAAGGTATTTGAAAACAGAAACTCATTATGTGAATGTGTTATGTATGGCATGATGATTCCCTGAAGGGATGTGCATATGTGTGCATGTGGGGGGCGGGGTACAGGAAATTAGCTAACAGAAGTTTTTCACTGATGCAAGCAGAGTACGGAAATAGTTCTGAAGTCAGACCTTTACCTTGTTTCTGTTTTTAGGGATAGAAATTGGCAGCATGCTCAATTTTAGTTGATTCAAATAAACTTATATTCAGTTACATTTCAAGAGATATGAAGTAAATTGCTAAATCAGTTCTAAGAGAATAGGAAGCAAAAGTAAATGTGACTTTCATATATTCACACTAAATATAAATATCATCATTAAAAGATGGTGAAGTTGTGAGAATTATCAGAAGCAGTTTTAGGAGTTTAATAACTTTTTATGTCACTAGTGCAGCTCTTACTCATATCAATAACATTTTCAGTATGCAGCAGACAGCAATAAGAGCAAACTTACCTACAGTAGCTCTAATTAAGGGGGAGGAATCACCAATGTTGTTCAGACATTCACTTTTAATGAAGTCAGTTACCCCATTGGGAAAGTTGTGAAAATGTGCTTTTACATTATTCTTCAAGATGAGACCACTCAAGGAACGTGTCGGTTCATCTGTAACAGAAAATAACTACAGTCAGCCTTCAATCAGCTCATAGGAATAAAGCAGATTTCCGTAACACAAGAACGGCAAAGCTGATACAGAGATAGTAATCTTTGTTTCTTTATTTCTCTTTCCTACTACATCTACCACGTCATGCAGCAAAGCTTTTCATGTTCAGAGTTCACTATTTCTATTTATTCAAAATTAGAATATCAGTATTGCAAATTCTACATTTTAAGAGAAAGTTCTGTGTAGAGGTATAGGTAAGGAAAAGATCTCAAGTCACACCGTATAGGAGACTCAGGAAAAAAATTCATCGGCCAAAGATATTCCGACATTCTGGCCATACTGACTGGCTTGCTGCAACACTGATACTGTAAGAAACTGATGACAAACCTGCTTTCACCGTAGCAAGATACAGAAATTATGTAGAGACTATGCAGTAAATCCTCCACCCCTTACTCCCACAGAAATACAGTGTTCAATTTTTCTACAAAATAAGGTATTGTAATCCCTTCAGATACCAGCTGTTCTATTGACCTATCACATTAAAAATTAGAGGGAGGAAAAAAAAAGTCTTTAAACAATGTTAACGTGTTAAGCGTTACATAGTGTGAACCATAAGAAAAAATGTGACCTGAACTGAGTAAAAGTTTAAATTTAGGCAACAGGTTGAGTTTTCTTCACTGAGCTCTTTTTGCCTGCAAATTTATCTAAATTCCGGGGACAAGAGGAGGAATGGAAAAAGAACACCATAGTTTCTTCATTTGTATTCAAGCAGACTCATGTTTGGTTCTTCAACCAAAAGCACGAGTAACTTGGTATTACTTCTGAAATATGCTGAAAGTGAGACCTGGAGTCTACACAGAAAGGACTAGTACAAGAAAATTTAAATTTACAGTTTACAGCAACCCTGATCAGCATAAGAAACTAATTTTAATTAGCATATTAGCCACTTGTTTGAATTGTTTTCGTATGAAGCCCTGACTTGGGCAAAAAATAAGGATGTTCCAAGTTCCTTGGGGCAAGAATTAGTTTACACATGGATCTATTCCAGGCCTTCAAAACTATTAACTTCCCATGAGAAATAAGGGTACGCAGAATAAGAGATACAACCTTCAATTATAAAGTATTTTCAAACTGAAGTTACTGCATTACAACACCCAGAATTTCAGTACACCTGTGATGTCTAACTGACAGACATTAAAGACACTTTCTATTGTGATCTGTGCTAATTAGAACAAAAAGAGCACTTTTCAGAATAGTGGGGTTTTGTTTGGCTAATCAGCAATTAAAATTAATTTTAATCAACTGATTTTGAGTGCCAAAACCAGAGTGCCATCATATACTTTTAAATCTTGGGTTCATGTTCATATTTCAGTTCTCCTAAAGAAGCATTATTTTTCATGCTCCATAAGTATAAATGGATTGTTTTACAAACAAAATTATCCTTTACACAGAATTCAGTAACTTTATAAACAGGAAGCCACCCTATGCGTTCGTATTTGAAATAATTCTATAACTTTACCTACACTATAGGTTTTAAATACCCATCAACTTCTAAACAATATAAAAATAAAAGTCATTTCACTGGCACAGCACTCCATTTCAAGGGCCAACAGCTTTTCTGGGAGAACGGAAGAGAAGGGAAGAAAGCACTTACTATTTTAAATAAAAATATTAAAGGCTGGATGAGCGGACAAACTTTTCTCAACCACAGAACTTGGTTGTGAAATATGACAAGTATTACTATTACTTGGCAAGTCAAATCAAGTAATTTTGTAATTTTTTTAAAAGTTTTAAAGATATCATTAATAAAGATCAGGTGGAGAATGACCTGAAGAGAGGATGTCTCACTTGAACTCTTGATCAGTCTCAGGTTTCTCTGAAATACTCTCTCAATTAAAAGTAAAATCTCTGCATCAACCTTTACACAAATATAGTATGTCAAACTCTGATTGCTTTACATAACTGTAACCCATTCATAGGTTCATGAAATCCAGTCCTCCATAAATGACTGAGATTTAAAGTTGTGCCTGGTGAGGAAGGAAGCCAAAGGAGTCTTCCTTTAATTTCCACATGATTTAAAACCCTTGCAAGCCACAATAAACCATCATTCTCAGCAGCCACAGTCAGACACAGAATATAACAGTTACTCCTTCTGTATCAGCCAGCAATGTCTTCTTGGGGTGAAAGAAGTCAGAGTGCCAACCAAAGTCTGACTGGAATACGGTACATTAGCCACTATTAATATAAACTCCAGCATGAAAATACTAAACAGTGCATTAAGGAAAAACACTAATCCTTTAGAATGCCTGGCTACAATTACAAATGGGACAAGGCAACAGCTTCAATTTAACCAAGCAGAGATACAGAAACTATTAAGTTCCTTTGTGTCAGAAATTAGCCAGGGGGTTTAGATAAAAATCAAGGTCACATTAAGGTGACAATTCAGCATGATTTTTTTCTCATGAACTATCCTATGGTATGCAGCAGCATGAAATATCTTAAATCCATTCCTTCAGCCAAGATAACAGAAAAGCTATTCTTCATAGTTAAGTGTTTTATCCCACAGATCTGCAACAAAGGTTCCATGGGATTTCATAGTGAAAGTTGCATCTCTGACAAAAGAAAAAGAATTCATGAAGCGAGAAAAAGAAGATTAAAAACAAAAAAGGAAAACCAATTATCACCATACTGAGAGGTGACGAGCAGGAATCACAAAGATGGACTTAGTGCTAAACAAACATCAATCACTTGAGCTAGAATCTGATACTGAGGCATTTAAAAAAAAAAAACCAAACCAAGAACACAAACGAACCACACCATAGTCAAAAACTTAGTTTGAGAAAAAAAAATATTTCTGATATGACTGCACAAGGATATTTATGGAATCCAGGGTGTTGAACAACTTAACAGCCACACTGTCAGAAGACAGTAATATACGTCTGGATGGAGTTCTTGCTGTAACACCAATATTACAGGCAGATGGCCTAAGAGCTGAGTAAGACACTTTTTAGTCTTCATAGATTCTGTGATAAGTTCTGTCAGCCATATGCTTCAGCCATCACAAAAGATCACAGTCTTGCCTCCTCCTATCTCAGTCAACCTGGAAATATAGAGACTTGACAAGAACATATAGTACAAGAAAAAGAAGGAAAGTAAAGCAGACCTCTGGCATTTTATATCATCTTTGGTGCCAAATCAGTTCATCAGTGGAAGATTACCCTCTCACATTGCCTCACTTTGTAATAAAACCATATCACATAATCATCATTCGGTTCTCAGTAAATTTCCAATTCTGTTGCAAGACTCTAATACCTGTTCCAGATTTCAACGGCTTACAGACAGAGCAAATGGACACATATGCACCCTACAAAGATATCAATTATTTTAGGGCTACTGCAGTGCTTTGAAGAAATAGAGTGTGTCCTCAAACAGCCATATTTCCTTTAAAGAGGGTTTGTTTGACACTGGGTACCTATGTGAAAGCAACAAGGTTTTTATAGCTCAGAAGACCTGCAAGTCCAGATAAGCATTTGTTTCACTGTGCCGTTTCGTCCTCTCTTCCTGAGAACGTAACTCTCTAGATTGCTAAAAGAACTAAGCAACTGGAATGTGGCTAGCATTTATTCATTCACAGACTGTGATACAACAATTATGATGCGCAATTACTCCTGTGATATTGGCAGCTTTAAATGTTAGGGTGAGACTTTTTCTAAAGCAAAACTGCTCTGTCGAATTCAGTCTTAAAGCTGTTAAGCCTTTTCCAGAAATAAGCTGTCATTCTGTGTGTTTTAACTAGTAATATGGATTTAATATGTACAAATACAAGATGTGATAAAAATCATGACTAGTGTCACTGTTGCACACAAAGATTTCTAACCCATTAATGAGAAACTGGCTGTCTCTTAAAAAGAGCTAAAACCAAAAAGATAAGGATCCCACCAGAGCACTGTTATATGGGAAGCAGAAAACAAATTATTTCTTCTGTCCTAATGTATAAGAATACTGTACAGAGACACCTCATGAGCTTCCTAGCAGAAAGAGATCCTACTGGCTTTTTTTTTTTTTTTTGATGCTGGACTTCTAAGTAACCTTAAGTATAAGGCTTTTAGCTTAAACTGGTATGGTTTACTATCATGTCAGAAGTAGGACTGACAGTATTTCAAAACATTCAGTGTACCTGAATACATAAATGACCTTGAAATGTAGGGCTGGTCTGAAATTAATCAGTGCTCAATTGACTCATGTGAGTCATGGAAAATAATTTGACACACACAACTGCCTAAGCTTTGGAAGGTCTGTAAGAAACCAAAACAGAACTAGAAACGTTCCACTGATGCTCAGTGGTGCATATTCAATGAATAATAAGTAGAAACAGCTATGCTTCTGAAGATGATGTTGTAAATAAAATCAAGCTGTGGACAATATGGGAAGGGTGTTGAATTGCTGACCAACAATTAGCATGTTGGTTTCTGCATTCTAACTAACAATGACCAAAGGTCAATCACAATGGCAAAATTTGTACATCCCTACAGGCTTGCAAAAACACAAAAAAATTAAAGAACTAATCCTCTGGTTTCACTCCTACTTTTAGTTTCTGTATCATGTCCCCACAAACTTGTCTCAGCACTTTTCCTCTCTAATGCCATTTTATGTACCGCTCCTGATCCTGCAGTTAGATCCTACAGTGCTAGAATTCTATCAAGATCAAAATAATCCTTAATAAGAAATGGAGATTTGGTGTGATAAGAGTATAATTCACTACAATATCACGAAGTATGTAACAAAAGCAGTGTATTGTTGCAGTTTGAGAATACCTAAAAAGTAATGTCATCTCTCTTTGGTGTTTATTTGTTGAGGGGGAGGGTGTGGAAGTACCTTTGCACTAAGTCAATCACATACGGAAAGAAGTGATGAGCTTCCCAATGGAAGTTGCTTAGACAGCATTTGGCAACAAATTAATTAGGATTTAGGGTCATTAATCTATCTGAAGAAATGACTTGGTCAGATGAATAAACGTTTTGTCACTCTCTGAATATATAAAAAGTGAATCTTATATATTAAAACAGGACAATCTGTCATATGATTAGTTGTTGGAATGCAAGGATTAATTGGCTGAGTAAAATGAGTCTGGGTTACTAAACTGAGTAATTCAGAATACCGTTCAAACTGCTGAGTACCTGGAAGCACAAAATACAGGACACTCACCAACACTGGCATTGTATAGGGTGCTGTGCATTAAGTTTTGTCTGCTTCTCCTTCTGTCTATATCCTGTAGGTATAGCTTAACGGAAGGTTGTATAGGTCTTGTTTTAAAGCCGGACTACTTTGTTTCTCCAATGCCCTTCCTTGCTAGTATACCCTTCCCCTATAATGCCCAATTATTCAAGACAGAACCTTCTCACTTTTATTTCCTAACCCTGCACTCAAGTGTGTTTCCTATATTATTTTTTTTCCATTCTCGCAGACTTTTATGGACACTATAATCAGATTTTCAATTAGCAATATTCATTTCCACCCTGTGAATTGCAGAATGGAGTTTTGGCACTAGTGGAGGTGTTCTTCCTAAGTAGCTGTGCATTTAGCTACAATAATAAAATAAAGACCATGGACCTGCTTTTAATTCAATATGCCTTTATACAATTTCATCTTTTATTATTATTGTTTTAGAAACTTAATTTTTTTCTAGTATTTGAGTACACAAGAATTCTTCCTAGGAACAAAGTGACTGATCCTCTGCTACTCAGAGTACCAGTGAAAATGAGACTATATCTAAGAAGCTTTGAAGTGTGACCACGCTGGTCTTCCTTGTCATTTGAAATTCACCTCCAATCTCTTCAATTTCTATCTATGACTTCATCAGCCTTTCTTTGGGGAGGGAATTACACCTCAGATCATCAGTATATCTACTGATTTGAAGAAGAACATCCATCCCTTGAAGTTATGTAAATGCTTTTTCCTTGGAATTACCAAAATAAAAACTTTTACTATTGAAACTGTACTTGCTTGAATAGCCAGTGTGTGCCACTTCAGATGAAGCAAAAACCTCACTAGGAAGGAATGGTGTTGCCTGGTCCAGTGCTGCGGAGCTAAGCTGTTATAAGCTGCCTATACTGAGCTAAATGCAGACTGCAGTCATTATTGGTACTTAACAACTCTGTCATGGCACTGTTGCACCTGAATACTTTTTGAAAGCAGAAGGCACGGCTGAGTAAAATCTTCACGTGGTTCTGAAGAGTGAGAATTATGTCATTACAGAAGGAGAAGCAAGGATTTTAAAATGCTTTGCTAAAGCAGTAGTAATGCTTAGCCAGTTATTGATATTAGCATCAAACTGTGGGATCAAGATGTGTTTTTATACGGCTCTTTAGATTGCTTTCAGTAAAGACACTCAATTCTGGAGCTGACCAAAAGTACTGTGAGTTCCATTATTGGTGGTATTGAAAACTATTTGGGTTTTTTTTTCTGGATTACACTTCCTTTTGGCATTAAAGGAAAGGTGTTTTCACTTGCACATGAGAAGTGGTAATGGGCGTTTGTCTAAAGGCTTCATGAAAGTGGTCAGCTAACCAACTGCACTTATCCCACCACTGCAACATAACAAACGCCCTGAAACTGTTTTATCATCCTAATGCCTGACAGCAAGTGTGGTTTCCGAAAATCTAGAAAGAGGAGGTGATGTTGCTTCCTAGGAGCCACCACAGTCTAAATCTGACACCAGCATGTAACCTCAGAAGCAGGAGGCACCATTTTTTCAGGTAGGAGGCACTTCAGAACTACATTCAGCTTGTAAGACACACTAAGGAAAGGCTTCAAATAGCTGGCTAAATACCTCCAACTTACTCCAAAAAAAGTCACATTTGTTGTGAAGCTAAAACAGGCCTTACCCAAGACTACCTGAATTTCAGAAAAAGGCATAGCAAACAAAATCGAAAGTTTGAAAACCTTAAGAATCAAGGGAAAGCCTGAAAAATTCTGTCCTTGCTCCACAAGCAACTTGAGAGAAAATATATTCCAAGACTCACCTCCCAAATGCTTACAGTAAACCGCACTTTTGAAGAACCTAAACCAATGCATTTAAGTAATGATGAAGTTAATGAATGCACCACGCTAGTCAACAGGCCAAAACACTCCAAAGCTGCCTGGGAGGACTTCCAGCAACGTACCTTCCATCAAGGACTTTCTTCCATGTTAATGTTCCATGTCAAAGCAAGGTACTCTGAGTGACTAAGTCATCACATGAACAAGATCAAAAGTTGCAGACATGGCTCCATCTTCAAATGGTTTAAAAAATCCAAAGCATTTTGGAAATAAACTTAAAAGACCATCCTTAAAGCCCATGACAAAGGCAACACTAAAGCAGCATTCTCGATCCCAGCTCACTCGCCTTCAGACTAAAGTTCATCTCAAGGATTCTGATACTTGACTGCAATAGCCTTACACCAGGCCATGATCAGTTCACTGAGATAATGCTCTGTTGAGACCAAAGATTAGAGTTCCCACATTAGGACGGGGTGAAGTCAGTCACTAAAACACAGTGCAAGACCAGAATCAAAAGGCTTTGTATAGCTGCAACAAGATAGATAACTACGGCTATACGAGCCAGCAGAAAGCTATCAGGACCATCATGCATTTGTCTCAGTATTTTCCCATTAGTCTAAGTCCTGCCAAGAGACCAGCAGACACAGGAGAGGGAGACAAATGCAAAACTTCACAGAAACTGTGCACAAACTAACCATGTCCTCTGTCTCTTGTCTTAAGAAGGTGTCCTGATTTCACTTCCTAGTGGTTCCTGTGTTTTCAGATCTGTTATGAAAGTAATGTCAATAATGCTTATTGTTGTAGTTGTTGATAAGTGATGTTTATACTAGTCAAGGAATTTTTTCAGTTTCCCATAGAAGTTGGGAGGCAGCATAGACAGAAGAGTGGAACAGCCAATGAAATATATTCTGTATCACAGACATCATGCTCAGTATATAAATGGGGGTTGGCTGGGAGAGGAATCAATGGTCTCTGCTCAGGTCCAATTTACTGGGCAGTGAGAGTGATTGGTATATTCTTTTACCATTATTATTACTGTTATTTTCCTTTTCCTTTATTGTTCTATTAAACTGTCTTTATCTCCATCCCTTTTTTACTCCTCTTTCCCCTCCTCTTCTTCCTACCCTTCTGGGGAGGGGAGAAAGGGGAAGGCAAGTGAGAGGCTGTGTGGTCCTAGTTACTGGCTGGGGTTAAACCATGACAGAAGGATAAGAGGTATAGCTGAGAAAAGACTTGTGTGTTTTGGGATGGACAGCCTGAATCTTAACTAGAATAGATATCATATCAGTAGTTCCGTTCTTCTTTTATCACATCAAGAGGCATTAGGTATGCCAAATCTTACCCAAGAAGCAGTAAGATTTGACACCACTTCTGCTCTTGCAATTTTTATACAAAATGTCCACTAACATGAAGGTGACATTAGGCCAAGTAGAATGCCTCACATTAATTCTGACCCTATATAAAAACAGCTTCCTTTTTTTCACTCAAAGGTGTGAGCAATCAGAGTGAAAGAATGGATACATGCAGAAACATAGCAGGAAGAGTCTGTAGAGATTACAAAGTCTCAATTTAGTTTCTCCTTACACAGAGAAATGTTACCAGAAAGCAACACAGTAGTCTTTGCTGATGCAAGTAGGCCATGTCATCTCACAGTATGCTGATACCACCTTGCATCAACAAAACATTGTGGCAGGACTATGACTTAGTCATCACGACCAATGCTCCCTGACTTTTTTTTTTTTTTTTTTTTTTTTTTTTTTTTTACAAACATTAGAGAGTATTCCTGGTGAATACAATGGACATTATCTTTTGATAATTTAGCACAAGCCAGATCCACCTCTCATTCACAAAATTCAGGATGCTGTATGAGATACAGCATGGTGTAATTCCAGGTTAAAAATAATATGAAGAGAACACCTGGGAACTGACAAAGTTGTCCTACAAAACGACACGACAGATGGATTAAGAGGGATGCCATTTTTGTCAGTATATGTTAGATAGGGGAAAAAAGAAATCTTAAAAACATTTATTGAAAGAAGGTATAAACAAAGCAAGACTTTGATACATATAATTTTGGGAATTTTATCATTATGGTCAGAAAGGTCCAAAAAAAACAAACTTAGAACTTCTGCTTACAGTATGAATTGTCCATATGAAGACACCTAGAGGTCCTTCCTCTGACCTGCCTCATGCTTCAGATGCCTTGTTAGACAACTGCCTCAGTGTACCTTAACTTGAGGCTAGGACTGGCCCCGGCAAGACAGCAATGAAGCTGAAGTTAGGACAATACTTTCCTCATATTTTACTTCAAGGGAACAGACTTGAACTAAGGAAGCAAAAATGCGAGCAAAGATAGGAAGATTTAGATGTGTGACCTGGAACAAAGAAGGGAAGCTGCAGGTAAGAGAAGAAAGTAACAACAGAGGCAAAGCTGATACTCCCTTGTGGCACTGGACTGTTTCAGTCAATCACACATAAAATACAGAAAGTGATCTGAGAAGCAGCAGCAGCATGCACACACTCCAGAAAACAACTCATTAACAGAATATAGAAGACTACAGGATTCTGAGCTCAGCTCAGGGGACACCAGGAAAAAACCCAAACAACCAAACACACAAAAAAACCCCAACCACAAAATCAACACTAAGGCAGGGCAGTTCAACGTTATCTGCAAGGTTTTATACCTGCCAAACCAAGAAGGTACAGCTACACTAACTGAGCATATGAGTAATATTTTTATTTACAGGTACATTAGTAAAACCAAGCTTCTTTAATTCAAATATTTTGCAGTTAATCTGGACCCCATCTCGCCCAACTAAGGAAGATCTCTGAGCACCATGCCTCCTGGGAAGTACATTCTACAGACCTATATGTCAAACTTTAATGGCTTGGGATCATATTTTATTCCATCAACCTGCCTACTGTCTGACTTCCAGGACTGAATGCTGTTTCCTTGACATTTTTTATATTCTGTGATATTTGTAACATTGGCATTCGTCCAGATTCACAACACTATCTTTAGACATGCACACTAGTTAAAAGACAAAACGAAAAAATTAAAGAAGTGCTTAAAGCTAGGACATGTATATGCCATAGCTGCAACCCAGGCCATGTATTTTCACTGATGAAATGGTAGCAGGGCAACACCTGTTTCCAAGAAGACCCAAGCTTAACAAGCTTTGACAGCTTGACAAGGCCCATAGAATTTAAAAACAAAAACAAGAAAACCACCACAATAGACCGAAAAGCAGCAAGTCACAAGCATTCAGACACAGAAGCCTAATGGAGCTAACACTGGAGGGAAAAAAATGTTATACTTTTTGCAACTGAACAGCAATACCTCTGGTGCTAAAACAAAGCAAATTTCCTACACATAAGGTTTAACTAAGTATCTTAGAGGCAGGCCTCAGTGAAACAGCTTTTCAAGCAAAGTTGTTTGCTTGCAACGTTATTTGCCTGCAGAGGTGTAAAACTCAGGCCAAATATAATTTGGTACAACCTCCCCTACAGCAAAACAAAGCTATTTAAGACGCATTTCAACCAACCATTACAGAATTCCCACATTAGGTTACAGGAGCTGTAACCTAAATGTACGCTTCAGCAGTTTCCTCAGCAGTGGTTTCAACAGTGGCAAAAACCAAAAATCAAAGGTTAGTCTCATCTGCTATCAAACCAAGCTCTTTTTCTCATGCACTATTGAAACACCTTAATTTTAATTGAATAAGCTGTCAGTGATGTTGGAAGCTTGTTATCATAGCTCCTTCTGCTGGGATAATATGGCCATAACAAAAGTGTCAGCTTCCAACAGTATGAATGTCTATGCTTTGGTCCATGGCATAAGGCATGCTAGTTCTTTCCTCTAGCCAAGAAACTTGGTAAGGCTGTAGGACAGACCGTCAACAGAACCTTCTTCAGGAGAAGAAAGGAAAGAATGCTTTCCCCAGCTGTACTGAATACAGTTATCTACCTAATGAGTCCATCACATTTCCCCCTACTGGTCCAAAAGAGGATGCAAGAGTATTGTAGCTGCTGAATAGCAGTTCTAACAAGTGTCTTTACTTTGCTTATGCAGGACTGAGGAGGGATGATGGAGGGTTGTTGGCTCGATTCAAAGCAAATCCAACCAAGTCCTGTCTGTTGCCCCTCATTAGACCTACCCAAGCAAGGTAACGGGATATTTTGAACTTGAAAGATACCATGAAAAGCACCAACACCGGACTCAGTTATGGCACTCTCAATATTCTGCAAGTTTCCTGAACTAAAAAAGCAAAGTTAAAATATAGCTGCTTTGAACAAAAGATTATGACTTTAAAAGTGTCACTGATGCATGACAAGAGCACCTCTTGAAGCAACAGCTGCTTCTAAGCAGTCTCACAAAAGAGTTGATGTACCCATGAGAGGTATCAGTGCAGTGAGATCCAAAACACCTCTTCTTAAAAGTTAACTTGCCACTTCTCCCCAACTTGCTTGCCCCCTCAACCTGCCAGATCCTTTTCTTTTTTTTCCCCTCAGATAAAACAGCTTTATACAACCACTTTGCCATAGTTCGCATCTCCTACTCTTCATCCAATTCCAAACGTGATGTGTCTAAACATTAAGAGGGTAAAAGAAGACTACGCTATAATCTAAGGAGATGTTAGGAAGATTCCTGGCTGATTCAGGTCTTGAAATCTTGCTCTCTCTCTCTCTCTCAAACTTGACATACTCCCCCAAGGCCTTACAGATAATCAGGAGACTTCTTACACCGAACACACAAAAACATTGGGATATACTCCAGCATTCAAATATGAAAATATTCTTTTTTTTCTCCTGTTTCCTTCCTCCCAAAGTAAACTGACGTCACAACCAAAACACTAGCTAAAAGTTAGGATAAATGTTCTTGTTGATTCTTTGAATGTTACAGGGCCACATATAAGTAAATTTTAATTCATAGGGAAAAAAAGCAAGCATCCAGAAACCCAGAGGTGAAACACTAGAAGGCAGAAAAAGCACTGGTAGCAGGACACTAAGGAAGAAAAACAACAGAAAGCAATCCAAACACATTAAATAAAAGGACAAAAGAAAAAAGTAGAATAAAACAGTCAATATCTCGAGAACTTACCTTCAGACTTCAACTTCGTAAGAACAAAAATCAGGTAGTTGTTGAAATCTGGATACTGATTGAGTTGTTCTAGTTTCTAAAGAGAGAAACTGTTAAGGAAAGTTGAATCTTCACACACTGCATTTATAGCTTTCTGCATACAAAGATTGTTAAATGAGTTACGTATTGCTGTGTCACTTCAACCAGCTGTGACTATCAGCTCACAGTATACAGAGTATAAACAATCTAAAAACACTTTCTGTAATTTTCTTACTGAAGCAATAGCTTTTAGTTATGGGGAAATCTGAAAAAAAAAATAATAATCCAGGGACAGACACAGAAATTAATAGATCCTAAAAATATCTGTAAAGCCCCCCAAAAAGCTTCCTCTGTACAGTTTTAGATTTCAATATGTACACTTACTAGCCTGCCAAACCTAAGGAATCCACTGAGATACAATCCCCTAATACATCTTTTTGTCCCCCTCTACAATAAAAGCATTTCAGCATTAAAATACAACAGCTATGATTTTGATAAGCTACTCATTTTAATTTTAGACATATACTTCTTTAGGATAACTAGCCACAGCCTGAGCTTTCAGCAATGAGAACCTGTTTAATTGTAAATGCACAGATAGTTATACCAAGAAGTTCATACTTATCCACAATCTCGTTAAGAAAAAAAATCCAAAATCCAAACCAACAAAATGCTCCTTAACTGCAGGAAGAATGATTATGTTTCTGAAGAGCTGTGAAGGTACATAGCTGTCTTTCCCAAAATTTGTCACTACTTCTGCCTCACATTTCCCAGTATTCTGCCACTGCTTGGCTAGAGCAGTGATAGCTGTCTTTCCCAAAATTTGTCACTACTTCTGCCTCACATTTCCCAGTATTCTGCCACTGCTTGGCTAGAGCACTGATCTGGCATTCTTCTTGTATCCTGTTCTCACACCCTGGTACTAATAGCTATTCTGTTCAACAATAATATTTCAAGTCAGTGCCGTATCACCTCTAAATTACTAAACCTACTAGATATCATCAGTATGGCAACCAAACAAGACATTTAACAAAAATTGATTTTTAAAAGATGTAAGATTATTTGCTCCATAAGCATTTACTTTACTTTCTGTTTAGCTAAATCTCTAAACATTCAAAGTAGCTAAACCTCAGCCAAATACATGTATGTTAGGACTTGATGGCCCAGTTAAGTCCCTTTCAGTTCTAAAGGATCCATTTCCTTCCAATGACCAACAGCCAGTGTCTCAATCACAAACTCCAGAAACTTCATTTTTAGATACTTAGGCTGCTTGCACCAAGTAGTAACTTTGCTAGAGAAGCCTGCCCTCTTTCCACCGAATAAGAGAGTAAAGCGTACTTATCACAGCCCCAAGCTCCTTTGCTGTGAAACACACAGCAGATGAAATGCAAACAGGAGGATGGTCAAGGCAAGTGAAAATAATATAGAACACTCTACATGGCCCCTGGAAATGAAAAACCAAGCAAAAGAGCTCTTTCAGGAACAGCCAAGAAAGAGGGTAGCACGTTTTGAAATTTTTTTCTTCTTCTCCAAGCTTCAGAAACATAACCACCAAAACAGACAGCTGAACATTACTAACAACTATGAATTCCAACTGACTGAGTAGGAAGCAGCAGCAGAAGTGAGCAGAAAGAATAGAAAGAGCAGTATTTAGTAGAACTGTAATAGCAAAACACTTAATTGGTCTAGGAATCAAAGAAAAGCTTACAGGCCATATTTTTTTAGCAACTTCTTCACTCACTGTAACTTTTTTTTACTCCAAGAAACATCTAATATCTTTGTTTGAAAAATATCTGAAGCCTTATCAATTCATAACTTTGCTAACAAAGAGTTTTGGCTAACCTATTCCTCACTTTGTTATATTTGAGTTCTAAGCACCCAAATGCACCAAAACAGCGTCATAAAGAAAGAGCATAAGAGGATCAACACACTGATAATCTTGCAAAAGATTACGGACTGAGAGTACTTTAAATTTAAAAGCATTATCACCACCCTGCTTGGACATACTACTAAGTAGCATTCTACAATACAACAACCATCACAAGGTGTTGTGGAAACAGCCTCAAAGAACACACATATATATACACACGCTTTTTTTTTTCTAAATTATAGGACATGGCTTGTCAAGTTGTATTAGAACATTTTCTTAAACTGATGTATAATACAATGGTAAAAATGTGCCACTTCTCTAACCTTTACTGGCCAACACATAAGGGCCTTCTTGAAAGTACAGGTACCTCAGCACAGAGGGGAGTTACCACTACCATTTAAAAGGAATTTCAAACATCAGTTAACAGCACTTTTGTTCAACCAGTTTCCACTCATCTTCAAGACAGACAGCATCTGCCCATCCTGCAGGTACACTGCTGTTTTTCAATAAACAAACCAGATGCTATTAAGTTATTTGAAGCTGACCTTTAAAATGTAATTTTACATTAAACCTACACTATAAACACTGTTGCTATAAACATTTTTGTATTTTAAATACTAAAGAGTTTAAGTTTGGGGCATTATCAGAACACTTTACTAAGTCAGACGCTTGTGTTCAGGATTTTTCAAGGGAAGCAATAGCATCTTAAAAACATGAAGCATAGCTGCAAGATTAACAGGAAAGCTACCTTCACCTTTCAGAAAAGAGCAGAAGCCTTCCTAAGCTTGACTGCATCTGTTATGAAAACCTAGAAGTGGAGCAAATCTGGCTTCAAGCTAAACTCTTAAAATAATGTAAATATATATATATACACACACATATATATGTTCTTGCCTACTTAAGTAAATTCTGTTGCCTTCCGTGAAGGCCTTCAAGCAAATCCCTTTAATAAAGAGGGATCAAAATGATAAACTCATATTATTCATAAAATTTCAGGACTTCTAGATATTTTAAAGCACTTATACAGATAGCTCAAGGAGCAGGAGGCAGCAGATGAAGGCTTTATTTTTCAAGACCTATGCTTCTATTACTCTTAATTTAAAATTTTACTCTCAATCTTTCTTCCTTAAAACCTTGGTTTTAAGGTCTCTCTTGCTACAATCAAGAGAGACTTAGGAGGGTAAAAACCCCAACAATCCACACCACTATCACCAAATACACTGCAAAGCAGCAAAGAAGTCACATACAACAGATTTCTCCCTTTCCGTCAGTTTTATCGAGTCTAACGAGCAGTATTTCAGGCTCAGGCTTCTGGGCAAGCAGAAGCAGCCTCACAACGTAGCACGATGCGCAATGTCGGAGACAGCAGGCCAACGAGGGCGTGCAGCCAGCGGCTCCCCCCCACCAGCTATGGCTTTCGCCTCGAATCCCGGCGCCGGAGTACCACGGGAGGTCCCCGCCTCGTCGCAGGGGCGAGGGGCACCCCGAGCCGCGCTGCCCGTCCAGCCCGGCGGGCCGCAGGGCACCCAGGCCCCCACGGCGGCATCCGCCGGGGCGAGGGCGGTCATCCCGCCTCGCCGCGGCTGGGGGCTGGGCGCTGGCGGCGGCCGAGCGCGGGGGAACCCGGGAAAGCGGCAGATACCGTCCGAGCCGAGCCGCGCCAGAGCCGGGGCTTTAATAAGAGAAGAAAAAAAAAATAAAACCAACCCACAAACAACCCGACCCTTGGCTCCGGGTTCGCAACAGGTGCCGGGGCCCCCGCCGGAGGAAGGCGGCCCGCGGCCCACAGGCCGCCTCGGCGGTTCAAACGCCGCGCCAGGGCCTCCCGCTCCGACGAAGGCTCGGCCCACCGGGCTGCGGCGGCTCCCCGGGCAGGCCCGGCCGCCGCCGCCGCCTGCCGCAGCGCCGGCCTGCTGCCGCGCAGGCCGCGCTCCCCCCGCCCGCCGCCCCCGGCCTCTCCAGCGCCCGCCCGGGCCGCCGCGGCCCCACTCCGCCCGCCCCGCCCGCGCGGCGCAGGCCTTGGCCAAGGATACTTGTTGCACAGCTCTCTGCGTGGTGGTGTCCGGGGACTGTGACTCCTTGAGCAGCTGCAGGATCTGCTGAAGCCCTTGCTCATCGGGCTTCCACTCGTACTCCATCTTGGCTCGCTGGAAAACACCAGACAACGGGCGGCCGCGCTTAGCGGCGCGGCAGGGCCCAGCCCGGGGGAGGCGGAAAGGGAGGGAGGGAGGAAGGAAGGCCGGAGGGAGGGAGGGGGCACCGCGTCGCCCGGCCTCTTGCCCCCGCAGCGCGCACCCCGCCGAGCACTGCACTGCGCCGCAGCGCAGCCCACCAACCGCCCGGCCCCGAGGGACGATACCGACCTGCTCCCGCCGCCGCCCGCTACGCTCCCCGCCGAGCAGACTGAGTCACGGCGAATTTGTAATCCGGCCCGAAGAGCCGCCTGGCGTCCTCCTGGGTCCTAGCGCCGGGCACGCCTCCGCCCGCCCCGGCCGCTTCGGGCCCGCCGGCGCCGCCGTCAGCCTTTCCCCGGTGCGTCCCACACCGTCAGGAGCCTGTGGGCGACAAAAGGCGGGGGGGTCTCAATCCCGGCGGCGGCAAACGGGGCGCCTCCGCCACCCACCTGAGAACAGAGAGGAACCTCCAGCGGCCGCAGCAGGGCTGGGGAGCGAAGCGGCGCCCCGGCCTCCCGAGAGAGCCGCGGCCGCTTTCCCGCAGTGCCGGGCACCCGCGGGGAAGCTGCTGCCCGCGGGGGAGAAGCGGGGCCGGGAAGGCAGAGGCAGGAGCCGTGACCGCAGGACTGCCAGCTGTGTTTCTACGGGATATGGCTGGGCAGAAATGATAAGTTCTCAGTTCCAGGTGTGAAAAAGGAATAGGACCAGCTATGCGGGGGGGTGGTGGTGGTGGGGTGGTGGTGGCTGTGTCTGTCTGTGTCTGACTACCTCGTGTATCTTATCCTTAGCCTCAAAATACATCAGGGGAGACCTCAGGTCAAAATTAGCAATTTAGATATATATACACACACATGTATATGTATAATACATATGCATGACATACATATTTATATATATAGCTATTTTCTATATATTATACATATGCTAATGGACAAAATAAGAACACATGCTGCTTAAAACTGGTCTAAAATATGAAAATGAAAAACAGTAGTTCCTTGGCTTTTTACGATCTTAGTCACTGTGTTTGTAAGAATCTCGTTTGATGGTATGAACTCTAGTTTCACTTTCTGCTGCAGGACTGAACTCAGTGCAAGTGCCACACATCATAGCCTTAACAGCTACTCAGAGGCACTGAGGACAGGGAGCATCAGTGATTCCTCACAGTGAGTCCCAGGTAACTCGCTGTGTGGCTCTTCATCTCACGTCCCCAACAGTGACAGTCAGCTGCCCAGTCTCAGGCGCTAAGATGTGTCCTGAGCCAACTGTCCTTCTATTACTATGAGCTGCTATTCTTGAAGAAGGAGACAAAATTAGTACTCCAAAATTAGTTTCCAGCAACACAGCAAAAGGAACTATCACAGGCAACAGGCAAGACTTATAATATCTACATATCTGGATAATGAGGACAGTGAAAGAGAGTACTTGATGAAATCAGGAAAGCATGCACACTGGAATGAGAAGGAAATAGTTAAATAGCAGAGAAGTATGCAGCACAACACACAAGAGAACAAAACCAATGGAAAAAAACAAAAACAGCTTATAAAAAAAGAAATGAAACACGTTTCTTAAGCTCTTCTATTTAAGCAATTGCGGTAGTTAACCACAGGGTTGTTTGGGAGACACGACTACTAACCTCTTAAGAGCTTATTGCACCGAAATGTCTACAAGATGGAGTCACCAAGGAAGGTGCTTAAAGGTGTCCCACCAGTTACTAGGAAAGTATGGGCATGAGGTTTATACAAGATTTTTGTGATGAGGGTGAAATCTGTACTAGTTTCCCTCTAGTATAGGAAAGTGTCAAAACAAAGGATGTGGACCCAGGCCATTAAAACCGATATTCATGGTTCACACCATGTGGGCAGGGGAGCTCTCCATAGTGGTGTTTCCAGAGCTGGAACAGAGGTCCAACAAATCAAGGAAGCGCTAATTTGGGCCTTGTCCCCCTAACTGCTGACTTACCAGGAAGGTTGTAGAAATTTGATTTCCTTTGACACTTCTGGCCCACTGTCAAGTTTGTTTGAAATTGATTAGAGCTTCAGAAGTTACTATTCAGAAATTATGACACAAGGATTACATTTGTCTAATTTTATCAAAAACCAAAGTGTGCTAGACAAAAACAACATTAAAAATGGGAAACGAGCTAAAAGACCAGAAAGGAAGGTTGAGAAACAGAACAGGAAAAAGGAGGAATAAAAGCCAGCCATGATCCGTAACTAAGAAAAACATAGGTTTTCTTTCCATTAACGTGACCAGAATTAAATCCTGGTAAGATCTTTCTGCAGTGGAAAGGAGAGAAAAAGGCCTACAAATCACAGTATGAATGGGAGCCTCTACCATTAGTAGGGATGTCTAAATGCTTTAAAGTATCATCCTCCAAGATAGGTTCCTTCTTAGGTTCCATACAGGATCCGTTGCCACTGAAAACTACTCAGCATATACAGAAATCAAAGCAGATACTTCAACTTGCTGGATACCTTCAAGTTATTCTTAACTATCTCTAACCCTTTAAATTCTGTAAGGAAGCAGGAGAGGGGAAAACAATTAGAAAAAATTAGAAAATGGTTTCTTTTTTGTGTCCTTTTGTTATGATTTGAGAAACCCATAACAATTTATTGCCATTTAGACACTTATTCTATCACCCAATGACCCTCCCCATCCAGGAAGGGAAACTGGGGAAAACAAGGAAACAAGAGGGTTGAAATAGAAATAGATTTAATAGGATAAGACTAAATAATTAAAAATAATACTAAAGAACCAGTATTGATCCCATAGTAATACAAAATATACAAGAATTATACTCAGATAATTCTATCAGCAGGAAGCTGTGCACTCCCAACAGTGGACCGCATATGATGGACGCTGCAAGTGCTACAGCTTTGGGAGGATGGGAACGGCTCGGGGGTCCAGCACTGGGGCAAGAGGTTCTCTGAACCACTGCCATCGAGGGAGAGAATGAACTACGCAGCAAACTTTCTAATTTATATTCAATGTGACATTCATGGTATGAAATAAACCTGTTGGTCAGCCCGGGTCAAGAAACACTTCACCTACATATGTTAAGAAGACAAAAGTTCACTGAAGACAGAAGCCTTGCACAAATGCTGAAAATAATCTTTGATCTCTCTGTTATCCAAGCTTCATATGTCATGCACTAGCCAGAATCCACTAGTATCAAAACAATGTGCAACATTAAAAAAAAAAAACACAACACAACAAAAAACGCTACCAAACGCTAATCTGTATCTTTAATTCATTTCTCTCTCCACAAACCTTGCCGTGTTCTACTTGACTATCCACAAAAAGTCCTGCTTTTTTATCCTTGGTCTTCTTGCCAATATTCTCTTCCCATTCTCTCTCTCAGAATGTCCCATTAGATCAGCCTGAAGTGACACATATCTGGCATTTGTCAAACAAGGAAAGAAAAGGAATGGCAACAATATGTAACACTGCTAACTCATTCAAAATCCAGTAGCTAGAGTAGTAGCTCTGCATGCACAAGGCAGGCTTCAATTCTTCCTAAGGTGATGAACCCAATCTTTTTCCTGGAAAGTGTCCTTACCAACACATTAGAGCGCCTTGGTGTCAAGTCTTTTAATCTCTCCTGTTGCTTTCCATTATGTTATAAACAGATGTTAACAGGAATTTGGATTAGGAACTGTTTTCTTATCAGCAACCTGGATAATAATTGACAGTTGATACTTAAGAGACAAATGTAGACAGCACAAATAGGAGATTCATGACAGAATACCCTCCTTGCCTCTCCATGAACTGAAAAGAGAAATAGAAGACCAGTGCAAATCCTTCCCAACAACTTGCAAGAAGAGAGATCTGCATTACTAGGAAGATGTCCCATCCTTCCAATGCCATAGCCTCCAAGCTATACCTTTGGGAAGTACAACTTCTCGCTGCTAGCGGTTTGGAAACTATTTTCAAATAATTATTCTCTAATCAAAATAAATTCTCAAATTTGTCCTAATTTCAGAATTGTTAGACTGTTTCATCTACCTTACCATTTAGAATATTTTCCCCAGTCTTTAGTTTTACTACATTGGTAGTATATTGGATTGGGTTTTTTTCTTTTAGAGACAATTATAAAGAGCTACCTTGTCACAACATTCAGGCTCTGCTACCTGTAAAATTGGTATTTAATAATGGGAATCAATCATTCAATCCATTGCTACAATTTGGACTTCTAAGGTTCCATGCAGACTGCTTAGAGTATCTCTCTGTACCTCTGTATATAGAAGGTTT
Organism: Rissa tridactyla; assembly: GCF_028500815.1. NCBI lineage: Eukaryota > Metazoa > Chordata > Aves > Charadriiformes > Laridae > Rissa > Rissa tridactyla. The sequence continues at coordinate 59,039,753 of NC_071497.1, read as the reverse complement.
GTATACACAGAGGAAATAACTGATATTCCATAATAGCTTTCTGCGTAAACCCTCTTATTTCACGCTAAGAGTGATGTGGATTAAGCTAAGCAGAAAAAAAGCTCTCATAACACAGAATAAATGTGTCTATGCAAAGGCGCTCATGCAGAATAGCTACTGCTATATTATTTTGCAATGCCTTCTGCCTGGAGACATGCCCTAAGCTTTCACTTAAAAAAAATACCAGTAGTCCTCACACCCAGCATATCAAAGCGGAACCCATTCTAAAGCATTTAGTGCACTCTTCCTGAGTTCAGCCATATGATTACTATTTATTACACAATGATTTATTTGAATAGTCTTTAGAAGTAGTTTGACCCTGTGAAGCACCAGACAGGTTACTGAGGAGACAGATGGAAAGCCAGTCTGAAGGAATTTTCCATCCATGACTGAAATGTCTATGAAATTAATTTCCTACTTTTCAATTGTTGATTGGTTATTATGACAGAAGGATTGTTTTAAACAGAAGTCTGAGGAACTTTAGAAAAATATTTTTAGATGAGATTTCAATGTTACTTTATATTTGTGGGGCGTCATATTAAAACATTAGCCAGAAGAAGCTGTAAGCTTACAACTTTCTGGCTAATGCAACAGTAACTAATTTAACTGCTGGAAGTGCAATTCTGTTGAACACAGAACTCCATGGTAAGATTCGCAAAATTGGTATTAAGTTTCCATAGGCAGGAGTGGAATCTCTTTCTAGTAACTAAGGACGTAAAAAGCATGTTTTAAGAGTTCTTTGACGTTACAGGATGACAAAAGGCTGACTAAGACAGTACCAACAGGAAATCCATCTAACAGAAGGTAAGACAAATCCAACATGATGCAATGTACAATGGCAAACCATGGACTAAAGTAAAAAGTTTTGTAGAATGTACCAAACTAAGATTTTGCTTTATTGGTAGGGTTAAGATTATCTTAAAAAAGAACTGTTTTTCTTCTATCTACATATAGAATTTTTTCTACCTGTAAGTAGCAATTTGATAGCAAAATTAAAAGCAGCAGATCTCTGGACTTTCAGATAATATCACTTCAGATTTGGGTACAGTTAATTGACCTTCATTTCCAACTGTCATTCATTGCCTGTGGCTGGTAGGTCTAGGAGTGGAATAAGAAGCTGAAGAGACTAAGAGAGCTTCTTATCCTCTTGAAACAATTCTAGCTATAATTGCTTTTCTCTTATGTTGCATATCACACGAGAAATTGTGTATTTGTACCACTGAACCCATAGTACAACAGCTCGTAATGAAGCTGAACTCAAATTTTCTGGAACACTGGACATTTCAGTATTGGAGGCAAATAAATCTGTAATGCAATTTGTTCTCCATGGAATATTAGCTTTGGATGATGGACTTTTTCTGAGAATACCTACAGTTATGATAATGTACCTGCTTGGGAAAATCTGCTACGCTGTGGCCTGTGAGAAAAGGAGAGCTGTTCTGGCTCATCATTGCTGTGGCATCACTGTCCACAATTTCATGGTTTCTTTTCCCAAAGGCAGAGAGCTGTGTTTCTTTTTGCAGGTAACATCTGTAAAAGCCTGCACTGTGGAATCCCATTGAGCAGACGAAATAGTGTGCACGATAACCTGACAGCCCGTAATTCCACTCTTCTGACAGAAGTATGCTCCTTCTTTATTTAATGAATACTTCTGCTCCTCACGCATACAACATGCATAGAAGAAAGAGTACAGCAACGTAGTTTCCCTACATACAAAGGTATGTATGGAAAACCACCACACCATTGCAGATAAAGTGGATGACAGGCCACAGCATGCACTAACATTTGATGTTTTGTAGAACAATTAATTAAGACTTAATGCAAATTATGTTTACAAACATCAACACATAGCACTGGCTGATGTACAAGTCAGAACTGAAAACGAAGTCTATTACTGTTGTTGGGTTCAATTAGATATATGACATTGGCAGCTGCAGGGACAAAAACCTGTTAAGCTTTCATAAATTTGGAAATTATCAGGAGTGCTTTGAATTCTACTTCGATAGGATGAAACACCGTTCTTATAATTCATTAAAAGTCCAGGTGAGTGAAAAAGTAGTAGACATAGTGCAGAACTGCAAAGACCTCTGTATTTAAAACGCTTTTGATCAACTAATCTTCTGGACAAAGACACGTTTAAATGCATCATCTCTTCAAACTTGCTGTTATTTCATTTCCACAGCTAGAGATACCAAGTGGAAAGATACTGTGTTGCTAATAATTTGCCCCACTGTAACCACACATGCTAGATATTAAAATGGCAGCACATGTTCTTAATGCTGGCAGTCATAAAACAATCTGAAATTGAATGAAGGGTTCTTTGAGAAAATCATCACCTCCTGAATTTATGACAGAAGATATCAGATCTGTCAGCTGAAGTCTGAAATAGTAAAATCTCCCACACACACACGCACCCTGCTTTTTTCTTTTCCTCCAGGACACAAGCTTCTTTCTCCAAATTCTAGAGTACTTTACTTAGCATGTAGCATATAAGCCTCTGTAATTGCCCAATATGAGAGGGATTTTGGAAGGCACGGAAAATAAGGATTAACTACGGACTGGAAAGTGAAAGCGAAATGCTCTGCCCTGGGTAACAAGCCTCATTCATTACTGTTAAAGTCGAAATCTATTCTGAGGGGGTAAGCGCGTATGCAAAGGCAGGAGTCATTCTTGAGGATCCAGAGTCTTATTTAAAGGTTGGTCTCAATCTTAAAGGTCCCTTCCAACCTAGACTATTCTATCATTAAATCTCTACTGTCAAATTTCATGTCTGTAATTCAGCATGTGCTTCTTGCCAGCTTAAAAAAAATCTTTCAAGCAAGATTAGTGTCAGGTGTATATATGCACCATATTCAACTCCCTATTTAAGTATATAGTAAAGTTTCTTTCTCTTAGCTGTAGGAGGCAAAGCAGCTGCCATCTGCTGCAGGATTTCGGTTGAACTTCAGTTTCTGTAACTGATGATTCAGGCCGCCCCAAGACAGAGATAAAATCAAAATGATACACAGCTTTTGAACTGGTTCCTCATTAATACATTGGAACTGAGTCTTTTGAAAATACCTGAGAAAAGTAGCAGATATAATTTAAAAGTGAAGTTATGGCTGAAAAAAGCCACATCCATGGATGAGAATGATATAGGACTGTGAGAAAAGAGATGCAGTCTGTGAAATCCTAGCATTTACATTCGTTCGGTTATGCGCTCATCCTCATCAACTAAAGGAGATCAGTAAAAAAAAAAGAAACAAACAGCTGCAAGATTCCTATCTCCACTTACTGCATAGTTGAGAAAGTGGTCCTAGCCCCTGCAAACCCTGGGAGGAAAGCCATAGAATGAGAGACTCCACAGTGCCTGTTCCTCTAAATGGCTCAGTTATGACGGACAGGGCCTTTGTGGGAGGCCTGGTGGCACAGGCATGGGGTAACATCTCTCTTTTTCAAAATCGTTCAGAGAGGAAGTAATCTCCTGCTCCATCAATACCAAGTACACCACAGGAAATAGGAAGAAGAGTACACCTCATCATGGGGTAGTGCCACATTTGTGGAAGTTCTTGTCCCTGAAAAGAGTGCATTGCTTCTTTGAAATTAAGTTATTCACAATTATTTAAAAAATCTTAATATAAGTGGCTAACTTTTTAAGCTCACTTTGAAAAATCTGCACCATGATGAACCAAAATACATCATCAGTTCTCTAACTGTAGTCAATGCATATTTTAGTAAACCAATTTCAATGCAAAATACATATAAATCACTTATATATCTCCCATAAAAGCTCACCAGTTTAAATGCTTTTTTGTACAACACCATCTTAACAATCATAAATAATAATTATGCAGTAGAAACATCTTTGGTATATTTTACATTGAAATCTAAAATTAAAAATCTCATTAAATAAGAAACAGAGCATGTAAAGGTACTGAGGTCCTTTTCCTAGTATAAAGGGGTAACATTTATTCGCAAGTATATTTTGATGCATAAATGAGATGAGAATGATCTACTGAGGAAAAGAAAAGCTACAAATGTAAAGCAAAATTAAAAATAAACACACAAAGTTAAACTTTTTGGCCTTCTGATTTAAGTTATCAAAATTAGTTACTTTACATGGTTTAAATCAGACCACTGCCTTTCCACAGTATGGACCAGCACCAACCGTAAAAAAATGCATATAAAGGATGTCTCAAAAAACCAGAGGAGTCTCCTCCTGTCAAAACTCATCAGGAATTATTAGGAATTCAGTATAGGGGTCAAGGTAAAAATGATACTGGGAGCACTAAGAACTGATTAGTCAGTATTAAGTTTTGGGTTTACTTCTTGGCAAAATATCTTGCAACCAGGATGCAGAATTCAGAATCACACACTCACCTACTTTCCTCCCCCTGTTTTTCTCTGAATACTCAGTGTGTATTAAAACATTCACACACAGAACATGCATTAAGATATGCAACTGTCAGTGACACTACCACCATCACATCTGTCATTGGTGGCAACACTGGTGCTTTGGTGACACTTGCAATACTGACAGCAACACTGTAGGCTAAACCATCATCACTGGTCATCCTAACAGAAGGCTAATGTACTGTTGTTCCTTGAATGGCTGTTGAATTTCCTTACTGCGGTAAGTAGCTTATCTAAGGTTCTTAAGATGCTGTTGCCTCAAGGAAGTGACAGTATTGGGGCTTATATTAGTCCCTGCATGACTCCAGTGAGCTGGTATCTGTCCCACATAGGGACTAATGGGAGTCATATATGAATTGGTAGGGACAAAAATGGAAGACGACTTAAAAAGCTTCAGACAGAAACTGGAATTCACCTTTTATCCTGTGAGCCTGAGTAAAGTTGTTTGGCCTTCTCTAACATTAGATAAATATTTTGAAATTACATACTCCCAAAAAAGTGAGCAAGTAATTACTGATCTGGAATGGAGCTCTCTCCAAAAAAGACAAAGCTGTGCGTGCAATTACCAGTGAGGAGTATTAAGTGCTCCAGTCATACACATAAACAAAAGGAATGATGCCCTAACCACCTTAATCAAATAAGCAAAACTTTCAAGGCAAATAAACAAATAGGACTTATTTGATCTTACTGAAACCGTTAAGTAATGACTGTGAACATTCCTTGTCTTTCAAGCCTCAGATGAAGACGACAGTAAAAAACAATAAAGGGTAAAGGCAGAAGTAGAGACACTCCCCTGACACCCCCAAATTGTTCCTACATATACATACATGTTGGAATTGCCAGACAAATTAAAAACAATGCCCTTGCCTCCTCTGGATATCAGGGTTTTAGGTGGCAAATAATAGTATGAGTTTAATTTAGTATTGTTTAATATAAAAAAGAGTATGATTCAAGTGCTTCCACATTAACTCAGCAGGAATTACATGAGACAAATATAAAAGATTAGAGAAATATCTTTAGAAATTAAAACAGTATTAAAAACTCCTTTAGAAAATTTCCAGTTTTCATCTCACCAGAACAATAAAACTCACTGGATAATCTGGTAAGGAAAACAGCATAATCTTAGCAGTGAAGACTATTTCAATTAATAGATGCACACGGAATATCTAATAGAAATGGACATTTCAATGGAAGAATGCTTCAACTTTTTCAGTTTAAGCATATTCAGTCATATTCTAAATGTTCTTGGATATGATATCTTAAGATGAGATTCAAAAGAAGTCTTGGACTTTCAATCAAACAAGATATTCAAGTTGCTACAGCTTGAAGCCAACAGACATCACAGAAAGAAGCCTATGTAGTTCTTCTACATGGACCTCCATGACTCTTTCCAGCAATGGGTGTTAAGAGATCACTGAATAATTCCAGGTAAACAGGTGGACTTACACTATTCGGTTAACAAAAAATAAAATACTCAAATACAGGAAGTAATTAAAAAGTAATGTATAATGATATAATTCTTACTGTATTTTCTGAGAGAAATTTCTAATTTCTCAAATTTTTGAAAAAGCATTCTCACAACTGTATCTGTAAGACCAGCTTTGAACCAATACTGCACCCCTGTAAAGGAAATTGCAAGCAAGTCTGAATGTAAGCAAATGGCTACGTTACTGTTTCTACATAGGTAGAGATTGTTGTGTAGTTGAATGATCAGGTAAAATTCCTTGGGAAGTTAAGGCAAATATTAACCAAAAATGATCGTTATTAAAGGCACTACCAGTCCCTTTAGCAATTATTTTACCTCTTTTAGTTGAAATGCAGCATTTCACACCAAAAGAAGAAACATTAGAAACCAAAAATTAAATTAAACATACATTATACATTCAGGTGAGAAAAGTCTGGTAGACCTAAGGAATCTGAACATGTGAAAATGTAATTTGATGAGGAATTTCATTGTCATTCTTACTTGAGTTATAAGATTTCAATATTTTAGGCACTTAAAAATTTTAGTGTTGGTTTGTGAAAGATATCAGAATGGTATTTGAATCAGAGGTTAGCTGCTGTGGTTAGCTGTTAGTCATATAGCTACATAGACTTAAAGTAATTCCCTTTAATTGGTACTAGTAACACAACCAATACAAAACAAATATTTTATGGTTTTTAAAGGTTTGGTTTTCTTTTTTCCTTGCCCAAAGGTACAGGAAATTCATTTAGTGGAGAAACTGTAATTTTAAATAATTGAATTTACCTTAAATATACAAGCCATTTAATAACTTTATGGCCATTTTAATAGATTTTTAATAAAAACCTGTTGCAAATAGCTTCACCAACTCCACTAAATAAATTTGCTGGCACTCCATATATCATCTTTATCTTAAAATGATACTGTAACCACTAACATGAAATGTAAAGCTATGAAGAGTTGAAACTACAGTCATGGGTTAAACTGTCTGTAAATAAGAGAATAAATTAATGTCTCAGTCCTACATATCAGTTCTTATCATGAGACATTATCTTATCATTCTTAACATGAATCTGCAGTTTTTTTCCTGCTAGTGATTTTAAGATCTTCACCTTGAGGCTCAATTTACTGACCAGCAGCATGCTTTCTCGTATGCTGCCCTTAAAAAAGAATAATGCAAAAGGCATTACAAGATACTTTCTGTCCTTTCTCACATTTTATGTGAAAATTCTCCTTTCTCCTTTGCTGCAGCGTTCACAGATGTCTTAAGACTCCCTCATAGTTCTCATTCTCCCCGTATGTGCCTATTGTAGAATATTTATCTTTCGTTTCGTAATTCAGTTGTAAGCCACATGCACAAAAAAACGTTGTTTTGTTACGCTTGCCTAACATGCTAGAGCCTTAATTCGTATGTGGAGATCCTGGGTACTCCTGTAACTCAAATATTAACTACAAAATATTATATTCAATTGCAAAAAGATTTGGGCTATCTTCTGCCTGACATGGCAGCCGATTTTTTCTTTTTTTTTTTTTTTTAATTTCTTTCAAGTTATCTTCAATAACAACACTGAGTATTTGACAATGTACTAGCTTTAAAATGGTGTCTCACATACAATTTAAAAAAATTCCTTTGTAAAACTTGGTCCTACCATCACAGCATACCAATACTAATAGTGTTAAAGTTGCTTGGCACAGATAAGATCAGCACTGAAATTAAATATTTTTTCAGGATTTCAAAACCGAACTTAAAAGTCTAACTGAGGAAAGCAGAGTTCAGTCCCAAACACATTTATGACAAAACTAGCATAATCTTAAAGGACGTGTGTATAATAAACAGTTATCTTTAATATACACCCACAAAAATTGTAGACAGAACAGCTAAATTTCACTCAAGTAAAAAGATACATTTGCTTGCCTTCATTCAGGTCTTCATAGATGCAAGGCTGAAGTAATTCATCTACACAATACTGCCACAACAGTGTTATGAATTTTATGATCTTAAATTGGCATCATTTTCTGGAGGGCCCAAACATTAAACTGCAATGAAAACATTGCCCTATATGTGACCACTCTGTTGAGTTTCCTCTGAACTTGAGGTATGTCTTGTAAGCTCCACAGAAGATGCTATAAGGGATGTTGCAGAGCTCAAAAGCACATACTATAGTACCTGTTCTAGAATTCCTTCTGACAGATGTAATGTTTTATCACAGATACCAAATTCTCCTATACTGGATAACTTTTGAAGTTAATACCTCTCCTCCTTATTTATTACTTTATCACCGTATCTCTCAATTCTAACACTTCCTTATGATTTCTGCTATTACCTCTGATAAAACAAAAGCATCAAAAAAAACAGTTGAAAAATGTGTTGTTTTCTATTATTTTTCTCCCTAGCTACAGAATTTTACATTAGAATGAAATATTTCTAAGTATCATGTCTTATATCTTACAACTGCCTCATGTCTTACAACTCAGATTAGCAATAACTCACAGGCCAACTTTTAAAATATCTATTATAGTATAGGATGAACTTATAGAACCTCAGATAATTTAGGATAGTTATTTGTTTTCAAGGGTATACTCTTCGTCCAAAGCGTCAAGAAATGTGTGGTACAGAAGTTTTGAATCATCCTTATGTCCAGTTAAATCTGCATTACTTCTAAATTTAGAAACACCCTTAAATACATTTATCCAAAGCAAGACCTACAAGGAGATCCTCAAAAGGCAGCCCCCCTTTCTTACTTTATTTATATTTAAAAAAAAAAAAAAAAGAAAAAAAAAGGAGAGTCCCACCCCAGTGGAGCTGAGCTTATCAAAGCCTCACTATGATACATTAGCCCTGTTACCTAGCATAAAAAAACAAAGCAAGGGTAGTAATCTCAATGTCTGCCGATTCTCAGTCTCACACAGCAATATAAAAATCTATATTCTAAAAAGGGAAAATATTAAAGTATGCAGCTTCATATATTCTATTCATTTTTTTTTCTTACCTAAAAGAAACCTATCTCATCTTTAAAACACATTGTACAACAATTCATAAAGAAAAAGAGACTGAACTGTGTGGTGATTACATGCAAAATTAACCTCTTTCTCATAGAATTCCCTCATTGTTACAATCTTTTCCAACCCACAGTTTAAAAGACTGCATATAGAAGCAGCAAATTAAAAAAAGCATACCTTGAAATGTATGGTGCAAATGAGGAAAGCTGTGAATACTGTCATTTGTGCTTCATTTAATTTTTGTTTGCTATTTTGATTCTGTGCAATCACTGAAAAGTTAACAGAATCACTAGAACGGACATTGCCTAACCTAAAATATGCTTCCTTGCTAAACTGAAATACCTGTTATCATCAGAAATTGTAAATATATTACAAGTACTCACTCGCTCAGAGAGCCAATAAGGTTCTCTTCTGGGAGAACAGGCTATTTTCCAGAAGCAAAGAATTGTGTGAAATTATAGCGTGATACCCAGTTTTTCGCGGAGGAACAGAGGAAGACTATGGAGTCTTCTACAGAGAGAAGGATGATTTTGGGAGGAAAGGTGTCTGCAGTCATTTGGCAATGTGAGCAAATGACCTTCTGTATTTTCACAGGTTAAAAGATTTTAAGATAAGCAGATATCAAAAGATACAATACACAAACACACATGTACTCGCACTAGTGCATGAAATTCTGTCTTAGACAGAATCATGAAACAACCATACATTTTTAAATTTTTTAAAACCAACTATTTCCTCTCATCAGTTGGCCTAATTTAATTTCTTTTCCAAGGGGCTCCAAAAGTATCTCTGCTTCAGACTCCAGTGTTTTCAACCTAGTGCTGATTGGTTTCTCATACACAAGTGAAGAATGTAATTAAATGACTCTTGTGTTCTTGTTAATGCAATTGGTTCCCATTTGTTCAAAAGTTCCATTCAAACTTCATCTTGTTTGGTTTTACCTACTTCTTATGGGCCAGATTCAACAACTGAAGCTTTCGCCTCCTATGCCAACTCCACTTACATTACACCTACGGGAGTGCAGTGAAGTCACTCCTGATTTCCAGCCATGTAGCTCAGGGCTTGCCTGTACAAGAAAGTTAGTCCAATTTAGCTTAAACTTGCCTACACACCAATTTGGAAAATCCTGTTCAAAACAATTTATTTTAATTTAAGGTTAGCTTATGCTTCTCCACCCCCCCCAAGGAATTGACTCAAGCTACAGTGATGTAAACCAGACTGAAATACAGGTATCTATTTGGACTTCTGCATAGATTTAACTTATTTGGTACAAAAAGCAGATCTGTGCTTTTTAGTTTCTGACAAGAGTTAGACTCTTGCCTCTCCATGCTTCTCTGCTGATGACTTCCCTTGTCTCTCTATAAAAGAAGTGGACAAACTGTAGTACACACGCCACTCATGTCTGCTTCCATTATATGTTCAATATTAAACTGAGCCACAGCTTCTTGGTCTCACTACTCTTATTCAGGCAGCACAGTAACTGCCTCCTAGGTCCTGTAAAAGGTGTAAATACAGTTAGGAACTACTGCAGCACCACGTGTATTCAACAATAATGAATAGCTTTGCTAGCACCAGGCAGACCTACACTTCTGGTTGAGGATACAGAAAGCAGACAAAGACACAGTGAAGTAGGAAGAACAGGATTGGGGAGACAGCATGCACACAGAGGAAACCAAGGTTCCACTTTGTCTTTGCTGGAAATGAAGGTTCATGATTTGGGTGTGTGCAGGAGAAAGGACGTGGCTGAAGTTTGAAATTAGAATAAACTTCTGTGGGTGCATGAATGGATAGGGAAGGTTAAGTGTGAGCATTGGCCTGCAATCCTAGCTTGGAAGACAGTAACATGCAATAGGAAAGCTGGGAGAAGAGCCATGGATGAGGCTCTGGTTTTGCTTGGTCAGAAAAGCATATGAACCTGGACGCTAGAAATTACTGATGATGATCATAAACCCATTAACTAGGTTAGGAAATGCCTGGTTTATGCTATCACACCATCATTTCTGCAAGTGTGTCCTTTTTGGATTGTAATATAGTAAGAGTTTTCTTGCATCTTGTACCTACTCACCTACTATCTATTTTCTGTTCTCTGCCAAAAACATTTTGTCTTGCCTTTCCCTCTGGTTTTATATTTAGCATTGATCTATTATTTAAATTAATGCACTTAATGGCAGGCTCGTCACAAGCAGCGCATCTTGGAATGTTTAAGTGTATCCCACAATGGCTTGTAGAAAATGCTCTACAAAACAAATTATTTATTAGGACAATAATTTAAGAGTAACTTTCTATTCTAAACTCAAGGTTTAAAACCCAAAATTTTTCTTTAAACACGAATTTTATTTGATTTCACTCTGGAGTCTGGTTTGGAAAGGAAAACCTTCTGGAGGCTAAAGGTGACATTTGGAAGTTTATTTCATAACATATCATTAAAAGATGCCATATTCCATGACTTCCACATGTACATGCATAAACAGATTATTATGCCTACACAAGTATATATCTATCAACGAGAGATTTTTAAAAAATAAAATTTCAGTACTAATTGTATACTATATCTTTACAGATAATGTATAAAATATAATATATTCATATACATATTATACATATAATGAATAATATTTTTTATTTTTTTATATATATATATGTATCAATGTATGTAGAAAACCTACCGAAACTATCCAAATCAATACTATAAAACAGTGGAAAGAAGTGAAATGGTGATCAAAACATACTACTGTTACATGTATTTAAATGTTCATAGAACCTGAACTGAATCAACTGGTATAATTAATTTCTGTGGTCAAAACTAATCAAAGTTGTGACATAATTAAGGCATGAAAATAATGGAAAACCAATCCTACCCTTTGAAAAACAAATCAAAGAAAAAAATCCTCCCCCTGTTGCATGTCACTGGCACCACTTCATTGACAATAACACATTGATCAGTCTATACCAATTTCACAAACTTGTGGTACAATTTTTTTTTTTTTTTGACAGTGACAAAAAAAAAATAATTGTAGACCAACCACACTTGGTCTACAAAATGAGATCTCTACCAATGAGATGTTTCAAAGATAAAATCTCAGTCTTGATTTCAGACCCAATCTTCAAACTGTACAGATTTGAATATCAGCTTTGATGAAGGAGGATTATACTTGGCCTTCTGCCACCCTCCTTTTAGACATGGCATCTTAGTGTGCCTGAAGCAGGAACAGGAGGGAAACTCCAGCTCTGCCAGTCTGCTGGACAGCTCTGTGCATACCCATCACCTCATTGTAAGGTAGCTCCATCCCTGGGACTGACACCATGAACCTAAAATTAAGCACACATATCTGTGTTCTCTTGAATATCCACATATGAGGATTGCTAAACTGGACTCTAAATAAATAGAATAAAAAAGTGCCTCAGATAAACCAATAAAAACCTACTTTCACAAACCCATCGTTAGTGTTGTTTCCACCTTCCTGTCACAAGGCACAATTAGCTCAATTTAGCAGCTGTGCTTACATCTGTATGAATTTCTGAAGTCACTGACATGTGTGTCATTGCCGGTATCCAACGGTAAACATGGTCCTTAGTCAATATTAATTCTAACTTGAGCTTTCCTCCTTTAAGACAGACAATAAACTGCTTTTTTAACCCTGTTTTTGCAGGATCGTAATCTTGTATTATACTGCTTTGAGTATAAGCAAGACAGATTTTAAAGAAACGCATTCTACAGTAATTCTGATCACATAGAAACTATTCTTCCCAATTGTAGGCACCTTTCCTTCATCCACCCACATATAATTCAAAAATAACTACAGTTCACACAGCAGATGCAGAATGAGGACTTTTAGAAACAGACTGTGTACTGTCATTTTTAAACATAGTTGAGGCTCTGGATTAGTAATATAGGCTCAGTTTCCAATTCAACCAAAGGCTCCTTGTATCATCTTGGGCATGTGATTGTTTTTTTCCATTCAATTACTCATGTACAGAAAGGACACAAGTCACCTGTTTGTTCAATGAGTGTTGTAAGGACTGAACAACATCTGTGAAGTACTCCAATACCACATTAAGGACTACTTAAATGTGCAAGAAGGCAAGCAAACAAGTTATGAAGCTGTGATGGCCAGAATACATTGCTGAACAATCCTCACAGTAGGAGGACCTCTCAAGTCTGAGCCAAAATTCAAGCGAGAGGAATTATTACCTTCACAGCAAGGAAATAAGTATCTATCAGACTAATCAAGCCATTTCCACCAACCCAAAAAGCGTTCCTGCCCTTTGTTTGTCCAGTCACTCCACAAAAGCTTTACAAGTTCCACTGGCTATTCCCATTGAGCAACTAAATTAACAACTTCCCTAAGCAAACACACAAAAGTACAAGACACGCAAGAGATTTCTCTCCTCTCTAATATTTCGTAGGGAAAAAAAAAATTAAAATCCCACTTAGCCAAATGTGTACAGCGGGGACCACAAGCGCTCCAGAAAACACGGCAGGTAATATGGCCAACATTCCCACATCCCGAGGGGAGTTTCACTTCCCGTCTCGCTGCAATATTGCCAGAGTTTGCGGCGCGGCTGCAAAGACGGCACCAGCCGTAGCACCGGGAGGAGCCGGGGCGGGGGTGTGTGTGTCAGGCCCCTCAGGCCGCGGCTCCCCTTCAGGCCGCCGCCGCCACCCGTCCGTCCCTCCCTCCCTCCCTCCCGCCACCCATCCATCCGCCCATCCATCCATTGGCACAAGGCGGCAGAGCCCACAGCGACGGCGGAAGGAGAAGGGGCACCCCACGACCGCGCCCCCACACCTTCCCTCCCAGCGGCGGCGCGAAGGCCCCTGACACCGGAGGAGCTCCTCGGCAGCGGCTGCCGATCCGATCCGATCCGGCCCGGCCCTCCGCAGGCGGGCAGGCCGCGGCTGCCGGGTATGGGACGTCCCAACCCGCCCCTCGCAGTCCGGACACTTACCCACACCATCCCAGAGCCCGGCGGCAGGGGAGTGGCGAGGGAGCAGCCCGTCCTCTCCCTCCGCAGCTCCGCGCCCGAGCCCGCTCCGGCCCCTGAAATGGCTGAACAAAGGGAACGTCTCTCCGCCGCCACCGCCCCTTCGATTGGCTGGGGGGCGGGCGGGGGGCGGGGTTGGGCGCGCGGAGCCGGGAGGGCGGGGGCGCCGCCGGCCGGTCACCCTGGCAACGGCGGCCTCGTCTGGGGGCCCCGGCCGCCGGTGTGATGGAGACGGCGGTGAAATGGCCGCCCGGCCCCACCCAGCCTCTCGGCCTCGGATTCCGCGCTCGGCCCGTCCCGGCCTCACAGGCCGAGAGGCGCCTAGCCCTGGCGGCTGGCTGCTCCCGCCAGGCTCTCCGCCGCGGGAGCACACAGGCTTCGTGCCCAGGCGCTGTCTCCCGCGGTGACTCCGCTGGGGACAGGCGGACATTTGCCCTCCTCAGATGCACCCTGTCTCCCGACCCGCCGCCACCTTCCTCAAACAGGCGCTAGTGCGAAGCGCCACCTCGAGTGGCACCCACCGTCCCTTAGGTCCCTCCTCAGCAGTACCTGTTCCTCTGTCCCACCGGCACAAACGGTCTCCTCACAGGCGCTCTTCCCCCTGGGCCCACCGGGCTCCCCAGACCGGGCTTCTCTCCCCACACCCTCCGGTGCCCCCCACCCCGGCAGCAGCAGAGAGCTGCAGGGGCTCCACGGGAGGTGGCTGATACGCGCATCAAAAACCATAAAAATAAAAAATGAGGCTAAGGGCTTGTCAGCAAAGGTGCAGCACCCTGGATTTCATCTTGAGTAGGCAACACAAGAGCATAGACAGGGACTTCCTGGACTTCTCTGAGAGTGAATGGGTTGAAAGCAGCCCTGCTGAGAAGGACTTAGGGGTACTGGTGGAGGAAAAATTGGACACGAGCTGGCAATGTGCACTTGAATCCCAGAAAGACAATTGTATACTGGGCTACATCAAAAGAAGTGTGACCGGCAGGTTGAGGGAGGTGATTCTGTCCCTTTTCTCTGGTGACACCCCACCTGGAATACTGCATTCAGCTCTGGAGCCCTCAGCACAAGAAGGACACAGACCTACCTGTTGGAGTGGGATCAGAGGAGGGCCACAAAGATCATCAGAGGGCTGGAGCGCCTCTGCTATGAGGACAGGCTGAGAGACTTGGGGTTGTTCAACCTGGAGAAGAAAAGGCGCTGGGGAGACCTTATAGCGGCCTTTCAGTACTTAAAAGGGGCTTATAAGAAAGACGGAGACAGAAGTTTTACCAGAGTCTGTAGTGACAGAACAACAGGCAATGGTTTTAAATTGGCAGAAGGTGGATTTAGATTGGGTATAAGGAAGAAATTTTTTACAGTAAGGGTGGAACAGGTAGTCCAGAGAAATTTGGGATGCCCCTTAACTGCAAATGTTTAAGGTCAGGTTGGACAGAATTTAACCCAAATCATTCTGTGGTTTTATGATTCTGTGACTTCTGTGGCCAGCTGTCACGGCAAGAAGACCACTGCATAGTCATTCACGGCTGTAACCCCAACAAGTTACAGCGGCAATCTCTATTTGCACTGCAATCCTATCTCCTTGACTGCAAGCGCTAGGTGCTTTTCTATTAAACAATGAAAGCTAAACATTTTCACCCAATTTCTAAAGCTTACAGTCTTGAGGCAAACTCAGAGTTGGTGACTTTGCTTATGGTCCCCTTGTGCATCTCCAGCTCCTGGGGACACATGGTCTTCTCTCAGGCACTCTGATCATTCAGACAATCCTCTCTGTCTGCCCCTTGTGCATTCACATACCCTTTCCAGCCCCCTGCATACTACCATGATTTCACAACAACCAAAATCCCTTTACAGTGTCTTCCATAAAGAGAGCTGCTTTCCCAGCTACTTGTCTAAGTCAGCAGTGTAATGTTGCTGTGTTAAGGTCAGCTCTAGCATTGTACCAGGCTACTTCCACTTTTTAAAAACTTAATATCTTTTAAAGGTCATCTGCTGATCCTCATTGTTGCAGAGGAAAACTTGAAAATACAACTGGGCCGAACACCAGAAGTTTATAGCCGTAACAACTCCATCATCTATTATTCCAATGCTTATGCCAATTTGATGATTTTCATGGGACCAGTCTGGTGATCTTGCGAGTACTAACACTTCAGTACTACATCTAGATCTCCTTGTGCTGAAAGATCTATATGTGCACATTCAAAAGGCAGCTTCCCCCTGTAAAAAGCCCTAGCCACACAGTCCAATTAAAAACCTGTTATTTTTCTCAAGTATTATTTTACTGTGTAATGTTAATAGCAGACTGTATTGTAGTTATAGACTGTATTTAGTTACACTACACTGAGTTACAGCTTAATAGTTATACCTGCAACAATTGCTATATATCCACAATCTCACAACAAACCCCAGCCTCTCAGCTAACATGAAAGTAGGTACATGGGTCTATGTCTTCCAGTTCATCCTTCCTGAGTGTTGTGGTTTGGGCTGGGCTGTGTAGTAAACGAATGACAGATGCTCTCTTTCAGTCTCTCTCTCTCTCTCTCTTCCCAGAAAATAAGGGAGAGAAAATAAGGCAGAATTGTCTTGAAAAGAAAACTAAAGCTACTTTAATGAAGTATTAATAACAAAAAGAAAAGAAAATAATATAAAAAATAAAATAATGAAATATATACAATATATACAAACCCAGTATTGAGCTCTCAGGATGACAATCACCTCACCTGCAGGCACTGTGAAAGTCCCAGTCTAGACTCAGTGATGGACGAGAACTGGGTTCGGAACTGGATTTAGTAATGCACAGATTGTGATCAGAAGAATGGACAGAGTCCTGCTCAGATGCTGGCCGTTGAAGAAAGAGGCTGACCCCTTTGATCCCTCTTTTATACTTTTATACTGAGCTTTTATACTGAGCATGGGGCAGATGGGATGGAATATCCCATTGGTCAGTTTTGGGTCACCTGTCCTATCCGCTCTACACTTTTCTGGTTCTGACCCTCCAACAGGGTACAGAACAAAGTTATCTGACCTTGGTTGTTATAGCAATAAGTATAAGCAAGAGCCTCTCTGCATGCCATTCCTTGTCAATTATAAACATCAAGCCTTATCAATCTGGAAGCAGACACTGTGTGAAAAACACGCTGTTAATTTCAGAAAGTCAAGTTATTTAGAAGACACTAAACTGAAAAGTAAAATTACTGAAAAGAAAATTGGTTCTGTTTTACCAGAAACCAGGACACTGAGTACAGAGACTGGGGGATCTACATGCCAGCCACAGCTATAGCAGGCAAGCTGCTGTAGTGCCAGGATGCAAATGTGTTATTTGCAGTTGCTGTGGCTGGGAAAAAGGACATAAGAGCCAAATTCTTGAGTCTTATATTGGAAACATGAAACTTGACAGGTCAGAGTAAAAGCAGCAGGTAGAAATTGTTAAAATTGTTTAATAATACTTTATTATATTGAAAGAAATAGAACAAATATTCCAATCAAAAAAAGATTAAACAGTACAACAATAAAAATACACTTACAATGTTATTTGCATAGTATAAACTGCATGCTTTATATGGTGATATGTGGGAAACATTTACAAGGTGTACATTTATGTAAGCAAAATGGTCCCATTTAACTTTCTCACTTTTCACATTTAATACACAAAAACCGAGATAGAAGATATAAATATTCACTGCAAATATAGCAGCTTTCATTCTTCTGTAGTTCATTCACAAAAGATATCTATCTGAATTTCCTATGGTATCAGTCGAATCCTGGCCTGCTTTTCTCCGGGCACAATGCTGTGGGATTCCGATGTTTGCCTGGGCGCCCAGTCCTTTGCCGGTTTTTTCCTAACACTTTTCAACCTGTTGGTCAGCTGCAGTCAAATCTGACTAACAGGTGGAGGTCTCCAGAAGATTACGAACTTCAAGTCTTGTGACAAACAGCAGAGAGCCAGGTAGATGAGAGGGACTGTAGTAATAAGGAGATGTTGGAAGGGATAGTTTCTGCCTGTTTGATATCCTGCCAGTTTATCAGTACCAACATAGTGGCTAGTCCATCCCACATATGTAATTTAAAACGAGACTCATAATACTGTTTCTGACCCTGCTGTCAGTCCAAAGGTGTGGGAAGGAGCTCATGGTAACACAGACGGTTTAGTGGGTGTGTGTGGGAACTAGAAATACTCTAGATATTTCTCTATTTTAATAACATGAAATATTATAAGCAAGCAATGCATTTGCAGTTAGCTGGACTCCATTGAAATACACCTTCAGACTTGATGCACCAGGCTGCTGTACATAAACATGGACAATATATTTTATGTTTCCTTTCTGCTCTAATGATAGACAGCAGCAGAATATGTTTAGATAGTTTCTGCTTTCCATGCATGATCAACAACTCCTGAAGGAGTCCATTCAAAGGTATCTTCTGTACAAAGGAAAGTTTTTCCCTGGTGGTCTATTTCAGGTGGTACTGATGTTCTATCAAGAACACACGAAGGAAATAAGTTATTGAAAAATGAACCTTGTCTGCATGTTCATATACAGGCACTACAGTTTGTTGTGATGGTGAGTTACCTGAGTACTAAACACAGCCCAGCTATGACGGCACACAACAAACCATGAGCTAATTTACCTGTTTTCTCAATAGAATAAGTTTGCCTGAGAAAGCCAATGGTTGGTGCTAGACAATTCTTAAGTTTATTTGGAACCAGCTTTATCATTTCTACATTGCACTAGACGGTACAGACATATATTTGATTTTTTCTTTTGATTGGAGGCTGCGATTCTCTCTATGTCACTGCAGATCTTTTTTTGGAGCAGATTTAGTTATTTTCACTGTCATTTGTTATCCTAATCAATTGGCGTTTAAGCATCTGATTTTCCTTGGCAGGATCAAGCAGTGGAGATAAGTCATCTGGATGCAAGACCAGTTTTCTTAGTCATAAAGAAAGCTGTGCAGTTCCCATGCAAATTTGTTCTTTAGCTTACAAAGAACAGCCTAACTGAATTTTTGGTTTGTTGAACAGAGAAATGGGAAACAACCTGAGGCGTCTATGGATGGTGATAATGCGCCCTGTGATTGCTCTGATTTTTTGCCTTCTATTTGTGAGTAAGTGTGAAGTTATGATTGAATAAAACCTTGAAATTAATGTAAATGTGTTGTGATATTTGCCTGAGTTTGCAAATTTCAAACAACTGGTGGAAGAGGTGTTACTGCCCAATTCATATCAGTGAGATGTCAACTTAGATGGTCAGGGACCATATTTAAAAGTTAATATTACTGTTTCATTGACTATCAAAGTCAGGGGAAAACCAAAATTGCGATTCTCCATCATCTAGTAGGTGGAATATTTATTCTTGCTTAAAGTTGGTGGATTTGTCAGACTACTAGCAGTTATTGTGTTCCCTAGACAAGAAATAACTGGGATAAAGAAACCTAACAAAAAAAAAGAAATCTAATAGAAAACTGCTATCCTAAAAAGGGGGAACAAGGTGCAAATGTGAGTGTTTGCATTAATACACTGCTTTAAAGTCAATGAGAAGAATAAGATGGATGGATGGAAGGAAGAAAGTTTTAAGTAGTTAATGAAATATATATTTGTGTACAGTTAATTACGCTAGTGAAATATAACAAGATTTGTTTAACAGTATGCAGTTTACATCTTTTGGAAGCATTATATGTGAGAACAAAGTAAGATGAATAACTTGGCAAAAAACTGGTCACTAACTGTGAGAGATACATGATTAACTGGCGGTTCTGCTCATACAGAAATATCACAGATTAATTAATTGATTTCATAGACAAGATTAATTAATTTCATAGGTAAAATTTTCCATTGACCTTCAGTATGTGCAAAATTACTAACTTAACTAGTTCCTGGTCTACAAGAATATTAAAATATCACTGCTATTTTGTCTATCCAAAGAGTATTTCTTTTTAGTGAAGTTCACGAACTATCTATTGAGCTGGGGACTGTTAGCAGAAATGACATATGAACTTTATGTATTTTGGTCACTGCTTGTGAGAATTTGATCCACGTTTTTCTAAGCTAAAAATATTTTTTCAAGTACACACAGACAAGATGGTGCTTAGTGTTAGCTGTTGAGATCCATCTCAAGTTAGTTTCTATTTCGTATCACTACAAAGGAATAAGCTGCCTTCCTAAAGGGTTTGATTCACAATTGAAGATAAATTTAGCCCTAGCAACTAAAGCTGTTACTGCCTGAAGCAATCTACACCAGCCATTTCTCTGGGATTAGTCATAGGATGCCAAGTACATTTTAAGTGGATTTTAAAATATAAATGCTCTGAAGTAAAGGTAAAAGTGTATTGATTATAATATGTTTAAACTAAAACAAATGAAATATATGCTTTAAGGATATACTTCCACTGGTCAGGCTGAAGGTCAGAAAGATCAAAAGCTGGTATGTTAAATAAATGTATAGGGAAAATGTGTGAAGCCATTAACATGTAAACCAAGGCTGGTCACCATTGCAGACATAATAAACAAATTCATCATCTGTCCAGGTACCACTTTAAACAGAAAATTCTTCCTGAACATTTGCTATCATCTTCATGTTGTTCTTTGTTGGCCAACTATTTTTTTTTGGTAGAACACTGGATCCTATTTGATTCCTGTTTCATAAAGCTACTGATTGTCCATCTGGGAACAGTAGGAATTCATAAACTGAAGAAATCTTTGGAGATCATCTGAAGGAGTTGAAAGAGCTGCACTGAGAATGTCATCTGCACTATGTTTTGTAAAAGTTTTCAGCTCCTCTCCTGTAAGTGGAAAAATGGCAGTATTAGAACCAAGAGAAAATATGTTAAGTGCCTACCAGGCAGAGATTTATTATGGGGGGACGACAAAGTTTACAAAGGGTGATGTAGAGACACAGGCACAGACTGCTTACTTCTGTCTTTACAGTGAATGAAGGCAACAGCAACAAAGCAGTGCTGAAAGCCCCTCTTCTCTTCAGGAGCAGTGTTGGTGACTGCATGAACCAACTGTGAAGGTCTGTGTGAGGATTATCTTCCAGATAGTTGTGCTTGTGGAGATTGAAAGAAAAGAAATACTATGAGAAGTTAGAGATTGGCTAAGTTGAGAAGGATGAAAAAAACTTTGTGGAGAAAAACTAAAGAAAGAGAAGGGTTATAAAAGAGAGAAAAAGATAGTGAGGATGTCAGGTAGGTATCCAAGATATATGAGCAGTGGCATTGGGAATAAAAAGAAGTCTGAGAAAAGGAAAAGAAGGAGGATTGTCAGCTTTCTCCTCCTCCTTTTAATTTACTTAATTCTTTCTTAGAATAAAATGTTATATATCTTTCTTTGTTGGTCTTGTGTTAAGGTTTTATAAAATGCTGTATCCTAAAGAACCACTTTCCAAACAGGGAGGTGTGGAATGTACCTGGTGAGGTTGTCTTGGTCCTGAAGAAACAGCCTGGCTGTTGTTCCATGGTGCTTCTGGGACCAGCGTGCCAGGGGCACAGCTGACTGCAATGCTGATGCGGGGTCCTGCCTGCCTGGTAAGCCTGGTTGGGTGAGAGTCCTGCCAGCACCGGCAGTACAGCTGGCAGGGCAAAGGACGGGTGGTGACAGGTATGTGAGGCTGAACAAGCATTCTGTGGAATACTGCTAATTTTTCAAAGATTGTCTTTGGCAAAAAAATACTTTGGGAAATGCTGGCCTGGAAATTTCAGAGGTTATTATTGATCTGTGTGATAGCTGGAAGTCCCGTGCACAAAGAATGCACTGTGGGGTCTAGAGTGGTTACCACATCCTTTAAAAAGATTTCACAGCTGTGATTTCTATGTGTCCTCTTATACTGTATGCTTAAAAAGAAATACAATTACTGATCCATTAGGATACATGGTTCCAAAGCATTCAGCCATGATGACATAAAAATAGAGAAACTGATTGCTTGCATTCCAGCAAGTCATATCTGTAAATAGCTTAATACTAAAAGCTGAAATGACGACATGACAAATGTAAATTGCTTGAAATACAAGAACTGTATTATGAAACATCTTAGTATTACAAACAAGGTTAGGCTGCTTTTCTCTTCTGTTTTTAATTTTTTTGTTAGCCTTGCAGATATAAAGAAGAAATTGTATGTGTTTCACAATTACAGCTTAAAATATATTACAATATCCAAGTCGTATCCAGGTCTAGGTAGCCAGGAAAGTTATATAGTAAATATAAAATTATGATATCATCCCTAACTAACTCTGGCTTATCAAAAGCATTGGCAGCATTCCCACATTTTATGTAGTGCTAGGATTTCACTCATTGCCCAATGGAGACTAAAAGGCCAAAGAACTGGATGTCTCAAGGGCATGAACTGTTTAAATATGGGAATATCCACTTAGATATAATAATGAGATCAAATATTTAGTAAAATGCTTGTGTTTAACTTAGAAAAATGATTCCAAAGGAACTCTGAGTGATTGCAGTACTGCTGTGACAACCACCTTTGAAAAATCTAGTAGCATCTCTTGAGCAAGGCATCATAACTATAATTTTAAAAGCATCATTCTTTTTTGTCCCCAATAAAAATATCTGTTGAAATAATGAATTCAAAGCTGATTTAAAAAAAAAAAAAGATAGAATGATGAATGTGTTAGGTATGAGATAAAAAAATTACTCTCTCTCCCTAACCCCCCAAAAGAAAGAGTGAGTAATTGGACTTGTGTTTAGTTAGATATTCAAAATTTATCAAAGGACGAAGTGTTCCAGTACAAGCTGTAAATATTCTTATGAAGGAAATATATTTGGAAAGATATTAACTGACATTTCCTGGACAAAATATACCCCTCTATCAGAGATAAGCATGAAAAAACCTCACAGTTCTAAACAGTCATTAATTGAGCTAAGTAAATTTACAGTATTTGGGGAATTAAGTTTGGTTGAATGGTGGCAGAGATCTTGCTTTGGCATGTATTTCTTCATGATACCCAGAGGCATTCTGATTGCTGGCCAGATTCATCCTGGAGATTACTGAAGGCATTTATTGCGCAACCTTTCTTATGGTCTCTGTTGCAGTTTGAAAGCGGTGATAATTTCACTGTTTGTGACCAAATTGTGTCTGATCTTATTGCAGATATAGCAGGAAGGGTGGAGACTACATTAAGTGCTTTTATTCCTTTTGTGTATCTTTGGGCATGGAATATTGTTAGCTCTTGCCTCCATCTCAAAAATGGAGGAGTGGGGAGGGTATGGTAGTTGTGGTCGTCTCCCTTCTGCTTCTGCATGCCTGGGCGTTGGATAGGAGACTTCCAGGAAGGCACACAGAAGCTCTCAGAGAGGTACTTTGTACTGCACCAGGCACACTTCCCTTGGAGGTGTGAAAGCTGAGAAAAGGAACATGCCCAGTAAGGGATGGAAGTCAGCTGTTTATATCTTTCGATCTTAGCCACACTGTGTTATTAGATAATGTTTTTATTTGCAAAGAGAAAGTCTATACGCTTAATCTATTTTTATACAGAGTCTGTGTCTCTCTTTTATTGGCCTACAATAAAAGGCTCCCATGGACTTCATCCAGAGCTATTTTCTAGTATTGCTTGTTGAAAGGAAAATCAAACAGCCACAGTGGACAAAATTTTATAATTCTGCATGTTTTTCTCTTAAAAAATTAATATAAGCATGAAAAACTTCGACACTATAATTTCTGGTTGGGATTCTTTCAAGGCTGTGAAACCCTATTTCACTTCTCCAAGTTCTTAACAGGTAGTCTCCAGTCCCAAGAGGTTCTACATGGAGAAATTATTTAGATGTCCCATGCTCTGTCATATTCAGATTGTGTATTTCGTTTATATGTAGCTCCTTTTGTCTTAAAGGGACATCGGATTATTTTGGAGCTTGTAGTAATTTTGCATTCCTTTGACTCTGTCTCAGTTTCCTGGCATTACTGCAAACTCTTTCCCACAGCCTTTTGAACGGACTTGTGCCAACCATGAAATTTTCTTGAGGGTTAAACTTTTTTTCCACAGTTTAACATTAAATTTTTAAATGCCACATTTTTATTTTTGGTGGTTTATATTGCTCTCTATATGTCTATGACCAATTATCATGACCACATGGATCATCAGTGATTTCAGTTTGGAAATAATTTCCCTAGACAGCAGCTAGTAGCACAGCTTGACAGCCAACATGCCTGTTTCATAAGAAATATTGCATACTAGTGAACCTATTTGTTTCCCAAACCTGCACAGGGAGGTTAGCATCCTTTCTGCCTGTCATCTTTAAATAACTTTTATATTCATCAAACTCTTCACTTTTCTAGCAATTAAAAAAGAAGTAATTACTGAAGTCTCTTACCATAAAAGATTTATATTACTGCCCAGTTGGAGAAGTATTTCTTTTGGTTTCTTTAAAAGCTATGCTAATGATTTCTTTGTAGATATAATTCTTCAAGACTGATTTACTGTACTGAAAAATAAAAACCCCACCATATAAATTGAAAAAATTAATTTGTTATCAACCAAAAAATGTGTTGAGGTACAATAAGTCAATTTAGTATTTGTTTCATTCATTCCTTTGGTATACTGAATTTTAGAACTTACAGACAGATGATTTGCTGTCAAGGAAAGCAGCATATGGCAGTTCTTGGTGAGAAAAATCTCATTTCTGAATACATAACAGAATATGGTTCCATATAATCTTCAGAAATGGCTTTATTTTCTTTCGGAGATATTTTTCAAATCATAATGTATAGCATACATAGAATGGCAGACATTGGAAAGGACATCTGGAGCTCATTTTGTCCAACGCCCCTGCTAAAGAAGCGCCACTTAGAGCTGGTTGTTCAGGACCATGTCCAGAAGGCTTTTGAAGATCTCCAAGGATGGAGAGTCCACAACCTCTTTGGTCAAACCGTGCCAGGGCTCAGTCACCATCACAGAAAAAAAGTGTTTCCTGATGTTCAGAGGGAACCTTCTTTGCTTCTGCCTCTGGCCCACCGCTGGACACCACTGGAAAGAGCCTGGCTCTGTCTTCTATGTACCCTCCCTTCAGGTATTTATATCTAATGAAAAGATCTCCCCTGAGCCTTCTCTTTTCCAGGCTGAACAGACCCAGCTCTCTCAGCCTTTCCTTATAGGATAGATGCTCCAGTCCCTTCTTTAATGCATTACAGTCTACCTGTACTGGGGGGTCTTCTTTGAGAGAATTAGAGCAAGATATTCTGAGCTGCTGATAATTTCTTTCTCCCATTTGATTAAAGCTTGTCTAAATTAAGAATTTTGAAAATAGATGCCTAGGTTACTTGGCAGCATCACCCAGGAAGCCTTTGGGACTACGAACCCAACTTTAATCTGTAAATTCTGATTCCTGCACTTTATAACCACAAAATTGAGGACTCTTCATTCTTATCTGTCACCAGGTTTCAGCCATTGTATTTTTTTGTTCCAGTGTTCTTTATTATCTAACAGTTGCAATATAGCACCTGGCAGATGCTATTTGTATTTACATTTTTATTCTTCCCCTTCATCACTGAAAGCAGTAAGAGCCTTAACACTTGTATGCCATTTGTCCTTCAATGAAGGCAGCTGATGTACATTCTTCTCCCCACTTAGATAAAGAGCAGTTTAATGAGATTTGAGTGCTGTTTCTGGTAAGAGGCCAGCGGCTGATTAGTGAACTAGCAGTATACTGACCTCTTCCTTTAACCTGCTTTATAATCATTGCATGCATTTGCTTAGTGCCAAATATTTAATGATGTTTCCATGATTCCACACCCAATTTTTCACTCACAAGTACCTTTATGCATGTGGCAGGCTTACTGAATGTTATTCGATTTCCACAGTTCACCACTGAAACTGAATACGTAGACATAGATGCTAGCTGTGTAGAGATCCTATGCCTCACCTTCTTGAAATGATCTTAGATTTTACATATTTTGAAGTATCTTTAAAAATATTTTGATAATATTAAGATTAATTTCTTTAACCATTTTTCTATAAGTCATTAAGCATGACTTAAAAAAAACCCCAACCATGCATTTGGATTTTTCTTCATGTGATAGAGCATGCCTGTGCTGGTATTTATCGTATTTGCAAGATAAAATTTCAGAGGAATACCAGAGTCTTTTAAACTCCATTAAGCTGATTTTTAGACCTGGCTTGCATCAAGCCATGGATAGAAAAGGGTTACAGCAGAATACATCTATAAAAATTCTGCACTAAGTCGAACTATGCTGGAATGTAACAGTTGCTGCCTTCGTGAGTGTCAATGCTATTTGCTGATGCAGCTCAGTGCAGCTGAACTACCACAAGGGAGACATTTCAAGAGCTCGGTGTTCAAGCATCTCTTGGATGAAATCCATAAAAGAGCAGACATGAACTGGGTAATAAATCCTGTAGACATATTTGCTGGTGCCATGAAGTGGTATCAGCAATCCTATCCACAGTTGCAATTAAAGTATCACAGAGGAAGTCTACCAGTATTTTTCCTTTTAATAAAAAAACTAATTGTGAAAGCAACAAAGTAAGAAATGATAGAAATTTTTATGTAACAATGATGTTCTATTTCCAGTTATTAATATTTCATAATGGTGAAATATATGACTACCTTTCTCGCCCTAAAAGCTGCACCATAAAAATATGCCAATAAAGGCCAGGCCCTTAGACTTTTTATGCACAAAGAGGCAAGCATGAAAGATTCTGCAAATATCCACTAACGTGCTGGCATTCTTAAATTCCGTAGGAGTCTCTAACAGCTGGTTGTATATACTTGAACATCTCAAGGCAATTTAGGACACTGCAGATTGAAAGCTCCTAACTCTTAAAATCTAGACTTCCAAGCTTAAATAACTAGAAAGTTGCAGCCTGCTTTTTGCAAGGCAATGAGTCAAAAAACGTTGAGGACATGGTTCTCAGGACTAGGCATAATAATGGACAAATAATTCAGAATTTCATGACCATTGTTACCAGGCTGCTACAGGAGCAAATCCATCCTGAACCACCTGCGACCCTCTCAGTCTCTCACAGTACTTCTGAGGTTGGTCTGACAGCTGTTGTCTTTGACGGAGTACTTCCTAAGGATCACATCTGAGGATGTGAAAGTTATTTTGCCAAAACCATAGGTAGCATGCAAATTAAAACAAATAGCAGAGAGAATCTTCCATGGCAGATATGTTAATGGTAATTAGATTGCATTACAAATAATGAAATCCTAAATCACACATAGGTAAATCACAAATAGCAAGTAGTTATTAGGCATGCATGGAAAAGCTTTCAAATTGTCTCCATCATGATCCATTGTATTTGTATTAACCATGCCAACCTATAGAATATGGACAGCCATTATCTGGGCAGGAGAAATATAGTTCCTTTCACATGGAGTATTTAATGATGAATAACAGAAAGATTTTATTTTCATATACTTTGCATCTAATTCAATTATCTTTTCTGAGTGGTTCCATTGATTCTCACTTGTTTTAAAGTGAATTTGACTGAACTAATTTTGACCCTTCGTTTCTAAGTCAGCGTTTTAATTTAGTTCCTCCAGTGGGCTAGGGTCCCACACTGTACATTCAGAGCAGCAGCGCTTACATTTTCCTATATATACCCTTTTCAACGAAATGGTATTAGCAATGCTATCGTAATGTGGACTGGGTTCCTAGTGAAGAGTGCAAGCAAATTTCATACTTAATTTTGAATGTGTGTTTTGATTTATTTTCTAGTCCCCCAGTCAATGGGTAACTTCTGTTATATGATAAATACAGGAAAGATTTCAATGTCTGTGTGTGTAGATTTTAAGATACATCCACAGTGCAGGACTGTGTCTTTGCTACAATTTCATAAAGTTATTACTTCCCAAGAAATACAGAGGGATCAGTGGGTTTTGCAGTTGGCTGCTGGTGAGTAGGGCTATTTTACGTGCCAGACTTTCTCAGAGAATCCCTTGGAATAGACTTGCTTTCTCTGGTTGGAACATGAGATCTTGTGGAAGGGGCATTTTAGTTCATGAGAGGAAATCCAGAGGAGTTCTTTCCCTTTGCCACAGTTCTGACCCATTGCACTGAATTTCGTGTAGCTGGGGAAACGCATGGGCCTTTTTCCGCACTGTATTCCAGGAAGAATCAGGTCTCCAACTTGCCAAGTGAAAATGAAGTTGGCTTTGTTAAAGCTGTTGGAGGAATGTTGGAGGAGGGGAAAATGGTCAAGATAAAGACATATTTGAAATTCATTTGGGAGTGGACATGGTAACAACAGCAAAACCCCAACACCAGGACTACTTGGTTCAGTCAGTGCAAACGAGTTTCAGAGTTTGAGCTGTATGAGTCTTTTCATGCTTTGCTATATTAATAAAGAAATCCACACTAAAATGCATCATGACTTAAATACATGTAGGCCAACAGTCGTTACCTTGACTTAATAGTTTTTGTAGAATCTGATTAATTTTTAATTTGTAACACACCTACATTTCACAGGGGTAATCACATAATCCAGCTAATCTGGAGATAATCTGTTGATGACCCTATCCTAGACTGCACTGTGTTATATTCTGTACTCCTGTCCATTCATGAAGCTATTTTTAACAGCATGATTAAGAAAACAGTCTTTATTATAAGTAAAAAGGCACAGCTCCCCATCCCAATTGTAAAAAACCCAGGTTTATTCTGATAATAAATTGATGAAATAAAGGCTAAAAGTAGCCTATCAGGAAGGCCATATGACAGCAATATAACTGTATTGATGCCTTCTATGTATAACGGGGTCCCTTGTCCCATTTCATCAGTTGAAGAATGCCATACTTATACAGCATATTTTTTTTCCTACTTACTGGTTCTTTTACTTTTTGAGTGGGTGAAGAGAATGTTTGGCCATAGGATAAGAAATAGATTTATTTTTTAAAGATTAACTTATTTTGAACCAACACATACAGATATATTGGCCTAATTGCTCGGATACCTTTTAGCGCCTAGGAATAGAACGATGACTTTAACTTGTCAAAGCTAACTTTTTAGGCAGTATTTAGAGACATGATTACACATTCAAAAATGTAAAGAAAGAGAAGAACCACCATTTTGTTAATACAAGAGATTTGCATTATTTTATTGCTAAATATAAAGAGATTACAATAAAATTAATTTATCTTTTTAAGTAGTCTGCTGTTTTCCTGCTAGTTGTAATAATACCTCGGTTATCTCACTCATCAAATCTGACAGATTCATTCTGAGTTTTTTTCTTGGATAAACAGTTAAACTATTTTTTCAAAGACATTCTTTCAACAGGTACCTGAGACACCTAAAACAATGTTTAGCAATTAAAACAATGTTTAGATCTGCAAATGTCTAGGTATATCTAGATATATCTGGAAACTGATATTATGGAAAATATAATAAAAAATGAGGATACAGTTTACCTGAATTCTGGGATAATTTTGTAGCATAAGATGATATATAATTCCAGTTATTAATTTTGGGGTAGAAAATGGCAGTACTGATAACATCATGAAGTGCTTGCTGAAATTCTAAATGCTGCTAAGAGCAATTTTTTTTCTAATTTATAGCTGTCTGGTAATTAACGTGGCAACCAAAACAATCCTGTATACTAAAATGACTGGTTAATTATTAAAATGATAATGTAACATCATCTGCAGAAGATTTTCTGCAGCATAAGAATGAAAAAGTGGTTTTAGACAAATTGCTCTTTCTTTTTTTTCCCAGTTACTTTGCTTAAAAAGTTTGTGTTGGCCCTGTGCTAGAGCATTAATTGAGGCTTTGGGGTAATCAAAGATGAGGTGATGAGGTTTTGAATGGAACCAGAGTGAAAATTTTGAAGTTACAAATCTTTCAACTGTGGAAAGTTCCATCTGAAAAGAAATAGTTGGGAATAAGTTAGACAGAATGTGTAGCAGGAGTACATAATTAACTAGACTCAATAGAACAAAAAGATAAATATATTTGCTTTACTGGGAGAATAAGCCACCAGGGACTGACTAAGGCTACGGGTATAGTTAATTACCTGAAAAATTATTTCAATTTCTTTTATTTTGTCCCATACCCATCTACTCCCTTTCTTCCTCCTCCACATATACCCTGTCTTCTCCCTGTCTTTTAGAACTTCAAGATGCCAATTCTGAGCCAGGCCGTACGTGGCAAAAGGCTGGGAAAACCACCCTCCAAAAGAGTTCTCAAAACATCTGCCCCCCGTGATGTCAAAAGAAATCACAAACAAGAGGGCTGAAGAGTAGTTTGTGAAAGAAAGGGAGCTATCAGTTCAAATGGTGGGTATTTGTGAGGCTGGCTTCTGATAGTAAAGATCTCTCTTTGTAATAACCAAAATAGCAAATCCAAATTTTAGATTCGTACTGTTCACACACCCAGGCGAGCAAAATTGTTTCTCTGGGGATATCAATAAACAATGACACATTAATTATATATCAGATTGCCAGACAGTGTGAATTTTTTTCTTCCTCTTCATGTACATATGCTCACATTACACAAGCAGAAAAGGACAACTTTTACTTTGCAGCCTTCACTCCATTCTCATCACTAAATTGCTTTGGTTAGACTCTGTTAATAAATCATAGGACCACTTTGGGTTTATGAGCCTTCTGTCTGTGAGAGTGCCTTGTGCATTTACAAGACGCCTAACTCTTATCTATTCCAAAGAAGAAAGACCTAACCCTTGCCCTAGCTGTTTATCTCATTAGTCAAGCAAATCTGGTTTGTGGTGGGTAAATGTGATTCTGATCCCAGAAATTGTTCTGGCATGGGCTTGCTGTGGTCTTTTTTTAAGAGAGATTTGGGTACTTAGTGAAGACTAAATTCATAAGGCTCCAGTCTGTTCCATCCACTGTAATGAAATGCTGTAATAGGTATCTTCACTGTACTTTATCATGCGAGCTAGCCATCTGCTTTAAGAATCCACTGCTTAATGGAGAAGGGTCTGTGCAACTGAGTGACGAAGGACAAGAAGGAGGTAAAATGAAAGGATCGATCATTTGAGATGCAAGGTTGCCTTCAGAAACTTCTGGGAAGCTAATTCCATTCTAGAGAGGCTGCAGAAGATGTCTGTGCTCATAGCACAGTGAAAGCCTGCTTGCTCAGTTGGCACCAGAATTGCCATCCTCTGTTCATTTCTTTTCTCTCTCTCCTAGTCTCTTTCCCACCAAAAATGTCTGAAAGAGAAGAGCCAATGAAGGGTAATAAAGTTGCTGCAACAACAGGGGTCTGTTTCTGCTACCTTTTTAGGACTTTCACAGTGATGAAAGGCATCTCAACTCCCACTCTGCCTTGAAGAGTATGGAGGTGTGTTAAAAAAAGTTTGTTCAGACAATTCCCTGGCCTGTCAACACTCGCATTTCACTCCACATTATATCTCACGCTCCAGCAGCTGACTCCTTTAGCTACGCTGAGCTGGAAGTTTATATAAGAAAAAGGAACAAGTGAAAACACTCACTACAGCATTTTCAGCATTTTGTTTTCAGCGTGGCAGATGTAACACCATTACATGCTTCGTGTTCCAGGACAATATTTATTTAGATATGGGCAAACATAGCCAATGGCAAGTGACATGCTAAGACAAGACAGATCTCCAGAAGCCTCTAGATAAATCAGGGTGAGTCTTGGTAAGGAAGTAGAGGAACTTGTACCTTTCCAAGAACTTGTGCAGGAGCTGTGGTCAGAGGCAAGGCTGAAGGTCAAGCAGCTACAAACCTCATGAGCAAAACAGGCTCTGGGATGAAGGGCAGGACAGCAGTGAAGTCAAGCAGACAGAAGGAGACATCAAGGCTGATGAAGTAGAAAAAGGAAGCAAAAGATCAGCAATACCCAAATGACACACAGTGGTGTGGGAGAACAACATTTGGCTCATGGCCAGCATTTTGTTTCTCCAGCCGGGTCTGGGTTTTTAGGTCTTATTTGCCATAGATAGTAGTTGTAGCTGGGCTGCCAGTTGCCCAGGCAGATGTGTTAATAATCAGATAATTAAAAATATCAATATGAAGGACTGGTACCTCCTGGCACAACTTCGAAATGGTAGTATGAATCTGTAAAGTTGGCATTTTTCTACAGATGTGGAAAGTGTAGCTGTGAAGATGGTGGCAATGAGGAAATACACTCACTCAAGATTAATACAAAAAAGTCAATCTCTGTCTAAAACAGGAACAGTATGGATGAATTTCTGGGATGGGGGCACTGAAGAAATCTTTCCTACCATATCAAAAAGAACAGGTTAGAAAGAGTCTGTGGTGGCTTGTCTGTGGTGAGCAGGGAGGCTTCCCTGGAATAACTGTGCTGTGGTCTCCTGAAATTACCAGCTGGAAGCTGGGCAGCTCCATGACAATGCCACAGCAACTGACCCAACACTGGTGTTTCCCCTGCTGAGATGGAAAAGCTTATCTGAACTTTGTTTTGAGAATGACTTCTGACATACCCATGTATATTTTACCCACTTTTCGCTAAGAACTTAGACCTGCCGCTTCAGTCATCAGCCACTATGTGTGTTGGAACATACAGACTGCACAATGTTTGTATTGTATCCTTTTCTGTTGTTTGCTTAAATAAAAACTTACTTATATTCACTCAATGCATAGAAAAATGTGTGTGCTGCAGGAATAATACAAAAAAATACCATTTTTAGCATCTCATAAAAAGGTATTAACTATCAAATGCCAACTTCAGGGAAACGTCTATATTTAGTTTTTAGGGTGAGTGCATAACTCCTGGATTTATGCACTTGAGCTGAGTTTGTTTTTTCTAAGCCATCGCTTAAATTGGCCGTAGTCTGCGGAATTTCTGTGAATGCATCACATATTTTGCTTTTTCTCTTAATAGATTTCCTAGATTTTCCAAAGAAACAAAGTGTAGTCATCTGTAATGCTCATAGTCCATGGGTCCAGCACCTTCCAAAGTACAGATACATAATAGCACATGAATATTTGCAGCTACCATCAAAGCCACAGTACATCACTGTAACGCTAATACCAAACAGAAGGGACTTCCCACTGGAAAGCTGGTGCAAGCAGGCTTAGGCAGGCTGTTCATCTATCCAATCGTTTGCTGTCACGTGTGTCATGCAAAACTGGCACAACCGCTTGTTCGCAAGCATAATGTCACTGCAACATATCACTACAACCATAACTACAAAAGCACATATGTACACCAGATTGTAGGAAATACAGAAAGCAGACATGTTAGGAACAAAATTCTTGGCCAACACAGTTTACGCTAAACTTGCATGTTTAAGTATCAAATAACAATTATAAACACTTCACATAACTCTCTTACCTCTTTAAATATCAAACACTTCTACAAAGACTTTTTTCAACACTACCAAAGGGAAACTGGCAGGGAGATAGATTTAGGTTGAACTCTCCAAAGTGGGACAAATCAGTGTGACAGATATCAGTGACAGATAGTGCTGTTCTTCCTGTACTTCAAGAAGTTTGTGCTATGGATGTGGCTGCTGCAGCTGTGCTGGGGAGGTTGCACCACTATGTGAATGGGCACAAGTAAGGGGACGAAAGCCTTGCTAGTTTCTTTTGACTGCCAGCAACGCTGCAGTTAAATAATATTGGAGAAGAGTTGCATTTTGTGTTTTTGAAGGTTTCTTCCCACACCTTCAAGCTCTAACTCTGAATTAATTAGGTAAAGCAGAATAGTGAAATTGTGTTAAACTGTACGTGCCAAAAAAAAAAAGCATTTAACTCCTATGCAGTTTGTTTCTGTGGCAGGCTGAGGGATATCAAATTTATGTTTCTGCAAAATGTGTAAATCAGACTTTGCATGTTAAGCCCATCAGTGCCAAATGTCACCATACTATAAGATGTATTGAACTGCTGGGAATCCAGCTGCTGTGAGAGTCCATCATGAGGGGGTGTAACAAGGAACACTTGAGACCCCCTTCTGCAGTCTGTAGCCTGGCTCTCTTCCTGTCCTGGCTTGATCCTGGCCTTCTCTTGTCTGCCTTTCATGCCTTGCTGTTTTCACAAAGGGCATTTTCCAAAAGTAGTGATTCAGGACCCTAAACTGTTTCCTCCTTCATTTCTTCTTCTTTTTTCTTTTTTTTTTTCCCTTGCCTTTCTGCAGGTAAAAACATGTAGCAACAATCTTGCCCCTCTGTAGAATTTACTGTATTCTTTTTTACCAAAATTAACTTTTGGTTATTCACTTGGCTCTGGCTTTTCAACGAATAAAATGCATTGTTCTATGTTTAGATGACTAAAACAATGTTTCAGTTATTTATTAATAATAGGCAGAGCAAGCCAGCCCAACAAGCTTCCTCTTGACAAGAAAAGCTTTCTTGTTCTCGATGAATAATGCAAATTGGAGAAATAACACCGCTTCTGCATTTTATGCGTAGGCAGATAATGTCCTATCCTTCAGCAAATGCATTAGGCAAACAAGAACTGCCATCTCCCAGAATAGAACATTGTGTTCTTGCCATAGGAGAAAAAACTTCCCAAGTAAGTTACAGTATTATCAGTGTTGTGTTTTAAGGTTTTGATGTACAGCTGCTTTGGGTGCCTTGCCTTTGCAGCCAGGACTGGAACCGCTGCAGCAGGAGTTGTCATAAATGAGTGGTCCTCCTTACTGTCAGTGGAAACACCTGGCTCCAAAGGGCTTGTGCCATCCCCAGCAGGTCTGAAAACAGGGTGATGCTTGATCCTTCATGGACCAATGAAATAAAACTGCAGGGAGGTGTAGAACGTCCCTCAAATACATGCTCAGTACCACCGCTTGGTTTACTTACCGATAATTATCTTCCCAGCAGGTCCTTAGAAACTGTGATAATATGCTCTGGAAAGAGTCAAGTTATGCCCCTTTTTACTGAAGAGAGTTACTCTGATTTGCAGGCCTTGAATGCCTGGGGTTTCTTAGACTCCTCAAGGGCTTAGTTAAGGAAGTCCCCGCTGCCTCAGCTGGCTCAGCATATCCTACTTCCCAGAAAAACCTTGTTAGATTTGTGTTAGTGCCATGCATTTTTATACATATAGATAAAGAAGTAACACAAAAAAAATGTCCACAGGCCTCCCACTGTAAACTCTCTAAGGCAGGGAGTTTCATGACAAGTATTCCTTTATATATTCACAGCATATAAAAGAATATGGATTTATGCAACTTATATGAATGCAACAGGCATGCCACATACAACTGACATATTTTTTGACTGTTCTGAACTAGGTAGTAATTAAACTATTATTACTTATGTTAGTTAAGTTACTGATGTATAGAAAAAAAACAAACCCAAGTGTCTCTGCCTGAACTATTTAGGAAATAAATGCAGACAAGGTAGGATGTTCTGACACTCCCATAGAAAATGTCACCATTTTTCTTTTCACTTTCTTCATCTTAAACATGTGGGTGGTGAAGAAAGCTGATTAATGTGTCTGTGAGATCACAAATAAACTGGGTCTCTGGAAAAGATCTAAATAGAATGAAGGCAAGAAGGCAGCATGGACAGAGACAGAGACAGAAAACTGGAAAAGGAAATAAAGGAGTCAGCTATACTGGCATCTTTGACAGACCCATGTTGAGTGTGGGGAAGATCAAATGCAATCTGAAACGGGCCTGAATAGAAAGCTGAATGTTCAAATATAGTTTGAAAAAAAATCTCAGTGCATTACAAAGATAATTCAAAGCTATGGTTTTTCTCTGGGATAGTATAATTTATATGTGATGTATGTGGCATAAACAAAACAGAAATAATTCGGTTATTCAGAACAATTTTCCCACGGGAGTATAATGACAAGTATGCCCATCCAGAAAACACCAGAAGTTATTAATGCCTCCAGGAAGTCTGCCATACAGGTTGTAGTTCATTCATGGCCTGTGAATTTTGCACACATGTTGGTGAAGGTACTGTGTCCCTTCCTCCCCGGGTCCGCAACTCCTTGTTCCTGGCCATCTGCTCAGTGCCCTGGCCTCTGCCGGGTGGAGGGATCCTCTGTGCTGTCTGTGTATCTATAGAGGCATACATCTAACACTAACATTAACTAGCATGCAAACAGGACAATCCTCATTTCCCTTTCTCCACAGACTGTGGATTGTCTTGGTCTGGAGTCTTCCCAAGGTCCCTTCCAGGATGAGAGATTGTGCATTTCTTTCCACCACAGGTCTTCCCTTCATAATGAGTCTGCACAGCCAGCCGTCCTATCGTGTCTGTAGCAGCGTAGTCCAGTGACCTATTGGAATTTTTGGGTGTTTGGGGTCTTGGACTGGACTGCAGCATTGCCTGCTGATCATTTCTTGGCTCACTGCCTATACTGAAGATTTATTAAAAATCTTACAAGAATTTAAGTGGTACTCTTCAAAAGGAAAATACCCTAGAAGCTCTGACTATGATTTATGGTTTTTGAAACTCAAGTGTCAGAATGAGGCAGAAAAGGTTGAGAACATGCCAAGGAAAGTTCTTTCTTGTTTCTCACTTCATCTATCAGGAAAGTAAAATTGATCCTCTGTTGCCACAGTTTGATTATTTTCTCTGAGTTACTGATAAATGTGGTTTTCATCCTGACTCTAGACCTAATAAGGTATCTGGCTAACACATAAAAGCTTCCTGGATATCATGTTTATTCCTGAACGTATATTGCCAGCTGCTGGTTTTGTCTATTTGTATCACTGCAGTGCTTAGTGGCTCAAACAAATAGTCTCTGCTCATACCCAGCAAGTCAGCGATAGACTGGGCATAGAAATCAGGTTTCTCTGTGCACTGTGTACTGGACTATGTTCCTCAGTCCGATTGTTTTACAGAATTCCCCCACCTGAATTCACTTTGGTATGAATTATTTCAGGACATTATCTACAATGATCAAAATAGAAATGTAAAAGCCTCCTTATATAACTTACTCTTTGTCAGCAACGTATACAAGAACCAATGTATGGCCTTGGTATTTTGAATGGGTGAATGTTTTACTATTGTACATGTCTTCAGCAAAAAGAAGAGAAGAGTTATAGAAGAATGCAAGAGTAAACCTTCATGCCAATTGTCATCAGAAATTTTGCATTTTTGCACCTCATGCCTCCCTGCTAAAGCTACGAAACTAATTTGAGTCTGTCAATGTGAGTAAGTGTGTGCTGCAGTTTTCTAACTTCTATTTTGCTTATTAATTTTTTTGTTAATATTGCTTTTAAAATTTGATTTGCTGCCATTATGTCAACAGCAGGTCAGTTTTAGCCTCTTCTGAATGAAATTAATTCATCTAAAAATGTGTAACATGGTGTCATGGTTTCAGTTGGGATAGAGCTGACTTTCTTACTAGCAGCTGCTATAGGTCTGTGTTTTGGATTTGAGATGAGAGTGGTGTTGGTAGCACACTGGTGGTTTCGGTTGTTGCTAAGCTCTCGAGGTCTTTTCTGTTCCTCACACTGCCCTGCCAGTAACTCAGCTGAGGGGCAGCACAAGAAGTTGGAAGGGGACACAGCCAGGACAGCTGACCCCAACTGACCACAGGGATATCCCAGACCAAATGACGCCATGCTCAGCAATAAAAGCTGGGGGAAGAAGAAGGAAGAAGGGGACGTTTGGAGTGATGGCGTTTGTCTTCTCAAGTCATCATTAGGCATGATGGAACCCTGCTTTCCTGGAGATGGCTGAACACCTGCCTGCCCATGGGAATCAGTGAATGAATTCCTTGTTTTGCTTTGCTTGTGTGCACGGCTTTTGCTTTACCTATTAAACTCTCTTTACCTCAACCTACAAGTTTTCCTTATTTTTCCCAATTCTTTTCCCCATCCCACTGGGCAGGGGGAGAAGTGAACAAGTGGCTGTGTGGTCCTTGTTGCTGTCTGGGGTTAAACCATTGCTGTAATTTGCATGAAGAAATTAAGTTCTGTGAAATAAATCTTCTGCTAAAGGCCTATTTGGAAGACTCAAGAAAGTTCTTTGGCTCTGCTTATAGTTCAAAAACAGAACAACTGCTCTCCCTGTAACAGCTCACATATTTTCCTTTTGTGGCAGCTCTTATATACCATGAAATTTACAGTGGTAGCATTTTATGTAGAGCTGTAGACAACTGTTCAGGAACATAATAGCCAGAATCAATGAGACAATTTTTGAGAGCAGAAGAAAATATTAAACACCCTCTAATAGTAGAACACATGTTCAATTTTGGTTAAAGTAGACCAATAACGCAATTATGATTGGTTAGAAACCTTCTTTATGATACATGGTAGACACAAGTGAAAGTTGTGGTATAGTACTCTAGCAGTAATCATGAAGAGAAAAATCTTAAAGGAGTGAGAGAAAGCCAGTCTGAGAACTGGGACTTATTTTGCATTCTGGGCAGAAACACAAACTTCATCATATATCTGTCAAAACTGGTACAAGAAATAGCTGAATAAAGTAACTCACAAAACATATGTGGTAAGACTCTCTAAAAATGAAATTTTCAAACATCCTTGGGGAATATTCTTCTAAAAAATTCCAGTTTTGAGATGAACAGAGTTCTTAGATAGTTGTATTGGGTTTGTGTGGCAAGGTTTTGTTAGTGGGGGGTGTACAGGGGTGGCTTCCATGAGAAGCTGCTAGAAGCTTCCCCTGTGTCTGATAGAGCCAATGCCAG
Source organism: Rissa tridactyla (assembly GCF_028500815.1). NCBI lineage: Eukaryota > Metazoa > Chordata > Aves > Charadriiformes > Laridae > Rissa > Rissa tridactyla. Next base: position 59,001,375 of record NC_071497.1, on the reverse strand, counting down.
CTGGCTCCAAGACAGACGTGCCGCTGGGCAAGGCCGAGCCCATCGGCGACAGTGGCAGCGCCTCTGGAATATCGTAGTTCAGAAGGGGGAAAAAAATCTGCGCGGCTGCATTCAGCAGAGAGGAGTGAGAATATGTGGGAGAAACAACTCTGCAGACACCAAGGTCAGTGAAGAAGGAGGGGGAGGAGGTGCTCCAGGCGCTAGAGCAGAGATTGCCCTCCAGCCTGTGGTAAAGACCATGGTGAGGTAAGTTTTCCCTTTGCAGCCCATGGAGGTTAACAGTGGAGTTGATGTCCACTTGCAACACGTGGAGGACCCCAGGCCAGAGCAGGTGGATGAATCTGAAGGAGGCTGTGACCTCATGGAAAGCCCACCCTGGAGCAGGCTCCTCGCAGGGCCTGTGGCCCTGTGGGGAGAGGAGGCCACGCTGGAGCAGGTTTGCTGACAGGTCTTGTACCCCATGGGGGACCAACGCTGGAGCAGTTTGTTCCTGAAGGACTGCACCCCATGGAAGGACTCACATTGGAGAAGTTTGTGGAGAGCTGTCTCCCACAGGAGGAACCCAATGCTGGAGCAGGGGAAGAGTATGAGGGAGGAAGGAATAGCAGAGACAATGTGTCATGGACTGACTGCAACCCCCATTCCTTGTCCACCTGTGCTGCTCAGGGGGAGGAGGTAGAGAAAATCGGGACTAAAGTTGATCCTGGGAAGAAGCAAAGAGTGGGAGGAAGGTGTTGTAAGATTTGTTTTTTATTTCTCATTACCCTACTCTGATTGGGTTGGTAATAAAGTAAACTAATTTTCCCCAAGTCGAGTCTGTTTTGCCCGTGATGGTAATTGGTGAGTAATCTCCCTGTCCTTATCTTGACCCATGATCCTTTCATTGTGTTTTCTCTCCCCTGTCCAGCTGAGGAGGGGAGTGACAGAATGGCTTTGGTGGGCACCCGGCATCCAGGCAGGATCAACCCGCCACAACAACCAAGGTGTTAGTGGAGAATTTTCGATATTGTTGTATTAAATTTGAATTCTTTAATACTCACACAGGCAAGTCATGCTAAAACTGTCTACAAAGCGTCTGCATAATTCTAATAATTGCTAAAGCTGCAAAATACCACTGAGCACAGAAGACCAAAATGTACTGCTGTTACTCATCCTGAGTAGTAGTTACTCCTTAAGCAGCCTCTTGAAAACATTAGGAGCACTGGCAGAATAAACTGCTACTTAGTCTAAATAAGACATGAGTAAAAGGAATCAACAGTTTGTCTAGTCAATCCCAAACCTTATAACAGGTGTGCAGTAGTGCAATAGTTGTGGAGACATAGATTTTTGGCAACCATTCAACAGCTCCAACACCATAATCAGCTTGCAGCCTTGGCATTTGCAGTGGCCTAGGGTGTTGTGAGCACCAAGCCTTGCCAACAGTAGCAAATCAAAAGAACACACAACCCAGTAGAATTTAGAGGTTGGAAAGGCCCCACAGTTCATCAGAGGCAAAAATATACAGCTGTCCACAGTCCTGCATTTTAATCTTTGCCTCAATATGTAGTTTGTGCCGACTGAAAGATGCCTTCACCAAAAAAGGTGCCATAGAGAAGCAACCTTCTCCGAGTTGCACATTAAAATTTAACAGAAAGTAATCTGTAACCTGGGCTAATTTAAAGCAGATTGTGCTCGTCATATTCCATCTATAGGCTCATAAAGAAGTATGCTGATCTAGGAGTCAGAGACTACAGCATGCCTATCAAAGCAGCTGGCTTTCTGCCTGCTTGAATGAAAGGCTCAAAAAGACAGTTGCTCATAGCCTAAATGATGAGTCAATTATCCGGTACTGCAGTGGCAGTGATGCTTAGCATCGTTACAACTAGCAGCAAATTACTCAAAAAAGCAAATTGTCTCAGTTAAATTCCACCATTAGTATGGACAACAGCTGTGTTCACTTTTTGTAAGTACAAGGAACTTTGGCCATGCTGGACCTGTCTAAATTTGCCTTAATTTCTTGCTCACCTGGCCTAAATTTAATTCCCTGTGCCTGGTGTTTCCTGATGCCTAGCTGTACACTTACTCAGGATCTCTGAGCTTCTGAGGCCAACAGAAAATTCACTGCATGGCTCAGACCTGGAGATTTATGTATCAATTAGACTGACTCTTGGCCTGAGCTTTATGGGGCAGCAGATGACTTCTGCTTAGGGAACTTCTATCTCATGTAATTCAATGGATAGCATAGGTGAGCCCCTCAAAGAATGCACGCCACAAACCACCCTTGTCTAAAGAGTATCTTTGTTATGCTTAAACTCTATGTGCACAAAGCCACCAGGTAAGGCACACCTTGCAGCACAGTGCTCCTGGAGGATAACCCCTGCAGAATCAAACCAACTGGAGCAGAATCCTGGTGGGAAGCAATGCTCCATAGCACCAAGCAAAACTGAAGAAATATAGAAAAATCCCTCCCATTCAGGCAGTGGGACATGCTGAGTGTCTTGGTTGGAGGCCAGGGTCCTGGCTAGATCCCAGCTTACACTGACCCAGGGGCTCTGCAGACAGAGGCTGCTCTCAACCCTGCTGGGGTTTTCGCAGGCAGATAGGCTTGTGTCCTGCAATTATTTCAAATTTTGAATGAAACTAATGTACCTTACTAAGTAACATAGAGGCAGTATGTGCAATGGATCATGTGTGGCAAGATCTTTCTCTCCTGATCTCTGCAGCCAGGTATGGTATTAGTGGCAAAAAGGAAGGAGGAATAGTGTGTCAAGCTGTTAGGTGCAGAGATGGTAACCTTTGCTTTTCCCTAATAACAATAGAGAGGTGATGTGGGAAAAGTCTCACATTAGGGACAGTATGTGGGACAATTTCCTGATATTTCCTGATTTTCTGATATTTCTTCCCCTTTCTTCTGAAAATGTAGTTATTTGTGTTGTCTGTGAAAATGCATTTCTTTCTAAGCAAGTCTGATGTTCTTAGCTTTGTAAGCACTCATCCAAATCACAAAACCATAAGCTGAAGCTGTCTTAAACATTTTGTAAGTACATTTTTTTCTCACAGGGAAAACCCATGCAAACGCAAACTGCTTAATTCGTGTCTGATTTGCAGATAACATGTTAAACCTGGCTTTACTGATGAAGTTACCTTCACTTAAGAATATTTTTCAAACTATCATGGCTGCTAACTTTTGTGAAAGGTTATGGTAATTTTTTGGTGCATCTGAAAAATGAGACAATTAGTTTGTCAAGTTGTTACTAAGTTACATATCTGGATTTTGTTTTTAAACAGTCTGGTTTTGCAAGTATTGAACGTCTCCTTTACAGTGCTTTTCACCAACTACATAAGATTTTGAGGATGCTACATGATTAAGGATTTACCACCTTTATCTCTATTTAAGCTCAGAGTGTGTAAGGTCCAGGCACAGCAAAAATTTCCCTCATTCCATCAGTTAATTTTATTTGGTTCCTTTTCACTGAGTCTTTGATTTAATCACATTGACTTGTTTAGCCCTCCAAACCTCTTTTTAAGGGGCAGTAACCACTTTGAAAGGCAATTCCTCTTCGTTATTAATTCAAAGAATGAAATGCCCAAGTCATGCAAATTTGTTCAGGGTTTCAATTTTATCTGTAACACTACACTTACTAAGACCAATGGGAGAAACACCATTGATACAGAAGTTGTGTTTTGTTAAATATTTCACCTGGTATGATGGCCTCTGTTCTGCTTCCCGTTATTGTCGCAAGTGATACATTGCTCTGTAAAATGCTCTTGTTGGTTCCACTGAACATTTTGTAAACAAAATAGTAAAAGTTAGATCCCAGATGTTGGACCAAATAACTTGTTCTACAGCTCTACTGAAATCCATCACCTGAGAGATGAGCTTGGCCAGCTTGTTCAATCTTTGCAGTCACTTGCCATATAGTGGTCCAAATTTCCTTTAATAAATAACGGAATCATAGAACAGCCCAGGTTGGAAGGGACCTCAAAAGTTCATCCGGTCCAGCCTTTCATGATTCCAGAGCAGTCTTGCAAGGATCCATAATTTGATGTAAGTTTAAATTTGGGTGGTATACTACAGTTCATCTGCAAAGTGTCCAGGAAAGTGCAATGTTCAGTTCTTGAAAATGTACTTGGCATTTATGAAAATGAGATGATGGGTTTATCTGTTATTATTATTATGTCAAAGCCAAGAGATTTCAACTGGTTTGGGATCCCACAGAGTAATGCATTCCGCAGATATGCAGCAAGCTCTGTCAAGGGCTTAGGATTTACGCAATTATCTAAATAGGAAACAAAGCATAAAAAGAAAACACAATGACTTTCAAAATGCCTTCTTGCAGCGCCAGGAACGAGAAGTCGGTTCCTCCAAATTATTTTCTATGAGCCTGTCTACCATGCCACATTATCTTATCAAGATAAGCAGATTAAGTTAACATCTTGTCACATGAAACAGCTTCTACATGTAAATTATATGTGTGTGTCTGTGTCTGTATGTATGTGCAGGTACGCAGACGCATACCTCCATATCTCCATACAAACTTTTAAAAGTTTTCTTGGGTAATGAGACTCTTTGCACATGAGCTTTGACTTTCACATGCAACAGAAATATATTGACTATCTCTTTTCAGGAGAAATTGTGGTAAGTTTTTATCATTTCTATTTCTTGTTTATTTTGTGCTCCAAGAAGTTCAGTTGTTGTTCAGTTGCCTGCAAAATACTAAAGGAAAAAACACTTGCAACAGTAGCACTTCAAGAGCAAGCTTGGTGCCACCCATAGCCGCATGACCTTTGTTTTACCTTGGTCTATATTTTTTCGACAGGGTCACTCAGAATCAAACCACTCTATTGCAATTATTCACATGCACAGAGGTTGCATCGCTGCCCTTGCCAAGATATATTGGCATGTGAATACATAAACATCTTAGTAGTTTTGGAAAAGGTGAAGAAATTAGGTAAAAATTTGCATGTTTGGACAATGCATACCTTAAAAATCTGATCATGAGATATTAATACATGATTTCTGTAATACATAAAATGCAATACATAATCAGTGAAATTATAAAAAATATTGAAAATTTATATATGCAATTATTTACATTAGGGAAAAAATGCCTGGTATTTTAAAAACTATAAATGGGACAATCCAGATAGAAGCTTTCCCGTTCGTGTCTGTCCTGATGCAAGAACTTATGAAATCCTCGATTCTGCCTGTTCAAGCCACCACTGGAGATCTGTTTGGTATGTGATGACAGGGAAACTATTTTCAACCTTTCCTTTTTTTTTTCTTTTTCTTTTTTTTTTAATGCAGGTGAATTTATAGTGCTGGAGCCAAATAAAACATTGTTAGTTGATATACTGAAGGCACCTAAAATGTACCTACAAAAGGGTAACAACACTGTTGATCCCCTCCCAGCTGTTGTCTCTCATCTCAACTTCGCTCCCTGCCCCTCACCCTTCCCCTGAGCTTGAGAAAAGCTGAATTTTTATGTTTTGAAGGGCCCACAGAGAAACTGAAGAGCTGAAGGTGCACAGCCTCTCTAAGCTATGGAGTATGTGCGTTTTACCATTTGATATCATGCTTTCTTAAATATTTACTTAATGGCCCCATATATCACCAAGATCTTTGCAGTCTTAACAGTATTTTTCCTAGTAGCACATGAAATGAAACCAAGGGCCTGCATTTTTAGAGGTTGTGCTCTGATCTGTAAAACTTTGACAAGTTTTTTGGTTTTCAAAAGGGGTATTTGCAAGCAGGATTCTGGAAGGTGATGTCCACCGCAATGAGCTCCAGAAAAATCTCAGGTGTCAGCCCCCAGCTCTCCAACCCTGTCCCTGTGCCCCAGGTTTGCCATTCAGAGTGCTGGCAGTGGGGATGCGGGTTTTGTGCGGTTCACTGCCAGGTATGCCCGCTTCAGCTGCCATCCATGGTGACATTTACCGGGCTGTGACAGAGCTGGCCCAAGTATCTGCCAAAACCTGTGGGAGCAAAGGACAAAACACCTCTCAGCAGACTCCTTCTATAGAGAGCTCTGATTGCTTTAACGGGCACATACAAACACACGTGTGCACACGCTCACACACACACACAGAGTATTTTTTTTCCGTGAATTCTTACTGTTGCTGTGGCTCTCCACCAACTGCAGCTTTGAAATTTCAGTGTTTGGATGAAAGCACAATAAAGTAGCCATCATTGCTTACAGAATTGCTTACAGAAATTTGCATGTAATTGGCCACTTGTGCAAACCAAGCTCATGTTTTGTTCCAACAGGACTGCAACTTTTGACAGTTTTGGAAGCAATTTTCATAAAGTTCAACTGCCGTCACAAAATGTAGCAATGACCATGAAACTCTGTAGTACCCTGTGCTGATGAACCACTCCATTTTGCATTTCTCAGAAACGTTTGCCATCTGTTTGAAGAAGAGGATCTGAGGATCCCCTACAGCTTTTTTTGTTTCATTTTGATGATGGAAACAGGGTAATGTTTCTGTCCGATAGCTTTTCTAACGGCAAACTACTGCCATGCAGGAGCTGTGAGAAAAATTAGATTTGATACCTCACCGGATTCTGAAGCTGACAAAAAAAAGAGACCTGCAGGGCTTTTTGAAGCAATAACAGATGTCCATAAATGACTATGCTGGACATAAGCACTGAAACTTCAGGTGTAAAAGCTGAGTTTCGATATCATGCCCATATAAACACATGCTCCAAAACTTTGGGTTTCCCCTCAAGGGCTGGAAATTTGGGCTGAAATACAATTGTACTGAAAGTCCTGCTATTTGGATTTAGCGAGCATGACTTTATGCCACTATGATTGCTTCTGCTTTTGGTATGCTGCTGCTTCTCTCTGTGTGGGGGAGCTCTGCCAAGCAGAGATCAGCAGCCATTTTACGTGGGGCTATTATAGTCTGCAGCAGGAGACAGGTATAGTGGTGATCCTATTCTTAATAGAATTGAAAATGTTTCATGCAGAAGTTGTTTTCTTATTGTAGAGAGATGTTTGTATCGTGAGCAGTGATACAGATACAAGTATATACTTTCAGGTACATCTCCAGCTGAAATGGGTTTAGATACCGTTACATCTTGTGATTAAAAAGAAAAGTTGCTGCCTCTTATGTTGTCATTCTCTTTCCATATTTAGAAAACATTAGGAGGAAATTTTAACCAGCTTAGCCATCTGAAAATTTTACATCAAAATTTTTTTTCATCAGAAAATGTCAGCAATCTTTTGCATATAATTTTTCATTAAAAAACACCTTTTTTCTGATTCACAAGAAAAAAAACCTTTTTGATTTTTTTTTTTAGATTAATTTTAAAATAGCTTTATCAACAGTATTTTTTTTCTGGAACCGGCTATAACATAAGAAATGGACATTAAAAGCTCAAATGAAAAGTAGAATGTCAATCTTAATGACACTTGAAAAATCACTAGCTTTTAAATAAATAAGCACTGTATATCTAGAGCAAAAGCTGATATTTTCTACTAAGCTGTTGTTGTCAAGAGCTGTAGTGATGGGCTACAAGCCCTTCCAAGGGTTGAGAAATACAAGTCGAGTTTTGTTGACCTTGTTGCAAAGCACTATCAAATTCCAGGACAATGATAATAGAGAAAATTGGTTTTGAAAAGCTTTTAAGGACAGAGTGTTTAACAACAGTCCCGCTTGTACTGTCCAGGAGATTGCTTTGGTAATTGTAAAAGGTGAAGCAGCTGAAGATTTAGAAGTAGTATGAGTGTTTAGAAATCACATTACCTACTCAGTAGAAAACAGTCCACAGTTTTGCCTTGTAGATCTCTAGTCAAGAACCAGCTGGACTGGTGATGGAGCAGCTCTGAAAAGATAGAGAACATCAGAAATTAAAGGGCTAGAGCTGGTGCCATATCTCATCTGTAGTGCAACTGTCAGTAAAATGAGGTGATAGTAACATACTTTGCATTTATATATTATAGCTCCTTCCCACCCAGCCTGTTAAAAAACCTTTCTAATATTAAGTACCTAACATTGCCAGTTGGTTCCTGTGTTTTGTTAGTAGTATATATGCCTGGGTACTACACCATTTTTCTAGCTGGGTGTTCACTGTCTCAGATGACTTGCTGTCAGCACATTTTCCTGTATCAGGTCAGTGAGGACTGGAAGTAAATATACCAGTGACTTCAGTGAAACCCCTACGCTGAATAAAGTCTACAGGGGATACCCAGGTCAGTGAACAGGATGCTCAGGGAGGTTGTGGAGTCTCCGACTTTGGAGATACTCAGACCCCAACTCTGCATGGCCCCGAACAGCCTCCTCTTGGTGACCCTGTTTTGAGCAGGAGGCCCCTTCCCACCTCAACAATTTTGTGACTCGGCAGAGGTACGTTGGATTTCACAGCTCTGAAGGGAATTGCATGACTTGGGAAATCAGCATCAGCACCGTGGTTGTTGCTCACTGCACTGAGCAAACCTGCAAAGCCCCCTACACCCTATAATCATAGATCTTACGTAATGAGGCCCAATTTTCAAAATAGCTCAGTGTACGATTGTTGCTATTTAGGAAATCAGATCAGGAAGCTGCTGATATTTTGGCAAATCCCTTTCATGTCAATGGCCTGTCTTAACTTTAATGGCACTGTGTTTCTTATCAAGAACTTAAGAAGATGACATTTTTCTTTGCAACTATGATTACATATATATATATAAAAAACACTATGTAAATATATATGTAACTATAAATAGCATTGCCCACATTTGTTGTAATGCAATAGGCCCTGCATCACAACCTACCATTGTGTCACATCTGACACAGCCTTAATACATAACTCGGTATACCACACAGAGTTCTTCTTAAATAAGATTTGTAAATCTACCTAAGTGGAAAGTGTCCATTAGCTGTACAATAAAAAAGAACAATGAGGTGCTTACACTGTGTTTGTATTGACTGCTTACTTAAATGGTTACATCTGAGTTAATATTTAAGCGTGTTGGTTCCCAAGTACACTACTCCACAGCAGAGTCGTCTCCTTCTATCTTAACAAATACAACGACGTAATGGGGCCTTTACGTTGTCTGGGATACAAAAGCTTTTACATTATAATGGTTTCACTAAAATGATTTTCTTTTTTTTAAAACAGCCTAATGTGCAGAGCGGGTTTGAAACGAATAGCACTTCGCACATTGAACCAGAGATTGTACTGCATGGACAATAAGACACAGAAATAATAAAAAAGACCGTCTTAGTAATGAAAAGTGAACACACAGGTCTTGAACAGCTACTGTGAGTACTCCTGCAGAACAACTGGTGCATATCACAGCCTCAGACTTCTCTGTAATTGGAAGACATGAGCATTTCTCAACACACATCATCTTGTGCTTCTAGTTTAAGGAAATTGTCAGGAAATCAATGAATTAGAATTTCAGTTTTTGTGTAAAGTGAAATTATGATGAAGGAATCTTTGTGTCAGCAGATTTTTTTAAGTTATGAAAACAGTGAAATAAGAGCAGAGAATCTACCCTACTCCTAGCATAATAAAGAGCCCATTAAAACTTAAAAACAACAGGCTACCCTCAGACTACAGTCAGGTTAGATCTTAACAACCCAGGGGAAAACATAGATGGTGTTGAAAGGTATCCTGTGAACAGAGCCTTATCTGCTGCCTACCCCAGGCTGTAGTTACTCTAAGTCTGGAAGTGAATATATTTCGAGCTCTGCCAAGACTTTGCAGCAAATTAAAATGGAATAACTGAATATATTTGTCAGTATCAGAACACTCAAGCACTTGGATGATCACTATGTTGTGTGAATCTTCTAACTGGTATGTGGAATTTGGCTGCCGTTACACAAAGTGGTTTAAGAGTAGTTTTCTGGATTTAGTCCAGTTATAGTCAAGGCTGCTGCTGCTGTAAATCATTCGAGTGTTATGAAAGAATCTCTGCTAGGCTGACTACACTAGCAGGGCAAAATGAAGTGCTTTAATCATGAAAGCTCTGCCCCAGCCGAAGAGCAGAAGCAGCGATATGAACTGCTGAAGCAGCCCTGACAAAGCTGCTGCTGAATTGTCTTCATATTCCCGCTAACCCCGGGTCCTCCAACAGCTCCATTCTCCCGCCTGGGTCAGTCCTCATAAAGATCCTGTGTTTCCAGTATTTAGACAACGTAAATGGGTGAAACGTCAAGGACAGTGGAAGTTTTGCCATGTTTTTCACCACTACCCCAATGGTGAATGTGTTGAGTTCAGCTCGAGTTGCAAGGTTACACAAGTTTGGCAGAGAAGCAGATGCACAGCCTTGCGCCCCACCACTTGTCTCCTGGGGCCTTACCAGCACAATGTGTTAAGACAACGGATCCTATATAGGAATGACACAATGCCATAGCCCTGTGCGCCACACAAATAGGCAGACTGAGAGGTAACTGAGCCACCAGCTTCAAGGCCAAAGCTCTTTCAAAAGTTTCCACAGATGGCTGGAATTTTAAGTCGCTTGCCTCACCTCACAAGATCACGTCACCCCTCTCATCCGCTGAGAATGCTTTCAGCTCAGCAAAATCCCATCACGCAGAACCTTGCTCATCTCCTCTTGGTCACCTTCACTGTGCAAAGGTGAGGCATAGCTCCTGGCTTGGCCTGCGCAACTATAAAGCTCTGTCTGGCACCTCTCTGAGGAAAATAGTCCAGAATGGGTGTAGTGGAACGGTTTCTGTGCTCTGGCTCCTCTTGTGGTCGCATTTATGCTGCATCAAGGGTGCCTTTCTGTGGTTTAATTTACTGTGCCAAAGGGATGAGAAGAGCACAGTGACTTCTCCAGATTAGTACTCTGTATGAGGCACAGGAGGTGGAGAGTGTGGAGTTTCTAAGTAACTTTACCGGATAAAGACTGTAACATGGGTAACTGGAGAAACCGTTTCCCCTGCAGATTAGCATTTAGTGGGTCAGCCAGACTCTGTATATTTTGCTAATGGGATTCATAGTCTGAAAGAAAAATCACAAATAAAATTATTTGTTGAACATTTAGGGTTGGAAGTACTTTTCAGTAGCGTTTTACTGGAAACACAAATCACTTGCACAAAAATTCAGAATAAGCTCCTTGATAATACATCAGCCTAAAGGCTAAAAAACAAATAATAAAAAAAAATCACACTAACAGTTGCTAGAACTCAAAACTGCTCTAAATTGTGCTGTGCAATAGTTTATTAAGGGTCATACTGTTAGCTGTATTTTCTGGAATATCGCAACATATTGGCAATGACTCTCCCCTTGTAAACTGCTTTGTAAACTCAGTGCAACTGTCCTTTAAAGAAATTCATCAGTACTTTTCAGTCAAATGTTTTGTTGCTTTTGCAACCATTATTTTTTGTGAGATGATTATCAGCTTCCCTCAAAATATTGCAATTTTTCACTGCACATGTAAACAGAAAATTGAATTTTCTCTCCTCTAGTGAAACACGTCGGTTTCAGTCTTTAAAGAAAGAACCATAAAATAAAAAATTTACCATTTTTTAATAATAGGAGTTAATAAAGTAATCTCTATAATGTGATCCAAAGGATCTTTCTTATGTAATGTCATAAATATTCCTCTGTGTGTGGTACCCAAATTAAATAGTTATTGATCTCACATATATTTGTGTGAATTCAGTATTCCTTAAAAAATCTGTATGATTAAGATCCCTTCCATTAGATGATTGGATTAGATTAGATTAGATTTTGAATATTCATTCTTTTTGAACATGATTAGGTTTTGAACATTCATTTGAACATAAGGTACTCATGCTACGTAAAATGCAGAGGACAAAACTAATCAGTGCTTACAGGCACTGGAATGAATAAGAGAGGCTGATGCTACTATGTCATTCACTTATCACATAAACAATAATATGCATAATGTGATATTATTTTAAATGCTGGCAAAATTTACTTTCAAATAATACTTCATAATGAATTTTTTTAAACTGTTTTGAATGAAAATACTTTGGACAATTGCTCCAAACACATAATTTGAGATTCACAGTGACTATAGTTTTTAAAAATACACTGAAATTACCAGAGCAACAGAACTTCTATTTCAAAGCAGTACTCTAGGAACACATAATAATTATTCTTGCCTGACGAACTCTTCCTGAACTTAATTGTTAGCTAGGATAAAATATCTCATCTGAACATGCACTCAAATTAATAAGTTATTACTAAGTAAACATAGGCTGAAAAAATATTATTAATGAGAATGCTTCAGTAACATAAGACAGCTGGAGGTCAGTCTAGGTCATAATTTTAAAAACAAAAATGTGCTCGCTCTACAATCTTTCTTCTATGGGCAGTGGGTAAAAAACATCCTCAGAGAGAAGTTTAGTGCCAGCTGCACTGTTCCCATGAAGGAGCTCAGCACATGAAAACCTTGTTCCTCTCTAGAGAAGATCCAGAGGGATTCATGTGAGAAGGGAGGGCATGCACCCCTGAATCAATTCAATTTTCCCTTGGTTTCAGAGGGATTGTTTTCCACACAGCTCAGATGACTGAGCTGAAGGGTTATGTTCCACACCATGGTCCTTTGCAGAAACAGAGGTTTTCCATGAAAGGGATAATTTAATTGGCAGTTCTATTAGTTTTCTTGGGTAATGCATGATTTCTCAGCTTGTCTTTGGTGTATTAGTACCAATGCACTAAAGTTAAACAAGATAAAAAATGATACTTTTGGGAAGGAGCGTACAGCTTAATATTTCTGTGTCAGAACGTGAAACAGAACAAAAAAAGAACCCACCCCCAAACCTTTCCAGTCATATGCATGCTGAGCAAATACGAACACAGCTGTTATAGCTCTGCTGTGCAAGAGCGGAAAAAAAAAATTATCTGTACATTTGTTTACATACTCTCTGCTCTGACATTTGGCCAGGCCACACAGCTGTAAGCTGAAGCAGAATACAAAAATTGTGTGCTGCACGCACGCTCAGTATGAGAGGGCTTCTCCTCCACAGCTGGCATCCCTGTGCCGCGTGTATAAACAGAGAACTGAATCCCAATTGACCTACCGTCATCTTAGCGTGTTAACTCCCAGTTTAACACCCAACAGGCGAAAAAATTTCTACCCTCTGGTGCGCTGCTGGCGAGGGAAGGATGGAGGAGGTTGGAGGAGCTCGGCTGGGGAGGGACCCCCAGCAGAGACGGCTGCAAAAGGGACATGGGGCCCTGAGAAAGGAACTGGGGAGCCACAAAAGCCCCTGAGCTGCTCCCTGACTGCTGGCAGAGGATCTGGCAGTAGGTGCAGCAGGAGTGAGTGTGCATCCCCCTGCCTGCAAGCACAGGGGTTACATGGGGACTTGGGTGTTTTGTACCGTTATAGGAACCTGCCCTAGGGCTGAACAGGCTGATCGAGTGCTGTCCCTTGAAAAAGGGACCTCCAGCGCTCCAAAGCTCAACTTTGCATGATTTCACTATTTATTTTCAGTGGCTCTTCTGAGATAGATACTTTCATTTTGAAATAGCATGAAATGGAGAATTATGGTTCCACTGTGTGCAGTTTCAGGATCTCTAAAAATTTTGCAGGGGATGTTGAAGGACTATAAGCCTATTGACTGTAGATCTGCCATCCTTAACTCCTTTTCTCAGAAACTGTAGAAGCAGCCTGCAGGCCCACAGACCATGGACTGAAACCGTTGTTAGAAAAAAATAATAAACCAAACAAGGCCAGGCTGGATGGGACTTTGGGCAGCCTGATCTAGTGGTTGGTGTCCCTGTCCAGGGCAGGGGGGTTGGAACTAGATGATCTTTAAGGTCCCTTCTAACCCAAACCATTCTATGATTCTGCAAATGATTACTCTTTCATTTTAATTTGTGTCTATGCATTAGAAAACATATGGAAACAAACTTGATTATATCTAGGTCTAAGAATTTCCAGCTACTTGCTGTAACATCATAGTTATTTAATTCCTGGACATAGTTCAGAGAGAGGTAAAATCAACATCCACTTGGTGGAATTTGTTTGCTGTTCTGTTCATCCCTCCATTGTTTTTCCAGTCCATCAAGATTTCTACAGGAAAACGGAATTTGTTTTCTTTTGGAGTTAACAGAAAGTACAACATGTTACCCATAAAAATAAGAGAAGGCCTTATGTGTTGCTGTTTTCCTGAGCTTCACAAACCAGATTCTACCCACAATTAGTTATGAGTAAGTTGGATCTATATATGTGTTTTGTACACATACCACCTCACCCTACCTCTTCAAACAAATTGAATGCAGAAATAACAATGGAAAAAATCTTGTAAAAAATGGTCCACTTTGCCTATTTTTTTTCAGATTTGTTCCTGATCCTGTAGGCTTTGGTCTAATTTGAAGGAAAAGGAATGTATAGATCAAAGCAAAACCCAAAATGAAATTCTAATAACACAATGTGTCTACCAGCCACATAAAACATACAAGGAGGAGAAATGAATTTGAATGTGATTTAAACACTTGTTGATCAAAATATATATAAATATGCTTACATACACATGCTTTTGCTCAATTCCAAACCTCTTTGATCTCATTTAGAATTACTCGAGAGACTTTGTGGTGCGATAGATTAGATTCTAGTCTAAATGACATCATGCTGGCCAAATGGTGGTAGTGATTAATCTCTAAATTCATCATTAATAAAAAAAAAGTCATAGCTGAGATGCTAAGTATGTTAAACCCTTGAAGAGAAATGATCTAAAAACTTGTTTGGAATGTGATGATTTCACCAACCCATGGGACAGAGTCTGCACACAGTTGCAGATGTAGAAATATGTTCATAGCTTTATGGAAAAGCACTAACCTGACCATGGGCCAGGTTCAGACTCGGTGTGAGGGATTGCGGAACTGATTTAAGCGGATGGAGTTACACAAAGGGGGACTTTCTCCCCAGAGATGCAGAATGGTCTTTGGTGAGTATACTCCAGTTAACAAGGCTATGTTCATTCAGAGACAGGTTTTGCTGATCTCACTCTTGCTGAATAACATCCACTTAGGACCCTGGCATCTCACTATATTTGATGGATAAAGCGGGAAAGTCACGCTGGAACCAGCCCTACAGAGAGAATACCTTTCCAGTGCTCGGGCCTGGGGGAAGGCACACCCTGCAGCACAGCACAGCCTGGGAGAGAGGCCCAGAAGTTATATGGTCTGTTTAAGACTCCAATAACAACAGCTGACTGAACATAAATATTCATGGTAGATCTTGGGACAGCGAATTTACGCTCTTTATAATTAAAAAAAGATTCACAAGAATCTTTGTTAATGGTGTTTTTAATTTCATTTAGCACATTTTGCAGCATTACATGATTAATGTCCTACCAGGACAATGCTCAGTCAAGAAATTAATAAAAATAGTGGGGGTGGGAATGATAGAAGAATCTGAAATAAATTGGGGGTTATGCTTGTCATTCTTGACTTAATGTATGGCTGTTGAAGAAAAGACCCAATATCCTTATGCTGAGATTATTGACAGTTTGAGAAATTACAGAATCACAGAATCACAGAATGGTAGGGGTTGGAATGGACTTTCTGAGATCATCTGGTCCAGCCCCCTGGACAGGAACATGTCCAGGAGTGTTTTGAATATCTCCAGAGAAGGAGACTCCACAACCTCTCTGGGCAGCCTGCTCCAGTGCTCTGTTACCCTCAAAGTACAGTAAACTAAAGTAAAAGGCTGAGAATGGACACAGTATATACAAGCATTAAATTTGTCTTTGTAATTCAGGACTCCGCGTTTAAAGCCCCCCATCATTCAGACACAGATTACCAGGGCAGAAGCTATGTGGTTTTGATTCGACCGTTATTCTATGACAGTTATTCTAAGTGCACTAAAATGAAAAAATGAACTTTACCCAAGTCTCCTTTCCTTTGTTCAGAGCAACAGCTAGCTGCTCCCCATGGAAGTGACTTGCTACGGCATCAGCTCTTGCCAAGGCAGCCATATCCTCAGCAGGGTCTTCTGCAGGGTAGGCTGTGTGTCAGAGCCACCTTCTCCTCCACAGAGAATAAAAAAAAGGAAAAGATGGGGAACTTGTTCTGTGAAATATCATCTGTAGTGTCTTACAGGATCTCCTAAACTACTTCACCTTGAGGGACTTGTTAGTACTGAACAGACATGAGCACCATTCTTGCTGTCAGGACCCTGACCGCATCGCCCAGCAGGGAATTTGGCTGTGGGGCTCAGGGCAAGGGCCAACCTCTGGCCCCAGGGGTTGCTCCATCCCTGCTGCCCTGCCTGTGCCCAGCCATGGCCTTGCTCCAAGCCCTTACCCTGTCCCAGCCTTGGCCCCTCCTCATCCCCCCCATCTGACCCTAGATCCCCTCACCGTGCTTGTTTTCCCAAATACCTCTTCAGACAGCCAAAGCCACTACACTAAAATGAGGTAGACGTTGATAGGATGACCTTTTACACCACTGCTTACAAATTCAGTGCAAAATCTGATAAACAAAGAAAATAAATTCTGCTGTCAAGAAAAGGACAATACTCACTAAACAAACCAAGGACTGTAACTGCCCAAAACTGTCAGAGAGTGAAGATGTGATCTGAAAAATATATGCTTTTCATTCTGCCATTTCCCTTATGGAGACAGCAGTCCTGAAAGTTATGGTTATATATTTCCACTACAAGTAACAAATACCTAAAAATCTATTATTTGTCTCTGGTATGCATACTGAGAAGAGATTCATTCCCCCAACTGTCAACACATTTCGAAGTTTAGTGCTTATACTTGCAATACTAAGGGTGTAACAATAATAGATGGAATATAAGGAATGGAAAGCCTTTTTGTTTCTATCAGGTTAATGGCAGAAGGATACGCTGAAAGACAGGCCAAGATGGTTGGAGCCATTCAGGAGAAACGAAAGGTCCAACTCATCACAAAATATGCTCTTCGTTCACATATGCACTTGGAGCCAAAGACTATGCTGTTGTAACTTCACTTTCTTTTATCTTTTACATCTATAGCCCTTGCTTTTCAACTTAAAGAAGAATACAAGGTAAATAATTTGCTTTTTTAGTTATATGCCCTTGATAAACAAGTAACTAATTGTTTGGCTTTTAAAAATCATTATTTCATACGTTAATTATCAAACTCCATTCAAATGGACAAGGACACTTACACAGCAAAGCAATCTTTTTCTCTTGCTGTAAAGCCACTTAATCAAATTCACTATGTCAAAATTATTTCAGTAGCAACATCTGACTTTGCAAACACAAGATTAAGCATTTGCTGCTAGAATATGCAAGCTCAACTCAGCTGAACACAGTGGAGCTGTGCCTGCCTGTGTCAGCAATGGATTTGACCCCAAGGCTTCATTATTTAGATTGTGAATTCCTGATACAAGGAATTGTGTCTTTGTTTGTTTGACAGATGCTTCGGATACTTTAGCAGCTTTATAAATAAAAAATAAAATCACAACTAGAAGCCTCAGGGATGAGGAAGACTGATCGCGACATAGAGGAGTGGTGTACAAATACAGAAAAACCTCACTGCAGCTACCTTCCAGAGGCTCAGAAATAAAAAGTAGCTTAGGTATTTATTAGGTATGTTGGTCTTAAGTTAAAGCCTGTATGTATTTAGGTCTCTGGAGATACCTCAACATAGGTGTCCTGGGCAGTGAGTTATTAATCTATGGATGGTCCTACTGCGGATCCCATTATGTTCATCAGGTTTTGGGGAAATACAAGGGAAGAAATAAAGTGCGGGAAGAACTTTTAAGGTCCCTTTTTCAGATGTGCTCAGGGGAGGGTTCACTGTGAAGGTTCTGGGAAGATAGGCACCTTTACTACCATCTTCTGGGCAATGTGTCTCACCTTCATTTGATGCTGATGAAGCCACCACCTATCCAGGCACTATGACCGTCCTGGTACTTTCCCAGATGGAGGCAGCTGATCCAAATGCAAAGTCACCTTGCACAGCCCAAACAAAAGGCTAAAAATTTGTTTTGACCCATCAATACCGAACAGCTAAGCAGTGCAGCCCTTAAGAAGTAAGTAAAATCAGTCACATTTGCAAGTAAATGGGAGAATTTTTACTCTATATTTAAATAAAATAGAATGGGGAAGATTATAATCTTTATGAGGGAAAGGAGGTTTAGGTTTCGAGCTGTAACATAGGCGTTTGATGAGTAACCTAGCCAAACAGGCTTTGCTGTGCCATTGGTAGTACCAATTTCAGGACATCAGCAGTCTAGGCAAGCATCACGCTGTCTTTGAGCACCCTGAGAATACGGCTAAATAGGAGTTTCAGTAGTGTGACGAATACTAGCAGATCCCAGAGCAATGACTTTACAGGACTGAACTTGTTTGAATACTCACTAGGTAAATGTATAGAGAGTGCTATACAGTCAAATTATTGGTGGGAATTTGCAAGAGCCCTCTTGCTGCAGAAATTATTGGAAGATGACAACCACAGTGTCACTTTTTCAGTACAGACCAACACTATGCTAAGAATTATATACAGGGGAAAATCCTCAGGGCCAAATGTAATTAAAACTTATTCCCACAGAATATATTAACATGAAATGTGTTACCTATAAGGGCCTCTGGAACAATGTGTACAGTAATAGCTTTGAGACAGATAGAAAACTAGATAGATACATTTGAAGCTGAGAAGACAAGGACTACTGTGGGATTTCAGGTCCTTCTGCTAGTTTGTTGAATCTTTGAAATGATAGGTTCATTTAGAAAAAATGTTACTTTCTTAGTTCAGTTTATCTAATCTCATGAAACCTCTGAGAGCCACAGAGATTTCGTGTCAGTGCTCTTCTACTGCCAAAAGCAGTAATTTGCTCTTACTCAGAGCTCCTCTGTACATCAATGCATTGTAGAGCTATGTTACAGAGACGTGGGCCTCATTTCGAGTTGTCTAATCTGACATTTTTATGCATGTGTATTTTATAATTCAACTTTGAAGGCACAAGGAAAGAAGTTCTGTGTTTAGGGTATATGAATGTTATTAAAGACTGGATGAATCAGCAATAAACAGTGTGAAATGCATTCTTCATTATTATTGAGAAGGAATTTTCAATGACTACCAGCAATGATGGTGATTTTACTAAAGAAATTCTCCAATCATACAATGTCAGGCGTATGATAAATCTAACTTGTTCTCTTCTAATAATGTAAATATGGATACTATAGATTAAAGTGAAATGAGCAACTGCTGACAAAAAACCCGCTTGCCAATAATTTATCACTTCATTACTGATCATCTGATCAAATCATCTGCCATTCAAAGTGTTTGTAATATTTCTTGAGACAAAGTAGCTTTTTCCACCACTCTTCAGGACAGACAAGGATTAAAAAACATCCTCCTCAAAAAAAGACACTTCAGTAGGGGAGGTATTTTCTTTTATACATAATTTAAGAAGAAGAATGGAATGTACATGACTGTGAGTGGAATAAGAATTGTGTGCTTTTCCACAAATTAGAAGACCATCCAGAATACATTATTAGTAAAGGACCAACAAGACCAAGCAATTTAATCAGGGAATTTAATTCCTTGGTCTGAAATGTCCAAGAACCAATTTTTCTCAAACTTATTTCAGTTTGTACCATTTACTTTAGGGATTACATAGAAGTAAGTTAAATCTTAGCCATTTTCCTCAGTTGTTACAAATCAGTGAAGTTATAACAGTAAGATTGTGTCTGTTCCCAGACATGAGTGCATTTCTGATATGACTTATAAAATTCAGGTTTTGGTTAAGCATGCAAAAAAGCAATCTCACATATGAAGTATAAGGGGAATAGCTTATATAAAGAGAACTCCTTACATGTGTAAAACCTGATAGGTTTTAGGTTTGAATTGACATCAACATAAAATAGATTTTTTTTTTTAATAGGAGATTTTTTTTTTGTTTTTTGGTTTAGAGGAATTGGAGCAAGAAAATTTTGTAATAGCCCCAACAGCATTTTGGAACAGTCTGGCAAAAAAAAGAGATACATTATTTGATCAGCAAACATGTACTGACATAGGTATTAGTGTTTCAAATTATCTTCTACAGAAATTATCTCTATATTCAAGTATTTTAAGCTGAAGTAGTAGCTTTTGCTCTCCCATGCTATTTGTTGAAGATTCTCTCTGCTTCCTTTTGGTCAAAGAATGCAAAAACAGAAAAAAACCCAACCCTTTCATGCCTCCAGTGTTGCACTGCTCTAGCAAAACGGCAGAGAGAAGCAATAGAGTTTATTCAGTTCCCCAGGGTGCAGTACTTGTAGTCGATTTTGTAGTTGTATTGCCAGGCAATAGGAGGTTCACAGAGTGCCTCCTGACCTATGAAGGTCACTGCATTCCAGGCTCAAAGGAAGTTGTTCGTGACCACAATATATAGGCACTGAAGTCTTTGTGTCCATGACACTCAGAAGGGGAAATCTGTGAATGAGAGGATGACACAGAATGCTGGTTATAGCAATAATAACAACACGCTGTGGTTTTGTGGTCTGGGTGCAGGCAGAGTGCTTTCTATGAACTTCACAACCTCCTTCGTTTTCCCTGAACGTGAAACGGGAATAATCTCTCCCTGCTTCAAAAGCGAATGGAAGAATTAGCAGGGTGTTCGTAAAGCACCATAGAAGTGATAAAACACTGACAGTCAACAGAAAGCCAAGTTAAATAATTGTACAGAAAATGAAACAGAAATCTTTAGGAGGAAGTCCAAGAAAAAACATCTGGCAAAAGAGAGAGGCATAGAAGGCCTGACGGAAGGAACAGAAAAGCAGCATTATTGGTTTGTTTTTCCCTTTGTAGACCAAACCAACATGTCAGATGTAATGCAATCTGTTGTTTGTACAGAAAAATTGGGGGAAGAAAGAATGGGAACATCTGAACTAAAAAGTCTTTTAAAAATTAACTGTGCTGTGCCGAGAAGTAGATGGAGGGTGTGGATGGACACACAGGGGTACATGCGAGGTTCTGGCTTTGAGCACCAGCAGTCTCCCAGGACAGGGATACTGTCAGCTCTGAGATCCAGGCTGGGCTGATATGGGCAGTGCTTGTGGCTGGGCAGAAATAGCTTTTTGATTCTCTACAAGGAAGTGAAAAAAGGTGGCAAGAGGTCTAACTTATCCATCAGTTCAGCTTCGTAATATAGTGGTCAACATTCAAGTACATCAGTGAAATGAGCTTTCAGAGATCGTAGAGACTGGATTTTTTCCTGTTGTCTTCAGCTCCCCTCTTTCCTTCTTGTTTCCATTATATTTCTTAATTTCTCCTGTATTCTTCCTTAGTAATTTTCTGTCCTGTTCCTCCTTCTTCTCCCTCCTCCCTCCATTCCTATGTTCCTTTCGTCTTTGCATTTCTCAATATAACTATGCACTGATTTTCTTCAAGTCTCCCCATGTGTTGTTCCTTTAGTAAAAGCAGTGACAACTGTTCTGCCTCGGTGCTTTTCTCCAGTTCCTTGCCTGTAGGTAATGTTCCTGTGGCTAGTGTTCCTGTTTAGGGAATCAAAACGAAACTGACAATCCAAAACCTACAGCAACATGCTGTACAAACAGTAGCACAGAGAGATGAGAGACTTTGTTGTCAAAAAATTGACACTTAGTGTAAGACAAAAAACCCAGATGAATATTGTCAGTCAGCAAACTAGAAGGCAGAAGAACCAGCCTGATGATGAGCCAAAGTCTTAGCAACTTATGTCTAAGAAGAACGGAGGTTTTTCTAAGTACCACAGTCAAGAAGATGGATGATGAAGCTGATCTGAGGCAAAGCAGGGTATCCCCTAAGAGATGTAAGGAGCAACAAAACATAAAACAGTGTCCTCTTTTTTTCAGGGGTAGAGTTAATTTTCTTCATAGTAACTGGCATGGGGCTATGTCTTGGATTTGTGCTGAAAACAGTGTTGATAATACAGGTTTAGTTATTGCTGAGCAGTGCTTACAGAGAGTCAAGGCCTTTTCTGCTCCTCACACCACCCCGCCAGCAGCAAGGCTGGGGGTGCACAAGAAGCAGGAATGGGACACAGGTGGGCCAGCTGATGCCACCTGACCACAGGAATATCCCAGATCATATGGGATCTGGGGGAAGAAGAAGGAAGGGGGTTCAGAGTTATGGCGTTTGTCTTTCCAAGTCATCATTATGCATGATAGAGCCCTGCTTTCCTGGAGATGGCTGAGCACCTGCCTGCCCATGGGAAGGAGTGAATGAACTCCTTGTTTTGCTTTTCTTGCACGTGCAGCTTTTGCTTTGCCTATTAACTGTCTCTCTCTCAACCCACAAGTTTTTGCATTTCTACCCTTGATATTCTCTCCCATCCCTCTGACAGGGAGTGAACTAGCAGCTGCGTGAGGCTCAGGTGTCTGCTGGGTTAAATCATGACAAGCAGAAAACGGCTTGTGTGAAGATCCAGTGTGGAAGCACTGTAGGACAGCATTTTGAGGGATCAGATGTGGGAGCTGATCTTGTCATACCGAATGAGAGAGAGGAAGTCTATGGAAGACCTGTGAAAAGGAAGATGGACAATTTCTGTCCCATGTGTTAAAGACGGAAGAGCCACCAGAGTGAAATGGCTGAAATATTTTAGCTAGGTGCGTAGCTATTGTCCATGTACTTGCAGTTCCAATTTCAAACCTACTTACAGTTCAAGTAACTTAAGAAAAAAGAACATTGAGATTCATACCACAATATTATTTCAAAAACTTTGGATAAGGATAGGACTGAGTCTTGTGCAACTTACAACAGAAAAGCCAAAGTCAAAACACTAGATGAAATTGTGGAAGTTTCACTGTAGAGTTGCACTTGGATATGAGATTGTCCCTAAATACAAAGAGGACAGAGAAGACATGCAAAACACCCACCTTCATCTAAAGCTATTCTGTAGGAGAACGCAGATGGAAAATACCTTCAGGCGACTTCTCTAGAAAAGGTCCTCACATGGTAGTATATCTGTTTCTCGGCCACTTGTCACCAAGGCTTTCTCCAGGAAAGTGGCAAGTCCTTTTTCAGCATTGTTGGGGGCAAAGAGTCTAAAGTATCTGATTCCAAATGTCATCTCAGTGCAAGGTCCCTGCTCAGATCTCAGTCAAAGCCTCCTTACCTCTTTCATCCAGCTCAAGGTCACATCCCCATCATATGAACCAGATTTTTTTTTCCCTAGTTGAAATCAATAAACTTATAGTTTAAGAGGCACCAGGTCAACCTGAGAACACATACACTGGGCACCAGAAAACCTTTCATCCCTTTCTCCAAAGTGTAATAGTGTTAGTGAAATTCTTATTCTACTTCTGTCAAACCCTGATAACTTTTCAAAGAAAAGATATTATCTAATCTAAACAGGAAAAGTTTCTTTCTCAATGTCTCCATCATATTTTTTAATGTTAAGTGTGCATGACTTTAGCAGCACCTCCTCATCAAACTCCCAAAACAGGAATGGTTGGCAATCAGTGAAATATATGAAAATCAATTAAATGTTCTTGTACAAACAGCCTACTTAGATTAAACATACAGCGTACTGCTCTTTAGGTGGAAATCATACTGCAATGAAACATCAGAGGCAAAGCTAAAAGCCTGTAGTAGCTTTGTGGTGTGAGCTCTTAAGTCTCATTAACGTTAATTGTATGTATGGTTCAAAGAGATAATATACCCCAGGATATTTAAATTAATGTGACTGATTGAAATACAAATGCTACTGCAGGCAATTACAAGTGAAAATATTAAGGGTCTAATTCTGCAACCTCTTTCTCATTTAGTTAACAGCTTAGTCACTGTGAACTTACCTACATGCAGGAGGGATGACTGAGTCAGGCCCTAATTTTCTAAATCAAATCTTTCCTTCATGTTAAAAGAAGATAGCTAACCTTGGAATTATAGTTTTGGAAAGACATTTCTTGGGTCTTTTTAGAAACACAATTTAATCCTAACATTGTCCTGTTTGGGAAACTTACTCGGCTTTCCTTCCATCTTCAGTTATCATGAATGGTAAGAAAGAAGAGTATCAATAATGTGTTCCACTTACATAATGCCCTTTATTTCACTATCTTTAAGGGCTTCATGGTCATGAATAAATTAAACGCTACGACAACAGACTGGAAGTAATGTGCTATAAGGAAGAAAATGAAGTGTGAGGAGTGACATCAGTTACCCTACCTGAGTCAGTGGCTGATGGGGAAGCAGAACCTGGACAGAACCTGGTCTCTTGCTTTTCTCTTCTGACCTCTAAGCACATTTTCTGCACTTGATCGCTAGGAGTATTTTGTATTAGCAAAATCAAAACAAAAACCTCATGAAAATGCTACAGAAAGAAAATAACAAACCATGAATCAGAGAACATCCGGATCATGAAAGTGCTTGAGGAGGCTGCGTCCTGAAGGTCTTTCTACATTCTGTTCCCAGGCAAGCAAAGAGAAAACCAGGAGCAGCTATTCTCTAGAAAAAGCTACAAAATCCCCCCTATGGTTCCCTACCTGGCTGCTTTTAAGATATTTTTAAAGCAAATTTCATGCAGAAGTCAGAAACGCATGTCTGTAAAGGGAGGGGAGGAAGGGAAGCTGTTCTCTCACCCATCCACCATTCTCCCCATAGGTGCCACCAGCTGCTATCTTCGTCTCACTCTGAAGATGAATGAAAAGTAATCCAGCAGGTCTTTTTTTTTTTAAACTCAGGTTTGCCTTAAAACTGAACTTTAAGAAAAGTCCATCTGCCAAAGGACTGACTTTGAGACTTGGCCCAGTGCAACAGTTATTGAAATCAATACAGTCTTCCCTCTCACCTGTGAAATGTATGGCCATGCATAAGCACTGGAAGATGATGGTAGTCATAAGATAATCAAGAAAAAAAATGAAGCATTTCCCTTAGACATCTCTTGACATTCTTATAAAAAATAATAATACTGAAAAGGAGAAAATGGGAGAACAAAGTAATAAAATGACAGTGTAGCTGTAGCGTATAAAAATGCCTTTGAGAGTAAATTAGTGACCTCTATGACTTCAGCTTGTGATATAGTGCTTCCCTCAGAGCAATAAGAAACAATAAAACTGGTTCAATAACAAACAGCAAAATGATCAGCTTCAAATCTGATAATTCACCACTGATATAAAATGCACACACACATACCCAGGTACAGGTGCATATTCCCTCATGTGGCTAATTTTATAAGGTTCATACTTAGGTTTTTTGGTGGATGGTTTCAGGCCTGTCACATTTTGTGATCCCAGGAGAACTGAAATGAAAGACAAGGGGATGCTTCACTCAGCAAGCACTGATGCTTTACAGTCTTCAAAAGAGCTCTCAGTCTTTGTGCTTGGAGGACCCTGTCTTAATATGGGCCTGAAAAGGCTCGAAGGATTCAAGTAAGGCCAGGCAGCACTGAAGAGAAGAGCATATAGAGAAGTAAAGAAAAGAAGAGGAAAACACAAGAAAAAAAAAACATGGAAAATTTCCCAGTTACAGAGCAGTAAATACAGAAAAAAGCATTTGGACTTATGCTGAACATGCTTCAGTTAGCAGAAGGATGTATCATCCAAGGTGCTCTCAGCAAAATTACGTGTTTTTTTCCTTCTGATCATAGATATTGTTTCTTTGGCCAGGAAAAAATTGACCTGGCTTTTTCTAACATGTGTTTCCCTGCATCTCATTTTGATCTGAGATGGAAAGCATTCATCCCCCTCTACACCCATTTTAGCTTGTATCTGTATTTCTGTGCAGAGATTCATTGACCAAAGTGTCCTTTAACATCCAGCTGAGAAAAGAGAGAACTCTGTGGTGTCCTGCCTGGTAATCATTACAGTTAGTATAACCACTGCTGGGACCTGGGACAGGGACAGCAGTAGCCAGACACTGCAGTAGCCTCTTATTCCTCTGGGTGAAGAGGCTGGGTTTCTACCACGGCTGCTTATCTCGTGCCGTGACCTGCTGGTAGGTGTGGTTGCCTTGGAGTTTCACCAGCTGCCTGAGCTCCTTTCCTTCATTTTCCCAATTCTTTCCCTTGCCTTTAGGAGTCCCTTCATGGAGTTATCTTAGACTAGTCAGCAGCACTTTTACCTACCCAGGTACCTGCTGGGCTCAGACCCCGGTTTGATGACACCACCACAAAGTCCTCAGGCTCCTAAGATCTGCATTTGGCCTGTTGCCAGGCTGTACATTATAAGGAGACACAGAGTAATGCATGCCAATGAAGTCTGATGTTGTTTGTGAAATGTACAGGCTTGGGACAATACAACTTCTGATCTTGTTTAATGGAAAACTTTACACTGAACTTGACCTTCTGGCTGAATGCAACACTGCTCTAATAACATGTCTTTCTCATTTGTATCGCTCAAGGAAATCCTGCTCTCTGTGACATTAGGTTTTATCTGCACCATCAATCTCTAGCAGAAAGACATACAGAAGCTCTGCGCAGGGGACTGCACAAATCTTTTTTATTATTATTAATGCTGAACATAACCACTTCAGCTTTGTAGTCATAATTTTCTGAATTCATCTGTTCATTTTTTGGGAACTTGAGAAAAATGTAGGTTTTATGTCTTATTTAACGAACTGTGGTTCGCACCGTAATGAAATTGCAAGCTACTGTCAAATCACAGATAATATGCCATCTGTGATGTTATACTTAGTTGTTGGGCCAAATATTCTTCTGGTATAAATCAGCACAGCTTAATTTGCATCAGCAGAGCCTTTCAATCAAACTTGAAATAACAAATTCATCCATCCAAATCATCTTTCCCTTCTTCTAATTCCAGAGCCATAGTGCAGATTTCAGAAGTTGTATCACAACCCCTAGGAGTGTGAAAGAGCTACAGCAGGAAAGCAAACAGACAAACAAACAAATCAAACCCATACTTTTTAAAAGAAGTTCACATATATCTTAAGTACATATTATTGTGTTCTGTCTGCCTCTAAACATTAAACCTGTCAGTCTATAGCAGAATTTTTATCTCCAGTCCTCAAAAATTAATGCATGAACTGAACCTTTCCATTTGTTGGTGTTTAAGGTCACTGTTTTTTTCTTGTGAAAGAAGATATTTTACTAGGTCCAAAGCATAGTCATATCTTGGCTCTTTCACCGTTACAATAACAAACAGGCTTTCTGATTTTATTATGTTACTCTTACACAAATACCTGAGGTAGTCTGAGTAACTGCAGAAGCTGGTCTGGAGCAATCACGTTTGCTTTTCAGTGAGTGCAGAATGTCACAGTAAAATCGCTACTCTGCCTCCATGCTATTTCTTATGGGCCTAGAATGAGTCTCTAAGGAAGGCACGTATGAAACATATGTCACAAGAAGGGGGCACGTACTGAAGTTAGCTGCCAAAAGACCCTCTCTACTCTGCAACCTGGCCCTCCACTGCTTTCTGTGCTGGCGGTCCTCAGGACAGGCAGGGAGCTTACTGTGGGCAGATGAATTGTTCAGACAGCCCACAGGCAGCATCACGTCCCCTCCAATGGTGGACATGTTGTATGACCAGATTTGCACCAGGCATGTGGTGGGGGCAACCAAAATTTTAGTAAATGCTAGAGGCATTTCCAGTCATTAGACAAGAGCTAACATGGCTTTGCAGTGCCACTGTAGGATGTTACATGACCTGTCTTTGCTGTAACATTTTCCACCCTGCCTTAAAATCATGTGCAGCCCCAGCTGTTATCATTACCAGGCATTGGCAAGGGTGAGCACAACAAAGATGTTGTGACTGTGCAGCCTGTGACACAACGAGACAAGAACCACGGAACAGCTCAGTGCTTGGGTAAAGGCAAGGACAAGTAAGAGATAAAAGAGGCACATCAGAAGAGACCAGCACAGGTGTGTTCAAAACATTCCCAAGCTCTACACTTGGAAAGATAAAAAAAAATAAAATACTTACAATTGGAAAAGATAAAAGCCACAGCAATCTTACAGCAGTCTTACAGGAAAAAAAAAAAAATGGATCTAGGATGTTTCAGAAAGACACAACAATAGTTGCAGATACATCTACAGTCTGTTTAACACTCATCAGTAATAAAAGTTCTGGACTGCGAGAAGGTAAAAGCTGATACTCTGCCATTTTTATCTTCTGGAATTAAAATAGCTTTCCTTTCACCTTGCAGAGCAGCGGCACAAATAGGGCTGCCCTCACCCAGGCAGTCATAACCACATTGCCAACACTTAATCACTGTTTGGAAAACAAGCAGCTTTGGGAAAGAAAGGCTGGGAAGATTTTTCCACAATGTTTGGGAATGTTTGGCATGCAGAAAACCCCTGCTGGCTGCCTGCCGGCCTGCCTGGGAGCCAGCGCACAGAACTGCAGATTCTGCTGATATCGTCCAAATGTGTTAATTTTGCTGCTGCTTTGAATGTTTTCGTCATCCTTGTCCAAAGCAAGAGATAGGCAGGAGGGGCCTTTTCCTGTTCCCTTTGAAGCCTGTGGTAGGTTTCCCTTCAATGGCAAAGTGCCAGAATCTGACCAAATAATTTTGTGTTTCTGCGGCTGACTGAATTTCCCTAAAAGTGCTTGATCTGAGCCATGGTTCCAAGCCAGAATCCCATGGCTTGACAAGGCCAGGTTTTGGCCCTGGAGCTGGTACCAGTGCAGATGATGTTCCTTCACCTAGTGTCGCTCTCCATAGAGAACCCTGGGTGTCCAATTGGTGGCAATGCCCTCACTGCTGTCGGTGGGACTGTGTCTTCTCCCAAATCCGTACCTTGGCCCCTCTTGATTTTCACTTGCACTCACACTGGGGCACTAGCGTTGGCCTTATTATCACATCGTCAGCTCAGGAGAGATCACCAGATGTCTTCCTTGCAGTTCCCTCAGTTCTGCTCCTGCAGTAGAGTGTTGCCTTGCAGAGGAAGCCACCAAAAATGGTGTCCTCAGTGACAGGTCCCTGCTCTGGTTCTGGTGCCACAGGCAGCGGTTCCAGCGAGGGCAGTTTGAGAGGTGCGACCCTTGAGCTGCACACCCTAAGGAGGCAAAGGGTTCCCACACCACGCACACCTGCAGTGAGTTTTATCCTTGGACAGAAAGGACACTGGTTATCTTAACTGGGAAAATAAATGCCAGCCTTGAGCCCCGTGCCCACTCTGGCTGTTAGCACAAACTGCTTCTCACCATATGTAAGGAGTATGCGCACTCCTGCGGTTCCTCCCCACATGTGGCAGCAGGCATCAAGGAAAACGCTGTAAAGGTGAGTAAAGAAGAGAGACTTTACATCTACCATCTACTTTTCAAAGCAACAGTGTGGACCTGGTTCATGTCTCACTGCCACAGGCAAGTAAGACAGGAGCAATGGAAAGTGGTAGCACTCCATTTTTAGGTTGTATGGCACTGAAATTAAAAATAATATCTGATTTCTGCCTCCAGGAGATGCATGCTTTCCTACCACGGAGATGAAATTTGAACAGGCACAAAGAAACCTTTACATAATGAGACTGTAAGAAGCAGCATGCTGTAAAAGAGATCTATAGGCCAGGGATGAAGTGGTAGCAATTTTTCTGGTGCTAGCAAATACTCAGGCGAATAAACCACAGGGCTTTGAGAGCATATTAGAGATACACATTAATGCTTAAGGCATTCAGATGAGAGCAGAAATGGGTCTCTTGGAGCTATTCCATATCTGAACAAGATGCACAGTAGTACAGTTTGCAAGATGCTTGTGTGCACAGAGCTAACAAACACAGTCAGGAGGCAGGAGGACCTGTATTATGTTTTCACAATACATGTCATACATATTGCTTTACATCGTGATGTGATAAATCATTTGTTTGTATCCACAGCCTGACATACTTTAAAACAACCAGCAAAGGACTGCATTGCAAACCAGCTCATCACTGCTCATTCTCTAAGCTTTCAGTGACCACTGTTTTGTCCATATTGTTGCTGCTTGGCGTTTTAAAACACATGTGGCAATACAGCAATTATCAAAGCAGGAAGAAAGGAACACGGATAAAGCAGTAGTTTAACTACGTCCATCCTTTCTCAAAGCAGAGCTGGTGTTGGACATCTGCAGCCTGGACACTAAAGCTCTGTGCCTTTCCCCATCCTTCCTTAACATCATGTGACTTGCAGTGTGACCTAATGGTCTGGCACATCCCGCATCATGCCTCTCATTGTTTAAACCAAATAAAGTATATGTAGATTTTCTCTACATATATTAAAAACATAACAGGTGGCAAGTCAATTTTATTGTGCTTTTTATCCAAAAGTTCATGCACCTTTGCAGACAACTGTTAATCCTCAAATAAAAAAAAAAATTGTCTGTGTGTTCTTTCAAGATGGAAACACAAAAACAGACACATTAAATGACCTGTTGAAAAGCAACCCAGAGAATTAGTGGCAGCATCAAGAATGAAACAAAAATTAAAAAAGTCTTATCTCACCATTTCTTGTGTCAGCCATTGTACAGAAACACAGAATGGTAGGGTTGGAAGGGACCTCTGGAGATCATCTAGTCCAACCCCCTGCCAGAGCAGGGTCACCTAGAGCAGGTTGCACAGGAACGCGTCCAGGTGGGTTCTGAATGTCTCCAGAGATGGAGACTCCACCACCTCTCTGGGCAACCTGTTCCAGTGCTCTGCCACCCTCAAAGTAAAGAAGTTCCTTCTCATATTTAGGTGGAACTTCCTATCTTCAAGTTTGTGCCCATTACCTATTCTCCTCTTGGCGGGCACCACTGAAAAGAACCTGGCCCCATCCTCCTGACACCCACCCTTTAAGTATTTATAAGGACTGGTAAGATCCTCCCTCAGTCGTCTTTTTTCCAGACTGAAGAGACCCAAATCCTTCAGCCTTTCTTCAGAAGAGAGATGTTCCAGTCCCCTAATCATCTTTGGAGCCCTTTGCTGCACCCTCTCCAGCAGTTCCCTGTCCTTCTTGGACTATAGAGTCTTCGTCACTGTCCTTGTAATGCAACGCATAGCAGTGTACAACTGCTCCCACTGGTTCTTCACCATTAGCAGCTTCATTGCTTGAGTTTTTATTTTTCTGCAGGTGGGAAATTGTTGCAATAATTTTTTTCAATGTAGATTATTCCCTGCCTGTAACAATTGCCTCTAAAATTCTCATGTGATTCTTCAGTGTTTTATGCTTTGAAAACCGTATGTCTTCACCAATTTCTACTGCACAAGCAAGAAAAAATTAGTATTATTTTTTTTGTGTAGGGTATTGGGATAACCAGAAAAGATGACCCCCTTCTTAAGGGAAGTCTAGTAAGGTCTTTAATTTTCTTAAATTATTGCCATCCAAGTTGAACACTAGAGGTCATATTTACATAACCACTGACATGCTGCCGAGCACGTCCAGGAGAAAAAATAACCACACAGTCACCAATGACCCATGAATATTTAATGACTCACAGAGGAACAGCAGTGATTTTCATAGTATACAGTGCAAATTCTGTTTTGTAGTGAAGTGCTTGGTCGACTCCTGTATTTCTGTGCTTTCAGCAGGAGTTTGGAAACAGAGCAGGAAGGCTCAAAACATGTTCCCAACACAAAATGAGCCCTATCTTTTCTCCTAAGGGGGAATGTCCCTGCACAGGTGTCATAGAGTCTGCCTTTTGTATTTTCAGTGCCACAAGAATTCCAGTTCAGGAAAAGTGGGGCACAATATTTTTGTTGTTGAGCCAAAATGCTCTTGGGAAACCCAGAAAGTCCATTTAGGAGCCAAATTCAGAGGCAGCAACACCAGTTGTTTCATCAATTTTACTAAGATTTTGTATACTCGCACATTTCTTCAAGTTAACTTTCGCCACCTATAATCCCTACGCAGAAAAGATCTGTCTCCAAGCAAAGTACCTTGGAATTACATAGATTCCTGGAAGCCCAAATAATGCCTTTGTGAGGAACAGATGAATAAGGAACATTAATTTTTCACCATTCTTACAGTAGTGGAAAGAGACTGCAAGGAGATATGTGCTTTTGTGGAAGTGCAGCTCTGCTGGTGCTGAGAGGCAGACGTGTTCCCTTATGCTGAACAAGAAATGCTGGAAGTGGCCTATCTGAAGTCTTTGCATTCCCGCTGTCCCCGGCTGTGCCATGGTTCCTCGGTGGCTGTGGAGGGCTCATGTGCTCACACCATTACAGATAGTCGTAATTCTGGGTTGCAACATTGTGCTGCTGCAGTTCCATACGATGAAATGCAGATGTGGAAAAAAAGCATTAGCTCGTGCCTAATGCCTTTCTATCTGCATGGCTTGCTTGTTTCCTACATTATAGTTTCCACTGTGTTGTCCAGTCACCTTTAAAAGTTCTAAGTACTGGAGTTTCCACCATTTCCTTTAGGAGACTATTTCACAATTTGAAATGTCTTGCTGTTAAGGAGGTTTTCCTGACATTCATCCTAAAATTTCCTTCTCTTAATTTCACCTCATTATTCCTAATTAAACACTCCTGTAAAGAATTCCTTCCCACAACTAGAGCCAGATTGCAGCCATTCTTTCATGCACACACAAGCCGAAGAAGGGAAAGGGAACCTGAATTTACCCCTGCCCTGTGAGGTAAATGCAGAGCCAGCACCAAGCGACTCTCTGAAGGCTGTTCTTTCAAATTTGAAGTGATGGACATATTGATATATACAATTAGGTTGAACTCAGATGCTGTAGAAAAAGTGAATCAGAACTGAAAATAAATAAGCAGTTTGAGACAACTAGAAGCTGTACTGGATTTTCACTGACCTAAACCTTTTTTAAGAACATTTACTGCTATTCCATACTAAAGATACGGTGTCACATATATATCTTTCTATCTTTCTTTGGAAATGTACTGGCACATTAAGTATCCCCACTGTTTTGTGGAGCTTCTTATGAAACTCCCTGACCACTACAAGTCTTTCTTAAGTGGTTAACAAGTTTCTCCAAAGCCTTATTGCTGTAACTTAGTAGTAACAGGTTATCCCTCAAAGCAGGGACTCATGATCAGGCATGGTGATAAGAAACCCTGGATTTGTAAATTTGACTGAAACTCATCAGCTTTTTGGGCAGTAATAAGAGATTAAGTCCATGTTGTCCAGGTTAAACTCTGATTTACCTCTCTTGTGCTGACATTTAGTTGTCCTGTAGTTTCAAATTGAGTGTGCTTTTTTAAATTTCCCTTCTCAAAAATGGTTGCACAACATTGCTGGTACACAGCGGCTGCTTTGGTTACATCTGTCTCAGACACTGAGCCCCAACACTGGGTGGAATAACTGCTGAGATACTTCAACCCCTAAATATTCTGCAGGAAAACAAAAAGCCCTATCGATATAGAAATTTAGCAGTATAAACATTTTTAGTGAAAATGCTTAGCTGTTCACAAAGTTTGCTCTTCAGAAACCCATGTTTTCCCTTGCATATGTCAAGTTTATCTCTGGTTTGATTTCAAAAAAGTCAGAACAGTATCAACTAACCCAAAAGGACTAAACGAAGTTTTAGCAGTCAAAAACCTACAGAAATAAAAAGGAACTTTAAAAAATGCTCCAATCCAAACCTACATTTGAAATATTATTGTTTTCTTTAAGATCTCTGGGAAGATATCAACTTGTCTTAAGAAATGTCTTGCTTTAAAAAGCACACCAAAGCGCATGAAATACCAACTATTGAGACTTAGGTCTGTAACCAGGATGCCAAAAAATTGTGTTGCTTTCATATTTTTTTCCTGCTTGGCACAGAGAAGCACCACACAACTGAGAGCCCAAGCAAACTGGGCTTTTCTTACCCCATGCATTTCTGGATTTGTGGGTTCATTTCTCGCACTCAGGCACGCCAAGGAGCATTGGGTGATTACCTCCCCGGCCTCTTGGTCTGGGGCCAGGCAGTAATGTGATGTTGACGTGATGCTGACCCTGATTTCAGGGTGGGCGAGGAGAGCACAGGCCCAGCTCATGGTCCGTGGGGATGGTCTGGGGCTCTTCCGTGGACTGCAGATGGAAAGCCTGCTCCCCGCTCTGCCCGTCTGTTGGAAAGGGCCTTGTCAGGAGAAAAGAAAGCAGGCAGGGAAATGAAAAGAAGATAATCTGTCCTACAGACAGTTTGGGTGCAAAACAAGTACAGTACCAACAATATTTTTTCCTTCCTTGGGTGCAACGTGGCAAGGGACTGAGACTGGTAGCTGGAACAAAGCGGCCTCTCATGTGTCTCTTCACAAAGCTTTACTGGTGGTGTTTTCATGCTGGTAGGTGTTAAACAATTTTTTACAGTCTATCATTATGACCCATTTCAAATCATAAGCGGTGTGCTATTAATTCAGTAAAATGTCATCCTGGAAAGGGGAAAGTTTTACAGGCTGTCAGAAGTTCTATGTTTTGTTACTTTCCAGCCTCAGAACCAGACTTTTAACAGTAGGATATTTCCCCCCCTCTGTCATACTATATAGAAAATTATTTTGAACAAGCAAGTATGGTTTTTTTAGCATAATCTATTCCTAAAATCAGACAGACTGTAAGAGAAGGCTAAATATTAGGCTACAGAGTTTCTATCCAATAGCCATTCAGTGGTCAGTACTGGGATCAGTGCTGTTTAACATCTTTATCAGCAAGACAGACAGTAGGATTGAGTGCACCATCAGTAGGTTTGCCAATGACACCAAGCTGTGTGGTGCAGTTGACATGCTGGAGGGAAGGGATGCCATCCAGAGGGGTCTGGACAGGCTTGAGAGGTGGGCCCATGCCAGCCTCATGAAGTTCAACAAGGCCAAGTGCCAGGTCCTGTACCAGGGTCACAGCAATCCCAAG
The DNA here is from genome assembly GCF_028500815.1 of Rissa tridactyla. Classification (NCBI taxonomy): domain Eukaryota; kingdom Metazoa; phylum Chordata; class Aves; order Charadriiformes; family Laridae; genus Rissa; species Rissa tridactyla. Next base: position 58,966,831 of record NC_071497.1, on the reverse strand, counting down.
TACAAATACAGGCTGGGTGCAGAATGGCTTGAGAGCAGCCCTGAGGAGAAGGACTTGGGGGTGTTGGTGGATGAGAGGCTCAACATGAGCTGACGATGTGCACTTGCAGCCCAGAAGGCCAACCACATCCTGGACTGCATCAAAAGAACCATGGCCAGCAGGTCAGTCAAGGGAGGTAATTTTGCCCCTCTACTCTGCTCTGGTGGGACCCCACCTGGAGTTCTGTGTCCTGTTTTGGAGTCCTCAGCACAAGAAGGACATGGACCTGTTGGAGCAAGTCCAGAGGAGGGCCTCGAAGATGATCAGAGGGCTGGAGCACCTCACCTATGAAGGCAGGCTGAGAAAGTTGGAGTTGTTCAGCCTGGAGAAGAGAATTCTTTGGGGAGACCTTATAGCAGCCTTCCAGTACCTAAAGGGGGCCTGCAGGAAAGATGGGGAGGGACTCTTTATTAGGGAGTGTAGTGATAGGATAAGGGGTAATAGTGTTAAACTGAAGCGGGGTAGATTTAGATTAGATATTAGAAAGAAATTTTTCACTGTGAGGGTGGAGACGCACTGGAACAGGTTGCCCAGAGAAGTTGTGGATGCCCCATCCCTGGAAGTGTTCAAGGCCAGGCTGGATGGGGCTTTGCACAGCCTGGTCTCGTGGGAGGTGTCCCTGCCTGTGGCAGGGGAGTTGGAACCAGATGGTCTTTAAGATTCCTTCCAACCCAAACCATTCTATAATACTATGATTCCATGATTCTATGACAAAGTTACAAATTCTATTCAAAAGTTACAAATACATAACTTTGGGACAAAAGAAACACCTGATATATTAAAGTAAGGCAGATGGGGCTACTCATCAAAGGCAGATTAGAGGCTGGAAGAATTAGCACAGGAGTCTTAGACAGATGACCCCTACTTAATATGCTTTTGTATTCCAATAGGTAATCGCATAAATTTTTGTATTCTAATAGGTAATCACATAAACATCATTTGCCTGCTTAAATGTTGAATTTAGCATTTCAAATCACAAGCTAGATACCTTTTAAAATCTGGTGAGAAAGACTTCACTTGGGAACCACCGGTTATGAAAACACTCAAGCACAGGCATTGGCTCTTGAGATGAAGACAGTGGCACATCTTTGGGGTACTGACTTCAGTAGTTGACTCTTCAAGTAACAGTTTCACTGCTTTGGAGTAGCAGAGCACCCTACCAAGCATGTGTCCGAATACCCTCACTTCTTCTTTTCAGTGAGGATCAGGGAACTACAGTGTCGTGTTTTGCTGTAATTTGCTTTAAAGCTGAGAAAATATCCCTTTAGTATATTGTAGTTGGAGAATTATTTTAGCATACTGCAAGTAAAATTTTTGATGCTGTGAACCCTAGGACTATTTTCTGCAACCTACTTGTCTGGGGTTTGATCCAAAACACATTAACTAAATTTACTGATTCATTAGGAAATGCAGCACAATGCACAATGCCCCACAAATACTTATTGACAAAATGTATTGTTTTGCTTTAGCAAACAAGGATATAAAAGGTAAAGTCTGCAATATGTGCATATGACAGTGTTCACTTAAGGCCACACTTTTTAAAATGTAGTCATCATAACTATTTGTTTAATGTTGACAGCGTGCTTGCTACTCTGCAATAGCAAATAAAATCATATTTTAATATCTTTGAGCCAACATAACAGGGAACAGACATGACAGAAAGGAATGAAGATATTAAAATAACTAATTTGGGTTATTGTTGTAACTTCTAGTTTTATGGCTATTGTAAAAGAAATGAGTTGTCAAAATGGATTGAGTGGAGAGCTGTAACTTTGGTAAGATGAAATCAGGAGGATTCAAAGCAGTTCCCAGACTGTGCTGTTTCTGTCATATGGCTCAGACAATGGTCATGCTGTGTAGCGGGCACTGGTTTTAGAATGCTTTACCTGAAATATATCCTCTCAGAACATCACTTAACTTCTTGAAATAATACTTAGCTTTCCTAAAACTGTGAGCGAGATATTGCAAAGGCTAAATCCCACCGTCCCCAGGTTGTTTTCTTTTATCTTTTCTAGTTGCCATGTTTGGCCTTCACCTAGACAAAACTACAGATGAAAGGTGAACATCCATTGGCTTTTCCCCCCTTTTCTTAAACACACTTCATACAAAATACGCGGAATTTAAATCTGTTTGAGCTTGCAAGAAAGCCCATAAAGGCAGCAGGAATGCAAAATAAAGAATATATAATAGATAATATATGTAAATATGTATAATAGATAATATATGTAAATATGTATAATAGATAATGAAGCCTTTCTTTCTTCTTAGGGTCTGAAAATAAAGACCCTGGAAAAATGAGGTCTGAAAATATAAGCAGGCAGGGAGGGGAAACCCCTACATTTCTGTGGGCTGTGCCAAGACACGTAACAGCAAACTAGGAAGAAAGCTTAGAAGAGGAATAAATAAAGACCTGTTCACTCCACCCTTGCCCAAGGGAGAAAAAGGCTGGGGATCTCTGGCCATCCTGGGATCTCTCCTCACTGAAGGCCAAGGAGCTCTTGATCTGAGTGCTCTGCAGGACTGCAAGGTGGCCTTTGGATGAGGGGCTAAAACATCACCTTTCCCCTTGCTTCCCCACCCGCCTTTCAGAAGGTGTTTAATTCATGAGTCTGTAGCTTCCTGACAACAAGTTTTGGTGGCAGAAACTGCTTAAGGTGCTGCTGCCCCCATTCCCCCACCCTATATGCACACTGCCTGTGGATGCTGCAGTTTCCAAGTGATCCGGCAAACAGAGACTACTCCTTTATTTTGGGATGGATGAATCATTGCATCAGGTGGGACTGGTCTCTACACCTCAGCACCGCCTGTGGGACCCCTCCTGCCCTACATCCTGCAGTTCTGTCCTGGTGTTTCATTCCCTCCACCACCGGTAACTAATTTCTGCGCCTCCGCAGCCCAGCTGGAAGAACAACTGCTAGCACCAGGGAACGTGCTAGGAAGGTCATATGTTTGTGTACCGCTGGTTCTCTCATGCTCTTCCTCATATTCCAGGGGTTCCCAGGGCATGGAGGCATTTTAGGTCCAGATGAAGAGAGAAGTGAGACAGTCATGAGGAAAGTGGGAGTCTTTGTGGGCCCAGCTTCTCCTTTGAACTGTGATCAACCCCTGGGAGCTTCATAAGACAATTAGAGCTTATCTGAGGCAGCATTAACACCCAAGAGATGTATTCACACTGCCTAATTTTAGACATCTAATGTATGTGCTCTTGACTAGTCTTCTGAACAGCTCTGTCTCTCTTTCCATTAACTGTCGGAGCTCAGGCACCCAGGCTCCCCTATTCTGCATTGTCTCCCACTGTTGAAAGCCCGAAGTGTCCTAAAATAATCGAGATCACAGAATTGCACCAGCCACAGCTCTGCTTTCCTGAGCTCAGGCACTAGGAGCTGCTAGCTGGTGCATCTCCTGATGGACCAGCACCTGCTGTGAATGCAGAGGGACCAGGGGCAAGGAGGTCTCCTCTTCAGTGAGCACTGCTGAGCATTTGCAACCACATGTTCTCCATGGTGCTCACCTGGACAGACCCCTTCCCCATGAACAGCCACGCTTGAACTTCCTCTGTCTTCCAAGGGAATAGCCCAGGGACCCATGAGGCTAAGACTGTTATAATGAAGGCACACGGAACACAATAAAAAGCCTAGCAAACCAACATTTTTAGTCTTTTCCAGGAATGGGTGATATTTTTATGAAGCGCTTATCTCCTGCTTTGTTCTCTAATAGGATGGGATCTGTCTTGAAACCGCAAAGTGCTTAAAATATTATCCTTTAGTGACATTGTGTTTTATGGAGCCTGTGAAAAAGATGAGGCACACCAGAGACTGTTTAGTTTGTTACAGGAGCAAATTATTAGTGCTAACACACAGAGGGTCTTTGTGTGGTTGATCTCTCCATGTATCTGGTTTAGTGACTGCTTTTGGCAATGAAAATGAAAAGGGAATGTATGTTACAGGTGGCCATGGGGTAATGAAAAGAAAAGAAAAATGTATTCATAGTCTGTGAGTTGCTTTTTCTTAGTGCATTAAAGAAGTTTTAAGAGTGTGCTATTTGCTAGTCACAATAAAAATGTTAAAAGCAACCAATAGGTAGCCCAAGTCTGAATTTTACTGCTCAAAAAAACCAATAAAATAAATTATTTATTGAAATATCTTTCAGAGGAATGTGTTACAAAAAGATAATTTTTACTTTGGATTTTGTAAAAATTGATAAAAGATACCAAAACTGATTTATAAGAATAGCATGTCTGATTAATCTTATTTTTCTGAACCGAATGAAGGCAAACTCGGAGCAAACATGAGAAATAATGAAAAATGTATGGTCTTGAAAAAATACTATTGAAATTCAAGGTTCGAATTCTATGTCTGCCAATGCAAAAATGTTTAACTGAATTGGCTGTGAAAATGTCTGACTGTCCCTTGCTAAGGAGCGGGGATCCTCATTTGCACAGGCATGCGGTGGCATTCTCATGGCGCCTTGAGCACGTGCTACTTTCCACCCCTGGCCATGCGTGCTAAAGGAGTGGTGCAGCTGTAGTGCGATGTGGATGCAGGGAATCATCGTGGTGTGGGCAGCTGTCCGTCAGAGACCCTTCGTCCCCCGTCTGCCCAGCCCAGCTTGGCACGGAGCTTGTCAGTGATTGTAGCCACTGGAAAAGAAAAAAATCTACTTCTTTGAGTGTTTTCTCTTAGTCCTGTGCTGAAGCATATTCAGCATACATTCCTGAAAAATGCCATCCTGTGGAAAAAGATACAGATCCTGTGTTCTTACATGGACAGTCCCTCTTTGCGCTGCAAAAACTTGCCTGATCTTAGCTCCTCCCTGCCCTTGCAGAATGACTTGATTTGTACCTTATTTAAAGATTAAATTCTGATATTTTTCTTTAGCTTCATTGATCCTGCAGGTATATAGAGATGGCACTGTGGAAACTGAATTTTGATCTTGTTCTCCTTCACTCAGATTTAGGGTATATTACCTGCTGTTCTAAGTTGCTACGTGACAATTTTCACCCATGGAGAATCTGTTTCCTAGGTTCTGAACCAGAACTGGAGCCACCCCAAACAATCTTGCCTTTTATTTCTGTTCTTAGCAGCAACCTCTCACTCCCCCCCTGGGACCTTCCCTCTCCCACTTATGGGACATTTAAGGCTCCAGGTTGTTTCCAGCGTGACTCCAGAATTGCTCTGTTTACTTAGAGTGAAGAAAATCAAGACATAACCAGAATCAGACATTCAGTTTCTGATTTGGTTTTGTCCTGAAAGCAAACTTTGCAAGAAAATCAGCCATTTCAGTAATCCAGCCAGCTTCTTCAACATACTGTCTGCCTAGGCTAGCAGTTAGAAAAAACAGGTGTATTGCTCTGAGTAGTTCCTAGCGCACACACGAACTGGAAGACACTCAGAATAGCACAGAGCTTTTCAGTGAGCTCAGTCGCCATGAAAAGTAGACACCTAGACCAAGCCTACGTATACATTCCTGTCCCACACAAAATCAGAACGCTGGCTGTTGGTTGGGAATATACAGGATAGAGGAGATGAAGCCTGCATAACAACTCTGAAATTTTAGCAATTTTTGTTTTAGCAGTTTAAACTTTTGTTCATCTTAGACTTAAAAATGAAAATAATAAACAGGAAAAATTTTGTAAGTGATTTAAACAATTTTCCATTAGAAAACAATTAATTCAGGAACCAAAAAAACCCTACATTTATTGTTATATTTTTTCTGCAGTATAAAATTGGTTTCTAATATCTGTAATTTTAATTCATTGAAATGCAGAGAAAAACAATGATTACAAGAAAAACAACTGGTGATGGTTTTTGCAATGCTTTAGCAGCACAGTAAATCCAGAAATACTCAGTAAATCCTAAATACTTCATTGGACTTCACAGGATTGATGCTGATATAAGAGATTAAGACCATCTTCACAGTTATATAGGGCAGGCTGGAACCAATCTTGCCACGATTATAAAAATCTTAACCTGCATTGTAACTTTACATGTGGAAAAATAACAAAAGCTATATTGCAGTTTAGCACAAGAATTATGCCACTACCAGTTGCACCCCCTTCACAGCTATTTACGGTATTGTCTTGAGAGTGCTGATTCACTCCCACAGCCTGAACTGTGGTGCTAAAGTTATCAAGAAAAAAGAACAGAGAAGAAACCTGCTCCTTCTGTTATTGCTATTTGTTAACCATCTGATTTGGAGCCACTTGGGCACGTACTGTGCAGATATAACCCCTGTGGATGGGACGGCTGCCAAGCAGAGAACATACAATCTCCGCTTCTGCCCTTTTCACGCTCACTGCCTGGTGAATGTAGGTTGCTGCATTATGCAAGCTAACAACCTTTGCAACGTAGGTGGTTTCAGACAAATAGAAGAAAAGCAAACAGCATGTCTGAGAAGGGAACAACAGGCTCGTCTGATGGCATCCCCACGCTGAGGGATGACTCAGGAGCCCATTTGGGCTTCTTTTCTCTTTCCCCAGCTTATTAACCTACTCATTGTCAGATGCCTTATGACAAACCAAAAAGGACAATGCCGTATGTAGACTGACTCTTCAGCTTCCAGGTAGCTTTCCCCAGGCTGGTACCTACTGGAGCTTGCTGCAGTTTCTGTTCAGGGCACGTGCCTGGGTTCACCACCTCTGTGTTGTTGGATCTCACTCCTACACAGAAAAGTAGCAGAGGCAGAGTGTGCCAGCGCCTGGGGAGCAGCCTGTGCAGAGGGTGGTGGGGGCAGGAGAACTTCTGCAGCCAAAGAATTTGGTTTTCCCTTGATCTGAGACTTCAATCTTACCCAAAAAAACCACCAACCACGAGAAAGGGAATTAGGATCAGATGTTGTTGTCTAGGTCTGATAGTGTTTTAGACCGAGAAAGTCTCTCAAAGGGACAGTCCAGTGAGGAGGAAACCATACAGCACCACTAATGATGCTTTAGTGGGCTAATCTATCCCTGTGAAAAGGTATCAGTTGTGATATGCATTAGTAAGAAAGGAATAACCAGTCCAAGGAAGTTAGGATACTTGGAACAGTGTAAAGTAATTGGACCTAACAGCAATATTTATGAAGGATTTCTTCTTGGAAGGAGACAGCAGAAGGCAGCAAACAGTATGCAGACAGTCCCTGTGAACAGTACTTCTGGCCGCAGTCCATTTCCACTGCTGTACCTCAAGCAGCAACAGTAAATGTCCAGCATTTCAAATCTGTGGTTGACAGGAGACAAAAAAACCGCAGAAAATGCAACACACAAACATGCATGCCTAACAGCCCAGAGATAATACCTGTTTTGTAACTGCAGTCTTCAGTTCTGCCCCGTGTTGTCCTACCATCCTCCTGTTAGTGACTGTTACCTAGGACTGAGTGTTGTCAGTCAAAAATCTCAAAGAACTTAAAAAATTATTAAAAATGCTTCACAAAATAGCCCTGTTGTCAGTTGCTACACACACACACACACACAGAGACAGCTTCTCCAGAAACATTCAGGAACCATGCCACACTGTTTAATAATAACTTTAGTAATAACTTCTTAGAAGGGGTATTCTGGCATAATGCGTGTATAGAATGACCACCACCAGTGTTGTATCAGGGTGCGCTTTTGGTGTATGAATCAAAGTGAGCAGCCCTGATGAGCAAAAGGGAAATGTACAGCTGAAGAAATCCCAGTGGCAAGACTTCTAGTGTAGTCTGAGGTTTTTCCTGTAAATGGGGGTTTTTCCTGTGCTTTAAGTTATAACCAAATGCTTTTCTACAAAACAATAGCAGTCTCAGCAAAAGTGTTTTGTTAAAAAAAAAACAACCAACAAGGACTGAAAACAAAACCCGTTTAAACTTTTTGAAGAACAGAGGAAATCTAACAGACCTAAAAGCTCTGCTTTTCTTTTCCCCAAATTATTCTTGGCTAGATGTCTTAACACTCACTTTTTATTTATTAATAACTGCTTTGAACTCCTGCGAGCTCATGTATCAATCCATATGCTCTGTCACATGCAGTCAATTAGTTTACATGGTCTGACTACTGGCTGTAGCCTTTAATGCATGTGGGACCTAACACAATTATCTCCAGCCATGGGGGAGTCTTACAGCAGTGAATAGCAGCATCGAATGAACAAGGACTGCACTAATACAGGGTTTGCTCTGCCTAGTATTTCCCAAGTGTCATGTCACAAAACAAACACCAAAATGCAGGAAAATCCAAGCCCAAACATGAAATAAAGAAACAAATACCACTAGTCCCCAACCTAAACCCAAGTAGAAGGACTTCTTCCTTTCTTTCTTTCTTTTTCTTTCTTTCTTTCTTTCTTTCTTTCTCTTTCTTTCTTTCTTTCTTTCTTTCTTTCTTTCTTTCTTTCTTTCTTTCTTTCTTTCTTTCTTTCTTTCTTTCTTTCTTTCTTTCTTTCTTTCTTTCTTTCTTTCTCTCTTTCTCTCTTTCTTTCTCTCTTTCTCTCTTTCTCTCTCTCTTTCTCTCTTTCTCTCTTTCTCTCTTTCTTTCTCTCTTTCTCTCTTTCTCTCTTTCTTTCTCTCTCTCTTTCTCTCTTTCTTTCTTTCTTTCTTTCTTTCTTTCTTTCTTTCTTTCTTTCTTTCTTTCTTTCTTTCTTTCTTTCTTTCTTTCTTTCTTTCTTTCTTTTTTCTTTTCTTTCTTTTCTTTTCTTTTCTTTTCTTTTCTTTTCTTTTCTTTTCTTTTCTTTTCTTTTCTTTTCTTTTCTTTTCTTTTCTTTTCTTTTCTTTTCTTTTCTTTTCTTTTTTTTTCTTTCTCTAAAGCACAGGGAGTTTAAAAAAAGCCTTAGAGACAGAATTTATCATCATTTGCACAGGTGTGGAGTACTGATTTCCCAAGAGTTTTATTGGCTCTGGAGCCTAGTAGATATAAATCAGAGGTGTACCACTTGGTAGCAGTGGTTGTGGGTTTTCACTATCTTTATTTTGTTCTCCAAAAGGGCCTTTTCTAAGTATCCACAGCACTTCAACTGTAGCACAATCACTGAATACTTTGGAAAAAGATCACAAACTAAAGGACAAAAGTTTATCATCTATCTCAAAAATCATTACTACTATTTACTTCATATAAGGCAGAGAGTGCATTAGCTAGGTTACGTGACTAAAATAACTAAAATGAAAATTACTGCAGTTGCAGACTGATTAAAAAAATTAGATAAATTCATATTCATTTCAAATTAATCTTGAAATATCCTGTCAGGCTTCCAGAAGAACTACTGTCATATTACCAGAGCTAACAAGGTAAGAAACATCACTGCACAAGGAAGAACATACCTTTTCCTAATATTTTCTGACGAGTGACACATTTTACAACATTAGATGCCCAGCCAAAGCCTGTAAACATGTTAAGTAATTTCAGGTGTTACAGTACACTTAGGGGACATTAGAGTAAACAAAGACTCTTAATCAAGTAAGATCACCAAGAAAGACCATAACAGATGCTGGATTATTTTCCCAGTCTAAATAGAGGTGAAACTGCAGCCTTTACAGCTGTCAAATGGCCATCTTTGAGAAACCACCAAAAAACTTGGTGGATACTTTGGCAAATTTCCACATTACAGATCTTCAAACATGACACCAAATTCAAACATACTGACCAAAGCCAAGTTCTCGTCCACCTCTGACCTGAATAGGGCTCACAATCCTGCTCACATAACTTTATGCATGTTAAAAGATGAAAACACATCCTCTTAATCATACCATCTTATTTTAAAATAGCTTTTGATGGTATTGTTTTAATGAAGGTAGTTGTGATGATTACATACAGGGTACAGGAAAAGCCTGTCTTTAAATGACTGCAGCCAATGTCATTTACCAGAAGTGAGTTTGGCCCAGGATGAGTTATAAAGGCCACTTTAAATTATAATAAGGTATTTATTGCCAGGAAAGCTCCTCTCTTTAATATAAATTCCCACTTTTCTTTCCCCAAAACGATTGAAAAATGTGATTGGTCCAAAGGTTATAGTCTGCAAATGCTAATAGTTCATTAAAGTGGTAATTAGATATTACCTGACTCAAAAGTAAGAAGTATGCAGATGACAGAGCAGTAAATCTAGATGTACAAGCGCATAGGCATGAGAATACTCTGATCATACTATGATCATGAAAGACAGCTAGTAGTGTAAAACCTTTGGAATATTTTCTAATATTCTAATATTTTCTAACATGAGAAACTAAAGGAAATACATATAGTATGACTGCAATAATTAAAAAAAAAACACTACCCCAAACCTGGAGATACATTATTGTTTAACAGTGTATGCAGGCTTAATGCATAACAATACGACAAATCGCAATGCATAACTGAATATTGGTAACTAAAGCCATCTTCCACATGATGCAGCACAGAAGGGGAGTCCTTTAGACTCAGCTCTGCTTGTCTCGGGTCCCGTTAGCATTCTGCCAACTCATTCCTGAACAGTCTACAGCAAACATACAATACAGAAAAGAAACCAGGAAAGCACAGCAGAGAGTGACTTATGGAAAACAATTAGGTGTCCTTCAGTTTTTTTATCTCTAAGTGAGAAGTGTATTATTTTTACTCAGTTAAAATGCCACAGGTATACTGTAGACTGGAAGGAAGATATTAATCTTATCTTTTCCCAGACAGTTCAGATGTATATGGTTATTGTCCTATGGCAATCAAGCAAAGCGGTAAATGTCTCTGTTTTTTGCCTCTGGTCTCATTTTCTCAGCATGAAGTGGAATACTAATGCTGCTGCAGTTACCTCTGCAGTTCTCTCCTATCTATGCTGGTTAGAGACTCAAATTATTTTTAGCATGCTCAACTTGTTTATTTCATTCTTATTTTGAACATATAGGAAAGCATCCCTGCTGTCATTGTAAAGAGCCTGTGAAACAGTTTATTCCCTACTAGAGTTTAAAAAGGAGAGCAGAGGAGAGGAGAGGAGAGGAGAGGAAAGTAAAGAGAAGAAGAGTAGATAAAAGAAGAGAAGCGAAAAAGAAGAGAAGCTAAGAGAAGCGAAGGAAAGGAAAGGAAAGGAAAGGAAAGGAAAGGAAAGGAAAGGAAAGGAAAGGAAAGGAAAGGAAAGGAAAGGAAAGGAAAGGAAAGGAAAGGAAAGGAAAGGAAAGGAAAGGAAAGGAAAAAGAAGACCATAGATGTCAGTCTGGTTGAAGAACTGGTCTGATCATACAGACTGGTACTAGAGGATATCTTCCTGGTCCTCAGTGCTTACCCTGACCATGACCACAGGAATGTTTTTTTCCTGGGCACTCCTTGCAAGACACCATGTACTGGACCCAGGAGGCACTTACGCTTGAGGTTGTTCACTTACCTGCATTGAGGCTGGCACTGTGCCTTTCCAACTTTGTATCAGTGGCTTTGTTTTGGTAACGGCACAGTGAGAAAAGGTGAAAAAAAAAAAAAAGGAACCCTAATGTTTCTTCTAGAAATATGTTTTGAAAACCAGATGAACTTGTCCCTTAAAACCTGGGTAAATGTCATAAATAGTGTCACCTGTTGTGACTAGGTTTGCGTGACTATTGATACCAATGATTTTGACCATGTTTTTATTTCTCCACAGTCAGTAATTGCACAGGCAATGACCTTCCAAGGTATTTTTCTAGCATGAAAATCACAGTTTCAGTGCCTCTTCCTCCTCGGGTTGTGATTTTCTAGGGAGAAACTGGCAGAAGTAAGAGCAAGTCAAATATACTGTGGCTGCATGTTGGGAAACTAGATTACTCTACCTGACCTTGGATGGGGCAACTGAGTCCTGAGTGCTTGGGTGGTGCAAATGCGGTTGATGACAGGACCTGAGGTAGGATTAGCAAAGACCTTACATCTTCTGCTCTCCTTGCTGAAATAGGGGACTCTCACAGACCCCTTCAATCAGAACAGCAAAGTCTTACAACCTGTTGAAGTCCTGCCACATGGATGTTTGTGTCCAGCATCTTATCTTTTCAATCCTCAAGAGAGGGTGGAAACCTGCTATTCGAAGAAGTCCGGGACACCTGTGACAATTTAGTCTTCCATAGAGGACTACACAGATTATCACATACCCTCAGCAACTTATATAAGAATGATTTTAACTTGGTCATTGTAGGGTTTCAGCTAGATTTCTGCAATGTGTTCCCAACGGAGAGAAGGAAAATCATGCGTAACGGCAGTCTTTCAGGGTCTCATTAAGCTGGCATGCCTGGAAAATAACTAAAGAAAACAAACTTAAAAAGCCTAGAAGCTGCTACCAACTTTAAGACCTCGAAAAACGATTTCAAAACAAAGTCAATTTTTTTGAGCTATTAGACATTAATTTGTTGGCTTCTTATTCCTCTTTACTTTCCTGTGCTTGGTGTACACTGGAGATCTGCTCAGTTAGGGCCTCCATTCCCAAGGGAGTATCAAGGACTTCATTTGTAGTATATACCCTAAGTGCATTGCATTCTTTTGCTTTTAAAATTCACCCTCCTGTTAAACTTTTGCCTATTTCAGAAAACACTGGTGATGTTGTAGGGCTAGAGATCATTCATAATACCTGCACTGCTCTGTCAACTGCTGAAGTCCATTATCAAAGCTTTCAGTTTCTGAATGTTAAAATAAAAGCGTCTTCAGCCAAATCATTGCCAGACGTCTTTGGAAATAGCACTAGGAACTGCATGAAGGAGAACAGGTGCCAAAGAGCTACTTCGCATTGTGGTTTGCAGCTTATCAATTCTCATTATTGTACAATAAAAGAAATAATAATCTTTATGGGTTAGTGTACCAACTTGTCCTCCTGTTAACACTGGACTTACAGCAATAAATCAATTTACTTCAACAGCATTCATCTAGCTATTGCTCCCAGAGCAAAGTCTGGATGCGCAGTTTATAGGAAAGGGCCATTTGAAATGGCTTTTTGTTTTATACCTTTCAGAGAACTCAACCCTGAATTGCTTGTTGATGAGCAGCCTCATCTTCAGTACCAAATTACAAGAGTAACTGAAAACGCAGCCCCAGCGACAGTGTGAAGGTGTTTACTGGCAAGAATATTAGAATGAAAGAAAATTAGTGGGAAAAGAAAAAGGGAGCATCTAATCACTGTAAGTGGACTTCAGATGATAGATAGAGTTAGGGGAAAATGTACAAGCAAACAAAACCACAGCAGAGCACAATGGACTAAACTTATCCCAAGTATAACTACAGGCAGCTGGCCAGTATCTGGTTGTCAAAATATGTTTAATGGGGAAAGAAAGAAACAAAATAAAATATAAAATCTGTCCTAGAACACAGCACATTGTTTTTGTTTGGATAAATCAAGATGCCTTCTATAGTGCAATTCTTTGAGATAAGTTACTTCGACTCCAATATCAAGCTATGATTCTCACCATTTTTGTGCCCTGTTTCATCCCTCTTTATATTTCACAGCATTCTATAAATATCTTATGTGCTATTTGCTTGTGATCAGAGTAAAGAGGGGTTTTAGGAATTTTTGTACGTATATCACCATGGAAACAAGATACTTGTATACATCTATGATTGCTCCTTCTCTAGAGTAAAAGCCTGCATTATCTGTGCAAACTTATGGCTAATTGTTCTGCATAAGATATGGGTGTCTTATTCCTACTCACTACTTCGGAAATTCATTTGTTTTAATGTAGTTGCACATAGCAAGCTATAAAGTAGGTTTTATGAACCCAATAACACAGATATAATACTTGAGGAATTCCTTCTGGTTTGGATATATTTATTTTTCCAAACATTTTGTTTGAGAGAAAATGAGATTGCTATCTGCTGTTTCCTTATTTTTTTGCAGGAAAGCAAAGGGTTGTTGACTTCCTCTCCCCTCCCTTCCTTCCTTCTTTCTGAAGGTACTGTACTCATCTGAAAAAAAGAGAACGAAATGATTGTTCCTGTTCTCTTTCTTAAGTCATTTGAAACACTGTCCCTGCTAGTTTTCTAAGTTTACTGCAATCTCTGCACGGGGGGAGGGAGAGAGAGGGAGAGAGAGACAGAGATTACCAACATGAGTGCAGGTAGAGAGTTTAGGGCAAGACTCCTTCCAGCTTCAACAACTGGTAAGTTAAGTAAAAATGCTTTTATGGTTAACTCTTTAGAACTGCAATGTATATGCTTTTGTATTAAGACAAGGCATTAATCAGATACACACTTAACTGGTAAAAAGATAATAACCGTATGCATTGAGAAGCAGTATATTTACGCTATAGATGCCTATAGTCTGGTTTTTAGATACTCGTGGTAATAGCATACAGTTTAACCAATGCAGACAAGAAAGCGTTTTCCAGTGAGTCTGATAATATTCATAACATAATCTGCTGTGATTTTGCATGTGTGGCTTCTGCTACCAGAATCTTGTTACAGGCTTCACTAATTTTTTCCTGAATATTTCAGCAAGATTCACTGGGCCATTGCTGAAATAAAGAGAGAAGCTGTGTCATATGCAAATTGATGTATTTCTTATATCATCTGCCACTACTGAAGTCTGCTCCAACCCACCAACCTGTGCTATAATGGGAGAAGAATTACTAGGCTTTTTTTCCCTTCAAACCTTATTGTGTTTATGATTACACATGTTTATCTCTACTCATCTGTGTATATGATCAGTCTAGGAACAGTGACATTTAAGACATGATAGTTACAGGTTGTCACTTGAAAAAAATAGAAAAAGTTCATGTTGTGTAGTATATAACAACACAAAGGCTGATCACCAGCATCAGTAATAGGATGTACTCAAATGTTTATTTGTTGTTTCCACTGTTGTAGATACCAATAGTATTTTTCATGTTGGGCATAAATGTATCAGAAGTGGTGAGTAAAATGAGGGATTGAATGCAAGAGTATGTTTCAAATATTGGAAGAGACAAATCCTCCCCCATGCTTTTATAAAAGCAGAATGCAGAGGTGAGGGGAAGAATTAGGACAGGTGTCCATTTGTCTGCAGGAGGAGAGTTGGTCGTCTTCTGATCCAGTATTTCCTTAACTTGTTGCTCTCTGAAGTGCAGGGTCCTCTGTAGGATGCCCGGAGCCTGGATAGAGCAGCTCCAAATGGCGGGCCGGCATCACCGAAGGCTGGCAGGCAGCTCAAGCTGTCCTGCTCTCACTCCCACTCCCATTCCCATTCCCACTCCCGCTCCCGCTCCTGCTCCCACCGGGGCACCTGGGCTGCGCTTCCTCCCCGGACAGCCCTCTGCTCCCACCAACTAGTGGAAAGAATTTTCTTCCACCTCTATCTGCTGTCTCTCTGCAAATTTTTCCATAGGAAGGAGTGATCTACCCCAAATTCAGCCCGATTTCTGGGTAAGTTGTAGATTCCCTTCGCTTTGGGAGCAGCAGATGGGTTCTGCCAAAGGAGGTGGAAATACCTTGTTTTTTGAACTCTGTAGCTTAACGTTGCACCTCGGTCTAGTTTGGTACCAATTATTAGGTTTATTTCATTATACTTAACTCACAAAGAATCCTCTGCTAATAGAAAGTAAATGCCAGATGTTGCCATGAAAACCGCTTGCCACATCTTTCGCTCAGGATACCTGGGTTTATGTTTTACGTGACTAAATACTGATTCATATTACAGAGGTGATTTGGACAGCTATTCTGACAGTTACATGCCAAACATCTGGAAAACTACTTTTTAATTCAAGTGAAAAGTAGAGGAGTCTCCTAAACATTAAAAAAATACCTAAGCTCTGTATTTGTAGTGGTATTTTGCTCTAATTGTGGAGTGTTAGTCTGGATTGCAATCACCTGTGAGTTTTGATCTGGTTAGTTCAGAAGTTCAGTTTACGATGTAGGTAAGAGCCAGTTGCAGCCTTTAGTTACAGATTTTGCTTCTGAAGATACTAAATATTAATGTATTCTTGATTTGGGCCATTTATAAGATAGATTCTTTCTCTGACAGACTGTCTGAAATACATAAAGAAGAATATGTGTCTCCATAGTATATATTCATAGTAGGGGGCCAAAAGCAGTACGTGCTACTTGTAAACCCATTCCCCAATAACAACTACACAGAAAAAGCAGTTTTAAAGGAATGCTTAATAACTTGACGGTAAAAAATAGACCTTGAATTTTGAAATTCATTCTTAAATTTCACCTATCAGGTTTACTTTTCCTTCAAATAATGCATCTTTGCAATCATTTGGAATTTTCTTCTTTTCACATGGTGTAATTTATTGCTGGGATAAGTGTAACATGATTTAGTATAGTGGTAATTTGTAACACTACTAATATCTTTCTCGAAGTGTCAGGAATAGGAGATTTTCAGCTGATGTGTTATCCTTATCCTACACTGATGAGATATTTACAAGCAGAGAAGGGTAAAGTCCGAGGCTGGATTGAGTACAGATCTACTACCAGCTTATGGCACAAATTAAATGTTTGTGAAATGAATTTTCAGTTTTTCACCCCACCATTGTAAAAAAATAATAAAAATTGAAGCAATAAGCCAAGAACAAAAAGAGAGAGGGTCTGTTTATTTTGCTTAAAGTCGTATTGCTTCTATTGCTAAAAGCCATATGTATGTATATAGCATACATAAGTAAAAGGTCAGTCAGAGTTTATATTCTCCCAGAGAATTCTTTAAAGTTATTATTTCCATTTGATATGTTCTCAATTATAATGGAACAAAATACAGACAGATTTTGCTTTTGTTCTGAAAAATAAAAACTAAACTACACCAATGACAGCAAAGATGTTACAGAATCAAGTTGTAGCCCGCAGACATTCCAAGTTAACAGGTCTGATTCAAAAAGCCTAGAAACTGATAGGAGTCTTTCTGCAAATGTCAACTGACGTTTTATATTTAGGACCAGCTTCTTTAATGGTGAAAACTGTTGAGAATGTGAGTTTGCGATACAGAAGAGTAACACTGAGTTACATTCCTAGTAACATTTTGGCATCTCTAATATAGATTTTTGACCAGCAGATAATTTGAATCTTTGAATTTTAAGGAGTTCTGAATTGTTTTCACATTCTTTTAAACAAGCACATCAATAAGAGCCTTGCATTAGGACTATCTGGATGTAGAGCAGATACTGGTGGACTGAGAGGCAAAATGTGCATCTCACAGATGAATATATTGGCATGTTTTTAGGTGCCATTTCTAGTAGCGCCAGATAGATATTCAGGATTTAGAATGGGAGAAGCACAGGGGGGTGAATCAGTGTAGCAACCCAAGATAAGTCTCGTATACAGAGGCAGGAGAGCATGGATTACCCCAGATAGCACTTATATTGCTTCCAGTCTTTGATATTACAAAGCCTCAATGATGCAGAAAGGCATCTGTCTGAATGGACCACTCCATTCAGCCAGTTGTCTCTGCAGAACACCACCCCCAGAAACAAAAGCTGTAAAGGCTGCATAAGGTAATAATTTTTTTCTGTAGCCATGGTTTAAGGATACAACTCAGGCAAAGGGGTGTAAGGAAAAGTAGCTTCTTATTCATTCATAAGAAATGATCCATAGCTTTTGAGCACTAATGCATGTTTCCCAGAAGTAATTAATCCAATGAAACAAACTGCTTCTTCAAACAGACCTTAGACTACTACATACAGTTATAAAAATGTTCATTTGTTTGAGGGACTAATTTTATACCCCAACCGATTTTTAAAAATAGGTCACCTGTTAAAAGCAAATGAGCATTTTCTTCTTAAATGCAGTAGTTTTCCCCATTCTAATTTACCATCCCAGAAGACCACTGAAAGGGAAGGAAAGTCAACTTGGAAAAGAAAGAATTATAGAGAGACAAATAATGTGAAGCCTCTAAAAAGAAAGAAACAAGTCTGGAAAAAAATTTCCCTGGGGTTATCTTCTTTCTGCTGAA
Organism: Rissa tridactyla; assembly: GCF_028500815.1. NCBI lineage: Eukaryota > Metazoa > Chordata > Aves > Charadriiformes > Laridae > Rissa > Rissa tridactyla. Next base: position 58,949,030 of record NC_071497.1, on the reverse strand, counting down.
AGGCTGATATTCCGAAACTGAGACTACAACTCTCTATTGCTGTTAAAATGCAGTAGAATTTTATGGATGATATTCACATTTTCATGCAGTGAAGAAGCCTAAGTTAATACTTATTGGTTATTTGAAACACGTATTGAACTGCATGCTGGATGTCTGATTTTTCTTTATGTCCGTCTGGCGGGGACTAGTCCTTCTTGCCTGCCTTCTAAAATACTAATGATCCAATGAAAAATATTATTTAATCTTTGTTTAAGTCCCTTCCAAACTTAATATGTGTGTGACTTGCTTTTGTAAAACAAATGGTTTCATACTAGTTTTACCCTGATCTTGATTAGCAAATCGCAGTATTTTCCTTCTATATCAACAATGCTTAATGTATTGTAAAGAATTCTGATGTCACTGGAAGTAATTAAGCTAAGTAATCATATATTAAAAGAAAATGTTTTCGTGCTCTGAAGGTTACGGGAAGAAATTATGTGAATAGCTGTGGTTTTTTTTTACCTTCACTCCTTATTTCCTGCCTTGTATGTTGGAAAAACACGTTATTAATTATTTGAATGAAGAAAAAAAATATTACTTTCTCTTCCCTCTCTCTTCTACTGTGAAAGCTAAAGCACTGACACATTTTCCTTCTACTTTGTGGGTGTGCATGAATTCATGTCATTTAAAAGAAAAAACTTAGGACAAAAAGTGTGTTTCCTGAAAACCTATTTTCCCTTTGCCAATATTCATAAAAAGTAAAGCTGGAAACATCCAACTTTCTGGCTGCTTATGCTCATTAGCAGCACTGGAATTCAGAGAACACTGGAAAAATACAAATGTCCACTGAATCTGAAGGTTCATTTAATTGCAAAAGCTACAAGGTAAACTGAGTCTCATCCATTGATAACATCACGTTTTGCTAAAGAATTGGAGATAGGTGCAACTGATTTGAAATTGCAAGCAAGGCTATGAGAAGCGTTATAGATTTTTAGCTGTTATTCTTAGATGATGCTGTACTACAAGGAATACTAATGCACAGCAAGCAGGCATTGCTCCTGTGTCTGGAGGCCCGATGAAGAATAGAAACCCCCTCATTTCTCTGTGTGGAAAGAATTTCACAGGGAGGTGTTCCCAGGGTGGAGGAGCAGGTGTGGTGACTCTGGGATGGGAACATGCGGCTTTGCCCCTTCTCGGCGAGCAGCTTACCCTGACACCAGGCCCTCTGATAACCCGCAAATGTGTTGGCTGGGAGGGACAAGATGACTTCCAGTCTTCCTCTTCACTGGTTTAACAAACCAGCTGTTCCTGACTGTGCAAGAGCCACTTATGCTTCGGTCTTCTCTCGTTAGGATTGCAGTGTAACTGTTAGACTCTTTTTGCAGTGATGAAAGACCTTTTGTTTTGTGTAAGGCTCTATGCTGGATCTGCTACTAAAGACTTTGTAAACTGGAGAACAGTATGTGCTCTTACCAACACCTGATACACTAGATTTAAACCAAACTTGAATATACCTAGTCTAAAGATATCCAGGAAGAACACATCGGAATACAGTTATGATTTCAGGTTTAGTCCTCTCTCTGAGGTTCTTTCTAAAGTAAGTAGCATTTCAGCCTGATGTTTTGGCTGCAGGTAAAACTTACTTAAAGTATTATTTGAAAAGAAGGTGTCTCTCATACAGTACTTCCAGGTAGCATGATATTTGTCTACCTGTCTACTTTTTCTTAAAAAGTATTTAGAATACATGTGTAATGAAAACAATACCAGGAGGTGAAAAGGGATGACCTGTTTTTAGAGCATCTCTCAGCTCCAAAGGAACAGCAGAACTTGTTTGAACCATCTGGTAGGCACCAGCTCACGCTGGGTTGGTTCCCGAATGCAGGTTGATGAAGCTACAGAGAGTGTCCTCTATTTGTCCAAAACTACTGTCCTGTGATAGGAATTCCAAAAAACTGTAGAAGACCTCCTGGAAGACCAAGTAGGCAACAATGTGCTTGGAAGTTTACCAGCAACTAAACCCATCTGTTTATAAAGGTGCAGGAAAATATTTTTCCCGTAGCACCATGGCAAGGAATCACACCGGCACGAGTGTTATATCAAATAGTTTTTCCGCATAATGCTGCACTCACAATATGAAGTCATCAAGGTTTCCAGAATAATTTTATATGTCTGTAGGTAGCATTTTACCTACTTACGAGGATGCTATGGAAGCAGTCACATGCATCAGAGAAATTGTGCCGACTGACTCCTCTTCCATATCTCCTCTTCCCTCTGCCAGAAAAAATCAAAATTAATAAAAATTAAGCCTTATGATCCCAAATACATTAATTTCTTTTTTTCATGTCCCACAAAAAGGGACCCCTCCCTAATCCTAAACCACAGGTAAAGAAATGCAATTGAACAGATATTACTAGATTCTGTAGGCAAATGATCAAGGCTCAGAATTCCCTCTATTGACTGCAGTGAAGATTTTCACCAGCTCATTCACTACTGGACACAAAAAAATGCGTGAACAGGCACTCAGTGGAAGGCACCCAACGTGGTTAGGACAGTAAATCAGAACAGGATTCACACAACTCTTTCTTTTTTCTCTGGGTAATGTCCCTCTGCCCATACCACAGACTTGTCTGCTATTCATCCCAAAACACAGCAGTAATTTCTACCAAATCTTCCAGATTTTTGTACGTGGCACTTGGCATTTTTCCAGGGAAAAAGCCCTGAATAGAACGATTAGGAAGGATTGAGAGAAAGAGTTCTTTTAATATATAAGTCTTTTTTTACAAAACTTCTTTTTGTATTGCTGGTTGGCTACTCTTAGTCATGGGGTAGAGTCACAGTGGTTTGATGATTTTTTTTTTTATTGTTTCTTTTTTCTTGTGATGAAAATCTGAACTGAGTTGTTATCCAGAACTAGCCTTTGGCATCACTAACAGAAGACGTAGTACTAGAGTGGTTTGGGAAATGTTCGAATTTCAGATTTCAAGTGAGTTTCTTCTCACTTTCTCTCTTTTTTTTTTTTTTTGGCAAAAAAAATAATTTCTAAATTCTTATTTGTTTGTAACTCTAGTGTCTGTTCCAGTATCTGCTGATGACATTTGGCTAAGTCTGAGCTGCCATTCCCACTCCGTATGCTAGTTTATTGAATTCAGTAAAACTGGCATTTTAAAGCTGTTTCAGTTTTAAATAATTAACCTCAAGAATTTCTCCCTGTTAGTTAATTTACATAGAGACTTGTTTCCCAGTTGATCAAAATCACAGAAGCAATATCAAATTTATATTAAATTTAAGACCTTCTTCAGTTGTGGCAACAAACTAATTATTATTTTTAAAACTTTCTAGAAGTTAACAAAATAATATGCAGGATGCATTTTGGGATCAGAGAAGGAATGCATTTGATTTTTGCTGTTCAATCAAGGACAAGGTTCAAGTTTGGCATCACACGTGGAGGGTAAAGTCAGAGGGCAAGTTATCTTTGCAGACTCTTCAGATGATCAGTCAAAAGTGCCATTTTATGCTGGAACTGAAGACCTAAGCACATTTTGTTTTAAACAAAATAAACTGATTTTAAAAAATGAAACCTCATTTGAATGCAATTGTGAGACGTAAGTGAAGGTGATAATTTTTCTGAACGATAAAGACACATGCAGCATGGTTTCAATGCTTTAACACAGATTTTATGCTCTGGCAGTCTGGAAAGCAGTGCTCCCTAATTCCAGTGCAGACATATCAAAAGTAGTTTCCTCCAATGCCCCAGTAAACAGCCATTTTTAACTCTGTCTCATTGCTCATGTTTCCTAATTTTTTTTCTATTTGGGTATTAACTGAATAAACACAGTGGTGTCCTAGGAATGGCACTTACATCTCTAATTCCTTTGCTATGTTTCCTATTGAACTTCTGTTCAGAGGGAAATGCCTAAGTCACTACTGAACCAGCTTAATTGCAAGTGAGTAATAGAGGTTAATAGGGATTAATCAGTCTTTTCAGCCAAGCAGCTTTTCCAGCAAGAATTCTGGTCAAATTTCAGCTGAAATCAAATTTATTCATCTTTCCTAAATGATTAGGAAAACATCATCTGTTAATTGCTTTTAATGAACTGAACACCAAGAGAAGTGTCCAGTAACAGATATACTTTTCCTAATTCTGTCAGTTTCTGGATGAAATCCTCTTCTTTCAGTTCCTATAGGATATAGCATATCTTACTGGAACACACGATACCTACCACTTCAGTAACCTTCAGTTTCACTATGAGTTTTGAATTATGTGAAACAAAGAACTGAATGCAAAATACATACAAAAAGCAGTGGTCCTGCTGAAAACTAATAATACCGCCCCATGTTTAATAAAAGTAGATTTTCGTTTAAAAACTAATCTGTTTTGGAGCCTTTATATGAAAACTCTCCCATATAAGCCCCTCTTTGAGCACACGTGCTCATTTTGCCTGGTACTTTCTTTTTTGAGATACCTGTTGCTTTCCACAGGCAATGCTCAGAAAGTGCAATTAACTGCTAATGGTGTAGGAGGGTGCCAGTGGACTTGAAGAACCAAGGCTGAAGGTGGCCCTTAGCTACCCTTTAAGATAACAAAGTGATGGCAGAAGATCAGACCATCTCTCTGGCCTCCATAGAGGTGATAACAACACTGGGATTACAGTAGGAAGGAAAGCTCAATCTATTTCCTTTTTAAAGGTCATGAATGCCAGTGAAAGGTTTACTTTCAAAACAACAGCTTGAGCAGGACAGCATGAGGGTTATGGAAGGGCATGCTTTTTTGATCATTCTAATTTTGGGTGTTCTGCATAGCTCTGCTATTTGTTTTAAAACAATACTACTGTACACCTCAAAACCCCTCTGTCTCTGCTTCACTCTATAGTGTTAGATGGTTGTGCTTTGTAGATGGAAAGATTATGTCTTAAGTGTTCTTTCGGGGACTACACACTCTATTCAATGTTACTATTTTACTGCCGGATTCTTCCTTGTACTTATATTATTTTTCTGTTCTTCTGTTCATCTTGTCTCATAATGTCTGTATGGTAAGCAAAAAAAAATCCTAAAACTGTATTAGTGTTGTTAGATAATTTTCCAGAGGAAAAACTATTTAATCCATAGGATTCCTATGGTGCCAAAAATGTACTATTTCAATTTGCAGGGGCAGATAGGGAAGTAGACAGGAAACAAGGATGGAGCGATAGGACTTCTATAAACAGTGATTAAAATGACTCCACATACTTTATAAAGGCAGGGGCACATCCATGGTTCCAGCTGCTGACATGAGAGCTCCTTATCCACTTAAGAAAAGGAAGAAATTTTTCTTATTTACATCACCTCATAACAGGCAAATCCCAAATCTTGTTCTCAGTGACACCTCAGATTTTCCATAATGGTTTCAGTACAACATGGATGATGCCAGGGAGAGAATTAGGACAGTTACTTAGGATGAACTACTGCCATTGTTTCACTGAGTAATTAACTGAGCTGGCCAATCCATCGTTAATTCCTATAACCAGTGAGGGCAGGATCAAATTGCATTTCCACACAGTTTGCTGGCACCAGTTAAACTGCACATTTGAAGCTCTACTACTGTATGTGTTGCCGATGTCACCATCATGTCCAATCTGGCCTTGTCAGCCCTGAACTCTGGGCAGGGTCTGGAAATTCAGTATACCTGTGCCCAAATGCTCTTGGGTCAGGACAGAGGCCGCTGCCTAGAGATTTGGTGGGGAGATGGAAAGTGGGTCACGAATGGAATAACCTACAGTACACATGAATTTCAGGGGACTTTAAGGAGAAGAAATAGAAGTGTTTCAGGGAGATGTAGATTGAGAAGAGCGTAGATGGGCATCTGTCCTCCTGCACAGTGCAGCTCTCACTGCCCTGGCTCCTCTCTGAATCTCTAGGTGTGCAAGATGCTCCACCAAAACACCCAGAGATATCCCACTTCCCCAGGACGCAGTACCTATCTCCATATGCCCCTCAGACCCCAAGGAACAGTTATCTTTGGATTTTTGTATTAAATAACTTTTATCCACATTCGTCATCCATGGAATAGGGAAAAATCAGAATGCAACATCTTTGGATGAGGAAATCTGAGTCATAGAAAGCTGGAGGCCTGAAGACCATGCGGGAAAGTTGTCATGATACTCTTTCCTATTTCTTGTATTCTTCAGAAGACCAGTATCTTGGGTTAGCTGCACTACTAGCCTGAGCTGATATGTCTGGTTTTACATCCTCCAGTACCTCACCAGCAGCTCTGTTTCAGGCTATAATTAGCATGTTTCTGTGGAGGGAAAGGCGAGAGGCAGGGCCAGAGCCCACCGTGTTGTGGGCAGATGGGGCAGAGCTGTGCTGTAGACACAGAGGCAGAGATCTGCCAGCCAACGCCTGTTCCCTCTCCCCTTCCTCCCCACCCCAAAGCAGCCTTGAATTCCCTGCTGGTACTAGAGAATCAGGCAGCTGGAGGAATAATCTGCTGTGCCTTGCAGGCTCCCACCATGTGTAGCTGTGGTCTGGGGGGGGTGTTGTGTAAACAGATAACACTTCAGAGCACGTGAACTTAACATCCACTTTGTTATCCAGGTTACCTATGTGTTGCTGACCATTTTAGTAGATAGAATAGAGAAGCAGAGAGGGAATGAACCACAGATGGAATAGAGAAGTGAAGTGGAAAGAAAACATAAGAGAAGAACTAAGAAAACTCACAAAGAGGAAGAAAAAAGGAAAAAAGGAGAAAAGAGGACAAGAAAAGGAGAAATAAAGAGCCAAACCAGCAGCAAGCCTAAACTGTACTCAAAGGGGATTTCATATGTACATTGAGATGATGATGGATGTTCCATGAGGCTAAAGTACTGCTAGGGCCATTACCGATAAGGCCCTATTGCAGACATTGATTGGTTAACACAGGCATGCTGCTCTGTGACCTCCACCCAACTGTCTTGTTAGGCAACAGAATAGTAGTGAAAATGATTGCAAAGGCTTTGCTAAACTAAGGTCAAAGCACACACAAAAGCAATGTGAGGGATTGTAAACCATTTTGCTAAACCGAGAACACCAGGCATTTTTTTTTTTTAATCTAATCATTGCCACCATTGAAAAGCAAATTATGCTATAAACCACTCTATAAGCACATCTGATGCCACAAACAGTGCCCCAGCTTTGGCAGTGTGTGTGGTGGGACTGCTCCAAACTTTCAACAGAGGAAATCTCAGAATCTAGTTTAACTCTTTCAAAAATTATTAAAACAAAAATGGACTGTAAGTTATGGAAAAGTGAATGTGCATTCACTCTGATACTATTTTAAGCATTTTCTCTCTTACAAGAAATACCAAAGTAACTAGACTCCTATAAAAGTTCGCATAGTGTCTTGTTCCCTGAAAACTGAGCACAAAACCAAGTTACACATATATTGAAGATAATTCCAAAAGCCACTCTAGTGGCAGTGCAAGCAAATGGGTATGTTTCCTACACTTTTTTATTTCCCAGCTAATATAAAACAAAAATGATGTAAGTTAAAATGTTAAAATTTGGGAATAACGAAGACAACACAGGGAGGGTATTTCTATTGCAGAGTTTTCTGAGAGAAGACCCATTTCTTTACATTGGTGTCATCTCGCAGACAATATTAATGCAGCTACACTACATAGGGAAACCCCCAAAGCAGAAGGAATATCTAAAATGATCAAACTTCAAACATGAAGCAAAGAAGACATGCCGTAACGGCCAGTGAAGGAAAAAAATTTTGAAAAATCTTTGAAAGTTCATTGCTTGTTGCATCTGTTTACTGTGTCCTGTTAAGCTGTTTAAATGTGTCAGATTTTTAGTCAATTAAGTTTCTTAGGTGTGTTATTGTATGATTTCCATTAAGTTTGTCTGCAAAAGTTACCATCTGCTAACATATTGTCTTAGGACATAAGTTATTTTTTTCCATATGTGTGCAATACAGTTGTCAAAAGTATCAAATTTTGGTCATGGCATAGACGGGTTCATATCTCATTGGGCAACAGAAGCCATAACAAATAATAAGGAAAATTGTGAAGGATTAGTTTCAGAGTTTATTAGAAATCTTTCCATAAGCCTTAGTGAGCTCTGATTATGCCCTGGGAAGAGTTACCAAGGTTACCAGTTTTCCTTATCAAGCATTTGCTGAGAAAAAAACCACATTTGTTGATGGAAAGAAGAAGTTTTATCCTGAAGCCTGACACCAGCAGATGAAGGTAATTTCCCAGGGAGAAGTGAAAAGACACCAAGCTCCTCACTACTATCATACTAATGTAGGAAGAAAAAACCTGATCTCGTCCACTTCTTGTTTTCAGTCATTCCAGATCATTTTCATGAACAGTTGTTTACTTGTTTCCAATTCCAATTCTGTTAAAGATGGTAATCCAAAAAGAGAAGAGAAATATTTATGGCAATATCTTTATCTTGATAGTGTTTTCCATTTAGGCAGTCACATCTGTCTAATAAATGGCACGAGACAAAAGCCTTATCTCAGAAGACAATTAAGCTGATAGTTAAATCATAGATTTAGTTTGACACCAGGTCTACATGCATGTGAGAGAGAGAAGAAGTGTTTTTAGAAGTGGTATTGGAAAAGACTTGACTAAACTCCACAAGCCTATTATTTCCAGCTCAGGCCTGTTTTTTTTTAAGGCTTCCCCAACATTTGAGTCTTCCGAATCAGTATCTGCACTCATTGATTTTGGATACTTTCCATAAATCCATGTTTATTTTTGCAAAGTAGTCCAAATGTCTGTCTTCTCTAGGCTCCACACTGTGGCAGAAAAAGTGGTGCCTTCATTTAAAATGTAAATCATCCTTTAGGTTATCTTCAAATAATGTAGCATAAGGACTTCAAGGCTGATTTGGGTCTATTAACATATACTCAGTTTATATCTAACATGTACTCAGTTTATGTCCATAAAACATAACATACACTCACTATATGTTAATGGAGTCCATTTTTCAAATTCTTGTGCTTGAAGTGTGGATATTTATACTTGGAGAACATGGGTGGAAAACACACTTTGCCTGGACTTCTCTAAAGGAAAAGAGAGTAGGGTTGACACTGATTTTAAAGACACACTGGTATGGATTTCAACGTGTTCTTTTCCCTTCTACCCTCCTCTAATGACTGTAGTCACTCAAGCCTGGACTAAATAAAGTGCCTTAATTTGAAAAAAAAATACAATAATCCATTATTGAATAACAATGGCAATTTGAACCAATATATAGTGAGCCTAGTATTGAAATAATTCTAAACCTTTTGAGCATATTTAGAATTTCTGCATCATTCACCAAGGCAGCACCTACAAACAAAAATCTGACTGTACAAATGACAAGCAGGTGCACAGATTTTACAGAAATGGGACATTGTTATAATCTAGTCCAACTTTTTACTCAAGGGAGGCCGTAAACCCAACAAAATGGACAAGGTTCACTTGAAAACTACAGGTTAAAAACATCTACATGATTGTTTTCCAGCACTCCAAAATTATGAAATTCCCAATAGAAAAGGAAATGGGGAACAGCATGACTTCACTCACACACTGGAGGCAGCAGAAAGGAAGTGGAAGAGAAAGAAAAAAGGGGCTTATGAAGGGTTCTTGCTGCCATTGAGTTAAACTAGCAGGGAGAATGGTAAGGAGGGATCAGAACTAACTGAAAATACTTGGTTACCAGTAACGGATACATTCTTTTTTGTACAGGTATTCCTGGCATTTTCAAAGTCTGACAAATAGCTCAAAGCAGTGTAGATTTGGTAGGGAAGGCTGCTTTGCTGCTGAAATGAGATTATCATGGTAAAGCCCCTTTGGTCACATCCTGAGACTGATGCAAGTTTTAGACGAAAAGCAAATGACTGAAAACCAAGTAAAGGATTTGGTTCTTAGTTTAACAGCTGTATGACTTAATACATTTAAACCCAAAACCTATTTGGAAGTGTGCACTGAATGAAGGAGATCCTATGAAACCTATTAAGATAACCATAAATTATAATAGCAGTTTACAAAACTCAGTGTTTGAAAAAAACCCAGCCGGTTGTTCAATGAGGCTGAAGCTCTCCAACTCTCAACTTTAGCTCAAAGAATGTAATACTGTCTCATTTGTCACTAATCCTCACCAGATCCAACTCAAAAACAGATGTTAGATTTAATCTTTCCTTAGAGATGTCAATATTTCAGGAGCCAAGAGGAGGGCAGAAATGCGCTCTTACAGGGCATGGTTTCTACAGTCATACATGCTCAATTGAACGTGCAATTTTTCTTCCATCAGAGAAAAGCTGTTCAGCCTATTCAGCCACCTTTAGGCTTCCTACATTTTCCTCTGTTTCATCTTCTTCTGAAATAGCAAACGCAAGTGCAAACTTCCTAGTGAAGTAGCCCATTTTCCTTTGTCAAAGGGTACATATCAATTTCACTCATCTTGGTCTCATCATTGGTTTTATCTTTGTCTCATCTGGTTTTATCATTGTGTTGCCCAAAGACAAAATCAGAACAGTAGTAGTCAGTGCTGAAGTTTGAGAATCTTCATAACCTCACATTTGTATGGTTGGGCTTATTATTAGTCTACAGACAGAAGGCACTTTCAGACAGGAAGCAGAATCTTGGTTCTACTGAAGTCTAAAGAAAATTTGCTGTTGACTTCAGTACAGAATATTAACTGGAGACTGTAACAGTGCATATGCATGTAGAGTGAATAGCATGATTTACATGCTTTTTAAAATCCTTTGTCTGTAGAAATACGATGAGTGGAGTGGAAATGAGAAAGTAAATTGTGATTCATATTTTGTATTAAACTCTCTTCCTCCTTCATGGAAGTTAACTCAACAACATTAGTAGCTGCTGCATAGATATTCTATTTTGGAAATACCTCAACAGCTATCTGAACTCACTAACTCACTGTAGCCTTTCTTTTTTTTTTTTTTTTTTTTAAAAAAGTCAAAGAAAGAGTTTATTTGTTGTTCTGTTTTTCAAAATAGTGTGTTTCCAAATATACTTATTTACATAAAGAAAGGAACCGTGAGGATGCTTGTCTTTTCTAAAGAAATTAACTTTTTAATAAGCTTGGGAGTGATAGGTTTAGGGTTTTTTTATGTTTAAGTGCCAATACAGCATGGAAATCTCTGTCTCAGTGAGATTTCCAGATTAAGTTTTCAAAACCGAGGAGCTGAAATACTACTGATAAAAGCTAGAGTTGTTAATGTCTATCCAGGTTTAAACTAACCTCAGTGTTTAGAATCACACACCGCTGTGCTATGTAGCATAACATTTTAAATACTAAGTGCTGAAGAAAGAAACAATTTTTAAAGTGCTTATATGGGAAACCCAAAAGGTCCCTAGGAGATATTTAAAACAAAAATTCTTCAATTCATCCCCCCTTAATTATTGTTGAGTATTAAAATGAGATCAGCTACTCCAGAGTCAGATAAAACAAAAATATTGTGGAACTGTGCTATTAAAGCTTTAGAGTTCACTACTGAAGTTATTTAAAGAAGAAAGGACTGCTCCTTAACTATTTCTTGCATGGTGGTCAAATCTGCAGTCTCTTCTAGATATCCTCAGGACTCACATTTTATGGAATTAAATTCCGCTCAAGGTAAAGATCATGCCTCCATTTAAATCAGCATGGGTTTACTACCAACATGAAAGGAGATGAGAAGAGATGCTACATTTAATCTTTAGTCAATTAATTTCTACATCATGGGGTTTGGCAGATTGAAGGGAAAAAAAAAAGCAGCAAGGTGATCCATATTTAGACTGCAAGTTTGTACTTTCCCTCCCCTTTTAGGTGCTCTTCTGTTGGATTATATAGCACCTCTGTGATTATGCTGGTCACTGACTTTAAACATTTTTCTTCGTAGGCTTGGTCCCGTGATGTGTGTAGCCGTGGACGGTGGAATAAACCCATATGATCAGTGAAAGCAGCCAAAGGTTAGTAGTGCAAGGAAATTATTCTTTCTGGTAATTTCAAGCAGTTCTACTGCCTCTGCCTTAACTCCATGTTCCAGAAAGATTGAAATTTTGTGTGGAAGAAGGGAGTAACCGGCAGCCAAGAGACAAGAGAGCAAATAGACACAACTCACTGTCACTTCTATGTATTTTTGGCAGCATTTCAATAATCTAACAAAAGCAGTAAATAACATAGCTGGGTTCCCAATTGCTATGGTCTTTCTGAAGCATTTTATACCCATGTTGCTGGGAAAGAATCAGATACACAAGATGAAAGACATTTGAAGGACAGGGCCTTATTTTGAAGGGAAAAATGCCAACAGGCATATTTTATGTTCAAGTTGTGTGAGTTTGCCTGTGCTTAAAATGAATTTTGGAAAAGAAAGCACACCTTTTTCCCTTTTGGAACGAAGTGGAGTCTTTTTCGTTATTCAGAGGATTCACTTCCCCTTCTCCCTTTTTGATAAGTCAAACCCAAAGAGTCTTCAAGATCCAACTGTTCCTTGTTTTGCCCAGGGAGTTAGAGTGACAAGGAAAGGTAGCAGAATGCATACTCCCTAACAATCCTCTCTGATGGAATGTACACACTTATATAGATTACATACATACACATACGCACACACACACACAAAATACAGTTTGTATATATATAGTGTGTATATATATGTATACCATCACCAATCTAGGCACTAGATTGGAGCTAGGGACTGAAAGTATAATTATTAGGTACTTGTCCCAGTAGTAAGCAGGGGTTTTTAGTCATTTCCACTATCACAGGTGTTTTTTGAATCATCATTTTAGAGTTCCTACAATTTTTGCTTCAATTACTACTCCTTCTTTGTGCATTGATTGATTGTCTAAATTTTCCATCTTAAAGTTTTGTGACTGAGCCTTTGGCTTCACACAGTATCTCAAAGATAATTCCACAGTCTACCCTGGTAGGAGGAAGTGATCTGTTTGCAAGCAGGCTTTTAAGATACCTTCTCTTGTCCACAGCCTAACTAGTTCACAGAGATGTGCTTTTATCTGTCTTTAGAAGCAGGATTATCTAGCACGGAGCTTCCTGAAAAAGAAACAGTAGAGTCTTTAGTAATCCAACCACCTTCATGCTATCCACCCATCATTTCCAAGAACGGTGACATAAATAGCATCGACATGTCACAGATGACAGAGGGAAAATGTGTCTAGTTTTCCAATGTAGCCTCTGCCTCTTTGGGTAGATGCATGTACACAAACACAGACACACACACACATGCAGAAAAGTGCATCCCTCAAGAGGTAAGGCAAAAGGTAGCAGCCTTAATTAAGACGAACCAAAATTCATAACCAATATTTTAGACGAACCCCAAATTCAGGAGAAACTCCCTGTATGATCAGCGGAACACAAAATTTTGCCAGAAGGCAATTATTAATCTGCCTTGTCACACTGTACCATTAGAAAGGCTTGGAGCACTCTTGGGTGTCAATTACTCTGGAGACCTAGGGGGTTGTTGACATTAGTTCTATAATTAGTTTTATAGTGGAGATTTTGCCCACCTGTTTAGAAAAAAAAAAACCCTAGATTAAGTCTATAAAACTGAATGTAATTTGGAGAGTTGTCAAAGGTCTTTCCTCCCCCAAATCTGCCAGGTAAATATCGCTGGGATTAAAACAAAGAAAATAAATTAATCTCCACCTTCTTATTACAATACAAAGTGAGAGAAGCCAGGAAACGGCGCAAAACCTGATGGTACACGGTGTCCTCAGATCACTTGACCATTGTTTTCTCTCACAGCAGCACATGTTAATGATACAAAGAAGTTTAACGTTTTTTGGCTTTGGCTTTTCATGTCACAACCATAATAAATGTGCACATTATTGTTTGTATTGCCATGTCCTTTAGATGCACCGCCAATTTCTAGCGCCAGTGCATGCACAGCCAAGGACAAGACTTTGCCCACAAATAGCCTGGCTGAATTAAATTAAGCAGAAACATCGCCATACAGATTCAGCTGTGAAGTAGCGTGTCATGGTACAGCATGTTTATGTTGCAAAGATGTTGTATGGGCCAAACTTGATTTAAACCACCAGTTCTACCACAGGAAGACCAAAGCTTCTTTGTTCTCCACTAACCAATTTAATTATGTTTTAAAAGGCCTTTGTCTTATTAGGGCCTAAGACGTCCTTAGTTGCATTCAGTTAAAAAAATCCAACAACCTCCAAAACAATAAAACAGACAATAAAACGTTAAAGCCAGGAGAACAGGAAGAAATAAAGAGAACTGGTTTTCTGTTTGTTTTAAGGAATTTGGACAACACATAAAAAATCAAATATGATGAAGAATGAAGAAACGAGTCTTAATGTGGACAGTACCCAAGCCTCTCCCTTCTCCCGCTGCCTGCAGCCTCTAAGCCCAGTTACAAAGCCACACAGAACAACTCCATTTGGTGAAGAATTCAGACCGCACCTCTCACATTTCCGCTATGGTCCTCCTCCTCTTGGAGACATGGAAACATTCCAGGGTTCCTTGGAAGGAGGGTCTCGGAAACGGAAGAGCATGCCAACAAAAATGCCTCCTTCCATCGCTCTTGAGGGTTCCTCATCACCACCAGGCAGACCTGAAGATCACAATGACATAGGCGCTTCCAGTCTCCCCTTGGTTTTCCAACAGCCAGCACAGCCCAAATACAGTTCCCAGATGATCGACCTTTGCAACTTTGGTTTTCAGTTCTACAGAACCCTGGAGCACTTTGGAGCCAAGCCAATTAAGCAAGAACCAGTGAAGCCTAACATCGCATGGCCCAGTAGCCCAGCATTCATGCAGGCTCCTTACCGTTATTACCCTAAAGTCCACCCTGGCTTAATGTTTCCTTTTATTGTGCCACCAAACTTTCATTTCAGGAACCCCTTTCAAATGAAAAGACCTCCAGAGCCACCATTCAGGAGGGCTGAAGTAAAAGAAAGTGGTGAAAATAAACAGAAAGTGGAAAGAGTAGATGTCAACCTTCAGATAGATGACAGTTACTATGTTGATGTTGGGGGTGAACAGAAACGCTGGCAATGTCCCATGTGTGAGAAGTCCTACACATCCAAGTACAATTTGGTGACCCATATCTTGGGGCACAGTGGCATTAAGCCACATGCTTGCACCCGTTGTGGCAAGCTTTTCAAGCAGCTGAGCCACTTGCACACACATATGTTGACACACCAGGGCACTCGGCCACATAAATGCCAGGTGTGCCACAAGGCTTTCACTCAAACCAGTCACCTTAAGAGACACATGATGCAACACAGTGACATCAAGCCTTACAACTGCAGGATCTGTGGCAGAGGCTTTGCCTACCCCAGTGAGCTGAAAGCACATGAGTCTAAGCACGAGAGTGGCCGAGAGAACATTTGTGTGGAGTGTGGTCTGGACTTCCCAACCCTGGCCCAGCTGAAGAGACACTTAACAACCCACCGTGGCCCTATACAGTACAATTGCACTGAATGTGATAAGACCTTCCAGTACCCGAGCCAGCTGCAAAACCACATGATGAAGCACAAAGACATTCGCCCCTACATCTGCACTGAATGTGGCATGGAGTTCGTGCAGCCCCATCACCTCAAACAGCACTCCCTGACTCACAAGGTAAGCCAGCACGGGTTGCGCTCTCACCTTGCATGGGAAGGTAGCACAAGGATTACAGGCTACTGAGGATACACGCTTGTACCTCCTCGAAAAGAAGGTAATTGGTCTGTAGAGCCTCGTGCTGGCCCTTTGCCAGCTGGAGAGTTTTATGCGGAGCAAAAGCAAAAGCCCCAGTGGCGCTGGCAATAGTAGAAGGTGGACTTCTCTGTCAGTCTTCAGAAAGTACACGCAAAACCCACTTTGTGATAAACAGGAATCCAATTAAACCACCTGTATGACTTCCCAAAACTGTATTTGCACCTCTCCGTTTCTAGGTTTTATCTTCAGAATGACCTTCTGTAACATAGCATAATTTTGTAGAGCTGTAAACCCCGCCCCGAAATCTTAACAGAAATTCTCTACTGAAAACCAGCTCTATCGCTTTCTTTAATTGGGAACTGTGTGGATTTGCAATAGACTGTGTGTATGCAGCAAAAGAAAGTATATCATTACTCATCAGATTTTGAATAATCATTGTAATGAGACATTTAGGGAAATAAAAAAAAAAAAAAAACCCCTAAGAAAAACCCCCCTTTGTGCATAAATTATCCAGAATGCCTGTTAATAAAAGTGGACAAGCAGGTCCGTAATCCTAGCCAATTCCTATTAAGTGGCAGTCTTGCCACTGCTGACAGCAATGACAGCAGAGTCAGTTGAGGTTAGGAGTAGGCTTTGGAACACATCCAGAAAAATCACTTTCAAAAATAGGAAAAATATAACTGTTCCATTCAAGAATGTCTGAAATTGGCACATCCACCATTACAAAAATGTTAAGACAAGTCAAAATCCCGCACATTTTATAAAAATTTGCTTCCTGCTTGCCATATTTTCCATTTAACACTTGGATTTTGCCTTTTATTTGAAAAACATTAAAAATACTGAAAGCTACAGCATTTCAGTTCTATAGACACATTTTCTTTTAAAAACCAACAACCTCTACTTCCACATTTGCTTTTTCTTCCTTACTTCATGATTATAGTTTCTGCTCCTTCTGGAGATTCCCTGGTCTTTGGATTTACCATGCAAAATTCTACTAATTTAAGACTTGGTATTTTTTTTTGTTGTCACAGGAAATGCAATGCCCCTGAGCCTTTAGAGAGCTTCTGCTTCTTTGTCCACAGCTGCAGGTGGATTCAGCTGTGAATATAATTAGCCGTACTTAGCTGCCCAAATGCAGCCTCACATCAGACAGGCAGATACTTGAAGCCGCTGTTGGTGTTCACAGTTTAGCTTTGCAATTAACTGTGAAAACCACTGACTGGCACAAAAGTAGAGATTGTTTCAAGTCTTCTTTGTAATGGGAGCCTTCAGGAAGAGTAATTGCTCTCTGCATTTCACTAGTAAATCCTCATTACCTTCAGCAGGTTATACTCAAACTCTCAAAGTGTGTAGTGGTAAATTCATTGGCCTTCATAGCACCTAAATGACTTTTTGAGGAGCTGGCAGTTAGACCACATAGGTGTGAGCAAGAATATTGAATTATGTGTCAGTAAATTGACTGGGTGGCATAAAAGGCACTAGAAATGGTCTGTAAACATCAGAAAAAATGAGATCACTCCATTAGGGTTAGTGCATGTCCCACTAAAAGTGAACAGTTTTTTCTCATCATTGAATGTAACACGTTTATCCTTATTTAGTGACATTGTTAGACTCCTGCTTGGTCACTTCAGATTACTTTCTATAGCTTTCTTCAAAAGATTACTTTCCATAGCTTTCTTCAAAGGAGGGCTATGCCTTTTTCAGAAGTCAATGACGTTCAATTATCAAAGGCAAGCACTACTTTAGTCTCTTAACTGGTTAGCTTTAATTCTTGGTCAAACATGAACACAAAAGCGTACACGTTTGACCGATCCTTCACATAAGCAGCAGCATAGGACAGAGAAGCTCTCCTACTGACAATGTCTCATTGGTTTGTAAACTTACTGATGGAAACAAAACTCATTATTTCATTAAGCTTATGTTTTGTTTTCCTTCTCTGCTTCTCATATTCTTGTAAGAATTTGCCAGGAAAAAAATACATAAATACCTGTTACTTGAGCAAATCTTGTTAAAAGTGAAATAATTTATTACCTGCTTCGCTAATGCAGAGTGAATAATTCACAATTGCTGTACTGAAGATGAAATGATCTAGAAAATTTTCCATCTGCAGAATTTTCTGATTTTTTTCTTTTCTCACAGGGTGTGAAAGAGCACAAATGTGGGATTTGTGGCCGGGAATTTACTCTGCTGGCCAACATGAAGCGACATGTCCTGATCCACACCAATATCAGAGCATATCAGTGCCATTTGTGCTTCAAGAGCTTTGTGCAAAAGCAGACTCTCAAGGCCCACATGATTGTTCACTCTGATGTCAAACCCTTCAAGTGCAAGGTAAGTGCATTCGATTGCAGAGGCATTAACCCACTGCATGTTTCTGTGATACTATCATCTTGCGATATAGCAGAATTAGAAAAACAAGACCTGTGAACACATACGGCAGTAGCATTTAAATTAACATAAACCAGCCTGGTTTTCTTTCTTACATAGCACGAAATAATGGAGGTAAATATCTGTGGTTTACTCCCTTCGCCTTCAATACCAGTAACTTTCATCCTCAAATATTTTTTTCTGCTTCATGAGCATTTAAATGCCATGGCAGTTTGAGGACAATAAACATACCTGACATTTGCCAAGTACAGCCGTCCAAACAGAAGTCTAAGTGCTTAATAGGTTGAATCACTGACTAAAAACATAGATCAAGTCGTGCACCCCACAGATGACCATGGAAAAGCCGTAGCCACTACTTCACACAGCGATGTGATGTGACAGTTCCAGGAAGGACTCAAAGAAAGCCACTGCAAAATACAACTGCAGAAGGGATTTGAACGGGCCAAGTGTAATTACCAGACTGAAATTCAGGGCAGGACATCAGCAGCTGAACAAAATAGCCTCTGAGACCATTTGGTCTTTTTAGGATTCTGTGCAAATTCCAGTTTGCTGCCTCCCTTGCCAACATTCCCTTTCCATCCCCTCTTATTCTCCCTCCCCATAAACCTTTGAGGCTTTGGCTTTCTTGACCGTGCTTGTCTCTAATATCTTCCTTATGAATTATTCATGTTTATATTCTTACTCAGTATTAGACATTACATCTGTTCCTTTTGCTGCCTACCTGAATCATTACTGTAGTAACACCTTGTGAAGCCAAAGGTTGTAGGTTTTACCCCCACTTTGATCTGCTCTAAGAGGGCTATAAATATAGAGTGGAACATACTACCTAGTTTATGCCTAAATAACTGAAGATTGAGCTGGAAGAAATTTCTAGAACTCTTTCATGCAACATCTTTGTGGAATTAAATACATTCTTAAAAGGAACGTTTCATAGAGAAGCAGAGCTGAATGAAAAATTTTAAATGGAATTATTTTCTCTTGAAAAATGTAGAACTTCAAAATGTCATAGGAAAATATGGCATTCAGTGATAATTTTAATAGGAAAATGTAAAAATTAATCTTTTTTACTTTCTCATTTTGCTTTGATAACTTTGAGGCATATCGCTTTGAAATAATAACAGCAAAGTCTTTCTACTTTTTGTTTAATTTTAATTTATGTCCTATTAAAATGGTCTTTTTTATAGTAGGACTTATGCTATTCTATATTGATAAAATAATTTCTGTTACTGAAATGCTTGGGTAGTTCCATATCAAGTCTGCTGGAGACTTTCAGTCTTTGAGAACACCTGTGAAACTGTCTTTTGCTTCCCATTTGGTCAAAGTCCTCCTCTGACCCCTCAAATTTCAGAAAAGAGACTCAATTGTTTGATTAACTGTGCTGGATGCAGTATCTGGACCCACACATGTGCATGTGCATGTGCATATTAGCTAAAAGTTTGTGTTCAGGTTAGGGTTTGATGATGACAGACTATTAAAACTTGGAGATGGCAATAGTTTGAACCGGGAACTGGAGTACCACGACTATGTTTTCCAGCCAGTAACAAAAGCTTTACAGGAACACCTGTTTTTGCTATTTTTTGTACTTCTCTGTCCCCACCCAATGTTCCTAGGAGGAAAGAAACAAGTAAGAAACAAGTAAGTGAACCAGTTTCTCCTGTGGCTGAAGTGGTACGAATCAACATCAGTGCCCTGAACAGAGTGGAGGTTGTGACAATAAGCAAAGGGAGAATCAGGAATTGCTCTTTGGTGTTAGGAGCATCCCTTGCCTCTCTGGAAGAGCCCTTGAAAGACTTGAGCAAGTGTTTCTGGCTGGTATTCAGAGGGTTAAGGCAATGACCAGATAGCAGCCTTTTGGCACCAAGCTCCTCCTCAGCAGAAGGAAGGATATAGCTGTATGAACAGCCTGCTTAACAATGGCTCACATGTCCCCGGGGAACCGCCTGCAAATAGATTTCATCTTGCTTTCTCTTGTACTTTTCAAAGCTTCCTGTTTTCTCACGGTCCTTTTGGACAGTTTACAGTCTTTCTCCCTCTCCCTCTCTCTTTGAGGAAAGGAACACCCTTCTTATGAAGAAAAAAAAAAAAGAAGAACAAGAATGCAAGGGAAAGAGAGCACAGCAGTAGCCTTTCTACTTCACCACATGCAATGGTTTTCTTTACCTTTTTCTCACAGCAAAAGAAAACAGGAGGCTTTCCTATGTGTCTAATCACAGCTAAGCACGGACTATCTGAAGTGAGGGAGTAGCAAATAGTTGTCCCTTCTGTTTCCTCAGCCAGCTGCAGCCTGGATCTGTGTTTGATTTTTCTCTGAAGGGTGAACTTCTCTGTAGCCTTTAAAGGCCCGAGCCCATGCTGCCTTGTTTATTTCTGTTTAAAAAAACCCCACCGAAGTGGTCTGAAGGAATTGCACCAACTGGTGCAATAGTGCTAATCCTGATTTGTAGAGGAAGCTTCTATGAAATTTACAGTTGCTTTTAGTGCTGAAGTCAGCAACGTTCCAGACCTCCAACAAAGAATGCAATGAAGTTTTCTCCAGCCCAGCCAAATACACTTTGCAGCGAATGTTTTGAACTCCACTTTTTTCCTCATCTAAAATCGTGGATTTAGATCAGGAGTCAAAACCAAATAAAGTGTAAGAGATAAGTACTTTGGGAAGAAAAAAACCAACAGACTGACAAATCTAGAAGGGTGATACTTCATGTGGTGGTGTAGGAAGACAAAATGTAATGTTTAACTAATTCAGCTTTTCTAGCAAGTTGTACTGAAATCCATTTTACCAGCAAGTGGAACAAAGTGTGTTCAGCAGACTTGCAGCTGAGGTCTTTCTCTTCAGGGTTTTAGTTCTATTTTGCCTAAAGTAGACAGCCTAACAAAAGGTCCACAAGTGAACCATGCTGTTCCTGCAACCCCAAGATCTCTTGCATGAACTTTGCATCTCTCTGAGTGCTAAGGTGCTTTGTGGTGACTTCTGCTGGAGCTCCCTCCCATGCAACTGGCTCAAGATCATCTTTCACACTCTGCTGATCAGTGCTCACATCCCTGCCCTTTGACAGAGAAAGAAAATCTTGTACACCTTCCTAGTTTGTTCTGAAGACTCAAGCTCTTCTTTAAGCACTAGCTGTGAACGCCAGCTGGCTCTGAGTTGCTATATTCCAGTACGTGAGCCCAAAACCTGCTCCCTTCACCCTCTGGATCATACAAATTCATCTGAAAGTTGTCTTGTGTTTTTTGAAAGGGATAGATTACCCAGAAACCATGCTACACAGAGCCATCATTCTGAAAAACAATTTTCATATCTGCATTTCTTTCATTTTCCTGCCACACCTCTCCACTTTAGTACCATTTCCTCATGTACCCAGAGGAGATCTCAGGACAGGAACACAATACACATCCCTAAGACTGTGCATGACTTTGGGAAATGGAAAACCTACCCCCTTTATTCAGACACTCAAAATTTCTGTGGTCTAAGGAACTGTCTTTTATGAAATCCCCTGTCATTATGAAGAAAGAGTAATAAATGTTGTCTTGACAGAAAAAAATATAAATGCTCCTACTAGACCCGTTTTAATACTCAATACCTTATAAAGATACAGATTTGCAGGAAGTACTCTAGCCATTTACCTGTCCAACATGATTTTCCTTCATTACCAGTTTAGATAGAGAGGTAAAGACCTAGCTATCAGAAACCAAAAGCTGGTGAGAGCACAGGTCAGCCACACTATGAGCAGATAACCAGAAGCCTCCTGCTGAGAGATACTAGAGGGGTATTATCATTGGCATTCTTGTAGCCAGAGAAATATTGACATGTCATAGGTCATTTGAGCAACTGTCTAGATACAGTCAGCTGCTGTTCTTCCTCGCTAATTTTCTGTGATCATCAGTGCTTCTCCTCTTTGTTTCCTCCCAGCACTTTCAGAGCATTTTTTTTGGTGCATTCATTACCCTGGATATAAGTCATTCAGCGTATTAGCTTTCTTTGAATGCAAAGAAGAGGCAGTCCTTTTTCCTAAGTGGATGGATGACACTTGGAATCAGATATCTTGCTTTTACAAATGAATATCTCATTTTCAGTGACTCTTTTTTTCCCCCCCTCTACGGTCTCAGTGAACACTTTGCTGATAAATGTATTTGCTGTAATGTTAATTTTAGCAAAGTCACAGAGAGCAAATCATGGAAGAGAACTTATGCAGCTGAAAGAAATATTTTTTTAAAAGCAAGTGAATATTTCCAGACTCTTTTTGCAGCATTGACTCAGGTCTATTTTTTATTTAAAAACAATACACCTGCAAATTTTTATATTAATGATTTGCTTCCATTCCCCCTGAAGAGGTGGTTTAAAATGCATAGGATGCAGTACTATGTCACCGAGGATCATTCCACTATCTACATTTCATCCAGATATTCCAGGTCTTTGTGAATTTGAATAAAAAAAATACTGCAGCAGACCTTCTGTACTACCAAAATAAATTAAATCAGAAGTCAAATTAGAGCAAAAATTTGGTGGAATCTCAGTAATTGCTTTTCAGTAATTTTATCCAGATGAGTAAGCTGCTTGATGTAAGTTTCAGTTACTCAGTAATGGTGATTCTGGCTCATATAGTAATAAAGATCATAAAAACAAAAAATCTAAAGGTAAAAGTATTTGTCTAAAACCATTCCAAAAGAAAGAGCTGAAGTTGAAAGCAAACACAGAAGTTTGCAGAGTATGGAAATAGCCACTTGAATGTGAAAAAATTATAAATCCTGATAAGGAAAGACCACAAGACATGTAAGACTAGAAGCTTGTAATAGTGATGTCAAAATCTCATGTCTTGAAAATACGTTTGATTTATAAGGGACCAGACGATAAAAGGACCCATCAAGATAAACAACAACAATGAAAAACAAACCCCTTATTGTTTCATCAAAGGGAAACTTGCACGATCAATGGCTTGAGCTGGCAGGAACATGCTTCAGGGAAAGCTGAGTCATTCTTACAGCCCCATGACTGTTTAAATTCCAGCTTACTCACCAGAGACACTGAAACACAGGAGTTGGTAAACAGAAGATAAGAGGATCAGAGAAAAATGCGTGAGCAAGAAACAACGAAAAAAAGGAATTGTGCTTTCTAGCTTTAAGCAAAATGTGCAGCCATTTCATTTCCAGTTAAGGAGAAGTAATATTCTGCTTGACTGTTTCACAGAAACCCTTCATTGGTTTTATTTTGTATCTCCATCTCTGCCTGGCATTGTTCTTGATTATAGGCTGGATTTATAAACTACAAATGAAATGGTTCACCAGGGCAGAAAGTTATACTTTGAATTTCATTCAAGTTAAGAGCCTTCCAGGTTACGCACTTAAGCCTCTCCCCTCCTTATAACTATGTTCCCTGCTTTTGCAGAATCCTTGACTGTGTGTCCTAGTCACCAAATTAAAAAATGACAGCTGTGCAGAAGGTCCCGGATAGATCAGACTAAACCACACATTCTTGTCTGTAGGGGAAATTGCAGCCAGAAGCTGCCAGGGTTCAAGTTGAGAAGATTAGGTCCTGTTTCCTTTTGAAATGTTCTCATTGGCAGTACCCCTTTGAACTAATCATTTTCATTTTTACTGTTTTTTACAGCTGTGTGGAAAAGAATTTAACAGAATGCATAATTTAATGGGACACATGCACTTGCACTCAGACAGCAAGCCTTTCAAGTGCCTGTACTGTCCCAGCAAATTCACCTTGAAGGGGAACCTAACCAGGCACATGAAAGTCAAACATGGGGTCATGGAAAGAGGATTTCATTCTCAAGGTAATGTTTCTCAGCAAGGTTATTCTCTGGGAACCCAAATGGGCTTTGTACTACAGATCCACATTCTTGTACCATAGACCCAATGCTATTGGAAGAGATTGAATCTGGTAAGCCTGCGAGGTTGTTATTAACTATCTGTATTACTCCAGTGCAACAGATCAGAGATCCCCAAGATATCTAGATATCCCAGATATCTAGACTAGATATCTGATAACACACATGTACATATTGAGGTGGATTTGTAGATGGAGACAGAATGAGACAGTATTTATGAGCACAAAGGAAACAATTTTAGTGCACTAAGTTGCTGTTGTCAGGTGTTAGGGAGAATACAGTCAGTAGTGTGAGAGCAGAGGATTTATCAAGCTGTACAAAACGTTCTTGAATTTAAGTCGAGGGCTCCCCATCCATCACTGTGAGAAGGTGCAATATCCACAGCACTGCAGAGCTTCCCCCAGCATGTTACCCTGAGACACAAATGGGAGCGAGCCGGTAGAGACTCAGCTGTAGTCAGGCTGTGGCACATGTAGTTGGCCAGGGGAACGATTGGATGACATAATCTTCCTGACTGAAGGTGTAGTTCCATTATTTTTGAATAAATGTTAGTTTCAAGGGGCTTGATTCCCAGGGGCTGGCAGACCACAGCCTGTCAGCCACAGACAAGTAGATATTTTGCCCCAGACACATTTGGTTAGGAGTTTATTGTTTTTCTCTCATGTTTGAGGTACATCATAAATCATAAATTCATTCAAAGCTGACAGAAGCAAAAAATCTAAAAGATTTCATGTGTCTTGCTCACTGCTTGTTGGATTCCAGTCTGGAATGGGAATGGAAGCCTGTATGGCTCTACGTTCAGGAGCCTTTCTGCTCAAGATATGGTTATTCTGTACCATATTGACATAGATGATGTTAGGCAAAGGCCTTAGGCTCAAGACCCAGTTTAAAAAGAAGCATGTGGACAGGAGGAGACATTCCTCCCCCATCTCAAATTATATGGATTTTTGACTACCCAGGGTATCCTGCAAAGTATTCCCTATCTCTCACCTACCAGATACATGTCCTAAAGCCAGCCTCATGCGTGCACGCATGCCAATGCTGTCTAAAGACATTGGGGAATTAGGGACGATTGTTTTGAGAGACTGAGTATCCAAGACATTTTGTTTGTTAAGACTTTCTGGATAAACAGTTCTTTCATGGGTAAGATTTCTTGGTGTTCCTCAAATTCAGGCTTTAGGCCAGCCTAGCATGTATGTAAACACACAATCTAATGACATTTGGCATAAAATTTACAAAGATCCTAACAGGTAATGAAATAAATGGCCCTTTCCCCCTTCCCCCCCCGTAAATCTATGGCATCACGCTATTTACACAATTACTTGTAATTGAAGACAGCCTAAGAGCTTTGCAGTGTACAGAGATTCTTCAGCCCTGGAGGACTATAGGACACAAGACAATTTGTAAGGGCTGCCACCTGCTCAAAAAACATTTTAACAATACAACCTATTGCAATATAGCAGCTGTATCTAATGAGGCTGCATAGATCCTGCAGAGGGTGGATTCAGTTACTGAGGGAAAAAAAACAAACCAAAGCAAAGCAAAACAAAACAAAAAAACCCAAGTAAAATAGTGGGTTTCGTAGATATTTGCTATTGGGTGAAATCCTCACCCCAGTACTGTCACCGTTCTTTTAGTGAAGATGGACTGTGACTGCAGTGCCTGAATCTTCTTCAGTGCATCCCAATGCTCAGAGTACATTTGAATCCACAGATGCCTCCTAGGTAATGTCTGGCTCTTTAGCAAAAGAGGAGACACTCTGATGAATATTAAGACAAACCAGACCCAGGATTACACTCAGATTTACACAGCATGGCTCAAAATCATTATTTCTTTATAATGATTTCCTCAAACTGAAGCACTAGCTAGGGCATAGAGCTTTTCAGTGGTATGAGTGGCTTCTCAGTGGATGAAAGAGGAAAAAATTAAGGAGAGTGGAGGTCGTAGACTGCTGAGACTTGATTGTCTTTTCATTTTTAAAGTAGTAACTTTGAACCAGAGTGTCCATAGAATAAACACATCAACATGTTTTAAATCTCTTCCACTCCTTTGGAAAGATAATGTACAAAACCTGGCACTTTGATTATGGCCTGTGATGCTTTAGATCAAAGTTTTCGTTTAAAAAAAAAATAGGAAAGAGGAAGTGGGTAGGTTCACTGGCAAAAATAGTTTACAAGAGGCCAGGCCACTTCACTTTTATTCCTAGCTCTCTCATTAAGTGTCTGACATGTACAGCACAATGTTTTGTGTGTCCTGACCTGGCTGTGAATTGTATACAGTAGTACTTCTTTTAGCAGCATCTCAAAGGAGATGCCATGAGATGTAAACAGTAAAGTACTCGGAGATAGCTGGGTGGAAGAAAAAAGGTAAAATATGAAATAGAAAGCCGCCCCACATTTTGTTTTTTAACCATGTATCACATAGTAAAATTTCCTACACATAAATTGTTCGTTTTCTCCTCCCCTCAAACCACTACAAGGTTTTGGAAGAGGAAGAATTGCTCTGTCCCAGACAAATGTCTTGAGAAGTTTGGAACAGGAAGAGCCCTTTGATCTTTCTCAGAAAAGCCAAGGGAAGGGAATCTCTTTTCATTCGGATGGCGAGAGTGCCAAGGGAAGTTCATGCCAGGAAGAAGAGGAAGACAACTGCTATGAGGCAGAGCAGTACAGCCCTGCCATGTACCACCATGACGACAACAAGCTGTACGCAGCTCAAGATCTGCCTGGCAAATCCGAGTGCATGATGAAGGACTTCCGAGAGTCCTACTGCAATGAGAAGGAAGAAGTGTTAAGTGAGGGAGGACTGGAGAAGAGAAAAGGAAATTCAGACAAACAGGAGAACCAAGAAGAGAGAGACCTTGTGACGAACAAAGAACACGTCAGCTTTAGATCCTTTGAAAAAGCCAGACTTGGCCACTCTCTCTCTGATTACTTGTATTTCAAGCACAGGAACAAGAGTTTGAAAGAATTGCTGGAAAGAAAAATGGAAAAACAAACAATGCTTATAGGCATTTAAAAAGGACATTTTAAAACAGATGGAAAATGGGAGCCAGATAGCTTTTAACATGAACTGTAATTTACCAAAGCCTGGAAGTTTGTAGCAGTCTTTAGAAATAAACAAGCAAAATTAATAAAAATAATTTAAGGTAAAACACATACATCCAAAGAACAAAGCAGTCCAAGGTCACCAAGGAATGCAATAGATATTGAACAATAACATTTTTATACTTATCCATTTGATGTATAAGCAGACAATGGAGTGGGTACAGAAGTTTATTTTCCTTTAACTGGGGATATTAACTTATATGCAATTTTCTAGTTATCAAAACCAGCATACTTTAGTGTTTGTTTTATTATCTGACTAAATATATATGAACACTTCTAACCATACATCTCAAAAAAAATCTGAAAATACTAACTATTTCACAGTATAAGCAAGAGTACTATTAAACATGGTGTGCATGAAAATTCTGTCAGTCTTACAACTAACACAGTCCAAATACTTTCATTTACTGAAGTGACTGTTAGCTAACTACTTACAATGAGAAATGGGAAACAAATTAGGATGAAATGCTAATGTCTTGTGAGATAGTGAAAGGCAGCTCTGTAAGGCTTTGAAAGGACTGTAATTTATTATGGCCACAGAAGCTTTTCCTCTGGCACAAGGCATGTTTGTGTTTCGCTATGTTTCAGTCAGTATGGGAGTATTCAGCTATTCTTCAAGCGAAATAGTATGGACTGTGTTGACATTTTGTTATACTGTCTGCTCAGGCCAATACACCTAATGAGCATCAGCAGCATGTAGCATTTGCAAGTCTTGCTGTAATTACACCTAAAGCAGTAAGAGTAATTTCATTGAGAAAGTTATTGAGTTATTGAGAAATTTTGCTGTTTATCTTTTCAGTTTATTTTGGCTAGCAAGGATGATTTTGAAATACAAAGGTCTGATCAGCTTTTATTTTAGAAGGTATGCCAGAAAAGAGCCCTTATGGAGCAAGCAGTACCTCATAGAGGAAAACTGGGTTTGGATTTCTTATCAGAGTCAGAAATTTTCCCTTAACAACGTGGCTTGACCAGTAAGCTCCAGGCCTTTCAGAAGAATTCCACTTGTGCTGTTTTTCTGAGTCATTCCCAATTTTTCATCCTCTGATTCCCATACAATTATATGTTCATAACAAAGGTGCTAAAAGCACATTCCATTAAGCACATTCCACCAATTGCATGAATAGTTTGACCAGCACCTTGACTCCTGCATCTTCAAGATAAATGGCAAACCGACCCATACCATCCTATTGCTTATAAGGAACTACAGATTTAATAAGTCTTTTAATTAGTCCTATGTCATTCTGACATCCCATCTCAAAAGGTTAAAATCCACATATGTGGTGCACCTTTTTCAAATATTACTACCTTCTTAACTTACCTGTAAAGTTCTTGATTTGAAATACCTTGCTATCATGCTCTATATATAGCAAGTTATAATTCAATATAGTCATATACTTATGGCTTGCTAAGGCTAGAATCATGTAGCTGCAGCTCTCTGCCATTATAAGAAATGATTCACCTTACAGAACTAATGATTCTCACACCTACCAGTTAATCAGCGCTCACAGGGCAACATCCCATATTAATCATATAAAACTGGGTTTCTGTAGTCTGGGGTTGCAGAAGGTGGTTTCATTTTTCAGGGCTCAAACATGGCATGATAAAGATTCTGAATGAAGAGCAGAAAAAGCTGTTGATAGAAGAAGCCATAACAAACAGATTAGTCTTCTATGTGTAATTAACTCTACAGCTGGTGTACGGACTTTTTTAAAACAAAAAGGGTATACCAAATTGAAGTGGAATGTAGGTCACTTTAGGCCTAGAATTACTGTTGTGTTTCAGAATGAGGTGTATTTCAGAGGTACCTAGCCATGTTTTTTCAGTGATGAACTATTTTATCATATACATGCAACTTCCTTGCTTCCACTGCAAGATAACACCTCTTGAAAAAGGAGCTATCTATCTTTCAAGGTATACATTGTGGTCAAGCAGAAGAATCAGAAAATGTTTAGAGTAATGTGTGTAACCGCATTCTTTCTTAGACGAGAGGGGAAATGATCAGGTAGTAATTCAGCATGTTCTGGGATATTGTCTCTTAGAAATGGGAACAAGTCCTTCAGTTACCTTCTTGGCAATATCTTGTCTCTGTCAGACAAAAGCTCCTGTGTGGGAACGTACAGAGTGAAGAGCTGGGAGCCACTGACTCTTAGAAATGTCCCTCTCAAGGTGGTGGAGTTTCCAGCTGCGCATGATTCAAGATCAGTCCTCCACCTTTGCAGCTTTATTAGTTCCTATGTTAAGAGGAGTAAACAAGGAACCAGGAACCTTGTTGCAATTTTTAGAATGGTGACCATGCAGATGGGTTGAACTTAGCAAGCCCCTTCACTTTGCTGGTGGGTAAAGCAGAAAGGCATGCAGCCCTTCCATTGCAAAGACCTGTTGTCTATGTATTGGAGAGTGTTATGGGACAGGTAGACAATCCCTATCAAGAAATGTGATTACATATTAACAGCTCCCAGTAGATAACATCATAACAACAAAAATGATGTCTACTGCAAGTATGCAGTCCAGAGTTCCCTTACAGACCTCGTAAGGGAAAATTGCCAGACGTGTCCTTAGGAAAGAAAATCACTGCAAACAGTTCTGGGTTGTCTGAATGGATAACCCAAACACTTTCAACCACACTGTCACTGCAGCCAATTTATCCACTTCTATAATCCCACTTCTCATTGGAGCAAAAGCAACTGCCAACCACATACAGACAGGTGGAATAAGTATGCAATGCTATTTGGGAATAATTTGTAATGTGAATCCCTTTTCTTGCATTCTTCCTAGAAAGCGGAGAATATTCCATTACAATGAGGCTTTGAGACTGTGCCCGGTCACATAGTCATACTAAGATAATTCACAAATGCTCAAGGCTAATTCGTGTCAGAATAGCAAAGAACCCACCTAAAACTGTAAGTCACCAGTCAGAGAAATTGCAAACAAAACTATTACTGAGATAAGGAGACAGTGCCAAGTGACCCAAGCAAAGAGATTAGGAGATGATAGTCCTCTCTACTGTAGAACATAATGCAGCTGGGTCTAAGAAACTTGTTACAAACAGTCCCCGAGGGACAAATCAAAAGTGAAATAACAGCCTTCATTGTGAAGCACCTTGCTTTTCAAACATAAGTTATTTTCACGCTATTTACATTGGCACCGTTTTGGGAACAGACAGTAACAGTCTTTGCTTTTTAATAGCTTTGAAAATGCTTTATAGAAAGTTGCTCTCATAATAAAGTTATTTCCCATTTTTAATTTTTGAGGAATTAGCTTCCTTGTTTTGCTTTGAATAGAGGCTCAGAAGTCCTGTAGACATATTCCTGTGTCGTGGACCTTGGGGATATATTTTTTTTTTTACTCCTTCCTAATCTATCTATCTTCTTCTTGCTATGTTGTGGAAAAAAACTTTATCTGTCACTTCTCTGCTACTTGGGTTTTCAGCTCCTGGTAGCACATGAAATTAAAGCCCAGTCTCCACAACCTCTATATTAAATCATATCCATACCATTCCCTGCGTATTATTTGAAGCCTAGCTTCATCCTCTTGGAGAGCATCAGAGCATATAAGGATGGCCGCAAACTGTGGTATACAACTGAGATGTTTTCCAAACTCATACAGTCTGAGATGTTTCAAGAAGCCATGCTGAGGAAAGGTAAATTGGCCACACCATCATGAGTCTGGGCAAGTGAAGGCACGTGGTTTGTTAAATCAGAGGGGTTTTTTCTGCTGTTAAGGGCAGCAGGGAGAATTCTGCAAGACACTGTACAGAACAGAGTAGGTGGATGAAAAGTTGGGTTAGTAAAATTTGAGGGTAAAGAACTACAACATATTTACTGAAAAAGTGAAGTCGTAGGTAACCCTGGAGCAAGCTGTTCTGAGGCTGGCCACAAGAACTCAGCCATCTCCTTGTGAACCGGAGTTCTCCTGGCTGCTGGGCAGCCTCCAGTCTGTGAAGGCAAGGACAGGTGCTCTGTGTTCACCAGCTCAAAGGATAAAACTGTTTATGATGATATTATAGTATAATTTATCCTGTGCCATGTCCTATAAAACCAGATACTGGAAAGACCAAGTAATGCTACTCTACCCACCTCTTTACAACTCTGTGTTGATCTACTAGCTATTTTCTTATTTCTCTCTTCATATGGTGCTGCTGGACTCTGCTGTTATGAGTGTACAGTTAAGAATTAATATAAGTACTATATTTATTATTCCAAGAAGTTTTTAATAATTATTAACAGTTTTGAAAATAGGTCGTGTCTGCTTAGCTGAACAAGATGTAACAGAGCTAACATTTTGTACTCCTAACAGATTTTGCAAATAATGTGGTGTATATTTATTTCATATACAACACCAGGTTCCTATTTAAAGTCCCAACTCAAGAAATGGACCAACTATCTGTGAATATTTACTTTCTGGCTTTCTATCTCAATCATAAAAGCATGTATTATGTATTGTATTAAATTAAGCAAATAAATACGTACTGGAGAAGCTGCTGTACTTTGTATTGAAATGGATCTAGAGTTCTTGGCACTCTAGCTATTTTATATAGTAATGTAAATGGCTGGTCTGACAAGGTCATGCTTCACTCAGCACCACTGAAGAGCGGTCCTTGTAAAGGGAAGGTTAAATCAGTGGTGGAGGACTAGTTAGAAGACAAGGGCAGAAGAGCTACCAGGTCCTCTGAGGCATAGAGGTCACTTTATTATTACAGACTGCAGGGACAACATAAAGAATTCTCTGGAATGATTATGGTATTTGTTAACTTGGCCTCAGACAAGCTAAAAAAGGAAGAGGTAATCCTTATCTTAAAGATGTTTCAAAGGTCTGCATCATGTAAAAAGACAGGAAAAACCAACCAGACGTGTTATGAGATTGAAGAAAGTAGGAATACCTTTATAACTTAAGGAATAAGCAGAAGACTCTGAACTCAGAGGCTCAGAGTTTCTTTTTCTAATGGAAAGCATCAATTTAAGTGATGAGTAAACTCTTGGATTTGTTTGTTTTAATGAGATCCTGATGGAATTGGCATCATCAGACTTCACAGAGAACATTTTAAGCTGATTTTGAGCACAGAGAGAAAGCAACTGGAATGTTGGCTATTAAATAACTCAAGTAATAAAGAAAAACAGAGATTCAGTTGCTAATTCTTAGAGGTATAAACCTTAAAAAGTGGAAGAAGAATTATTCAAAGACTAGAAATATATGTAAGAGTCTAAATGAAACAGAACTAAGTCTTTTTTGCTGTCCTGTTCCCTTATTTTCTTTTTTCCGTTCTGTTTTTGGTTGCAGGTAACAACCACTATGACAATTATAAGCTACCTCTACATGAGGAGGAGGATGATATGCTGGGGACTGACCTAGTTCATTCCCATGTGACTCAGTATCAGTGAATCTCAAAGTTTCCCCTTTGCCAGTTGCAAAAATATAATACAGAAAAACATGTTTAGTCCTTTTCACAAATTTCCTTTTCATAGAATCATAGAATGGTTTGGGTTGGAAGGGATCTTAAAGACCATCTAGTTCCAACTCCCCTGCCATGGGCAGGGACACCAACCACTAGATCTAGTTGCTCAAAGCCCCATCCAGCTTGTCCTTGAACACTTCCAGGGATGGGGCATACACAACTTCTCTGGGCAACCTGTTCCAGTGCATCTCCACCCTCACAGTGAAAAATTGCTTTCTAATATCTAATCTAAATCTACCCTGCTTCAGTTTAAAACCATTACCCCTTATCCTATCACTACTCTACCTGATAAAAAGTCCCTCCCCATCTTTCCTGTAGGCCCCCTTTAGGTACTGGAAGGCTGCTATAAGGTCTCCCCAGAGCCTTCTCTTCTCCAGGCTGAACAACCCCAGCTCTCTCAGACTGTCCTCACAGGAGAAGTGCTCCAGCCCTCTGATCATCTTCGAGGCCCTCCTCTGGACTTGCTCCAACAGGTCCATGTCCTTCCTGTACTGAGGACTCCACAGCCAGATGCAGTACTCCAGGTGGGGTGTCAGGAGAGTGGAGTAGAGGGTTATTTTTGTTGAAAACTGAGCTATGCTCACTTATGTCTTCAAACAAGCAGAAATGAAGTAGAAGAGAAAGAGAGCCTCTCAGATGTTCCCAGGGGGCTTTTCTGTGCCTGTAGTGAAATTGCCCAGTATATCTAAAGTATTTTCGTGGAGACAGCCAATTTAATATCAATGATACAACAAGAAGTGGTGAATCAATAGAAGGAAAACCAACCCTAGTTAGATAGAAATGATTTGGACTATCTCTGAGAAGATCAAGCTGCTGTCAAGTTAAAGTGTGTTAGACCTTCAACACATTAAAAATTCTTAGTTTAAGTAACACGGCTGCATATGTGACCTCTTGCCAAATTTGTCCCATTAATACACTTCTGTAGTTTGATATATAAATGTGTTTGCTGACTGGTTCATGACGGACAAATCTGACCTAAAAATGCATGCAAGATGTCAGTCATTTCAGCACTTGTAAATGATGAAACACTAAATAGGGGTCATTGCTAATGCTGTTCCCAGGTATGATATGATGTTGTGTTGAATCACACAATATAAATTTCCCTAGTGGTCCGCCTGCAATGAAAGTACAGTTGAACAGGCAACAGCTGCCACTTCGTGAGTAAGCCTTCTGGTGTTCTATCATTCTATTTACCCTGTCTGAAAAAACACTGTATAACCAGTCCAATCGTATAAATGATTTAATTTGGATGGAGCCAGACACCATTCTCATTCAGTGAATTACTTCCTGGATTGAAAAATCTCTTGTGTGAGCATTTTTATTCAACAGGCCTCTGTCAATTTACATCAGTGGAGAATATTGGCTTGTGTTTCTGGAACTGGGATTGTCTGTTTGTACTGTACTGTTTTCAGTACTTAAGTACCCTTACAGTTCTCAATGGAAAATCCTTAAAGAATAAATTATGATTGAGACACTAAATAACTAACTAAAATATGGAGTGCAGTAAAATGAGAATGATGGAGTTGTGTGAAAATAAGAAATGCATTTCTACCCTATGAAAAGCTATTATAAAATTAATGGAGATGGGAACAGTATAAAGATGACAGACAAAGTGTCACAGAAATGTCTCTAAAAGAAATACAGTTTAGCAAGGTAAGTGCCAGATATAAACCCAGAAGAATATCTATCAATACAGAGTGATATCTTGCCAGGGAATTTTCTAGTTGCTTAATTATTTATAGACCTTGCCATTTTCTACTACAAGCTATAGGACTTTTCCAGAAACACTAACTCTTGTTCTATTTTATTTGTTTCATAGGCCAAGATGTTTTTTAAAAATCAGTATATAAAGCATTTGTACAAAAGAGAGAATCAACTCTCTAGCCAGCCACATAAATATAATGAAAACTGACAACAATGGTGAAGTCTTGCTTGAAGAAAGTTACACTAAAATTTTAACAGAATTGTGCCTAGTGCAATGTATCTCAGAGGTTTATGAGAGCACCACCAAGACCAGACAGGTCCAAGATGGTAGAAGTCTGATAAATGCACACACAAACACTGCCTGGGAACTTAGAAAGAAACGTGATCTTACTCAAGGCAAAAAAGTTAAAAGCTCTCCCCTAATGAGAGTTTTTATTAAACTGGGATTAACTGGAATGCAAGTTCTAAAAGGATTGTATGAGGCAGACTTCACATGAGCAATCAGTTGAGACTAGACACCAGCCAAACCGGTGCCACTATGAAATATTTCTGACAGAAATGTCTGAGGTTGCTTACGATAGCAGTAGCTTACACATGCTTCTTACCATTACTCTGCAGGAGGCAACGACCCCACCACCAACCAGCAGAAGGGATCGAGAGAGAGGATTGTGCAGATGTCACCCACTCCGGTGCAGTTAGTCCATTTTAATCATGTCATCCCCAGGTGTAGCAAACCTGCCTCATTTCACTCTGAAAGGGATGAGGCATGCTCTCGCAGGCCTGTTCCACCCACTCTTCTGTAACACGCAGCTTTGGGACAAATACATTTTAAATAGCTGCATCCATTTCACTAATGAACAACTGATGAGGACATCCACTAACATGCCTGATTTCAGCAGTGACATTGGTGGGCCTTCTGCATTAATTGTATTAGCAGATCCAACCCCTGTGCAGCATGAAACCACCCAACTACTCATACCCTCTTGGATAATGTAGAGCTTTTTTCATTTCCACTGCCCCAGCAGTCTCATTGTGGGAGCCCAATGACCTTGCGGATGGTTTGACCTGCTTCCGCAGTTTCTTACAATCACATGTTTCCAGGTTTATTTTCCCAGGGCTTTAGTTCTGCATTTTTAGGCTTCCATGTAGAACAAATTTGCGTGTAGATCCTATCATGCATGCTGAGGAGAATAAGTGCAAATGATTTCTTGCATGTGTTTTTGACAGATGGTGGCAAACTAGCAAATTATAATTTCTTACGCTTCTGCTTTTTTATTTTGTATATTTAAAAAATGTTTCTTCTTTTTCCATTTTACTACTTCTGATTAACTCTTCAGGACCCTAGTGCATAGACCACTAATCAGCTTCCAACAGGGGACCCTAAGCGTTCAGGGTGACCTACTCTGAGACCACTGCTGCAGAGATATTTCCATCCTCTTCTTGTGAAATACTGAAAAGAAAGAAGAATACCCCAGTGTGATAGACAAGCAGATAGAATGACAGACCCAGGTGCACTTAGTATCATTTCCAAAAGCCAGCACCGTGAGTATGGCACGTTAGTCCTCACTTCTAAGCAAGATGCAGATTTAAACATTTTTAGATTAATTTAAAAAAACTATTTCAGTGTTTCAGACTTTGCTCTTTTCAGATTGCAGACTGCATATGTGAGTAATAGCAGGCAGTGGGAACCTACAGAATCACTTATAGTGGACAAAGATCCTTAATCTCCCATTTATCTTTATATCCCATAAATGAACAGTCTAGTCAGCCAGAGTATATTTATAATGCACCCATTTCCATATGTGAGTTCTTTCAAATACACATGAAAAAGAATCCCTTTGGATTGACAGCAACCATAAAATCCTGTCAATCAGGTTATGACGGGTGGTCTCATCCCTTTCATAT
Source organism: Rissa tridactyla (assembly GCF_028500815.1). Taxonomy (NCBI): domain Eukaryota; kingdom Metazoa; phylum Chordata; class Aves; order Charadriiformes; family Laridae; genus Rissa; species Rissa tridactyla. Next base: position 58,913,040 of record NC_071497.1, on the reverse strand, counting down.
CATGCCAAAACAACAGCTTCATAAAGCAAACCTAGACTTGCTCTTGTTGAACAAATGTGGGTTTGTAAGTGCATGGTTAAATATTCCTTTCTCAAAAATAACCCACCACCTTCTCTTTTCTGCAGCTCAAGCACCTCAATTACAGTGTTGTCAAAATGAGATGAGCATTTGCTTGTATACCAGAAGATTTTCCTCACTTCAATTTTTCGTTTTCAACTGTCTTCAACTTTCAACCTTAAAATCTCAACCTGAGTTGCTGTGAGCCATAGAAAAAAAGGTTAGGGGGGCAGGGAAAGACAGCATAATCATTTTGTATATACAGGTTGATATAAAATACAGGTAATCTTATCAATATTAAACACCTTCCAACCTGTATATTAAACATCCTTAAAATTTCTTTGATTTTAGAGCTTCTTTATGATGTTAGCATGAAGACGAGGCCTAGTTACCCAGCAAGTAGAAAGCTGTTGTACACCATTCAAACCAGAAAACCCTCCAAAAACATTTAATTATGTAACTTTTCAAGCCTTACTCTGCAGTTCTTTTGCTATATTGTACTTTCATATTACTGACCCACCTGCCACTTTCTGCATCAGTTATGCAGGAGCATGCTTGGAGGAAAGGTTATCAGAGCAACCACATCTGCCTCACCCTGCAGCCCTGTCCTCTCCAGCCAAGGTGTCTCCTTGTCTGGTACCTCCTGATCACTGCATTTTACAAACGAGTTACTGAGCAAAAGCTTTCCAGCTTGGTCTTGTGGGATGCAAACCATTGCAATCGCTTTTACAGGAGAGATGCAAGGCTTTTCCCCACCATGTTAGAGGCTGACAAGCTCCAAACAGACCCAACAGCTCCGAGGACTGAAGCTGCCACACCACAGCTCACAGGGTTACCCAGAGTCCCACAGAGAGGTTGGGGCACTGGGGTCAGCCTCCCACTGGTGGGACACAGGGATGCAAAAGGTGTACAAATACAGACTACGCTATGTCCGTGCATCACCACTACCATCAGTAACCACTTATACTTCCTCCCATAAACTTCAATCAGAGTGGATGTGAGAGACAGGGTCTTGTTTCAACCTGCTCTGTGCATTGGCAGAAATTATTTCAAGAAACGTGGGAGCAGCCAGCTTTGTTGAAAACCAGCCCCAGAGCCCATCGGGGGAGAACCATCCAGTCACAACTAAGACGCAGTTGGGTATTTCACTTCTTCTAGCTTCTCCCTACACTTGGTCTTACCTCCATTTTCTGAGGTTGTTCACCACTGCAGGGTACAAGCCCTTTTCATAGCACTCCAGAAAACAAGGATCGCCAATCCTTACGCTCCTCTTCTCATTTTTTTCTTTGTTGCAGGTTTTCAACACTTTTAAAGCAAATTTACATATCAAAACCTCAGTTTTTCCTCCAAGCACTGGAGAAACAGGCCTTCTTCCCTCCAGACTCCCTGATGGCCTCTGCCCACCTCACTGCTTCCACTGATGAATCTCCATCACTGAGTGGGTGAGCTCATTTGGTTTCCACACTGATGGAGGTGCTTGAACCCATTCCTCTTCTGGCCAGAACCCTCCTCCCACACCATCTCTACCTTGTCTTCTGCTAACTTTTGGGTGTTTGACTTTACATCTGAATAATGTTCTGTTAGGGTATACATTTTGTAATTATGGAGCTCTCCTTTGTGAGAGGAGGAATAGCATCACTGGCCTTAAATGCCATCAGACTGTGCTCCGTGTCTTTTCTAGCAATCTTTTTGTCCCCTCTACTCCTTATTTCCTTGTTTTTCATTCTGTCCTCTAGGCAGATGCAACTAGCACATCCTCTCTTCAGGTGGGAGGCAGTAGGTGGTTATATTAGTCAGACTATAAGACCAAATGCAAATACAGAGCAAAACTGTATGCTGCCCTAACTGTGCAGCAGAAGCACACATTAAGGTTCACTGTGCAAGAAAGTGAGAGTAGCTTCATATTTATGGCAGATGCGTTTGCACTCTCTACCACTAAACAAAAGTTTTAATTCTCTCGTCTTTAGCCATCTCGGGGGTGTTGTTTTTAAAAGTGTAAATTTAAAACCATGACCCACAGGAAAGCTGAATTGACTTTCAGAGCTGACTTTCACTTTAGCACAAACCAATTGTAATAGAAATGAGAGTACAGAGGTCTTCATGGAGCCAGTTCAGCATGTATGAACTGCATCCCAGGTCTGTCCCATCTTTAACAAGCAGCAGATTGGGCCTGACAGCCAGAACAGCGGTTGCCTTATCCACTGGTGATGGCAATATCAACCTGAACTGTGTGCCCATAGGCAGGGCATACATGCAGAACTTGCAGATCAACGTAGTCCACCACATAGCTTAATTGGAAAACAACTTTAGCTGTCAGTTGAATCTGCTGCCTGATGCTTACTCTTTCAGCCATTAACTGAGGAAGGGATGTACCTAAAACAGGTGCCACTAGACCTTTCAACTTTTTGAATGTCTGACCAGCTGCCAGTTGGCTATTTACAGTAGAAGATAAAACAATGTTTCTGACAGCCAAACTTCCTTTGCTCTCTCTTCCCCCTCCCATGGCTGAGCAGACTCTGATCTGAAAATGCTCCTGTGCCGGTGTCTGACTAGACAGCATTACCCTGCTAAAGTGCGAACCTGACCCAGTTTGACTTGGCTGTTCAATTTTGAATGGCACACAGCCAACCTGCTACCAGTTGGGTTATTCATGCTGCAATAGGAAGCAATCTTCCTGACATGCAAACTTCCTTCTTCTTCTGCCTGAGCAGCAGTGCAGGCAGTCAAAGATGCTGAGATAGATAAAGAACAATTTGACCCTGTAAAGAAATGGGTCTTGACCCTAGGCTGTACTTCAGCTTCATTGTGCCAGCCAGCAGCAAAAAACATTATCACCCATGGCAGATCCCGGAAAGGCAGAAAGGAGTTCTTGCAATAAAGAACTGCTGTTATACAGCTCCTACAGCAGCACTTACCCCATATTAAGATGCAAATATGTGATTTGGAAACCCTTGGTAAATAAAATGGGCCATTGGACGTGCTAATCTAATTTGGAATTCAAGGTGCTACTGTGGAGTTTGATTACATTCATCTTGCTGTCAAGAATGCTAACGTATTAGAAAGGACTTCACCATCTGTGGGTTAAACTGGTGATATGAGATCACTTTCTTCCCCCCCCCTTTCCGTTTTCATGGAAACTCTTAATCCTATTAAAAAAAAAAAAAAGTCTACCTTAGCCTGCAATGGATTTTGTTAGTCTGGTCATTTGAGCTGATGCACAATATTCTTCCTGGGGAACAGCAAGTTAGAAGAACTATCCGTCCCATCCAGGAACACCAGGGCACCAATACAAGCCATGTGTTTGTATAAGGCTCTCCTTAGCTCCTTATCTGAAGGGGAAGAAGACACTTGGAATAGCTAGAGGAAAGAAATGGGGAGCCTATATTTTAGTTTCCAACTGAAACAAAGATCTTCTGTTACTGCTCCTACCCTCACACTCTCATAATTTTCACTCGTTTTCACCGTTTGTTACACTGTTGTATCATGGCTGTAGCTGTGGGACTGGTTTATGCTCCAACCTTGACAGCAACCTGGTAGATGTTGGAGATCTGCCAGACTGTTCAGTTGAGTAACTGGAAATCAAAGTCAGTGAAAAGAAAGTGTTTAGGGAAATTAAAATCACTTCAAGTTCATTAATACCCAGCTGTAGGCTCTGTGATGTACAATGTATTTTTCTAAGCCAGAGAGACAAAAAATCCACAGCAGGAATAAAGAGTATTCATGGTAGAATATCATGCTTCAGGCACAATAATGTCCCCTCCAAGCTGCTTCATCATTGTGACCGTGGTGTTTTTGAGTCAGGTCCCCATGAGCATCTTTCACCTCTTACTGGTCATTTGCACTAGCTTCCCAGAAGAATGAGACGTGAGCTCAATCAAGGGGTGTTCACACAAAGCTGCTGTATCACAAAGGAGGATGTAGGTTCACATTTACTGAAAACAGTGCAGGCCAGCACCCAGGGTGGGAGTGTTGATCTGCTTGAGGGTAGGAAGGCTCTACAGAGGGATCTGGACAGGTTGGATCGATGGGCCGAGGCCAACAGTGTGAGGTTCAACAAGACTGAGTGTCTGGTCCTGCACTTGGGTCACAACAACCCCATGCAGTGCTACAGGCTTGGGGAAGAGTGGCTGGAAAGCTGCCTGGCGGAGAAGGATGTGGGGGTATTTGTTGACAGGCAGCTGAATATGATCCAGCAGTGTGCCCAGGTGTCCAAGAAGGCCAACAGCTTCCTGGCTTATATCAGGAACAGTGTGGTGAGTAGGACTAGAGAAGTGATTGTCCCCCTGTACTCGGCACTGGTGAGGCCTCACCTGGAATACTGTGTCCAGTTTTGGACCCCTCACCACAAAAAAGGCATTGAGGTCCTGAGATGGGTCCAGAGAAGGACATCAAAGCTGGTGAACGGTCTAGAGTACAAGTTGTATGAGGAGCAACTGAGGGAACTGGGTTTGTTCAACCTGGAGAAAAGGAGGCTGAGGGGAGACCTTATCGCTCTCTACAACTACCTGAAAGGAGGTTGTAGGGAAGTGGGTTTCAGTCACTTCTCCCAAGTAACAAGTGATAGGGTGATAGGAAATGGTCTCAAGTTGCACCAGGGAAGGTTTAGGATGGATGTCAGGAAAATTTCTTCATTGAAAGTGTTGTCAAGCATTGGAAGGGAATGCTGCCCAGGGTAGTGGGGGTATCACCATCCCCAGAGGTATTTAAAAGACATGTAGATGTGGTGCTTAAGGACATGGTTTAGTGATGGACTTGGCAGTGTCAGGTTTACAGATGAACTCGTTGATCTTAAAGGTCTTTTCCAACCAAAATGATTCTGTGATTCTATGGCTTTCTAGAGGGGTGCTCCACATTGCCAGGGAGTAGTGCAGGGAAAGATAATGGTGACTTCTTCTGTTGTTTACATCAATGCACAATATGCAAGGAGAAAAAACAAGTAGTGTTTAGATTCATGACTTGACCATTTTTTTCTGCCAAAGATCAATACCCACTTGTAGCTGTGCAGAAGAAGCTGGGGAATTGAGTTAGCAAAGGCAGCATATTTCAGAAAAACAGTAGCTATGAACCAAATATCAAGTACCCCAGGCATATAATTCTGCTTTCAGCCGAGTCTTTTGATGTAAAACAAGTTAAATCTGGAGAGTTTGATATTTGGGGTGTGTGTTGCTCTCTATTTACAAAGAAAGTATACAGAATTCTGTCTCTTTGAATACAGTGGGGACAAACAACAGGAGGCGGTTTCTTTGTTCAGAAAATCAAATCTGTTTTAAGCCAGCATTCTGTCCAAAATTAGATCTTTCTCTCCCTCTTTGGATTTCTTCCAGGGCCATGCTGCTGGTACTTCCTTGGCTGGCCCTGACTCTTTTTTGACTGCATTTTTGTGAGGCTCACTTCACACTCACACATTTGCAGCTTTATGATCTTGTCTGAACCCATTGTCTGTGTTTGTGAAATGTCCCGAGAAAGCTTTTTCACTAGTACAGTCCAGGCTTTCCTTAGCACCTTACTGGTCTTTGATCTGGGTACCAGTTTCTACTGTTTCATTTGTTGCTAAGCAGTAGGGTATTTATTTTCTCAGTGAAGTTATATGGGAGTCTACTAGCCAGCTACACTGAGGTTTGAGGTCACCAATATGTCAAAATTATGAACCCTGACAGCTACCAGCATCTTCCAGCCTAGAAGTATTGTATTTATTAAAAAACCCAAAACAAACAAGTTAGAATAAGCAGGAATTCATCTGTCAGGTTGACAACATCATCATAATTGGGTAGATGAATCTGAATTATGTAAAGGTGTGAATTTAAAGTGGAGCATTCTTACAGCTTTAGATTTAAGTGCTAAGGTAGCATGAATTTGGTTTGATTAAATTCCCTTTGAATTTTAATTAAGTTACATAAAAATTTAATTCTTAAAAACAGTATACAAGAAGGAATTAAATGAAGCTTACCTAATCTACTTTAAAATTAATTTGGTTTCACATCCCTGAGGGTCACCTTGCATGTCTAAAACATAAATATTACTTTCCTGAGTCCTTTCATGACACGCATGAAAATGAAATATGGCTGGTCAGCATAGTATTAATATATACTGACATGCTTGAAGCAGTATGTAATAGGCATTCAGCATTGTTCTGAAAAATAACTCCAGCTGATGATATACAAAACAGAAGGGTATAACAATGCGATCCCTCTGCCAAATTTGCTCTTAGCAGCAGCGGTTGTTAGATGTGACTCACGAACATTGATTTAGTAAAAGCTTTCTGCTTGAGAGTGTGACGTATCCCTAGCTAGTCCAGTTTAGGAATCAAAGAGGAGATTTGATTTAATTCTTCAGTGGGAAAGGGGCATGAGAAAGCTGTTTGGATGATCCTAAAGCTGGCTGAAATCCACTTTAATGAGAGTGGCAGTTTGATATTTGTTTTATTGTTTGTGCCACTGAAAACTAATTTTACACATTGCCTTAGAAAAATGCTTTCCAAGCTCAAGCTGTTGTAGGATGCCCTTTTAGCAAATGGAGGGCAGTAATTGTCTCAGCCTCCAAATCTGCTTTCCCTGTTCTTGTGAATCACCAACACAGAAAACAAAGACACTTATATCTCTTTCTCTGCTGGCTATGCAAGGAGACTGGTTTGCTAGTGAGGAGCCAACTTACCTGGAGAAAGGTAAGTAGCATATATATCAACTTCTTCTCCCCACAATGTTTCAGTATAAATCAAATCTAAGTCACATGTAACAGCAGAGTGGTGATGAGCTAGGGATGGCACGAACCATAAGCTAGCAGGTGCTCAGAAACCTTTACAAGCACAACTTAACATTCTTTAGGTAATATCACCTGACAACATCAAATAACTTTTTTTTTTTTCCAGAATAGATTCCAAAATGCGATCTGAATCTTTTCTGAAGTAAATCCCTTTCTGACTTCAGAGTTTTTCAATACAGCTTTGCAGGAGAGAAATAGGTTGCTCTGAAACAACTTTTTTTTTCTGACAGAAGTTACTCAGAAAGTGTTTCTGAACTGTAGCCACTCCTGAGCTTATAAAAACTTCAACTGTTCTCTAAAACTTGAAAGCTGTGATGGTTACATGTGCAGTACTGTGTTCCTTTGACTTTTCCCCTTCCTTCAAAATGTAAACCCATGACAGATCCATCTATTTGTTTATCTTTCACAGTACAGAGCCATGCACATGTCTTGTCCTATACAAATGATTAATAGTGTCATGACTTTTTAGCCACTGACTATGAAGAAACACTTTGCTTCTTACCCTCTGCTTCATAATTTGAAGTCTCCCACCCCCATCCATGACACACAGGCCTGTCATTCTCTTTCACTGTCATTTCCTTCTATTTTATCTAAGTGTTTCAGAGTTTTCCCCAGGAAATTCTTTTCTATTCATTTTTAGTGTTTTTAAGGGAGCAAACAAGATGAAAGCTTAAGGAAAAAAAATGTTGTCTTTCTTGACATTGTAAATATAGCTGATGTTTCCCTTTTTGTAGCTGTGTGGGATGCAATCTGAAAACTGTTAAGGTAAATAGCAGTTAGTAAGGTCTTCATTTTACAGCACAGCAGACACTGCTGAAACTGAGTATCTTTCTAAATCAGTTAAAAAGCAACACAAAGTCAGCGCAATGGAATAAGATATTTCAGTAGATATCTAAACCCTAATTTCTCCTCTCCACAGCAAGACGTGTTAAACGTTTAACTATTTGTTGGATTTTATTAGTGGTTTTAAAGCCGTGAATATAACTTGTTTGTCTTCTTATGGTGAACTTGATTACCTTACAGTGTAAACCAGGAATAAGTCATTTGAAGTCCAGTTGTTCTCACATGGGAAGTTGCCAATCAGACTCTGGTAAAGGAGATGAGAGTAGTTTCCATTTCTCTAGCTACTTTGTGCAATAAGCAACACGCAGAAGACAAAATGACTCTCCACACTTTTTACTGGCACCAACAGCCACTATGCAGACAACTTTCTGAACGTTGTCTTCCAAAATCCCCACCTGATAGCATAACTGAATAGTACAGCATGGTGAAAAAAGAGATAATCCTGTAATAATTAGGATTTCCTCCATTTTCAGTTAGGTCTTCTTAAAATCTGGTAATCTAACAATTAGGAAAAACTGAGAGAGAGGAATTCCCCTTGTCACCACGGAAGTTACAACTTGTCTGACTGACAAAGGAAAATAGACTACTTGTATTAATAACTTCAGCAGCAGAAGACTACAGAAGTTTTATAGAACTGGAAAATCACAGGACAGCCAAGGCTGGAAGGGACTTCTGGAGGTCATCAAGTCCAACTTCTTGTTCAAAATAGGTCCAGCTAGATCAGATGGTTCAGGACATTGACCAGTTGAGTTTTGAGTATCTCCCAAACATCGAGACTCCACAGACTCTTAGGGAAACCTGTTCCAGTGCAATGGAAATTTTCCAATGCAAATTGTTCCTTATTCCCATGTTCTGATTTGTGCCTTTTGTCTCCAGTCCTGTCACTGTGCACTTCCAGGAAGAGTCTGGCTCTATCTTGTCTATATCTTACCATGAGGCAGTTGCAGATAGCACATAAATATTCTCTGCAAAGTTAATTCCCAGCCACTTATCCCACTCTTTGTAGAGTTGCAGGAGGTTATTCTCTACCAGGACTTTGGACTTGCCCTTGTTAAACTTTCTGAAGCTCCTGCCACCCCATTTCTACAGCCTGTTGAGAATATCAGGTTCCTCTCAGAGTGCCCTCCAACATATCTACCATTTCATGGCTTGGTATCATTGGTAGGCTTGCTGAGGATGAACTTTCTATCATCCGGGTCATTAGCAGAGATGTTAAACAGCATGGGTCTCAGTATCTGTCCCTGAGGGACACAGTGAGTAACCAGCCAACAGCTGGACTTAGTACTGTATTCATGGTCCCACAACCCCTTGAACCCAGCAATCCTACTGATTTCCCACCTACTTGACCATCTGAGTATCAAATCCCTAGCTCACCAATTTGAGTACTAGGATACTATGTGAGATCCTGTCAAAAGCCTTGCAAAGTGTGGTGCAGTCATCTCATCACAGGTTTCATGGCAGTGACCTTTGAGCTGCTGAAGATTCATATTGATTTATTGATTTTTGTCTGTTTCTTTTCGGCCAGTAGTTTTGACCTTGCTATTTATACTTGGTTAAATCTTCTGATTTCTGTTGTGCAGTTGACCTGCTACTGCATAGAAAGTCATGTTGAAAGATCATGTCGAATGAGAGAAGGGAGGAGCAGGAACCCATGAGAACACACCTGCACTGTCTTATGGCTCCTCCTAAGTGGTACAATACAGTCACATTTGAAACAGATTTTTCAATCAGAATGCTATTTTTCACTACTGTCTGGGATCCCTAGCAGGACGAAGCCAGAAGGGAAGGCACTATGTGCTCTCCTCCTCTGAAAAGAAAGAAAATTATGTATTGTGCTTGCAGAGCCAAGACGTATCATAGAAGATGTAATTTGTTCCTTGCTGATAGACAACACTTTGCAAAGACACCATTCAGAAAACAAGTCTTTGATTTCAGCTGAAATATAATATACTTCAACCACAAAGAAAACCTCTACTGATTTCAAGGAATTCCATTATTTGGCCACAAAAAAAGTTCATTCTTCTTCACAGAAGACAGAAAATCCTTGGGAGAATATTTAATCAAAAATTTAGTTTTCTGCCAAAGAGCAGTTTAGCTAGGAAATATTTCCAATCTGTCAGCTCAGGCTAGGTGTGGTGAGTCACTGGAACCTAACTGAAAATTAAGTTCTGTCACTTAACAGTAAAGATAGAACTAATGACACGTACACTTTGTAAAATGCCCCAAGTCACCTAATAATAAAATGCCTGCCTGCAAGACACTGTTAAAATTTTTGTTGAAATTATTCACAAGAACATTTCAAGTATATGTTTGAATATCCAATGTAAATTATTAGTATTACAAAACACAGAACAGTGTGGATAGTGCATTTTTTTCCTTACGAGATTCCTAAAATGGTGGAGGGCCACATAGATTTACTAATGTTAACTATAGTTGTGTGATATTAGGGGGACCAAGTAAAATAATTGCCCCATATCTCTGATTCATCAGACCTCAGAACTGTTTTCCCTGTCTCCAGCATACATGTGACCCTGTAAATGCCTGACGTGCTCTAACAAATGTCCATTGCATTCTTTCTCAGGATATTGTAGTTACTTCCTTGTAGCTTGCGGTAAAAGTAATAGAATAGTAGCTCATGTATCATTATCCTTGCATGACATCAGTTCTTGCAAATATCTTCTTAGCACATATCCAAGTGGTTCCCATTTAAATTAGTGTAAACATTTTGTGCTATTGAATTAGAAGTCACTTAATTTTGCACTTGCCCCTTCCTCAGTTTAAATAATACACACATATTTCTCCTTCCTGCTATTGTTCTCCCATATAGGAAAAGTAAGAAGATCCAGAGTGTGCAACTTGTAAAGGAAACTACATTAATGTATATTGGAAAATCACATTAATAATAAATGCATTAGCAAGTGCCCAAGTTTGCTATAGAAAAAATCCAACCCTCATTATCAAAGGCATTTTTCCATAAATTACAGTTATCTATTCTTCTTTGCATGTAGTCTACATCAAATTTCTATTTCATCCAATGGGAATACTCTTGTTTACTTTCTCCAGCACTAACAAAATTTAAGGCACTGGGCCAACAGGTAGCTCACAAGTTTCAAGAAGGAAAAGTGGAAGAAGCCCATGCACTGGTATGTCTGGGAAAGGACTGGCTAAGACCACTTTTCCTGCACATCAGGCAAACCTGGCTGATGTGCTGGTCTACTGTAGGAGGACTATAGCCAGCAGATCAAGGAAATTTTTTATCACACACTATTCTGTGCTGGTGAGGCTGACTGGAATATTGCCTCCAGTTTTACTCATCTCCCTTCAGGAAGGATGTGGACAAAATAGAAAGGGTCCAGTGGAGGGTTACCAACAGGACCCGGGACCTACAGCATATGTGCTGTGAAGAAAGGCTGAAGGATTTACTTAACCTAGGGAAGAGAAGGTTAAGGGGTGATCTAACAGCTACCTATCACAACTTGGAGGATAGTTACAAAGACGACAGACCAATTCTTGGTAGTGCTAGATGATGTAATAGAGATGGTGACCAGAAATTGTGGTTTGGGAGGTTCATGTTGTACATTAGGGGTGTTAGAAAACATGGTTTTGCTAGCTGGGAGGACTCCAGTACCTGTCTAGAAGAGCTGCAGGTTCCACACAACACCACTCTTCATAGCTGATGATCTTAAATATTTAGCAAAAATAATGTTTTCATAGCATGAGGTAAGATCTCAGAGAGAGCATAGGGAGCACCATTCCTTCAGTGATGAAACTTTCACAACTACAGTGACATATGAAGGTCTATTTTCAGTCCTCCTGCAGAGACAAGGGGCAAGCACAGGGAACTCTGACTTTCTGATTTCGCTTTTAACAAAGTTAAGTTTCAGTTGTGTTCACTGCAATGTGTTGGTGCAGCATGTGGGCATTTCTTCAGACATTTCAGGAGTTTTTCTAAATATCACAGAATGATAGGGGTTGGAAGGGACCTCTGGAGATCATCTAAGTCCGACCCCCCTGCCAGAGCAGGGTCACTTAGAGCAGGTTGCACAGGAACACGTCCAGGCGGGTTTTGAATATCTCCAGAGAAGGAGACTCCACCACCTCTCTGGGCAGCCTGTTCCAGTGGTCTGCCACCCTCAAAGTGAAGAAGTTCCTCCTCATGTTTAGATGGAACTTCCTATGGTCAAGTTTGTGCCCATTATCTCTTTTCCTGTCGCTGGGCACCACTGAAAAAAGCCTAACTATCCTCCTGACACCCACCCTTTAAGTATTTATAAGCATTGATAAGATTCCCCCTCAGTCGTCTTTTTTCCAGACTAAAAAGACCCAAATCCTTCAGCCTTTCTTCATAAGAGAGGTGTTCCATTCCCCTAATATAAATATAGTGTTGTTCAGGTATACTAGACTTCTGGCTACTGAGAGCCATGGATACCAAACTTGGGGTAGCAATGCAAAACAGCATAACGCATATTCAGAATCGAAACGTTCATCATGTTTAGTAATTATGATGGGGTATTTGTTTCTTATTTAGCAATTTGGTAATGTCTCTACTGTGAGTCAAGAGTAGAAAATATCTTTTAATTGTTCTTTTATGTTAGAGGTGGATGGATGAAGGTCATTGTGACCTCCAGGGTTTCTTTAAAACCATACATAAATAACTTTAGCATTATTCTGTATTTCCATTACTTTTTGAAACCATTCTGAAGATGCAATCACTTTGACAGAATTACAGTTTGTGAAGTTCTTGAGACTTAGCTTCTCATGCTGAAAATGATAGAGGGCATATTTTTATTTTATCTGTGTCACAGTAAGACAAATTTTAATTCTGTGAACAAAACCTTTTGCACAACAAGGTGTTTCCTCTATGTTATCTCTTCTGATAGCTAAAACTAAGGTCATAGTCAAAAGAAGTTGCAAAAACAGTGGTGGAGTTGAAGCAGAACATCTTTTAAGTACATGCAGTACAGCCAGTAGATGTCTGTTCTATGTAATACCAGCAAATGGAGTACAGAATTCAGCAGGTGTGTAATATGAATCAGAAGTCATATCTACTTGCAAAAGTAGAAATTTTGTCTTACAGATGTTGAACGCAGAACAGAACTATGTTGAAAATACCTAAGATATAGTAAGTAGTTGGACTTTGGTAAACAGTGCTTATGGGGTCAATGACAAACTTGCAGTTGTCCTCCTAATACATCAGAAATATTAATTATGTACTTCATTACGTCCACAGTATGTAAAGGATTTATTTTATTTATGTGTCACACACAATGGACTCAGTAAATTTTAAGTACCTATTGCCTAGGTGACACATCATCTCCTAGTAATAAATTATTTTTCTCTGTAGTATATTAACAGATTTTGTTTTGTAGAATAGCCAGCATAATTAATAGTTGCTATCTGGATCCTCAGCTGCAGAAGATTTCTCCTATGTAAACAGAATTTTCTTGAGCTTGTCGCTCTATTTTTGACATACAGGATTTTGAGATAGAGCTCTTTTTGCAATGCTTGAACAGCTCTTGCTTTATCTTGCCTTCATTTGCCTTCTGCTGCTGCTGATTCAGCATGATGATATCTGTATTACCAGCTTTGATTCCAGCCGTAAATGCTCTGTGAGCTGATCTCACATTATTTCATCTAACATGCTTCAAAGTGCACGTGCAACTATCTGGTCCCATGAAACAGCAAAATACTGTTCTGTCTATTTGCCCAGTTTCTGTCCATGCTGCTGAAATTTATAGCCTGCAAGTACAATATATAGTTTACGCACACAAAAAGTCGTTCTGTGCCAGAAGAGCGGTATCACATTCACCATTAGCGAGAGGAAGTGCACAAAGCACCAGCTGGCTTTCAATGGAGTATGCAAGCAGAACATTTTCTTTTCTCAGAAAGCCCTTTGGCCTTACTAGCTTTCAAACATTTGAGTCCATCAGTAAAAACCATTGCAGTCTCGCTCTACCTTCAGGAACACGACTTCGATCGGTCCAGAGGTAGCAAGACATCTTCACCACCATTGTGCTGTAGAAATGGTGGATTTGGAGTCTCAGTTTATTCTATAAATGTAAAGGAACCAGAAACACTTGAGAAAGGCTGCAGTTACAGGCAACAGCAACAGTTGTGAGATGCAGAAAGAAAGATCTGTCTATAACAAAGGTAAAGGTCCCTGCCTCCTGTCTTACCTGGCAGAGCATGAGGTGCGTGCTCTGTGGTAACAGTGCCCCACCAGAGAAAAACAAAATCATGCACATAGATAAAGATCAATACAAGGAGAATGGCTTCCTTGCAGGCCAGGGCATACTGAAATAACCTTACTGACGATGAGGCATAAATCTTACGAAAAATGTGGGGTTTATTCACTTACAAGAAGAAGAAATATGATTAATTTAACTTTGTGAAATAAATTGCAAACATACTGTGGGTTTTTCTATACTTTTGGACTGAGTTTGTCTCTATTACTCAAAAAGGCACTTTTTAAGAATGTCTGATAGTGTCAGTTTTATACCTTCATTTTTTCCCTTCAGGTCATTTAAGGAAACAGGAAGCATTCTCACTCATTATGTTCTGCTTATTGTTTAAACAACAGCATTCTCTGAGCTGCCCTTTTAACCACATTTACACAGTCTACAGACTGGGTGCTGAAGTAAAGTGACACACAACAATTTATACCAGTGGAGGTCTGGCTTCTATATTTTCTTGAGCTTCTACAGAGGCCCAGGAACTTCACATATCTGAATGAAGCCTATTGGGATGCTGTAATACAAAAGTAGTTCAGTTCCAAGGTAAGGTATGTTTTACAGAAACATTCAAACACCTTGGGTTTTATGAAGTTTTCAGGCTAATGATGCTGGAATTTAAAACCTGTCAAGATTTCAGGATCTTAGGATTTGCAAAGGGTGTAGGAAAATTACAAGATCACACCGCTTCCCATCATCCTCTGGCACCTCTATTTCTGGCACAAGGAAGAACTTTGGAAGTAAAACAGCTTGGTTAAGAACACTTACTGTGGGCATGTGACTTGACTGCCAGGAGCTATCAATTTATTTCACAGCTGGAAGTCACCTAGATACTGTACAGCTACCAGCCAAAACTGTCAACAACACTTTTACGAAAGGCGAGCAGTCTGGGGTGCCTCATTTCTGGGACACCCTTCCTTGTCCCTGATTTTCTAAGCTACAAGACAGCACAGAAAATCCATGTGAAACCGCATCTGAAAATCAGTCCCCAAATTTCCAGAGATAGTTTCTCCAAAACTGAGGCAAATATCAAAAGTTTGTCTCTAAGAACATATTTGTCTACAAAATACATTGAATAATTCCATTGCATAAATGTTGTCTTAGATGTACATTGCTTATGTATGTCTTAGCCCCTCAGTCTTTCTGACTAGCAACTCAGGAATCAGGTTGGCTAAATTATGTCAGGTGGTTGTAAGGAGCAATTTCAGTTTTCACCTGACTTACTGATTCTGGTCACTGCAGCACACAGAGGATATGTCTCTAGTTGTGCTCAAAAAGAGAGAGATGGCATTCCCTCGTGCCGTTCACAGGAAATTGTCTAAGTTATTGCATTGCATAGTGGAACTGATTCAATTATTTGGCATTACAGTAATTTTCTATGTGTTTTCTTTTTAAAGAATATACTACAAGAAAGACATTGAGGTGCTGGAGCATGTTCAGAGAAGGGCAACAAAGCTGGTGAGGGGTCTAGAGCACAAGTCGTATGAGGAGCGGCTGAGGGAGCTGGGGTTGTTTAGCCTGGAGAAGAGGAGGCTGAGGGGAGACTTTGTTGCTGTCTACAACTACCTGAAAGGAGGTTGTAGAGGTGGATGTCAGGCTCTTTTCCCAAATAACAAGTGATAGGACAAGAGGAAACAGCCTCGAGTTGCTCCAGGGGAGGTTTAGATTGGATATTAGGAAAAATTTCTTCATGAAAAAGGTTATCAAGCATTGGAAGAGGCTGCCCAGGGAAGTGGTTGAGTCACCATCGCCAGAGGTATTTAAAACATGTGTAGATGTGGTGTTGAGGGACATGGTTTAGTGGTGGTTTTGTCAGTGTTAGGTTGATGGTTGGACTCGATGATCTTAAAGGTCCCTTCCAATCTAGATGATTCTATGATTCTGTGATTAGATGGAAACATATTGCGCTATTTAATAGCATATCACAGGTGTTGAAACAGCTGGGAAACATTCTTGGCATACCTATGAACCAGCTGATTTGTTACTGCCCTTCCTCATTTCTCTGATTTGCCCTAATTCACATCAGGAATTGTGACTGTATCAAGGATAGGAAAATGGCTCTGATGAAATAAACACCCACTGATGTAGTTTTCTTCTGACATGGAGAAGCAGTTCTCACTTCCTCTTACCCACCAGTCTGTTTTCATGGGTCTCCTTTGTGAATGTGCAAGTTTAAGGAAAGAAATATTAAGAAACCAAACAGAAGACCAGCACAGTACGACTCTAACTTGCAGCTTCCAGGCTGTCCGCTTGAAAGTCCAGACTCATTAAATGAGCAGTCTTGCTGAAAACACACACTAATGGCCTGACTCACTATTTATAAGACTGACCTTGAATATTTATAAGACAAAAACCACATGTGTAAATTATTTCCTGCAGCTAACAGGAAGAATAAGCATTTATGCAAGCAAAATGTTATAATAACATGCATGATATTCTTGCTGGCAAATTGAGCAGTATTACGCCTCTTGCTAAATGATAGGGAAGGAACAGGACCAAGCAGAATGCAAGGGTGTGTGTGTGGGGAAATCACACCTGGCTTTATATGTCAGCACAAGGGAGAAGAAACATACGTGTCATCTTGGGACCGCAGAGAATGTCTGACTGCTGAAGTTCGCTTTGGGAAGAAAAGTTTGTTCTTTGGACATCAAAATCTGAGAGACAGAGAAGAGACAGCACAGCAAGTCCTATGTTGCTTATAAGCCTTATAAACAACATACATCTCACACAGGAATAATCAAAGACATAATGGGATATTGCTTCTTATTGCGACTATTTTGGCAGGATGCAATGTCTTTCCATGATCCAGATATTTCTAGTATGCCATCAGGATTTGGAAAGAGGTCTTTAGACAAATATCCTTGGGGAAAAAAGGTCATTACCATCCCATCCCTAGAATTTATAGGAGATAAAAGTGGCTAATTAAACAGGCACTCTATTAAGTAACTGATATGGCAAGTCCTGACTTGGTTCAGGAAGTTGTACATCCACTCTCACCCTAAGAAAAAGACATTTAAAAGAACAGTGTAAATATGAAAAGAACGCTAATGGAATAAATGGGACTTGCATACTAGTTGGTGGGAAAGATTCACCTGTACTAGAGCATAACTGATTATATTTAGCCAGTAAGCAAGAAACAGACTGTGGGCACAATAAAGTGCTGCTACAGCAGCAAGATATTTAAAATTATCTGTCAATGGAAGAACACTTCTTTGCTCCTCTCTCTGGAGGTCAGAGGATTAGGAAGAAAACAATAAAAGCTATTTGCTAGCACAGGCCCTGATTCAGAGAGGTTCTCAGCCCATACTGAAAGCATGCTACCGAGTTGGGAGCACAGTCATTTTAGGAGTTGGCAGGAACAAGGGCTACTATAACCAGGTATGAAGCAAGACAATTAACTGAAAATGTATGGTTCTTAAAATGAATAAAAAGTGAAAGAACAAGCTTGATTTCACTGGAAGAAAAGGGAGCTACACCCATACGGCTACAATTGAACAGGCAAGGATTTGAATTTCCTTTCTCTGATTCAATGTTTCAGTGCTGTTTTCTGCTGATATCTAATGGGGGGTGGAAGAAGATGACCTTCCGAAATCTCTTCCCATGTAAGTTACTCTGCAGTTCTGTCATTAGTTTGCAAGAAAAAAAAAAATCAACTCAAGACATAGATGTCACCAACGTGGTTGCAAATATATGTCAAACAAATTAAAAATGTACAACTGGCTTTGGTAACACAAATATGACAAGGCACCACACTTTTTCCATCACATTCTTCAAGATAGCAAACTATGTTGTCTGGATACCCATAGCAGAGAAAGATACACGGCAACTTGAGGGACAAATGCCTTGCAGCCTGACCAGTTCTGCCCATGCAAAGGTGCACACTTTGTAAAATTTCAGGCCTGAAATTTGTCATGCTGGTGTTTTCATGTGTGTGGCTGCCCATAGAGAGCTGTGTTAGGGCAACAGCCAGCACAGGTTCTTTTCTAAAATCAAGCAGACACTTCTTTCTTTTTTCAGCATTTTGTGAGGCAATTTTCAAAGCTTTCATTGCCAACGCTTACAAATCTTAAACTCTTCCAAAAGGTAGTAAAAGTGCAGCAGAGCAGATTCTGTGGTCTGAATTTCCCCTGAAAGTACTAAACCACTAGGGCAATTTTGTAGATGTATCATCCTTTCTCCATCACAGTTCTCTTTTTCTGTCATTCTGATGTGAGAACTGATAAAGCTTCAAACATAAAGAAGAAGTTCTCAACAATGTCTCTGCCTTTTATTTCTCCTTTTTTTTCCTCCCTTCCCTTTACCCCTCCCCAAGTGATGGTATTATAGAGAAAGAGGATGAGAAGTTTCTCAAACTCTTTTGCAAATATTTAACCGTAGACAACCATACACTTAGGACTTTCTTAATTAGGTAAAGTGAATTTGTGAACTGATTCCCTTTCCTGTTCTAACAAGTTATGCTGCACTCTCTAGCTCCAGCTCTGCAGCACATGGTGCTGAAAGAAGTGCAGGACCACTCTTTCTACCCGTTAAGCCAGCAACAAAAAAAAAAATCAGCATTAAAATCCTGCCATCCAGAGCAAGGTCCACCTACTGCCGCACAGTTGAAAGAAGTGCAACAGCACTTTGAAGTAGTTATAGATGGAGTAATTACCAGGGAGTTGTTACCTGGGAATTCACGCTGCACTCTCAGCTGTTTCAAATGTTAAGTTACCTTTTCCATTATTCTTTTCTAAAATTTTCCCTCAAGATTGGTGCTGCCAAGTCTCCTGTGACAACACATTTCCTGTTTCTAAAGTAAATGGGGTAATTTCTTGCATGGTAGTTAGCCTGAATTACCTAGCATAGGCAAGACTGAAGGTGGGTAATTTTGTATTTTATTTGGATGTTGCAGTTTCTGCTGGATATGACCAAGGTCCTAATCTCTCTTCAAGCATCTCACAAAGGTCAATGGAGCCCAGACCCCCACAAACTTCACTTAACTGCACAGAAACTGAAAGCAAGGACTAGCTCAGGACTTAGGAAATTGGACATGAAAAGCACATCTTACAATCTACCTTGCGTACAAAGCCTTGAGAAAAAACACCTTTAATGTAAGAGGACAATTTATTTTTTGGAGTAGGTGCCAGAGCGCATGCAGGGGCCAGGGCACTGCAGGCGCCCATCCCCTTGGGAATCCATGAACAAAGAGGCTCAGCTATTTCAGACAAACAACAGCCACGTCGCCTGTCCAAGGACACCATCAGCCCAAGCAGTTAAGTCATAGCTTTGTGTTTGACAGAAGTGGGTGCACTTTTCTTTTCTTCTGCCTCGTTCCTGAAGCAGGCAGTGGGTATGACTTGCACATAGAGCTGTGGCTACTTAGTAAGAAAATTACAGCAGATTGCTGGTAATATGGTGTTAGTCTACATCATTATCTGCTTTTGATATTTTATGTGAAAAGGAGACAACCCCTTGAATTACTCTAAAGATAGCAAGAAACATTAAGGCCATTGCTCTAATGGCCTGTTCCTACTGATATGCTAAAGCAAAGCTTGTTTGAGATGTGTGTTTTCTTTTACCCTGGCAAATACGCAGTTTCAGAAGACAAATAAAGGCTGTGGAATTAAAAGACTATACACATGAGCTGTCTACGAAAACTTTGTACCAGCATCTTAAGCCACAAGACAGGGAGGTATGTCATATTCAAACAAACAAGACAAGTAGCAATAATTATGGGTCTAAACGGAGAATCTAGTGATTGAATATTTGAATCAGAGGCTGAGGACACCATTTCTGTCTAGAAGAGTCCACGTAGCAACAAAATGTTGATCTTATCCCTTTCACATTACAGAAATCTCCTAGATCACTTGTGCTCAGACACATTGCCCTTCCAGCAGGGCGATTAAAGTCACTGATGATACTATGTGACTGAGACTTTCTCCAGTTGCCTAAAGAATGCTTCACCTGCCCCTCTTGTTTATCAGATGGGATGTAGCAGATACCCATTGCAGCATCACCTGTGCTGGTCTGTCCTCTGATCCCTACCTACTAGCTCACCGCTGGCTCATCACCTGTCCCAAGGCAAAGCTCCATTCGTCTGATTTGTTTATACAGAGCTCAAACTCTCTGCCATCCCTGATCACCCCTGTCTTTCCTGCATCCTTCCATTGCAGCACTCCAGTCATGAAAGCTATCCCACCACATCATCATGATCCTAATGGGGTCTTGGCTCTGCAGCTGTGCATAGACTGTCCTTCTGCTTGTTCCTCCTGCTACATGGATTTGTGTGCAAGCAATTGAGATGGGTCCCAAGTTGTGCTGCCTTTACAGGGGAAGTGCGAGAGCCTGCCCTGTTATGCTGTCTCCCAGACACATCTGCTCTGCCTCTTGTGCCCTCACTTTGCTCCAGGTTATGGTAACCCTCCCCGGCATACCTCATGTAAAGCCCTCCCTCTTTAGGTTGGGAAATCTGTTTGCAAAGACACCCTTGCCACACTTTGTCAAGCATACCACATCCCAGCTCAGTAGCCCTCACTGTGACTGTGGTGACAGAAGCCAAAGCCCTGCCTGCGATACCAGCCAAGCAGCCAAGCTGTGACACCCTGGATGATTCCACTTCTTCTTAGGCATTTCCCTCTCTCACTGACAGGACTGAGGAGACACCACCTGCCCCCCTTGCCCTTCGCCCTCATCCCCAGTGCTCTGTCGCCACCCTTAATGCGCTACAGGTTACTTCCAGCAGCATCACTGGTGCTCACACGGAAGATCAGCAAGGAGTAATAGTCCAAAGGATGAAGAAGCCTATGCAGCACCTCCAGAACTTCCAGACTGGTTGCCAGATTGCTGCCTTCATCTTCATAGGAGGGAGTTTGCTGTAACTATCACACCGCTTTTACCCTTCATGCAGACACTGGGTTGAGGCTCAGCTGCCTCTGATCCCATGTCTGATTTGTGCAGATGGTCCCCAGCTCAGCTTGCGTCTGATACCAGCGCTCCTGCATTCATGTTCAGTTGCTGCTTGCCACAGGGACTTGGGAGCCGACCTTACCTGACAGTATACAAAAGTGTTTGCAGTAAGAGCACCAGTATTTGCAAAAACCAGCATCTATGCTTGGGGAGGGGAGTCTGAAGGTCTTCAGTCAACTACCTTCAACAGCACAAACAAAGATAGATATGGAAATAGCACTGTATTTCACATCACAAAACATGGGGCCAGTACCAGTAGTAGTTTTAGGCCTTCCTTGTCCCTCTCACTACCTAAATTTATTAATCAGATGGAAATAAGGTGACTTAAAAATTATCATGGAAGGGGAGCAGACAATCAGACATTTGCCGAGTTCAAAAAAACACTGTTCGCAAGTAGCAGAAGAAAAGAAACAGAGGAAGAAGGGGCTGTATGGGTAGTGTCTACTTTTAATAAACTTGCTAAGGAATATGTGTCAGCACAGGGCATTTTAGCAGCCACAACAGATGTAGCTTTAAAGCAAACAAACAAGTCTCTGCTCGTTTCGCAATAAAAATTTTTTAGAAGGATGCAATCTGAAACAACCCTAAGGAAAACAAGAAAAAAAGCAAATCCAAAGCTGAATAGCTCTAGACCTAACACTGCATGTCTCCCTACTTTCTATATTGCTGCAAAGTTCTAACAAGTCTTTGTCTTAAAAGTTATTTAAACTTGTGCAGAAGGTTCATTAAATATGTGAAAACTCTTCTTGAGGTCTAGAATTCCTGAGCTCCCCTGCAATGACTAAGTCTTTCACCTTCATTTTTGTTCTTTTGAAGCAGAAAATTAACTTGGGAAAAGCACAGAGGAAGCGATCCTTCCTTACCAAGACTCAAAATGCTCGTGGAAAGGAATATGAAAGAGGTATTAACCCACAGAGAAAAGCAGAAGTATCTATAGCAGAGGAGTATCAGTCCTTTGAAGATTGCACGCTATCCAGATCCCATGTGAATGTAAAAATGAATACTTTTATGATTCAAGTAGGAAAAGATGCTCAACTTTCTCTTAAAGGTATAGCGAAGGTCATTGATTAGTATTTCCACTGAATACTGTAAAAACTGCATTGTGATCATCGACAAAGACGAGTTGTTTCAACAAATGCAGTAAGTTTCAAATTAAGTGCTGTAAATTGATAAATTTGTGGTATATGCCCATCACCAAGCATTCGAGAATGCTGACTAATGCCTGCATTTTCCATTTTAAAATGGCATGCATTAAACAGGGCAAACCGTTCATTCTGCCCTGCCTTTACATAACTGACACTGCAGGTAAAAGTTATCCCTGGAAATGACATCAGTAGAAAAGTATGATCAAGAAACGCCACCTGCTGTCTCTTGGATCACTGTTCCAAAAAGCTGCTGGAGTGCAAGGACACGCACAAACCTCATGTTTTGTTTTATTGCAGGAAGAATATCTGAATATGATAAACAGCAATCCCTTCCTACATAGCAGTACCCAAAAGAGCCCTCAGATCCTCATCTGAGCTACTTACTACATAAAGTTTTAAGCAGTATTTCGTACAGAAGTCTCTTGCGGTGAAAGCTAGAAAAAAATTCAGATTCACTCTGAAATGCAAACACCTTTATTTTTTTTTTTAACAGATTGATCACCAAAAAAAAAAAATAATCTATTAATTGAATTTCACAGTGTTGTCTGTTGTTGAGCACAAAGTTCATCCTTGATTAAAGGTCCATATAAGCAAAGTAAAATTAATTCACTCGCTGCAATAACATAGTGCACATCCTGTTCTCTGAGGCTGTCTCTAAGAAATGCTAAGAACCCAGCCCTTGACATTCCAGCCACTTTGGCCCAGCAAAACCCCTAAGTATTTGGGTAACTTCAGACAAGTTTGGCTTCCTGATCCTGGGTGCTGAGAAACCAGAAGCCAACCACATCTAAGTACACTAAACCAAGCACACGGCTGAAGACTCTTCTGCACAAAAGCCAGTGCGCTCAGGATGTTGATGCACCAAAACATAAATTTATAAATACACGTTGAATTCCAAGCTTTCCTGATTAACAACTGCAACTCGTAGGAAACAAATTAGACTGTTTGAAATCAGCTGCGTATATATTAGAAGTTGCTCTTTTCTCCTATCTTTTTTCCTAAGGGAGGATGTTACCAGTCTTCTGTACCACTTCCGGAGCAATGCTCAATATTAAAATGTTTAATTGACTGAATTTTGTGTGTGTTTCTTTCAGTCTACCCTTTAACACTTCTTGGCTCCCTGCTTTCTCTTTGTACTGAAATATTGTTAGTTATTTAAGGGCATCCCCCTTCTCTCTCAAGATCAAGAAACAGTGTTTCTTTAAGACAAATGACTGACTTAATAGTTAGCTTGAGTAAATCAGCCTCAAGAAAACAAGTAGTCAAAAGAATGCAAAACATTAGCTATATTGACAATTATAACAGAAGTTATCATTACTTCAGCTGCAGATAGGATACACCCTCAGTCAGGAACATAACCTAACAATTCAGATTAAAACAAACATGTGCATCTCATTCCTAGGATGAACTAACTTCTTGTAATTAATACAGCTTTGAAAGTGCCAAATAAGGAAATTAAACAGAATTGACCTTATATATTTGCTATGTAACAGGCTATATGGGTCAAACTATCTTCTATTGTTTATAAAAATGTAGTTTTACATCAAACAGTTGTCCTGATAATACTGAGTAAACTGAAGAGTAGTTCACTCCTTTAATTTTTTTGAAACTAATCCTTGCCACACTGCAAGCAGGCTTTACAAATCCTGAATCAGATTTATTTGTGGAGAAAAGACTGGGAGCTACTTAAGGGCCCATATTTTATTGTAAGTGTTGAAAAAATTCCCAGCTGAGGGAAAGAAAATGGTTACAATTAAAATACTGAATTACACGTTAAATTATGTGCTACAAAATATTACAGAACAAGTAATTAGCTGCGTTCTTAGACTAATGTATGCAGCACTTTAAGCTACACAACCACTCATAAAAAGCGTGCACACATTTCACAAAAATGTGATACAAACTTCAAATTCTTCTTCACTTACACTTGCATGAGATTCCATCCACTGCGTAACAGCTTTGTGCATTTTAGTGTTAGCAACACATTGGTGACAGAAATGAGTTACACTGTTCGAGCGTCAGAAGGAAAACTCTGACCTGCTGTAGCCACTTTTCCTTTGATGGCTGAAGATGTGTTTCTCCATGGATGGGGTCTTGTTTCTTCACAGTGATTCACTCACCGGCTTCAACAGTTTCACATAGCATGCACCGATTCATTCACAGAAATAATCCTTTCAGTTCTGGCACTTGCTTGAGGGGAAGAGAGACAAAATAAAAATAAAAAGAACAGAAGCCAAAGAACCCCTTCAAGTGAGACAACAACCAGCTGGTTACCATGCTACTTCCCATAGCATTTCAGTGATACCATTTGATAGGAAAAAACCATTCTAATATATTGCTTCTGAAGACAGATATTAAAGCAACAAAAGATGCTTGCTTTCCTCTGATTCTCTTGAGATGCACAGTATTTGAATAAACAGGTAAAGCACTTCCAGACTTTTATCTAGACTCTGGACTGCATCTATCCTTTCAGTCAGAACATTACATCTGATGAAGACTGAATTTTCTTCTCAGGAACCACAGAAGTCAGGTCAGATATGCATAATATTTTGTTCATTTCCATCACGACGTTTGGCATAGGAAATCCTGATTTAAGTGCCTGAGGAAAAACTTCAAGCCATTCTATCACTCCATTTCTGAACAACACACAAATACCCACTGTCATGGCTTGTTTTTAGCAAAATTGAAACATGGAAGCTACATGATCTGTATTTAAAACGCAGTTTCACACAAACAACTTAAACAATTGCTCATTGTGGAGGAGGGGAGAAGACATTTTATTTCAACGGCTTCTAAGAGATGCAAACAGCAATTCAGTTTGCCATCAAATATTGAACTATTCCAACAATAGATTTGACTGAAGCGGTTTAGCAGCCTGATAGCCCAATCGCTTCTGATTTAAGAGCTTTGCAGGGGTCTTCTTTGAACTAGGAATCTGAAAAAGCATGTCTTCCAGTGTGCACATGGTTATCTGTCCCGAAGTTTGTAGTTTTGTATAAATATCTCCTAATTTGGCAGAAAGGTTGGGGTTTTCTTCCATCTTTTCCCTGACAGTAGCCAGCTAAGGAGGAGAAAATGACAGACTGTTATAGTTCAGCAAGTGAAGATCTCATTCAACCACCATATTGAAGAGAAGCAATCACTCAAAGCCAAAAAAAACCAAAAAAAAAGGTACACAATGTAAGATATGTGTCTAATGCAGTGACTCATAAGAAGAGGATTTCACGCAGCACACATTATACGTGCACTGGATACCTATTAGAGTTTATTAGATTTAAAACTTCCTCAAAGCTGTACAGTCCTAGTACAGACTAACACAATTATTTTCTATTTAAAACCAGGAAATGTAATTGCTTCCTGGAATCTACTTTCCAGATCACCACAATTCTAACTATTATTATGTATCAAATTAAACGTACAGTACAGTACAAATCAATAAAAGTCAGACTATAGAACACTGAGAAATTCTGTATGCCATACACAGAGTATGAGCTCAAGTATAAGCAAATATCTTAAAAATGGTTATTGATCAATAACCTTTTGTGGAAGGAATGCGTTAGAACTAATGCTTAGTCTTCTTAGGGACTTACAAGTTTGCCAGACAAAATCAAAATACAACATTGACACATGCAACATTTATTGCAATGAATTTACAAAATGAATGCTGCTTAAAAAAACTTCTTTTCAACACACCTCCCTTCTACCTGGTATTTGTTATTTTACCTATCAGTTTTTCATTTTGTTTAATAGGCAGAAGTGAAAGGCTAAGTAATTATTAACACAGTCTTAAAATATCTTGTTCCATAGACATGTTCAAAATTAATACACTAATAGGTTTCAGGAAAAGCAGAAGCAATGCTGCCAAACTGACAGGGGTACATATGTGCTCTGAAGGAAGCCTTCTTGGTGATCAACACTGTAAAAGCTATTTTTTATAGTAAAATAGCAAAAGCTATTATTTCCCATATCACACTTCTCTGTATTAGCAGGTCTTTGCAAATTTACCAACCTAACAATATCACTGTGATCGGAACTTTATTCTCATTTTTACGTCAAATGAAAATAGCATAGAAGGCAAGGGATTAAATTATTTAATGCCAGTAGGGAACGCTTCATCTACTTTCAGATGAAATTTGAGCTTCTGAGAGCAAGATCCACAATAAAACAGAGAATTGGACATCTAAGTGCTGTGTCCAACAGCACAGAAAGCCAACCAGCTGCTTCGGCATCTGAATGCACCAGAACACAAACAACTTTAGTAGGGTGAACTCAGGCACCTGAAGTTCTGTAGCTGAACCACCATCATCATGTCTCAGTCAAGCACCGTGGACCTCCTCTCATTACTTTATACTTACCACCTGCTCACAAAACTCGATTTTTTTCACAAAGGGAGAAGCATCTTCTTCCACTGCTGCCTCTAAGATCTTTATTACTTCTTCTAACAAACCAGATCTGAGCTGGACAAGAACCTTAAAAATAAAAGAAAACCACACCAAATGAATAGTACTTATCAACAAAATGCAAATCTTAATAAAAGTGTTTGAGGAAGACATGAAGCAAAGCAAGACAAAATACATTTCTATATGCTGTGCTGATAAAAATCCATTAATCATGAAGAAAGCAGAAAGAATGATCAATTTCCACAGATGATTGGTTTTTTTCCACAGCTGGGACCTGGAAAGGAAGGGTGAGCTTGAAGGCAGAGCTCCTCTGATGGAGCTGCATTAGTTGTTCTTGTATAAAGTGTTTTTTTCCATAGCTTATAGAGGTCACTTACAGAGTACATGCAGTAGACCTTCTCTCAGGTTGTAGACCGTGCAATTAGAGAAAAAAATTGTTGTATGTACATATGTGGTTAAGGTTCATAGGGCTGAAGGAGGTCTGAAGTGGGCAGAGCACAGCTAAGGAAGGCATTTACTTGGAGCTGTGGTTTTTAAAATCTCTTGTAGCAAGAAAGCAAAAACACATAATGTCATTAAGTACAAATTGTTCACAGATCTATACTCACAGATGTAGGACTGGTCTACTTTCCATTACCATCTATGGTAGGAAGTGATTTTAAAAATGGGGGGAGGGTGTTAACAGTTCAGAATGTAACTCATACAACTGACAGAAATTGTCTGTTGGCTCAAAAACAAGCTCAGCGACAGTAGTGATACATGCCTGTGTGACCAAGTTTCTGGCCTTCGGTTACTTTGCACATGGGAGTTTTTTTGTCCAGCATAGCATACTTTTCTGCAAGACTCTAATACAAAGCAAGCATACTTACTTTAAGATTACTGTATAGTTTGTTCTCTGTTTTCACTATCTGGGAACAATAAAATTTGGCTTGCACTACATCATTCTAGGAAGGAATTATAAAAAAATATGGTTAAACATGTGTGACATGCTTTCACAATAAAAGTTAAAGAAAAATCACAGTCTTTCACAACTTTTCAATGAATCACAAACCAGTATCAGCATAGAACCCCTTCACCAAGACTCATAGACTCTAAACAGCGTCCAGCCTGTGAGAGGACCACCCCACGCTGGAGTTTCCACATCATCTGGCTCTTTAGCGCATCAGGCAGTACTCCCTGCCTCAAATCACCAAGGAAAGGATGCATGTAACCAACACTGAGCATGACAGCACCTAAAAGATAAAAGATCTAAACACATGCTCAGTTTGGCAGACGTCAGAGTACTTAAATGAAGTGCAACATATATTAGTGTGGGTATTTATCCTGCCCAGAAATTTTAACGTTTTGGACATACACATTTACAGTACTGTATCTATGCCATCGACTGATTTGTATAGACCGTAAATGTTACACCGACATTTACTAGAACAACCACTGTTACTTGGGATCAAGAAACATTTTACTCACAGCAAGACGTACTGTCAATGATCATGCAGCTAAAGGAATAGTTAATGTGGAGCATTATTCTGTTTGCAAAATAAGAATTTTAACTATTACATAAAGCAACAGCATCAAGGATATTTCATCTTGTTCAGAGTTTTTTTTTTTTTTTAACTTCAATGCCAATGAGAAGCCCTGTCATGCCATCATGCACATGAATAAATTAATGTCAATGATGCTATTCTTCAGTGTCTCTGTTCACAGACACAGCACAAAAAAAGGCCACAGAGTGCATAAGAAAAGTTTAACAATTCTACTTCATTCATTCAAATCCATGAACAACATCGAATTGGTAGCTCTTACAGTGCCTCTGACTTCTGTTTAGACATGAAACAGATGAGGTTCAGAATTTCCTCAACCTGTATACACAACTTAATGGCAGAGGAAATACTACTGCCTTAGAGCCTCTTTGTATCAGTGAAAACCTCCCCCTGAAGAAACATGTGGCGGAGAAAGACAGGCCATCTCACAGGCAGAATGGCAATACACTTCATAGCCTTTGAGTTTGCCTCCCAGGATAAACATTTTAAAGAGATAATTATGCAAATATTTTAAATTATCATTTTAATTCTACTTAAAGGAAATCATCACTAAATTGCAGTATCTGCAGGACTGGGTCCACGGTTACATCTAACCTGCTGGCCCAACTCTCCTTCATTTTCTAAAAACATTTTATATGGCATTGTCACTAGCACAAAATGCCTGTGCATTAGACTCAAGACACATGTTTAGATATCAGGATTTCCACATTCACTTTCTGTGGGAGCTGCCTATAATCCTACTCTTTCAGGGGCCTCAAGGTTCTAGTACTTGAAGTAGATCAGTCATCAGTACATAGATCAGTCATCCTTCCTCTACATTAGCTTCCTTTCACTGACTATCTTACTACAATAAAACTATAAAGATTCAGGCACAAATTAAAACAAAAGGTACTGTACCTGCTTCAGAGCAGTTGCCACAGCAAAGCAGAGTGCTCGCAAAGGTAATGTGTCGCCTTTTAGCTGTGCTTCTTCAAGCAGTTTCGCAGAGATTTTGCAAGACTCTAAGTTGTCCTGCATAGAAATTTCAAACGTAAGTTGCACTTGTTATTCTTGTGATCTGAAAGGACTGTAGGCAATCACATTCAGAAGGCATTCAGAAGTCAACATACTGTAACATCACCAAGGCAATCCATATCTGAACCCAATCAAGCAGATTCTGTGCAGCACTTCTTGAGAAACACAACATTAAAATATGATATTCAAAGCTACAGAGTTCAGAAAAAGGTAAAAATAATTTCTGTTATTTTAACAACTACACCTTGCCCTGTTTTGGCTTCCATAAGAGACAAAACAACCCCGGCAGTATGCGAAAACCAACAGACACTTTCCACTTTCCAATCATTCTGAAATCAGGAAGAAAGCTGACTTTTTGTCCTTACTTTATTCTCAAAGCTACATTAGATAGTTAATGAAAATCAATGTTTTGTAAGCATTGAACTGCTCAGCACCATTACACTAAAGAAATCTGTGTATGTGCAAATTTGAGCACTCAGCAATTTTTAGCCTCTCTTATGGATTAATATGACAGATTAGACATTTGCCTGTTATCCAACACAGAAAGCTTCCATTATTGCTGAGACTATTTTCAATAGGAGTCTATAGTTAAAGACAATGAGTTTACCTGTGTGTTACCACACAAACCACCAACTCTCAAAAACAACGTTCCTCACACTAGAAATTATGAGTAGAGCTGACTGGACCCCAAACAAAATAATACCCCCCAAACTTAAAAGCTGGCAGCAGGAAGGTTTTGTAACAGCTGGTACCAGCAATATGGATAAGAGCTTTCATATTCCTTCCTAGTATTTGGTGTTGATTTTTGTTCCTACTGTTCAAAGTGGCATTCCTGCAAAATACTAGCCGTGATTTAAGGGATAGGGTCATGCTTTGGGTGTTTAAGGGATGCTTTTCCATGCCATTGCTGTATGGTCTGCACAGCTTGTGAAAATACCTTTTAAACCACATGAGAAACCTGGTGTTTAAAACTTGTTATTTGAAAATTTAGAAACATTCTGACCACCAGAAGATTGATTATTATTACATAAATGTTTTGTTGTCATCAAAAGGCCTATAGCCCTTTACTGCACAAAGGACCATCTGTTACCTTAGAGGATACCAGTGCCTTACAACGATTTAAAATATCCCAGAGGATGTTTACAGTTGTTTACAGTTGACCTCTAAAACACTTCTGTACAAAGATTAAACATTAATTCCTTTGCAATAATCTGAACTTTAAGCCTTGTACATTTTTCTGTACTGGTCTCTGGCATGATCGTTCAAAAGAAACCTAGAATTAACCTGGTAAAAATCCAGTATGGCTCTTAATGATATCAGCACCGTTACTTCCACTACTCAAGTAGTGCATCTTGAAGATATTTCCCTTCAAGATTTTTTCTGAAGTTTCTTATGTTGCGTCACAAGCAGAAACACTTTTGAGCTTCACAGTTTCTCTTCCTACAACTAACAGCTGAATCAACAGATTAATCTTGAAAGAGTTCCACCTAATCCTCTTTAGTGCATAAAGGGTTAATACAGCTTACTCCCTTATTCATAGTATTTTATCTTAATGAAAAAAAAAACCCACAAATTTATTGTGGCTGTTAAAACAACCAGGTGACAGTTTAGAATAATTTCCCCTGTATTTTCATCAATTCGTTAAACAAGTAATGATGGGCCAGATTCTCTACTGAAAACACAGGTAGGGCCAGAAGTAGTAGAAAACAGAAGTCTCAGGAACCTCTTCCAGTTGCACATGCCATAGATGCAAGCCTTCTGACGGCAGGCCACGGAAAGAACCATGTAAAGATTTTACGAAGAAGCTACAACAGAGGGTGTAAAGGATACCTCAGAGAAACAATGTGGGTTTCTGTGAAAGCCTTTACCTAAACAGGCAGAGTACAGACCAAGAAGCAACCTCGAAGTGGTGAATATTGCCTTAATGGATGCTAGTAGCAAACACCAGCTTATAAACTTGGGTTGTAGCATAATGTTAGAATTATTGTACATTCATAACTTTCAAAAAAAAAGGTGCCTTCTACGTAGAACCGATAACATCCCAATCTCTAGCCATTTTTAACAGCAGACAACTTCCACAGCTCTTTCTCAGCTCTGTCTACTGCCCTCCACTCTCCAAACACCAAAGCCATATGGCTATTCCTAGTTCCCCTGACCTGAAGGCAGCCCTGATTCATTAGAACTGAGAATTTCAGAAACACCACATCACTTACTGCTGAGCTACCATTTTAGGCCAACTCCTTTTTATCATATATGCACTCAGTTTCATTGTATGGTTAACTGAGAAATTTGTGGAAGTTTAACCTATTGGTATATTTTTCCCTCAGCTAGTGTCTTTCTTCCTAAAAACACGGGGAAATTGAACAAGAGTTTCCTACTTAGTTTGGGAAGGGCCTATGTTACTATTTCAAATGCAGAACTGATTCAAATCTGTAGAGGAAGATCAAATCAAAAAGTTTGGGGATCTCACTTTGCTACAAAAAGGAAACAGTTCTAAGGAAGCACTCGTAGAACCTATGTAGCCTAGTTTCTTACTGTGTTCATGCTCTTTTTCCCTGAGCTAAAAATACAGTTAAGCTCAAGGGGCAGACTGTCTCTCACTGAAGGCAGTCGTTTAGGCTTCTTTCCTGCACTCAGCTGCCCATTTTCATCAGGCATGTAGGAAAATATTACCTTTGAGAACTCTAATCCTTCTCAAATTTGAGTGCAATTACAGTAATGGTTCAAGGTTACGTGGAGGGGAGGGGAGAAATGGATGGGAGATGTCTGATAAACAGAATATATCATCTATATGCCTTGTTTCTTAAGGAAGCCAGACTATAAAACCAATATTGAGGCTCAAGCACAGAGTCTGAAGAGATCCAGAGATCTCAGAGAAAGAATACTATCAGCTACTCAAAGGCTGTATGAAATTTGTTCCTTAGTGCTTATGCCCATGTAATTTTTTAGGGATTTGCTTTGTGACATTAGTTTGTATGGGAAGATATATACGTGCACCATATCATGCACAATGAAGCAATTTAGGACTTAAATATATCTAAAACATTTGGTCTAGACAGAACTCATGACTGGGAACATATGGAAATTTTTAAATCCAAAAAAAAGAAAGACGTAGAGAAGGCATTTCAAATACTTTTTCATCGTGTAAATTGAAAATACTTACCAGTTTGTAGCATATTGCAAATGCAAGCAGATAGGTTTCTTTGTTGAAAGGTATACCTTGTTTTTTCATTTCTACAAGAACTTCAAAAGCACCTATAAAAAATACATTAGTGTTATTCACTTCACAAATTTAAGGCTGTACTTTTAGTCACTGGGGGAAACAACAATCAACATGGTATGAGCTTAGTAAGTCTATTTCAAAATAAGACTGTCAACTGAAATCTTTTTTGTTTCTTTTAAATTAATCCATATGAAAAAGATTAATTTAGGGTCAGTTGCATGTAAATATTTCTTCCCAGCAAGGAATTTTTCAATCGCCTTACTGTTCTATTATTTTCACACAAATATAAAACTAAATTCTAGATACTTGACAAAGCCACTTGCTTGCTTTCTGGGCAAACAGGAAGAATGCCTTTTAAACACATGATCCACCATTTCAGGCAAACTATCTAACAGCTCCTCAATAACACACATGCTTCATGACACCACAACACTGCATTCAGACTCTGATCTATTTATTTTTACAGTGGTGCAGTCTCAACTTTTAAGACAACTGCTGGACTTAGATTTGCCTAACATCGAGACCAAGAGCTGCGTGTACAACAAATTTCAAATAAAGGGATTTGCTTGAAAAACTTACTCCATACTCAATTTAAGATTTTCTATGGAAAGTCTTTTCAGCCAGGTCAGATGATTCCCCTTATCCTCACAAAGGGCCAAACTGATTTGAAGCATTTGACTTCAATATTGCAGTAGCCAATCTCTGTGGGTGCACTAGTAAGACAAACGGAGAAAGACTACGGCCTGGTTTTGTTATCAAAGGAGAAAGGGTACTCTTCCCTCTTCTGACACAAATGCAGAACTGACAAAAAAATTGTTGAAGAACTTACTGTTCCAAAAAACACATAAACCAAACTTTGAATAGAGAAAATAAAAAGCTATGGGAAATTACAAACCAGAGAGAAGTTAAGCACTCAGAGAAGAGGGTTTAGGAAACAAGCCCCCCTGGATAATCACAATTCTGTGCAAATGAGAATGGTAAGAATATCATTGGAAGTACAAAACAAATACAGCCTTCCATTTTTATTACACACTACAGTGCAACCCATTCATGTCTACGCTGATTTACATGATGTTTGGCCTTCTAAAACCATAAACCAATCAACAATATTAATTAAAAAAAAAATATTTATATGAACACACACACACACACACACTCACACTGAGAAGCGTTCTCCTCAAAATGCATTTGCCTTAGCAAACACAGTACTTACTTTCAAAATGGCCCTTTTTAAACAGCATAGTCATCAAAATATGGAATGATGTACTCTCTGAGAAAAAACCACGCAAATTCTGGAGAAGAAACATATAAATAGAGCAAGCGTAAAGAAAGTTAGGACAATGAGCATCATTACTGTGCACAGCATTTAGCAGGTCTTCCTACTGGAATAAGCCACATCTTCACAAGTTCAGCATTTAACTCTCTGGGTTCCTTGATTGTCCTGTCAAGTAACTGCTAAAATACCAGTGACTCAGTATGGTCAAAACCTCACTATAATTAAAAAGAAATTGCCCAGAGATTCTCACTATCTTTTTTTTTTTAATGACAGATTGTGACCTCTAAGTTAATGCAAGCAGAAGTCACTGACTAATGACAACTCTTAAAATCTCAGCAGAAATACAGCTTACAGATGATTAACCATATCTTTGCATTAAAGTACCAAGAACATGAAACTGAAAGAATTTTTTGCTAATCACAATATCAAATGATGAACAGATCAGCACAAGGGCTTGAGCAATGACAAGCAGAGTAGCAGAAGAAAGAGCAAGTATATTTTACATTTCATTTCTATCACACACTGTGTGGGTAATAGCCAAATAAAATGTCAGAGGTATTAAGTCTAATTTCTGCAGCAAATTCTGAAGAAGTGGTACTGTACCTTACTATCCATCAGTTCCTAAGTCCTGCAAGTACTGCAGAACCTGTCTGAATAACACAGACCTTGATCAAATCAAAACAACACACACATATGCTGTTAGACATGCCCAATTTAAGGATAGTAGCCCAAGCATGATCTCTCCCATTTCTGGCTAGGCATATCTCATGCCTTAATGAATTAACATAATGATTAACAATGACTAACAATGAATTAACATTTCCACTGGTCGCCAGAGATTTTTGAAGACACAACATTATTGCACAGAATATTCTTAATTTATTATACACTAGGCACGATTAACAACTTGTCATAGCATTGTACAGAAGTTCAAAACCAAGCCGTTAATTTTTTTCAGCACTAAAATAGCCAAGTTCCTGACATGATGAACATCATACCACCTCTACGTGGTTCAGAGGGAGTCCGAAGTACAGAGTAACATGATAAATCTATTGGTGCAAATAACCCAAGGAAGTGTTCATTTCCAAGAATGATCTAATGCAACACAGGATGCAGCAAAACACGCATCAGCTGTGTTCATTTGAGGAATTATTTTTTAATTAATACTTTTTATCCCAATGATGCAATTATACAGAACTACAATAACAAAGCTCAGTCAAACTAGCATTTAATTTTCTTTTAATTATTGTTTTGCTATTTTAAAAATAAAAACCATGTAACCTGCATCCTTACATTAATGTCATAGACATCCTTGCTACTGCAACACATATACTTCAAGTCTATGAGCCCACGCAAGGCTCATGTGCAGCATACCAATTACACATATTGGACTAATAATAATATTTCAAAATATAGAGGGGAATTACCTGATCTTTGATAAGTTCTACTGCAGGTCTTTCAAGATCCAGCTCATAACACAGCCTCATAAAGAGGGGCCCAAATTTAAAATTATGTAAGGCTGTGATTCCATTCTGTTCATGGTACCTATTGGACAGGTTAAAAAAAAGTTAATCACACAGGGCATGGAATTTGTCAAGGGAAAACAGTTTTAAATAGACAGTAAGATCTGAATGTCCAATGACAGAGGCACACTTCTCCACCTGCACCAGCCAATGACATTTAGATAACAGGAGACTAATTTTACGGGAAAAATACTATTTTGATCAAACTAATACATTAAGTAGCAATATGTAACCTCTTCTATTTCTAGTAAAGTAACCTGCACTGGATTAGTAATAGAATGAGTCTCTGCCACGAAAATTCTCAGCTACTTTACCTTCCATTCACAGAGCAATAGCACAGGAAGTTGCAGCAGTCTATTTTAGCTGCAGTACCTGCTAAAATACCTCATCTTTTTCTCTCCAACACTAAAAATGTCAATAAAAATATAAAAACGAAGTGTTTCACTTTTTTCTTTATAGCTCCTACATTGTAATTGCTGTGAAGGCTTTCAATCACAAAACTTTCTGACCTGCCACTGCTGGGTCCAGACTAGTTTATAACCAGCCATGTCTTAGCTGGAAAATGCCACTGAACGCACCACTATCTCTTAGCTGAGAGATGACGTTTCTATCTGGGTCACCATTCATTCTGCATACAGTAGCAAACCACTTTGCTCCTGTAGCTTGGCTCTGCTTTGATCTAAGAGTCTCTGAAGGGTTGGAAGATCCAAAGCAAATAAAAATGCAGGGGTAAAAATACAAGGGATTAAATATGCATATAGCCACTGAATTAGAGCAAGCACTCAGCTGCAGACATAACCTGAGATGATCTAATAAAAGCAAAAAAATACAGACAGAGAAGAGCATTACCTGGATTTTTAAAAATACCTGTAAATAGCTTTTCTGGCTAGTTCCACATCCGATGAAGTCTGACATAAATGCAGTAAATTTTTTAATTCATTTTTGAGAATCATTCCATTTTTCTTTAGTTTTTCTTTAATACTTTTAAAATATGGATCTGAAAGTAAAACACATTATAGCAGCAGTCTACAGACAATTCTGTTACCTGTGTTGCATACTTGGTACCTGAAACATGGAGATTTAATGAAGCAGAAAGCTTTTGTTTTTCACCAAGAAAAATGCATAAAGCTTTTCACAGACAAGCATCCCTACGCATCCCCAAGAAGTCATGTTAGACTTGGAAAACCAAGAAGATGCTTATTGTGAACTTAATTTCATTGTCTTATGGAATATCTCAGCTAATACAAAAACGTTAAAGAGGAAGTTTTGTAAGTGACATTTTCTGCCTTATCTTCTTTTTTCAAAAAGCACGCAAACAACAAGAACAATCCTATTCAGCATTCAAATAAACATAAGAACTTCTACTCAACACTGTTTGTACAGAAAATTTAAGTTCCTTCAGAATTGATGCAAACACAAAGAGTCTTATATATAATCTATGTATTTCTATACATATCCATAAACTTAGTGTTGCTTCCCTTCTCCCACCAAAAAAGAGGTTTCTCTTTTCAGCATATTTTCCTATGACAAAGCCAGCACAAAGACAAATCCTCCATTTGGTAATCTCAAGGCTCTGATTCAGACATACACAAGGTTAAAATCACATGTAGCACCAGGCAGCCCCGTTCCTCTAATGGTGCTGCCCCCCGTCTTGGGCAGGGAAGTGAACTTTTTGTAGCATTTGCTTGGTCACTGTTGTTTCCAAGCTAGTGACCTACACAAGAGGTGCAAGGGGATCACCCCAGAAAAGAATGTATTCAGCTACTTGGGTGCTTATCTCTTGCTAAATGCAAACACAAGTCCCTACTCAAGACTGAGATGCAGGGCTGAATCCTGTGAAATCAGAAGAATGTATATATATATAAGTATGCATATATAATGGTTGTGATGCGTTCAAAGGTGTGCACAGATTTAAAAAACACCTGGGATCCGAACTGCATTTGTAAAGAACACAGAAGCGTTCTATAACTACTGTAGGTAATTGTTTAACTGCTGTAGTAATAGTATAACTATTATAGTTGATAGTTATAATAAATAATAGAATAGTTATTGCTGTTTTTTCCATTTCTAAACCAAGTTTATTATTAGCCCTAATTACTTCTTTTCATCTTTCTAGTATAGGACTAAGCACCGAATACAGAAACCGGGTACACATACACATAAATAAGTGCTTAAGCACGTTGTTTTCATCAGTTCTCAGAGGCTACTATTTGTACAAAACAAAAGGGTCAACTGTAACCTGTAAAGCCAAATATTTGGCTTCTACAAACCTGCTTTAGCAAGAGTGATTGACCCGTAGCAATAAATTCAATGTATCTCAAGTATAGGATGAATAATCCCCAATACGAGTAAGTCATCATCACAGCAAAATATAATAACATTATGACTTGCCACTGCTAGATTTAAATTCTACTTCTACTTAATACAGAAAAACTGACACACTGACTTGATCTCCCTCTCTGTCTCAAATATAAAATTAACTACATCCTTTGGATGGATCAATTTGTATCACTAGAACACCTGCACATGATTAAACAGGTGCAGGAAATGGAGTTTTACCTACCTTTCCTTAAATATTATGGGCAGATTTATGTTTATATTTCTTAAAGAAATGAACTCATATACACTTTAAACAGCATGACAAAATCCCCACCAGAAAAAATCCAATGATCTTACTCCTTTGTTAGTTTGGAAAACCTGATTTTTTTTTCATATTCTGAGTATGCAGACGTCATCTGGAATTGGGTGTGCAACTGAAAACTTACTTCAGGTAAAAGGAAAAAAAATCTAAAAGAATAGGCTAACTAAATTTACAGAGCAGATTAAAAGAGAATTACTGTCATAGACCTCTGGATAGTTTAGTAACTATTAGGCTTTGTACCACTTTCTCTGCTGATGATGTATTTGAAGCAAGATTTGTAGACTGAAACAGTATTTTCTATTAGACTATCTGACAAAGTCAGAAAAGCAAGAACACAACATTGCAGGTCTTATGCAGACATCTTGCAACTCGAAAACTTGAGGAACACGTAAGTTGTTGCTTTAAATGGTGTCAGCTGGTGTCATATTATGACTTTGACTGTCTTGTTTCCTAGGACTCATGCTAAAATTAAGAATGATGATTGTGAGATACATACTAATACCTTTATTGCCATGAACTTCATTTCTAATTGCCACTTTCATCTGCTGAAATTCTTGTAACTTAATATCATCTTCCGTTAGCAGATACCGCTTCCCTAACACAAGAAAAAAAGAGAAGGTTGAGTTTTACGTCACACTGTCTGTTTTAATACTACTGAACTTTGCTTTTATGAATTACTGCTGTTAGTTATTGTGTGATGCCAGACCACTGACTGCAGGACATCAAAAAAAAAAAAATGCAAAAATTGCAGTTGCTCACGTCACTGCCAAAAGAACACGAGCACTATGTCATGGCTTTCCAGAGTTAACGTCTACAAGAATGAAGAAATATATATTTGTTGGACACGCAAAATTAAAACTAGAGACACCATTCCTCTCCACCTAGCCAAGGTACAAGAGGATTCTACACAATAAGGTCTTTCTCCCCTTTCATGCTTTTATAATGATTTGTCTTGTCATCTCTTTGTTCACCACAATTCACTAGTGGCACAGCTTCCTTTCCTCACATGTGCTGACCCTTCTATTGTAGAATGCATCATTCTGGAAGCTCCAAATGCAGTAGGAAGACAAAAGGAAAAAAAATCACAAAGCTTATTATTTGAATTGTATTAACACCCAGGACACCTAGTGAAGTTCTGGTGCAGTACAGACATTAAAGACAAGACAGTCTAGAATCTCAAAATACAACTGTACTGTGTTGTAAGCTCCTTTAAAAAAAGTGTCATGCAAATGCTATTTGTGAAGGTTTTGCTGTCACAAAACCAGCTCTCTAGGAGATTTTTATTTGTAATCAATGACTTTGTACCAGATACTCACTATCATAGTTTACTTTGTCACAATCTAATCTTTTAAGGTTTTGGCTTCTTAAAGAGTGATTCTAATTGTGGAGGGTCAAGTGCAAGCATTGACCTGAATTAGGTTATTTATTCTCCTTATGCATGTCCCTAGAAAAATGTAACAGGCCATGCAAATAGAAAACACTTGTTTTCTATGCAAGCAAAGCATGCTAATGATACATTTCATAAAATCTGAAGAAAAAAAAAAAACACTAAACGGCACCTTTAGCTATTAAACTTAATGGAAACAGTTCCAATGGATAAACAAATACACTTTATCCAGCATGAAACTGTCCTGGATCACCCTGCTATTTACTTCCCACAGACCTTCTCATGCCATTTACTTCACAGAGACCTTCTCAGCTGGTCTAACATGGAAAGACTGTCCCTGCCCTGGGCCTCTTCGGAGCTGATGCAGGAATCATGCCGGTGCCTGGGGTGGCACAGGCGCACCATGCCGCATGGACACTCAGCAGTCACAGGCAGTGACTGGGGCAGCAGGATTTCACCCTTCTTGCACCCTTCAGTGCAAAACCAAGTAAGAGGGCCTCTGAAGATAAAGAAGGGAGATCGATATATTGGCTGGTGCATGCAGGTGGTGCAGGCCATCCTGGAGAACTTAACCAACCAACCTGCTCTACCTCAGATGTGCCACAACCCTCTGAAAGGAAGGTCCATGAGGAGCAGTGGGCAGACCACCCCGCAGTGGGGATCACCACATCTCTGAGGGGTCGAACAGAGCAACACCTCCACCGACATTGGCACAGTAGGCTGAGAGCCCAGTCGGGTCCTATGTCAAGGAGCGCTCTGCCATATGCCTCCTTTCCACGGGCCGCCATTTAGTTCTCTGGGCAAGGGAGCACCTTTGAAAGGCCTCTGAAGGCCAAGCATGGTGGTGGTGGTGGTGACAACCAGAAGGTGCAGCCCAGGGTCTGGATACCGTTGTAGTCCTCCCAGAATAAATACGTGTTTGGGAAGCTGCATGTTTATTTTTATATTTTTTTTTAGCGGCTGGTATCCAGCCAGCGGCAAGCATGGGATAAACTGAGTAACGCTGCTGCCAACTCTGCCCACGGCCGCATCAACGGGCCTGCTGTGAAGCCCACCAGGAGCTCCTCGGCGCCCCCCTCTCCATTACCGGCGCTGAGCGGGGCACCCCCCGCAAGAACTACAACTCCCGTCAGGCACAAGGCTGCCGGCGCTCGCCGGGCCTGTCGGGAGTTGTAGTACTCCGGTCGGACCCCCCAGCTGGCGGACATCCCCGGGACCCCGGCCGGGCACCCCGCCGCCCGCCCACCGCCGCGCAGCCCGCCGTACCTCCAGGCGCGCAGCCCCAGCAGCCCGAGGCGGGCGGGCGAACGGCCGAGCGCCGCACCGCCTCCCGCACCACCCGCTGGGAGCCACCGGTGAGCACCGCAGCCATCTTACGCCCGGGCCTGCCGACTAAGGCAGCCGGGAGCGGGGCGGGACGCCTGCAGGCCGGCCCAGTGCCGCCCCTCGCTTCCTCCTCCCTCGGCGCCATGGCCGCCCCCATGCTCAGGCGAGGCGTGCTCTGGAGCGGGAGGGCCTTCGGCGCCGCGGCAGGTCGGTGGTCCCTTGGCGAGGCAGCACCGGGGGTGGCTACGGCGGCGCGGCGGAGGGAGTGCGCTGAGGGACAGTGCGGGCTGGGCGGGCGGCGGGGGACAGGCCCTGGCGGGACGGGCCCTCGGGTCGCCGTGGTTGCCGCCGGCTGCGGTGGCCGCCGCCGTCGTGGGGAGCGTGAGCAGGGACGGGGTGCTGCGTGGGACTTCCCTCTCGCCTTTATACATATATATATATAATTAGAGACAGGTCTGGGAACGGCGTATCGCTAGCATGCGGTGCGGGAGAGCATTCTTAATTTGTTTTTTTTTTTTTTTTTATCGATGTTCCGCCTTGTCGACTTCATAGCTTGAAGAGAAGGCTCACGGGAGACCTTGTAGCAGCCTTCCAGTGTCTGAAGGGCGCCCACAAGAAAGCAGGAGAGGGACCACTTACAATGGCATGTAGTGGCAGGATGAATGGCTTCAAACTGGTAGAGGGTAGATTTGGACTAGATGTCAGGAAGAAATTTTTCGTATGAGGGTGGTGAGGCACTGGCACAGGTTGCCCAGGGAAGCTGTGGATGCTCCATCCCTGGAAGTGTTCAAGGCCAGGCTGGATGGGGCTTTGAGCAGCCTGGTCTAGTGGGAGGTGTCCCTGCCCATGGCAGGAGCTTGGAACTAGGTGATCTGTAAGGTCCCTTCCAAGCTAAATCATTCTGTGATCTTAGGACCTACCTTTTTTGGGTCACGAGAAGCTACGCAGAGTTGTATGGAGGCTGCCAAATCCATGGCAGTAAAGTGTTCAGCAAAACCTCATAACTCAGGTGACAGAAGCGCAACCAAGACCAATCTTTTTGAAAAGCCACCTTTCCAAAAATCCTGATCTTTGGGAAGAACTGAACTCTGTAATGTTTACTTAAAGTGTGGTGATGATGCGTAATTTTATTGTGCCTTTTCAGCTTCCCCAAGCAGAAATTTCTCAGTGCTGCTTCCTGGTAGCCGATGCCCATATCTCAAAAACGCCGCCTTTCCATCTGGCACTGGAGCTGCTCAGCAGTGAACCAATGTTAAGAGCTCAAACCTGGCCTCCGGCTTACCTGAGCAAAGTACTGTCACACTGACAGTTGCTTGTGCCATAGAAAATAGTTTTTAACCCTCAGGCTTGCTAGTGGCATCCTTAGCTGTAAGTGAGCATACAGAAGTTTATCCTAAAAAAAACCCCAAGCCCTGAAGTCTTTCATGTGGCTCTTTTATCAACATAATGAAAAATAGCTTTAAAAGAAACCCCATCAACCAAACGAATAGACCTCTTTTTCATGTTTTCTAACTGGTGAAGCATTGTGCGTATTCTCACAGAAGAGTGGAATTCTCTGTACCAGGTCTTTTTGACAGAAGTTTGCAAAGATGTGCAGAGCTGGACGTGTCTGTATAATTGCATGTCAGAAAAATGATAAAGAGAAAAATTGTTTCACACCCAAGAATCGCAAACTCTTAATGGTAGCAGATAGGTTTTCAGATAAAGGTCTTAAGTTAGTTGCTAAAAATTCTGTGATGTCTGTTTTTAAAATATTTCATGTTTCTTAAGTTTAATTTCTGCAACCTTCTGCATGTATTTTTATGTCTTCCTTCAACAAATTTTATCCAGATGTCTCTCATGCATCTTCAAGGCCTCATCATCTGTGAGTGATGCACAAACATGGTTGGTTCTTCCAACTGAAGCATTTTCCATTTTGTTTTGAAAGCTGGAACAGTGTCTTGAGCAGACTTCAAAAGTGGTACAAAAAGTATTTGGAAAAAACTTCCAAAAACATTTGAGTGGACTTTGCAGTTCACAGGAGATGCCAAAAAGAGGAGATGACCAAAAATGGAGTATTTCCAGATGAGCA
Source organism: Rissa tridactyla (assembly GCF_028500815.1). Taxonomy (NCBI): domain Eukaryota; kingdom Metazoa; phylum Chordata; class Aves; order Charadriiformes; family Laridae; genus Rissa; species Rissa tridactyla. The sequence continues at coordinate 58,870,659 of NC_071497.1, read as the reverse complement.
TCTGCCTTTTATTTCCAGTGAGACAAATCTTTAGAGGTGGAAAATATAACCATCCAACAACAACAGAAAAGCCTTTTTGTATGTACTCATCTTTTTGAGTATGCTTTTATGCCTACATTTAGCTAATTGTTAGCGTTTGATGGGAAAGGTCTGCGTGTACAAAGAAGCTATCCCTTATTGTTGTTTGGGGTTTTTTCTACCTTTACAAACAAATAATTTTCTTAAATACAGAGTTCATGTTTGGGAAGATATGTTTCATGCTGAAAAAAAGACTTCTAGGGGAAAGCTTTTCTGTTTTAAAAATGACAAGGTAATGGCTCATCCATATACAAGGAATCAGAACTATTATGATAGTTCTTACTGATGGCTGTGTTGTAAAAACAGTTTAATGCATCCAACTCAGTAAACGTGGCAGAAAAAGGTGATATCTAATAAAGTGTTTGTGTAGAGATCTCTAAGCAACCTGGCTTATGTAGTGATTTCTTTCTTCATTAGGTAGAAGATCTCTTCTTTCTGCGGCCTATGTGGACAGCACAAAATGGGAAAAGAGACAAAAAGAGAAGCATAGCCTGGGTGAGAAAAGTTTGTTTCTTTTTCTGCACTTTGACTAATTAATTACAACCTGAACTCATTTTAGACTAGCTCATCATCTATAAATACTTCAAAATAAAGGAATGCATGGACCGAAATGCTTCTGAGGTTCTATGTCAAAATCTGCTCAACGCGTTAAAAGTTTTGTCATATATATTCAAACCTATAATGCAGAAACAAGTTAGAATTTGCCCATTCAATTAATGTTTGGTTTCTACAAGCTCATTTTTTTTTCTTTCACAAAATCCAAAGCCTTTATGAATGTCATACTTTTTTGTCTGACAGTTAAAACTGTTTCTGAGTGTCCTCTTCATTGACTTTTTTTTGAATTATAATGCAGTATGAAAGAAGACCTAAAAGTATTACAGGGCATTCCTGTTTTAAAACTTTTAAACAACATGTTTCTCTGAGTTTTGCAGGAAGGGAAGTTACATTTCTTACTGAAATTTTAGATTTTTCTTTTGGGGAAAAATAGTGTCACAGAATCATAGAATTGTTTACGTTAGAAAAGACCTTTAAGATCATCGAGTCCAACTGTAAACATAGCACTGCCAAGTCCACCACTAAACCATGTCCTAAGTGCCACATCTACATGTCTTTTAAATACCTCCAGGGATTGTGACCACTTCCCTGGGCAGCCTCTTCCAATGCTTGACAACCTTTTTGGTGAAGAAATGTTTCCTTATACTCAATCTAAGCCTCCCTTGCCACAACTTTAGGCCATTTCGTCTTGTCCTATCACTTGTTACTTGGAAGAAGAGACTGACACCCACCTCACTACAACGTCCTTTCAGGTAGTTGTAGAGAGCGATAAGGTCTCCCCTCAGCCTCCTTTTCTCCAGGCTGAACAACCCCAGCTCCCTCAGCTGCTCCTCATAAGACTTGTGCTCTAGACCCCTCGCCAGCTTCGTTGATCTTCCTTGGGCATGCTCCAGCACCTCATAGTGTTTTTTGTAGTGAGGGGCCCAAAACTGGACGCAGTATTTGAGGTGTGGCATCACCAGTGCTGAGTACAGGGGGACAGTCACTTTCCCAGTCCTGTTCGCCATGCTATTTCTGATACAGGCAGGATGCTGTTGGCCGCCTTGGCCACCTGGGCACACTGCTGGCTCTTATTCAGCTGGCAGTTGACCAACATTCCCAGGTCCTTTTCCACTGAGCAGCTTTCCAGCCACTCTGCCCCAAGCCTGTAGTGCTGCATGGGGTTGTTGTGACCCAAGTGCAGGACCTGGCACTTGGCCTTGTTGAACCTCGTACCATTGGCCTCGGCCCATCGGTCCAGCCTGTCCAGATCCCTCTGTAGAGCCTTCCTACCCTCAAGCAGATCAACAGTCCCACCCAACTTGGTGTCATCTGCAAACTTACTGAGGGTGCACTCGATCCCTCTGTCGAGATCATTGATAAAGATACTAAACAGAACTGGCCCCAATACTGAGCCCCAGGGAACACCACTTGTGTCTGGCTGCCAACCAGATTTAATTACCACAGCTCTTTGGGCCTGGTCTTCCAGCCAGTTTTTTACCCAGCAAGGAGTAGAGCCATCCAAGCCATAAGCAGCCAGTTTCTCCAGGAGAATGCTGTGGGAAATGGCGTCAAATGTTTTCCTAAAAGTCTGGGTAGGCAACATTCACAGCCTTTCCTCATCCACTGAGCTGGTCACTTATGAAATAAAACTAAACATTTTAATTTTGAGAAGTTGTACGTTAAACTGTATCTGCATATGGTACTGAGATCTCATAGCTAAATTCTTTGGCTAGATTACATTTGAAATGACATTTCGCCATCTTTGTGGTGACTATGTGAAATAGCATAATGCAGAACATTTTTCTGTGCTAAAGATACACATGCATTATTTTGCACCATGAGTGTTTTGGAGACCCCTTAATGCATAATCTTTGTCTTCCGTTTTTCATTCCTGGGCCACTGAACTGCGTTTGTTAATTGTAACACAGGTTATGAGGCTGAAAGAAGAATCAGCAGGTGAAATTCAAGGGCTTTTCTCAGGCAGGAAGTCAGACAAAATGATCAGAGTCATGTTTTTTTATGCTCTAATTTGCTTCTGTTATTTGCCTGTAAACAACTAGGTTGGTATTGTCAACATGTTTTACTGTACATGGGCCAGAAACAGCCAGTGGGTGCTCATGACTGTAGCTTGGATCCTGCAGAAACTGTTAATACCTTGTAACCGTCTACTGTCTGTAGGGCTGCTCATGCAGTATTTTTTGGGCAGGAGCCACAGAATAGTGCCCTGGAACGCATTTGAACTGGTCACCTCTGTATGAAGATGAGTTCTTATTTTGACAATCGTCATAGGCAGTAGTAATCCACTATAGAAGAAAACATTTTTGTGCAAGTGCTGGTACAGTCCATGTTTGGCCTGGGTCTCCCCAGGCCTGGCAAGATCTTTTGTGGCTGTTTGGCAAGCACAGTTCTTGCTGCTGCTCTGCCGATGATCTTGATCCAAAGCAGATGTCTGTTCCATGCTTTTCAAAGAACTGCTTTGCATTTTCATTTTGTGTTCACAGAAAAGAGAAAACAAGTTAACACAGTGTCAGCTGTATTAGCATTTTCAAAGAGGAGACAGCCCTGCAGACGTCTGCTCTGTAGCTGTCAGCTGCATGGTAGCACATATAATCTTGCGTGCAGTAAGTGGTGATTGTAGCTAGAGTGAATTCCTTGTGTTGAATAGATGCTCTTTTATTTGTGTATTTCAAACCTTGTTTCAGAACTGTGCTTCTGGAGAATTATGTTGTAAGAATACATTTAAAGGAAAAAGAAGTATTTTTGCTTTAAAGTCAATTACGTTTCTCTGCGGCAGTGATATGGTGCCATCCCAGACTCAAACTCTTCTAACTTTGTCCATATAAGATATGCTTTATTCTCCATAGTCAGTTTAGCATTCTAAGCATGAAGTGAGTTTAGCAAGCTTCAGTAATGAAAAAAACACAGGAAAGAATAAGACTGTATTTTCGTGTACAGAAGCATGTTTGTTCAAAGGGTAGGAATTGAAAATGTGTTGATTTGGAGTTTACAAACTGCTTGCTGGTAGGAGGATACCTGTCTAGAAGTATTTGGACTCCACTTATTAAAAATGAGATATCAAGGAAACGGGAGGCATGGCTGGACTTAGATTCTCCAATGTTTCAGTTGGTTCATCACTAACAAGGGTAAAAGTAAGTGACAGTAAGCATCTTGATGAGAAGAATAGCAATTACCAGAATCCCAGAAACAGCAGAATCCAAGCGAGATAGGAAGAAGTGTCTTTTTTTGTTAGAAAAACTCATGGTTCCCAAAATAGCTCATCTGCAACACCAGGTGGCAGTGCTGCCTTTACCTATTTGAATAATTTCCATTCAAAGCCTTTTTCCATACAAAGCTGTAGTTCTTTCCAGAAGCTGCTGTGGATGTGGAAATACTGAGAAATGTGAAACATACATATTTGTAAGGTAAAGTACTTGCCTCAACTTTCATTTATATTTCACCTGGGTCTTTAAAATGAATAAAGGCTTTCTTTATATAGAAGAGGAAGTGTTAGTCTGTGAGTTAAGGTATTAGATCTGCCCATCATTTCCAGGACAGGTAAACTTTGCATCACAGTTGTATACACTTTCTGGTTGCTGCCCCATCACTGTATTTCAGACCTGTCCTGGATGGACCACTTCTAAGAATAAGAGGATAGTAACCTTACATGGTGGCCAAATGTACCACCTGTTGATGTGGCTGCACGTTGTAGATAGGTACACACTGCGAATCAAACTGAAACTGTGTTGATTTCCTAGGCCTCCAAACTGGTATTAGATGTCATAATCACTGACTTGGAAAGTGAGGGTCAGTGTTTTCCTGGTCATTGTCCTGAATCACCCTGTTGCAGGTAGCAAGACACTGAGTTTCTATGAACAAATGAAAATCAAAGTGAACATGAAATCTTAGATACCAATGTTCTAGAGATAACTGTGAAGCTGTGTCCAGAAGTTAAATGACCTCAGCTCAAACTTATGGTTTATTTTGTTAGTTTGTTTAAATCCATGAGATGCTGCAATATGCAGAAATATGTTTTTAGAGAAATCGAAGTTTCATAAAAGTTCATCTTGTAGAAATGTATTTTTAGGCAATGTGTATGAGAGATTATATATACTAGTGTCCTCTTTGGTCAAGACTATCAGATAAAAGCACTTGCAACACATATCTGTTAAAATGCATATAGAATATACACCGATCTTAGCACTTAAATTTTACTACCAACATTGCTAGGAGACTTGGGCATTCACGTTCTTGCATTCTAGTACTTCTGGTAGGGTGTTTTTAAATAGAAGCTTTAATCTTGATTATTAAAGAGCAATTTACAGAGCAAAATTTGTTCACAAAAGGTGTCTGAATTATTTCAAATCATGAATATGAGAAAAAAAAGTCTGGGTTTAGGTGCTCTTCAGAGAAGACAAACCAAGAAATAATTACTTACTGCAAATTATTCATATCTAGAAACTACAGCAGAAATGACAATTTGTCTGGAAACAAAGTTAAATTTCCCATTAACTTGATTTGTCTTCTATTCTTTGAAGTTTAATAAGTTTTCATTTTATTGTGAGTCTTATACTGGAGCTGATAGGCAAGTGCTTCATGTTGCTTTCCATGCTAAAGTTCCGATGGATAGTTTCAGCTTTATAGACACCCTAAAAGGTCAATCGTTAAAATTCTGAGCGTGAACTCTCCCAGAGGAGGCATGTGTAAAAATGGGTAATAGTCTTGGGATCTTGCACACGTCGCATTGTATTATTTAGTTTATATTCTGCTTAAGTACTTTGTGTTCCTGAAATGAGCTCTTCATCTTCATGAGCACCTAGACAAAAGAAATGCCAAGCTCAGGGCTTGAGTATGGCCCAAAATATTCTCAGGTATCACCTTCCAGTTTTCAGAGGGTGATGCATAATAAAAATAGTTCTGGAATAGATAAATGAACTCCCAACCCGTGCAGTTGTCTGTCTCAGGTCCATGTTGCTATGTCATCAAACACAGCAGATTTCGGAATTAAGACTTTTTTCCAGCTGTCTCAAAATGCAGATGAAGAATATTGGATGACAGTTGGCTTAGTATGTTTACGCAAGGATCTAGCCAGTTCTTAGTTCCTGACAAGTTGACTTGGCTGCAGCATCCGTTCTCTCCAACTTCTAGCGCTACTGGGAATGTCCCCAAATTCTTTACCTATGTGCTTCATCATGGCCTTTGTGAGTGCTGGAGAGACAGGTAATACAAATACAGACACTTCTTGTAAAGGTATTCCCACAGAAATTCCTTTACCATTAAAAAAGTTGATCCGGTGGTTGTCTGGTATAGCATGGCCTTGGTGGCCCACATCAGCTAAGCATCCTGGGTTTTATTTTGTAGGAGCTGGTACTTGCCTCAGTACTTTTGCTCCAGATTTCCCTTTGCTTTCATGGTCATGAAATGCTTGCCTTCCTTCAGCCAGAGATAAATGTTCTTCTTGTGTTTTGAATAACACCTTAAAGTGCCTCAGGAGGGAAGGTGTTGCGCAGACACGAGATACTGCTATGCGTCAGACAGCAGCATTATCCAGAGTAAGAGTCAAGCGTTTTATTTCAAATCAAGGCTCTATCATTTTACTGCAGCAAAAATCTTTGCATGTGTTGTAATTTGAGAGAGTATACCTATAAGGTCAGAGTAGCATTGAATGCCATTTTTACTGTTAGAAATACCGTGCAGTATTCACTGGCAGTACAGATGTGTTTTTAAAATTATGACTAGTGATACCCCTTGTTTTGTGGACAGAACATACGCGCACTGCATCCCTTGGAGACACAGCATGTTACTGTTACAATGATGGTTCCTGCCCCTGACAACTTTGCCAGAATAGAAGGCTTAGTCAATTCTGAATGGTGCTGCAAGTTGTGCTCACCTCGCGTTTCACTGACAGTTGTGGAGGTTGGGTCACCTGTTTGGAAAATGAAATGTAAAACCAGCCAACCCATCAGCTCTTGAAGGATGGCCAATGGGACTAGTGGAGAGGTGTCAAACGAAGGGCTGGCTTAGTAACAACTGTAGTCTTGGGGTGCAAAGGATGAATGAAGCAAGGTGCTAATGATGCAGAAAGAATATGTTGGATTCCTGATCCTGGAACATGCAGGAGAATAGAAAGAAAGTATAATTGAAGTCTCTAAATGTTATAGATTAGATAACATCACCTTAGTCTCAGCTAAGAATCAAACAGCTGACACTAAGCATACAATAAACAGCTTACTGTTCCTGAGTTGTCATCATTTTCCAGGAACAGTACAAAACTAAAACTCCAAATTGAATTAATTTAACTTCCAATCAAATTCATTAAGTGCAATGGTTGGCTACCTGTTCAACAGTCTGAAACGTGAAGTTCCTGTATGGTCAAATTAATATTGTTATGCAACTGCTGGAGCAGAATGATATAAAGTTAATAAGGTACTGGCACAGTGCCCAGTTTGATTAACAGGATTTCTTTGGATTGCTGTTTGTGACTGTAGGATTTTTCAGTACAGTACTGCTTGTTTCTGTGTCTCATTGTGTTACCATAAACTAAAGGACAAACCCATACCAAAAACATGGTCCCGCGTATGCTAAGTTTGAAAGCAAGTGTGAATTTTAAGGACATCTGTTCAGTTTTTTTTTATGAGTTGTATTAGTTATACTAATTTCATCCATTATAGCAGATTTTATACCTATTATGTGGTAGTTTGCTTTTTCTCCCTTCTTTCTACTAGGTTGAAATCATTGTGTTGAGAACCTTCCCATGTATTATTTTCTGTTAAAGTATTGTTTTCAAACAACTTCAAAATGAGATATTAACATTGAACCAGAATTTGATTGCATGGACAGAGGTTCTGTTTCAGGTTATATGATCGCTCTTCAGATTTTCCTGCAATGCCAGTTGATTAAACATACTCTTTTTCTGTTTCCCTCAGCTGACTTAGCCCACTTAATGGACAGAACCTATGAAAGAAAGCTGCCTGTCAGCTCTTTGACAATAGCCCGGGTAAGGAAATAAATCTCAATCATAAAGTGACTGAAATGAGAGTGGAATGCTTATGGAATGAAGTAAGCTCAGAAGGGGAGAAATGATACCACCTCTGCTGAGAATTCTGGGATCGTAAATGTCTTGTTATACTGTTAAATTGCCATGTAAAGCTACTTTTTGTTACTTTGTGCTCATTAGTTAGTATCTCAACTGTAGGGTCTTCAAAACAGAAATAGTTTGGGTTTTTTTCAGTAAAATTGGGCCTCACTGTTACTTGGCTATGTATATCCATAATATATGTTCCCTGCCTTCCTGTGGTTTCTGTCTTAGTGAGAGCTTTAACGCCCCCTCAGGCACTTTACAAGAACCAGGCTGCTAAGGGAATGCAGTGAATTAGCACGCTGCCTGCTTCCCTGCATCTTCTTCCACTTCCAGGCACCTTCAGAGTGAGGCAGAGGTGGATACATTTTGCCTCTATAGTTTTTTTCCCTTGCTTCAGCAGGCTGTGGCAGGACAAATGCTGGTGTGGAATAAGTGAAGCTATTATTTTTTCTTAATTTACAGGAACTGTTTCCATCCTCTGGATGGGTTTGTGGAGGGGGTGGAGAAGGCAAAGATGTGAGATATGCTTTTAAGTTCCCTGTGTAAATGAGTCTTTGTACAGAAAAAGGAGAATAAATAAGTCACTTTAAAAAAATAAAATAAATCCCCCCAATTTCTATCTTCAAAATTATCCAAAAAGGCTGAGTCACCACCTTGGTACCTCAGTAACACCACTAATTAGCATGATTGGCACCACTAACTGAGGAGTTACAGTAGATTTTGTACAGTTACAAGATCAAGCATTTATACAGATCAAGCATTCTTGATCGTTGCTTCTGAGACAGCGTCCCTGGGGAAAACGGGGTTTTCTTTCCCTTTTATTACTTAATTGGCTTTATTCCTTTCTTCATGTTCGTGCTTTGGTCTGACCTCTTCCCTGGATAAGTGGCATTTCCAGATTGTCATGCTGCCCCAGTTTCTGATACCTGAAGCTCACATCAGATTTTATTTTCTAAAATGTAAATAAAGCGCACGGGTATGCTATTGCCACAATCAAAAGATGAGAGCTACATGTGTACGGCATGCAAGGAGGGTTAAGAAACTGGAGAGCAAGTACCAGTCAGCTGAAACTATTATTTTTAGCTTATGCTTAGGATGAAGAGAAGTAATGCTCGATGAAGAGAAGTAAAGACCTTGAGAACACATTGTTTATATATTCTGAGCTAAAGGTATTATATTGGGAAGACTCTGGAGTGTTCCAGCATCTTATGCTTAGGTTAGTAAAACCTACAGGAAAACAGGATTCACTGTTAACCATAGGACAAAGTCTGTCTGAAAATGGGGCTTTTATTTAAATAGTTGATAGCACTGGGAGTTTGGAGGATTGCCTGGAGTAGACAAGGTTTAAATGAGAGGAAAATTGTGCTTTACAGCACAAGGGTGGGTTTTTTTTCTTACCATTATTTATATGTGTGCTGAAATACAACATGCTGTTGCCCCTATCCTTCAGAATTTATAGGCACAACAGGCAAATGTAAGGTAAACAGGAAAAGAATACTTCTTAGAAAGAGAAATAAGGCATGTTGAGACTCACTCAAAATTGGGGGAAAAAATGAGGAACTGCATGTATTCTCAAATTAAAGGATGTAATTAAAGACCAAAAAATTCAGAGAGGAGCAGCAAAAATACAGAGTACTGAGCTATATGGACATAATTCTCTGTGTTTTCAAGGTACATAACGTTCCTCAGAGCTGAGCAGTGGAGTTGTCTAAGTTTAAAAAGATTTTGCTTTTAGCAGTCTTGAAGAAACCTAAGTAGGAGCAAGCAAAGGCTTGAAGACTTCCAGTACTGCCAGACACCTAAACATGCCAAACAAATGTATTTTGTTTATTGAAGTGGCATTTTCTTCTAATATGCTTTGTGCACCCTCTGACGCTTTTATTTCTTATTTTTTAATCAGTTTGTTGACAACATTTCTTCACGAGAGGAAGTGGATCAAGCTGAATATTACCTTTACAAGTAAGCATCATTTCACCCCGGCATGAACTTTGAGACGTACAAGTAAATACCATGAAGTCTTGCCCTTTTAAGACTCTGACCCTTTCCCACTTACTGGCTTTGATTTCTCCTTTGCCAGAAATGTGCATCTACTTGTCTTGCAACTCACAGCTAAGGGCCTTCTTTGTAACTTCTCCTTTGTTATGGCTACCCTCCTTCTGGACCTCTGGCATTGACTCTTGTCAAGCATGTTAGTCTGAGCCGCTGAACAGCTAATACAACCTCCAGCCATGATTTACATTAGAGATGCTGAAATTATAAGGAATTATGTTTGTTTACAGTTTTTCCTTATGATGCTTTTTTGTTCTCTAAGTCATAATTTCACTACATTGGCTTTATGCATATTTGCATGTGTTAAGTGTAGGACCCAAGGAGGCTTGTTTCCTTAGAATGAATGGAAATGAGAATGGGCATGCTGTAGTAATGATCAAGTCAGCAAAACTAAATGAAGTATAGTTTTGGTTTTTATCCCCTTAGTATTTTATGTTCCCCAGATAAGTTGTGTAGTTCACCTTATGCATGGGTTGTTAGGGTTTTCTGCAACTATTTTTGTGTTGAGTGAAGTGTACGTGGTACCTTTTCTACTAGTATAAGGTTGAATGCTTGCTTGCCTCTTTTAGGTCAATACTGACTTTAAGAGGGCAGTAATTCTTGCTGATCACTAAAAAAAATTATTCTTTGGTTGCACACACATTTTGAGGGCTAGGTTTCCTGATCAAGAAAGTAACTCATCCTGTCGTTTGACCATGAGGCAGCAATGTGCCTTGTGGACAAGAAGGCCAATGGTCTCCTGGGGTGCATTAAAAAGAGCTTGGCCAGCAGGTTGAGGGAGGTCATCCTCACCCTCTACTCTGCCCTAGTGATGCCACATCTGGAGTACTGTGTCCAGTTCTGCGTCCCCCAGTTCAAGGACAGGGAAGTACTGGGGAGAGTCCAGTGGAGGGCTACAGAGATGATCAAGGAACTGGAGCACCTCTCGTAGAAGGAAAGACTGAGAGACCTGGGTCTGTTTAGCCTGGAGAAGAGAAGACTGAGAGGGGATCTTACCAATGCTTATAAATATCTAAAGGGGTCAAGAGGATGGGTCCAGGCTCTTTTCAGTGGTGCCCAGTGACAGGACAAGGGGCAATGGACACAAGCTAGAACATAGGAAATTCCACCTCAACATGAGGAAGAACTTTACTTTGAGGTTGATAGAGCACTGGAACAGGCTGCCCAGAAAGGTGGTGGAGTCTCCTTCTCTGGAGATATTCAAAACCCACCTGGGCATGTTCCTGTGCAACCTGCTCGAGGTGAACCTGCTTTGGCAGGGAGGTTGGACTAGATGATCTCCAAAGGTCCCTTCCAACCCCTGTCATTCTGTGATTCTGTAATTTTGTCAAAGTGCATGAGAAAGCATCTTTACATCAGGTTGCTATTTGTAAATAATTATGATTGTTATTTTAATGGAGAAGTTTACTGGATGGCGCTTTTAAGTATATGCATAGTTGTAAGTGCATGACTGCGTTATACTTCGGATCTCTGTGATTCTCTGGTACCTGAACCTCAGAGCTTCAAGATGGAAACAAGAGAAACCCAGTGCACTAATACTAGCAGTATCCTATAAAGGAAAAATAAAAAGAGGACGAAGAATCTCTCACAGAGAGGAGATTAGTGGAGCTTTTATTCCTTCTGATCAAGATTTTATTAGTCCTGTCAAAATGTGGTCAGAAATCAGTTTTTCATCCTGGAACAGGTGAGATGAAAACAGGATGTAAAGGCAGCTTAAGGCAAGCCCTTGTTTTTGTTTTACAGATGTGCTGTTATTACCTTTTACTAGCATTCTTGAAGACTGTAGCATACATTGTGCCACACAGACTTAAGTTCTCTCCAATGGAGTCAGGACCTGTAGGGTAAAGGATGCCAAGAGACCATTGCATGCCCTGACACCAAGAGGAAAGTGTGGTAGTTTAATCGCTGAGTCTCAAAATGGTACAGATAAAATCCAGATAGACAGAGCAAGATGTTCATATGTAATATGTTCTACAGGTTCGTTCTTGAAAACGAGGTTCAGAGAGAGTGACAAAAAATTTGAAACATAGAAAACATTCCGTAATAAGAAGGAGAGAACAGAATGCGAATCTCTAACATGTAAATATCCTCCCCGCTCTTCATCTGTTTCTGATTAGTACATCAGTTTAAAATATAGGGGTTTTATCCTTAAAAGCACATTCTAAAAGAGAGATTTGCAGTTCAAAACAAATTACAATTATTTACTGTTTCTCTTAGAAATAATTTTCCTGTGGCTGGTGAGATTATAGTTATGCACACATCGAGTATGATCATTTGTAATTGATAACAGATTTTAGTAGTCTGTGTGGAGAGAATAGAGAGGTACTGGTGTGTCATATGGCTTGTCAGACGTGCTTTGGCTGGAATTTTTCATGTGTGTGTCCCCGTAAAGCTGCTTTGTTTCTGTGTTGCAGAATGCTTACTCTTTCCGCGTGGTTAGCATCAGTTTTCCAGGAGACTTCATTCCAGCATGATCCGTGAAACTATTCTCAAAATGCATTTATATGCAGGTAGTGAAACAGTGTAGAGAGGTCTGTAATTCATTGGAAAATGTAAAAATCCCAATTATAACATCAGCTTCCCTTTCAAATGAAAATAAGTGTGCTAGCTTCAGGAAATAGGAGATGTGGTTGGTATCTGCAAGGCCCCTTTTATTGTTCTTTACATTTTGCACTCAGGCTTGAGTCCAAATGAAGGACATGTTTATAAAGATACCTCCTTGCAGCTAGGAGGATGTTTGACACAGAAAAAGTCCTGCAAAAGTGGCAACACCATGAGACATAATGGAGGTGGTAGAGAGGGCTAGTTAAGAAACAGAGAATCTTTGACAAGAGACCTCTTTTTCTGGCTTAATGAGAAACAGTTCAAAGCACAACTTTTGTACTATATGTATGGAGGGTAAGCTTCTAAAAAAGGGAAAGGCAGTATCAGCAAAAAGCTTTTTTATATCTTCTAGGGTGTACAAGTCCATCATGAGCAAATAGCTGTACACAGCCTGATAAGTTGGCTGTATGTGCGTTTGCCTGAACATAAATTAGCAGAATGCTCCAGAGTGCTGTGTTTTTCCCCTTAACTGCTTGTAGAGTATAAGGGGGAGATTTTGGTGTCACTCCCCAGTATTGGGTGCCTCTGGCAATCTGAGGTGAAGGGTAGTCAGTTCCAAGGCCCCTACAAAGCTGGAAGATGTTCCTGGTACAAAAGAGCAAACTGTGCCTGTGGGAAGAATCAGAAGGAAGTAAATGACATTTCCATGCTCGCTGTGTGGGGTTTTTCTGAAGATAGGAGTGCCAGAACTTGTAAGCTTTGTAGACTGGAGCTTGTAGTGTGTCAGGCAGAACATAGTTTCAAAAAGTAGTGTTCTGGGGAGCATTACCGTAATGCTTTCAGGGTCCCAAAACAGAATATATGTATTATATTTAGACCTGTTTCAACTTTCCATCCTTTTAAAGCAGTGGATCTCCAGCCATACTGTCTCCACAGAGGATCTTGAGCTCTCAAGAATAGCTGTGTGGAAACTGCTACGCTACATTGTGGAACATGTCAGTACGATGGTAAAGGCCATTTTGAGGCATGACGTCACCTACTTTCAGTGCTCCTTTTTTTGTTCTCTACTGAATACTTCCCCTGCTCCGTTAACTGTCAGACCTAAAAAAATCCTTTCATCTCCTAGGATCCCAGCAGAAATTCTAATCAGAATGCAGAGCACTTTCAGCCAGATCAAAGACCTGCAGTTCGCTTTACTTTGTCCTGTCTCACTGAGATGTCACTATTTCTCACGTCAGGGTGTTTTTCGTATCATAGAAGCATTAGCATAATGGCGAGAGGTTTTGTGGTGAGGTAACTGCTGATTCTGTATGTAGATTTTATGCCAACAAAGATTTTCAATGTATTTGAAAGCAATTGTGGAAGTTTTATGTTGAGATTCCTCAGGAGGATTTTTAATTGCATTAAACGCATGACCCACAGTGTAGAAAAAAGTATACACACTGTCTGTAAAATGTAAATGTTTGTGTGTGCATGTGCTCTGCAAAGTCTTGCACAATCTCTGTAGATTTTTCAGTTGCCTTTCCTTCATTGATAATCATTTTTTTGGCAACGGAGTTATTTCTGCAGATTTCAGGATTTATTACCTGGAGTCAGTACTTGGTTATAATCACAAAATGGGACAATAGCAAACTATTATAAGTTATTCTTAAATATGCTGTTATTCATGGAAGCAAGTTACAGTATTGAGGCCTGATTTCAGCCATTAAATCGTTTGGGGACTATAATAGTCTCCATATGTATGAAATTGTGCTTATTCCTTATGCCAGTGTGTCAGTAGTTAGTCCAACATCACATGCAAAATACCTTTCACCAGCACTGTCTCTTTCTGCATATTGGGTCTGTCGGTGCAGAAATTGCAGTTTTTGATACTTTCATGCCAATCAGGCAGTTTAGCATCTGAAAACATTTAGTATTGCTTGTAATAAATGATCACAATAGACACAAAAAAATTTTACTCCTGAAATATAGTTTGCATAGCATTCATTCCAACTAATATGATATTTTGTTTCTGCATATACATCTACAGGATGTAATGAATGCCATTAACCTGTTCCAGCACAAATAGAAAAATGAGAAGAGCCATAGTCACAATCCTACAACATAGTTAATTCTTCCTTTGAGATGTTTTCGTTGTCCTAAGGCAGTAGCTGACATAGACTTCAGGTCTTGGCTTTCGCCGCCAGAAAAAATATCATATGTGGGGGTGGGGGGTAGGGGATGCAAGGAGGAGAGAGGGATAAAAATAAATGAATCAGAAATATCTGTCTGCTATTCAAGTTATGCAGCAGTTATGTTTTGAAATTATATTGAAATGTGGTGGAAGCATCTGAAAGAAAAATACACTTTGTAGCCAGAATGGTGTGTTTTACTAGTTGGATACTTGCCTCAGCTGTGCGATCCAAAATAACTTCATTTGCAAAAGATCTGGGTGGTTCTTTGGCAGGTTGGGAGACACAAGAAGGGAAGCACTGGAGAGATTTACCTTGTTAGAATATTCCAGTAATTTGCATGTGAATGACGGAAATACCTGTCTTTAATGCTGTTGCATTATCTTGGACAGAGTGTGATGCTGCTCCATGGGAAGAACTGTTGGTCACTATCCAGGCCACTGCTGTCAGATGTAAGCAGTCTTAGAGACTCCACCGCTCTTCTGGCTCCAGCATTCACTCATTTCTGCACAGAGGGGCACATGTGCCTACTCTCTTTATCTTTCATCGTTTCTCTGTTGTCAGTGTCTGTCCTTGGTTTGTCAGAGTCTGACCTATAGGAATCTTCGGAGAAAATAACTAGCAAAATAACTAGCAACTACATTTAAGAACCCAGAGCCGAATTTCAGCAAGCCCAATCTTGTAACCACGTCTTATTGAAGTAGATGTGCTCAGTCAGTGCAACTGTGCTGTACAAGATGGGGAGAACCACCAATAAAGATATAAGACTGAAAAGCATTCAGAAAGACCCCTTCCTTTAACACAGACCTTTTCAGTTATCTGCTTTCATAGTTCATCTGTTCTTTTGTATACGCTTTCCTTTAAGCTTGGCAGAAACTGGACAAGAATTTTCTAGGCACTACATATAAAAGCAGAAAAAGTTGGAAGACTTTCCTTCTAATCTTTTCTTTTTTGCATGTTGCCAACGCTAAAGGGATAAACGTTTGGATTTTAAAAACCTTTCTATTTAAAATAAAGGAAAAAGAAAGATTCTTCAACAAACAGAATGCATGTATCAACCTTAGGTGGCAATCTTTCCACCCCTCAGTATTTCTGGAGTAGACAGAAAGATAAAGCCAGTCAGATTCAGAAATGGAAAGAACTGACTCAGTCCACTCCTCCTGTAGATACATTTTTCATTTAGTATTGGGAGAAAGGCTTTCATTACTATTCTTGCAAAAAAAGAATATTAGCAAAATTTTCATATCTTTAAACCAGCACCTTTCTTGCCAACAGCTCAAAGCTTTCAAGCTAGTAGATAGTATTGGAAATAGACTGAAGTGCAATGTGAGCAGTACGTATTTAGGACCAAATCTCGAATGTTCTACTCCTTATAAGTTGAAGGAGAAGAGGCAATTTTGTCTCAGAATTTGACTCATACTCACCTTAAAGATCAATTTCACTATATCTGGTGACGTTCTAAAGGTTGTTTTGTAAATTCCTGCACCAGCAAAAAGCCTGTCTGGAGGCAGATCTTGCATTATAATTTAGAAATACTGAAAGTCTAGACAGAGGTAAAATTGCAGCCAAAAATGTAGAGAGTGAGCTGTTCACATGGATACAAATGACCAGGACAGAATAAAGCCTTTTGTAAGATTCAGAATTTAAAACACAAACACATGGAGAGATTTATTCCTTTGCTAGCTTTGATGACTAGTAATTGTAAAGAGACACTTGAAGATTAACCCCAACCGGTTTACCCAGAAGGGAACTTCAGGTTCCATTACAGCTCCTGGGCAGTAATGGGAGACAGAGCCAGGCAGCAGCTCCAAACTCATGTAAACAGAAGAAAGAGGCATATAAATTTATTGTTTCTCTTGCGTTCCCTCTCTTACAGCTTTCCTAAATAGTGTTAAACAGTACAGAAATCTTTTCACTCTAAGTAATGTTGAAGATGGTAATTACTAGGATAAAACCCTGAACTTTTATTAGGCCTACAACCATACCCAGAGCTGCTATGATCCCATAGTTGGGAACTGCTAATTTTGTGTTTATTGTACCCATCAACCTAAATCATTCCTTTATTGTGTAAGTATTTATTCCTTTTTGAATCAAAATAAATACAGCAGAAAAAATAATGATTAGCTGGATTGTTAAGGATTAATCTTGACATGCAGTAGATCAGAGCTGTCTTACTACAGATAGATTGATTAGAATTAGAATTATTTGAATTGTTGAATTTGATCTTGGTTTAAATCAGCAAGCAAGAAACATTAATTCACATCATAGACTTTAATCATGTTTCATGTTTATAATTTCATTTTGCTTTCTAAAGAAAGCCTTGTTGTTTTCTGGCAACTGTTTAAACCATTTTGTTTTTCTTTGGAATGATAGTACTAAATTTGGAACCATTTTTTAACTGAGCAAGGATACAATCTTGTGCAGGTACTTACAAGGTTAAGTACCTACATACCTAAATACTTACATATTTATTTACAGGTTTAATTTATATCTTTGATTATCTTTAAAAAAAGAGAAGTGTTTACTAGAGTGCTACCTTTTTTTGATGTGGACAACTCTCTTGAGAAAGAAGCTTGAATGAACGTATTACTTTTCTGCAGATTCACAATTTTTAATGAGGGTGTAAACTTTAGTTATATTAGATACAATATCGAAAGCATTTATCGGAACATGTTTTGCATTTAAAACTTATCAACTACAGGAAATCTTGGTTTTATTTGGTGAAATTAACAGATTTTCAAGATGTCAGGATTTTAGTATTTGTAGGTGCCAGTTTTTATTCCTCTTTTATTTGGAAGAGAAAAGCGTGCATTCCTGCTGTTTTCAGTCACAAGTTACTCATTATTGAGCTAAACTAAACATAACATAGGAGAATAAGGAATATATTATGATTGCAGCTGTAGAAGTGGTGACAGTCATTAAGAATTCTGGTTTCAGTTGCTTAGCTGGTAACTTTCTCTAGTCTGTGGTATCCTGCTGGTAAAATTAGCTGTAAAATATATGTTTCTTGTGGAAAAAAAAAGATATTTAATGCGAATTGTTGAATTCAGGTTTTTTTTGTTTTCTTTTTTTTGTGAGTAGTTTATTTCAAATAGAAATTCTGTTGATTTTTTGTTAGCTTTAACTTACTGCTGAGTAGCACTGGATTGTGGTGTGAGCAAAAGTGGGGGTAGCCATTCAGATGAAAACATTAGGCCATTTTAACTTCATTTATCTTCACACATCATGTATAAAATAACAAAATAAGCTAAAAACAGGAGAGCATTTATCCTATAAATAAAGATTTTTGTGCTACTGCAACCACCGTGTACTCAAAATGCAAACAGTTTAAATGTCACAAGACAGAGGACTAAGTAGAAAGTCAAAAGGTTCCCAGATCAGGCAGAAAAATTCTTAGGAATGTCACTGGTTGTGATTATTTTACTGTAGTCAGTAGTAAAAAGAGAGAGTAAAGGCAATTTATAGTGTTGATTTGTTGACACTAGTGATGGTTTTCTATGGGGTGAATCACGGTGTTCAGGTCTTAGCCAGACTGTACAAGCAACTGTAGATGAGCTTCTGATAAGATGAAGAGTCAGGTATTTTATTGAAAATGGATTTTTAGAACAGGATGAGCATTTAGAGCTTGGACATGGTTTTGACTTTGTCAGTTTTATTCTGGAAAGATACGTTAGGAGCCGGAGGGGAAACATACGCAGAAAGTAGTGTTGGCTTTCTAGTGTCCTGATGTTGGGTTAGAGGAGTTGCATAGCCTGCCACACCTATTACGTTAAAAATACGTCTTGTGTTGAATGTACATGTTGTAAAGCTGATTCACTTACCTGGTTTACTTAGGATTTTCTGTTTTGATTGTTTTCTCTTATTTGTAACTAAAAGCAATGCTTATTAGAAAGTGCATTTCAGTGAGAACTTCCCTTCGTTTTACTGTATAAAGGGAAAATTTTGTATGATCTTTATTTTAAACAAGTCCTTGTTGCATATAAACTTGCTGTGTTCCACAGGGCATGCAAGATGAATGCAGTCTGATCAAACACATAAGAAATGCCTACACTGTCTTACTGGACTTCATGCTAGTCAAGAAAAGTGTTCTGTGCTTTGTTGGTAACAGTGAAGACATTTAGCTTAGTAATATGATCCAGTAGAGTATCTGTTGTGTTGTGCTTTGAGAATATCTGTTTTTGATGCATGTTGCTGTATAGTGTGTAGTAATGTAGCAGATGTGATGCAGGTTCCAGAAGTTGAAAGCCTTTGGAAATGGAAAAAAAACATTACGATGACTATGGTAAGGGATGAAATAATACAACAGAGGGATAGATCTTATCTTCTTTTGTTGTATTACACAACATTGTAGGCAAAACGGTTTTAACAAAATCAAAATTACTATGACAAGGAGAAGGGAGACCTACTTTAGCATATACCTGTCTTTAACTTATAAATGATTGAGAGTGTTCATTTTCAAATAGCTGGCTGTTTACAGAAATGGATGTTTATGCTTTTGTAAGACTGAAATTGGTTGACAGTTAGTTATTGAGACATTTAGACAATTACCTGGTTATATCCATCAGGCTGTAGATTTCTTTTTGGCCCCAGCTGAAAAGCCAGCTTATGTTGCTTGATTCCAATGGTTCATTTTTTCTAAATATTTCCATCTTCTTCAGAAATGTCCAAAAACATTAGAGTGCAGAACAAGAATTAAAATCAGCAGGTACATTTGTTCAACTGGTATAGTTGCTTATTTCTGCATATACATTTGTGCCTGTGAAAAAGTGTTCTACTCCCTAAGGGGAGAAGAAGCTTGCATTGCAAACACACCCACAAAACAATGCTTTGCTGTAATTGAATAGAGGTACTGATGAGACAAGGTCATAGTTTAATATTTTCCTGGGGTGATTTCTGAGGTTATTACTCTGTCTCTTTGCTTGCCAGAAATGGGAAATTAAGGTGCAAATTTCTGAATGTAAGATGCCCAGTAGCAAAATGAAAAAGATGATTATTCAGGGTGCCTGCTTTCTTGGTTTGGGTTTTTTTGTTGTTGTTGTTTTAATGCGGCTTTAACAGTGAGCTGTTTTTAAAGCTGTGTGCTCCAGATAACATATCTATACTGTCTGCTGGAATGAGGCCAGTTGCGTTCTCAGTGCATCTCTGTACCAAGCCCTCCAGTCACTCTGCTCAGCTACTTGCGACTGTTCCTTTTGGCAGAGTCTTTGTTACCTCTTTCTCTATTTCTGTCCTTTATTTGGTAAATCTTTGGTTCCTAGGCAGAATAACCCCTTCCTTGCTCTTTTTTTTTGTTTTGCTGTGGGGGAGAGGTTGGACATGATTGGGGTGGGAGGAAGCTTCTATAGAAGCCCAAGCCCCCCCTATCAGCTGATGATATAGCCTTATCTATTTCATAAAATCTGGTGTGTCCCCCACCCCTGAAGGCGAATGTCCCTGGGCTTTTCAGCTGCCTCTGTGTCTCCCCTTTACTACATCAATTTGGAAGCCTGAGGGACTGTTAAACGTGGACTTGATCATTTCAGCAGTAATGCTGCAGCAGCTCTCAGCGTTTGGTTTCCATCTTCACCACCCTGACAGATTTTGTGGGATGCTGGGCTGTACATCCTTGAAAGGTGCTGGAGTTGTCCTTGCCTCTCAGCTTTAGTCTAATTAATGATCTGTGCGCATGTTTGGTGTGCCAGATCCTCAGTGGATTGAAGCAGGTCCCTGATAGCTGGGGGAGCTGTGTGTTGTCTCTTTGGACCAAGCGAGGATTTGACCCAGGATCTAGTTCAGGGAGCATTTAAACAGCCAACAAAGAATTCTTTCTTGGGTTTGTTGTTAAAATTGGAAATGAGTATACTAGAGAGCAGCTGGTAGAAACTACTGTTTTCTCAGCTGTAACTGCAGACACAATAAACATTCCGTCTTTCTCTTGCTGAAAAATGAACAGGGATTTTGATTTTTTTAATTTTTTTTCCCCCTTCACTGTAGAGGTTGTGAAGCTGAAAGCGCACAGATTTTGGCAACTGGCTTTGCAAGCAGATTTTCAGCTTTATGAGTAATATCTTTTTACAAGAATCGGTGTGGATATAAAGCTGGCTTTAATCTCTAAAGTCAACTTTATGATCATCCTCTTTAAATTGTCATTTATTTAATTCTGTTCTGTCCTCTTTCTCTACTGTATTCATTTAACAAAGGGGAAAAATACTCCTTTCTTCAGTCTAACCAGCCACTTTGTACTTAGTTCCATTAGGGAGTGAGCATAGCAGGGCTAAATCCAGCCACAAGCAAAATAGGTGGCCTCTGGCAGCTGACAGCTGGGAGTAAAATGGACAATCCACCCCCCTCCCTTGCATACACCATCTGTACCAAAGCTCTGGCAGACAGGCTGGCTGCTGGTGCTTGTAACTGGGGGTGGACAAGGTATAGCAGCTACTGTGAGAGCATGATGGAGGAGCATTTGCAGCAGGAGTGGTACACTCCGCTTTCTCTGCAAAGGGGCTTCTTTTTTTGTCTTCCATTGAAGCTACAGTCGTGCAGCAGTCGCCCCTTTTCACAGAGTTTCCCTTGTCCAGGTTAAATCATAAAGCGGCAAGTCCATCTTACTTAAGATACTATTGTGTTGTTTTGAAAGTCATGATTCTTTGGAGGAATAAAATAAAAAAAGCCAGACTGGTACACATCTGGTACATAATTGCACATAGTGGTGTTTTCTCCCGTCTTCTGTCTTCTGTGTTCTCCTGTGCAGTGGATAACATGACATGTATAAGCCTGGAGAACTGAATGCTTGTAAATGTCAGTTTGGAGCCTGAATACAAGATCTGAGTAGGCCACTGCAACAAGGCAAAGTGTCAGGGCATCCTGGCCTTGCATCATGCACTCATGCTCACCAGCAGAAGCAGACAGTAGTGACAGTAGTGGGTTATATTTATTACTAACACTCTTGTCTCTATTTCTATCTCAAAAGAGAAGGAACTACAAAATATCCCTTTGCATTTTGAAATCCTCTGCCTGTTTTGAGTAGCACAACGTCGTTTTATTGCGCAAGTTGTACCTACCTACGCAAGGGAACATTTATCCTACAGTACATGCAGTACTTAAAGCGAGGTACCTACTCTGTCTGTCTTTAAGTAACAGATACAGTATTTTTCTGAAAGAGTAAAGCAATCACAAAGCTGGCAAGAGCCTTCAAATTTCAAACTGCCTGACAGAATGCTTGAGTCAGTTTTGCCATATTTGTCCTTGATTTGCTTACTGGTTGTCATGGTTTGACCCCAGCAGGCAACCAAGCACCATGCAACTGCTTGCTCACTCCCCCCAACTGAGATGAGGGAGAGAATCCGAAAAGTGAGAAAACTTGTGGGTTGAGATAAAGACAGTTTAGTGAGTAAAGCAAAAGCCACGCATGCAAGCAGAGCAAAACAAGGAATTCATTCACTGGTTCCCATCCACAGGCAGGTGCTCAGCCATCTCCAGGAAAGCAGGGCTCCATCATGCACAATGATGACTTGGGAAGACAAACACTGTAACTCTGAACGTCGTCTCCCCCTTCCTTTTTTTCCCCCAGCTTTACATACTGAGCATGACATCATATGGTATGGAATAGCCCTTCCCGGCTCTGTCCCCTCCCAGCTTCTTGTGCACCCCCAGCCTTCCCAGTGGTAGGGCGGTGTGAGGAGCAGAAAAGGCCTTGACTCTGTGTAAGCACTGCTCAGCAATAGCTAAAGCATCCCCGTATTATCAACGCTGTTTTCAGCACAAATCCAAAACATAGCCTCATCCCAGTTACTATGAAGAAAATTAACTCTACCCCAGCCAAAACCAGCACACTAGTCCATGTGCTTGGAAAATAAAGGAAATTTCTGTCCCACTGGGCTTGCAAGAAGTTAGATACACTAAGAGATATACCAACTAGATGTTAGCCTCTGAAATGCTGTGATTGAGTTAGGGAACAGTTAAAAATGTATTGTGAAGGACTGGAGCATTTTTGCTTTTCACTGCTAAAAATGTTTTTCTCAGGAAAATGCATAGTTGGAAGAATATCAATAAAATAGCAATAAGCTGTTGCTTATTGAGACATGACAAGAAATGTAGACGGATTCATGGTGGTCAGCCTGGTAGCCAAGACCTGGCTATGCGCCTATAGTTTACTTTTTGGAAATGGTTGCCTTTTTGACAGCAGCTGTTGTTGAAACTATAGATGAGCATCAGGTGCTTTGTCCCCTCTCTTGCAGATGTTACTCTTAATATGAAAACCTTAGCTGTTTACCTTGGTAGCTTATCATATAGCTCTGGCCTCCCCTTTGATCATGGGGTGCAGAAGGACAGCGGTGCACAAGGAAATCAGACCAGCAGTGAAAAATGAAAAGGGCAGAGTTAATAGGTCAAAATTAGGTTAACTTCAACTTCGGGACTATGGCAGCAAATCTGAAAAGGTGAAACCTGAACTGTTCAAATCCAGTTTTTGAAGTGTTTGGCAGCAAAAGTAAGGTTTGGCTCTTCCCTTGCTTAAGTCAGCTTCTAAAATACACTCTGTATTTGTATTCCTGCAGCACTCCTTTGCCAGCATCTTTTTGCTTAGGGTGCCTGTGGTGTGAAACTGAACAACGTTGCAGAATAAATGGTTTGGCTCATACATGCTTCTCTATTGCAGCCTTTGATACTCAAGATGGAGGAATACACCACCTGTAATCTGTGCAAGTTCAACTGTGATCAAACTGAAAAGTGTCAAGGCTTGTGTCAGTGGGTGTAAAGACAGTATTTTGAAGCTAGTGTGGGATATATTTCTGGGAGATATTACGTGAAACATAAAGAATTTGAGTAGAAAAAATGGAAACGCAACATTGTTACAATGTGGACTCTCACTCTCAGTGAATTAGGTCTCTGACAAAATTACGTTAATTTTGTCTCAGGTTAAATTTTGACTGTGTATTGGGCATGGTTAAAAACTTGCTGTTTGCAAATACTGTAATAGCAATGTCTAAGTTACAGGCTAGTTTTTTTTTTCTACTCATAAAATGAGAAGTCATTATTGGCTTTTGTTGACAGCGGTTTTTATACATACCCATGAAGTGTTCCTTTTTAATATAATGTGAAAGGGGTGTACTGTCATACTTTAAGCTTAGCGCTAGAAGGCAGAAACTCCTGAACGTTGGTCCTAACTCTGTTTCAGTTCCCTCTGACGCTGAATGAACTATTATAAAACTCGCTGTCTTGTTGGCTAGAAAAGGCTTTGGTGCTCCGTCTCTGTCCAGCTTGGTTAATGGTTACTGGAATGCAGGCTTCGCTGTGGCATCCCTGCAGTAGTTGATGGGAGATGGGAGGTTTTCTAAAGCATCTGAAGTCGTTTATTTATTTTTAAAAATTAAACATCTAACTAGCTTTGAAGCAATTTATTCCTTAAAATCACAGGATCTTAGAAATAGCTTTGGTTGAAGAAAGCCCATGACGTAAGTACTATTTGGTACCCAGAAGGTTTTAAACTTAATTCCAATACATAGCTAATGGGAACTAGCTTTCTGTTGGAAACTGATTTTCTGGCAGTCTCTAGCAGGGGATCTCTCTCTGTGTGAACCAGGTACAAAGGTGATTTCTGCAATTACAAATTACATGCGGGCTTTCACAAACATTTCTTTTTCATTCTGAAAAATTAATCTAGTTGATAATTTGTGTGCCAGCTTTCAGACAGGTGGAGAATTAATTGAAGTAATGACAGGCATAGGTGGGCTAGTAAAATGGTAACAATCAAATCAGTACTTTACTTACATATCCCATTTTTTGCAGCTTTTGTGTTACTCAGTTTTTGGAGACATGGGTGCAGATTCCAACAGAACTGATCCTCTGCTGAGCTTTAATACAACAAGTTTTAGCCTGACACGCTTAGAAATTGCTGACATTCAAAAATCTCCCCAAAGCAAGAAATGTAGTGTGTTGTATGGTTCTTAATTTGTCTATTTTTTTTGTATGCTAAGATACCAGGAAAAGATATAATTAATGGAAGTGTTGGTTTAAAATTAGACTTTATTGTGGTTGCACTGGGGACAAGGAAAGGCACTAGAGAGTGTCTTATTAGAATCACTATAGCAACAGCTCACCCCATCATTTCCCGTTTTTTCCTCAGCCTATGATCCTGTCTATTCAATCACTAGATTATTAATGGCATTTATATTCAAAACCAGTCATTTCAGCTGTAAACTGTATTTTTAACAGAAATTCTAGGAGGTATGTCGGTTACAGTCAATAGTTTGGGTAAAAGTTGAGCTTTTTATTGTTGTTGTTGTTATGACACGACTTTTCTTTTTTCATGTTAACTGTTGCTCTTTGAGTGAATTTCAGCTTTATGGTAGAAGTAGTATGGATTCTTCATATGTTTGCCTGTCTTTTCCAAAAGGAGTGGGAGAAGTGGAGTGTGTTGAGTAACAAGACTCTGTATTCTCTGTATTATCCTAGGAGAAGGAGAAAAATGGAAATACTGTATTAAAGTACCTGTTTATTTGATTTCTTTCATTGGGGATGTATCTCTAAACAACAAGAAGTGAGGTAAATCTCCCATGCTGTTCACCTCATCATTCTGTCTGGGCCATAAAGGAGTAAAGCAAAAAAGGGGGGGGATTGCTTGTTTCATGGTTTGTCTTTGAAATAAAACTTCTGAATGTCGATAAAATTACCTGATTTTATTTTCTGCATGAAACTAAACCAGACATCACCACCTTTTCTCGGAAGCAATATTTGTACCTTCATGGTGTTCTTTTCTTTACCAGTCCCACTGGGGATCCCCAAATAGTCAGTTTTAGCTTTAGTGAACTAGCTGGTGACCTTTCCTTTAACCTGTCTTGTTTTAATATTACGCTTAGAATAAGGAACCATGTTGATACTGGATTTTTAAATGTTAAGACCTTTAGTTTCTCGCTAGCCAAAGCCTGTGACTGATGTCCTATTATGTCAGGTTGAGGCATACAGAGCACCTTCAACCAAGCTAATACTGAAGAAATCCTGACTTGTATTCTTTTGAGAAGTGAACTTCCATTGGTGTCCTGCTGGGGAGTGCATAGTTCTGGAGTATATTGAATCTGCGTGGCTAGAGGAGCTTTTTAGGCAACACAGTTAACAGCCTGGAAGAGTTTTCCCAGGGACAAAGAGTATACTGTGCAGCAGTATGTTGTTTGAGCCTGGGCTTTGCTTTTCAGTCTGGTTATGAACTAATTAGTATAAAGGTTTGAGGCATTCCAGGTGAGCTGTGGGATACTTAAGTTGATCAAGTTGTCTGAAGGATTCCTCCTCTCTGTGATTTGCAAATGATTCTAGAGGGGTTCAAGGCTGCCTGGTGTAACCTGATGGCAGAAGTTTGGAAGAGCTGCTCTGCTCTGGTTCTGTTCTGTTCACTGCCTGTGGATGGAAGGACAGGGAAATAATTCAGGTACTTTTCCGAGCAAGGAATCCCAATAAATTCCTTCCAACTTTGCTGTAGGCTCTGGATCTGTTGTTGTTACTTTTTCTTTTGTGGTCGTTCTTATGTCTATTTATGTATAAACAAAGTTTTATTTTGTGCTGCTGTAAACTGCTTCTCCATTCATACATTGCTTTGAAATTTATAACACTTGTGTAGGATTTTGCAACTATTTGGTGATACTATTTTTCCTTCTTAACATAATAAGGCTGTTGCTTGTGTTTTACTCACAAAGGTGCTTTAACTCCATCAAAAGGAAGAAGACATTTAGTGATACAGAGATTGGTAACAATGGGCAGAAATGCATATTGCGTCAGAAGTTCAGCTTGCCATTTGTTAATCAATTCTAATAACTGGCTGTCAAAGTAGGTAGGTCAGTAAAGGATAAACTAGATCCTAGTTGCTATATGCTTGATTGCTCTATGTGGTAGTCATGCTTAGAAAGAGACTTTGCAAAACTGAGCTTTCTGTGCAGGAGCATGGTTTTGAACAATGCAGTAGCTACTCCGAGACTATTGAATGGTGAATTCTGTCCCTTCAGATGTTAGGAGAGGTGGTTACCAGGGTGATATCCTGAGATTTCCTG
Source organism: Rissa tridactyla (assembly GCF_028500815.1). Lineage (NCBI taxonomy): Eukaryota > Metazoa > Chordata > Aves > Charadriiformes > Laridae > Rissa > Rissa tridactyla. The sequence continues at coordinate 58,844,188 of NC_071497.1, read as the reverse complement.
AATGACCACATAGTTTGTACTTCTGCCCGAAAAATCTCCTCTCCTAGATCTGGTTCTTTTACCAAGCATAACGGTTAAGAAACAAGTAAACGTGTAACATTGGGGTGGACAGAAGTAATCCCCATACAACTGGAAAGCAAGACCCAATACTAAAAGTATTTTTCAAATCTTCTGTTCAGCCTTGATGTTTGACTGTATTTCTGTACTGCAGTTTCTCCATATCTAAAACCTGACCATTTAAGCCTGTTTTGAGGCCACATTCATCAGTGGTGTTAGAGCTGTGTGCAACTCCTGAACAAAAGATGCTGTGCAAGAAACATGCATTCATGTGGAGGTGGAGCAAACCTAATTTATAAGAATTAATTTTATAGTCAAAGCAATCAAGAGCTAAATTAGCTTAAAATCAAAGATCAGGGAAAGTCAATAAAAATTAAAACAGAATAAGGGCTGAATATGGGCTTTCTTCAGAGAGTCTGCAAATTGTTTCTCTTCTTCTGTAAGAGCACAATTCTGCCTCGGCGTTAGACTATCCTCTGTTATAGTAGACTCATCTAATTTTTTAAACCTGTCCCAGTTACTGGTTTTGACAACTGATTTCTTATACTACGTAAGCTAGTTGAGATTTTATTTCAACATAAAAGTAAAGTGTTCCCTGTTTTTGCTTGAGCGTAGGCAGTTAATGCATTTCCTATAGGACCGGTATGTTTATAGGTGAAATTTTTAAAAGGATGCATACAAAAAAAGTGTAGGCTAAAATGCAGGAAAAGAAGAGATGGAAAAATAGTTTTGTTCATTAAAAGGAAATTTCAGTCAACAAAGATTTTTTTCAGGGCTGTTGCCTTTGACACTGACACATGAGCAATGCCTCTGGGTCCATTTAAAATGCAGACCATTTTTCCCAAGGCCTGTGGCTTAAAATGACAAACAAAGGGAGAGTTTTGGGTGACGTTTCCTTAGCCTTCCAGTTTCCAAGCTAAGCCTGCCTGGAATCCATTTGATCATTATGCAGCGTAGCTTAAAAAATGTGCCTGGGAAGAAAAAAACCATGGCATTGCCAAGGAGCTTCACAGCCCTCTATGACTTGTGTAAAATGTGGAGTAGCTTTGGATTCATTCCATTGAGAGAGCTTCTTCCTGGCTCACACAGCCATTTCTCGTGATATATATTCATTGTAAGTCTCCATACATTTTACTTCAGGACTTTTTAGAATTTTAAGTGGATGAAAAGAAATCTGGCACTCTCCCCTCCTGATTTAAGCAAATGAACATGCAAACCCATATTTCTCTCTAGTTCTAAAAGAAGTAAGAGAGATCTGAAGTACAGATGGAAGAAATTAGTTATAGTCACTACCACTAGGTAGGCTCCTTCCTTTCCTGGACTAGATTTTGCAAGGGGACTAGCAACACATGAAACCTTTTTGGTGTTAACTCTGAGGAAAGCACAATAACACATCTAAATGTGCTATTAGAAGTAACAAAAAAATGGAGATTGCTCAGTGTCCTTCGGTTGTTAATTTCTCCAATTCCTTGCAATGTGGCAGAAGATGATACAGGAATCTCTGAAGCATAAGAACAGAGAAGGACATTATAGTACAAGAGGTTTTATTTAAGGAGTTGGTTTTATACATGATAAGGCAAAATTAGCAAAGCAAAATGGTGGTGAAATTTAGAAAGTTTTGAAGAAATCTGGAGGCTGAAGAGATCATACAGTTCTGTGTACTGGGTGTGTAGATCATTACAAAATACTTCCCCATTAGGTCAGACAAAGTTGGGGAAAAGAAGGGGACTTTTCTTCCTGTTTTACAGATGGGGAAAAAAAGAAAAATTAGTGTATTGCACAAGCATAGCCTCTGGCAGTACCTGGAATTGGATGGACCCTGAAGAAAGCCAGAGAGTGTAAAATGGGAGCTTCTGATCAGTTTAGCAAAGAATTAGAACCGATTTGCTGAGATGGCTTTCCCTCTATACAGCAGAGCTGTTCCTGGTAGTGTGTTACTTCTGGAGCACTTGCTCTTCAATAGTCCAGAAAATTTTCCTTCACCATCTTCCTCTTTTGTGAGTGTCTCCAAAGCAATGAACTCCTCTAGGGAAAAGAATACAGTCCAGCATCTTGGTGCTTCTCTTTGCTCTAGGGGTTGCTGTATTACTTCCCTTAGGAATACAAGGTATGTGAAAGCCACACTGGAGTGCATCACCACTTGATGGCACCAAACAAATTTGAAAGACCATTTAAAATAAATTAATACAGAAACGAAGCAACACAGCTTTTCTGCAGTGTGGGAGGGCACCAATAGAAGTAAGTCATGCTTGCTGTATTAGTAAAGCACTTCGTAAAGCACTCTGAGCATTTGATAAACTTTTTCATTGTTCATTTTCTTTAACACAGCATAAGTACTTCAGTACTGTTGTAAATAATGAGCAACAGGCGTTGTGTAGGAAATTAGTAAATTGAAAATGTATTCTTAGCGCAATGTGCTGGCCAGTTTGTGAGCAAGAGAGAGTGTGCACTTGCTGGGCTAAAAATGCTCTGGTTGCCTTGTTCTGAGGCTGTATACTCACTGTATCTCTTCCAAGTTACAATCATTTTGCACGTACAAAGCAATTGTTTAATGAAAATGAAGTTTCTGGACTGCATCATTTGAACAATTTTTCAAAATAAGGGGAATTCTAGTACCATTGCACTCTGTGCTGTTAGATTCACCATGACCTTGATATTTCAGGAAGTCCTTGTCTTACAGATATTCCTCCTGTTGTTCCCTGTAGGGACAGATGTTCCCAGTTCAGTGGCTGGAAGGATGACCATATTGATTCTTTAACCATTAACATTAAAGTGTACCAACAGGGAGCTCCCCTAATACTGTTATGGATGCTTCACCCTGTGTTTTCTGAACGCATTATAAGAATCCTGTGCTTCTCAGGTTTTTATTAGTTCTCAGAAAAATGAGTTTCAGGAGCAGACATCTGCAAGATAACCTCCTGGTCTTTCCATTAAACACACAGCAATTGCTAGAGGCTTCCTTAATTTAATTCACTCTGAATCCTCTGCTTTCTGTAGTTTTAACTTCCTTCTGTCTTTTCATCTGTCCCTGAACATATTGCCTTGCTTAATTATATCCTGTTTTGTGTTTCTTAGAGAAAGAGAAGGAGGAAGATATTAATGCTTGTCAAAATGACCAGCAATCTCCTCTTTTCCCCGGTTCCCCTTCAAATAAAAATGTCTGCCACAACATTTGGTTAGTTTGTCTACGTTAGTTGTAAAAACAGGTACTCTGTTGGCTTCTCTTCTCATCTAGTAGAATAGAGACAGAGGTCATCGTTCATCGTAGTATGTATAGATCAGAAACAATTAAACATTGCAGCGTAGTGTACCTATTTCCCTTTCCCTTCCAGTTCTCCTTCCTCCACACCATGGATTAATATAAGTGCATAGAGTTGGGGGATTGTGTACATGCATATGGATTGCATGCTTGTTGACATGGAGACAGAACAATTTTGGCACCAGTCCCATTCCCAGGCAACTGTTTTGTAATTAATTATTAGAATTAACTAGAAAATTCCTTGGCTGAGAAACTATTTGCTTTTTATTTGCATAGTACCTAGCATAGTGGAGACCTGGTCCTAGTGTAAAGATCTTAATAGTAACATACAGTAATTTTATCTGATAGATCCTGTCATTGTCCATGCTCAGTTACTCAAATCAGTCCCAGCTGTACAAAGCTCATGCCAAGATTTTTTTAAAGGAGTTTTTATAACATGCCTGTGAATTTTGTTCGTATCGATTCCAGAAACTTGTGTTGATTGAGGATCAGTTTCATCCTGTTTCTAGACCACATCACATCCCTGTTAGGCCTTTTACTGTCCAAGTGCTATTTGACTTTGAAACCTAGAAGCATTTCACCATTACAGTAGTCCATAGCATTCCCAAGGTGAAGTATCGGAGTGCTCTCTCTCACTGTGGTGTATGTACTTAAGAGAATAAATACAACTCTGCAAAAAGGTGAATATTCAAACCCATTAAAACCTTTGTTCTTTTTTTAAAAAAAAAAAAAAAAAGTTTGCTTCCCTTCTGTGTAACTGATTATTAGGAAGGATGCCAAACATTGTATCAAAAGAAAGGTCTAAGTCTTTGAGAGCATCAGTGTCACGTTTTTTAAGAAAAGTCTGTTGTTTTCCACTTGTGAAACAATTTTAACCATTTAATGGAGAAACTTCAAAAGACGCTGGCAGCTTTATTGCTGGGTGCTGATGTTGCACTCTGACCCATCTTAAATGGCTGGTGAAACAGTCTGTAGGAATTAGATAATTGTTTCATCAAAATAAGATTAAATCCAAATGCCTGTAATTGATGCTTCCTGTAAGCATTATTGAAACAGGACTTTAATGAAAGCAAATGTATGTTCTTTCTGTTACCAATATTTGAACTCTAGAGGGAAGAAAATGGAAAGCAATTAGAGCAACAAAATGGATGTTTATAATTTAATATTCAAAGAATGCTTTTCTTTTTCTGTTAAATTCTAACTTAATGGGGAGATTCTATGTGCCACTTACAAAACTGTGTATTTAGACTTTGTGTAGTTGTTTAGCTCTGCTGTTGTCATGGATGTCTTCTGCATTCTGAAGGTTCTCTAGGCTGCAGGACTTTTGCAGGCTTGGTCATCTGTGTAGCCCTCAGCCGTGCGATGCTATACACAGAGATTCACTGAGGGGGAAAGAGAGTTGGTGGGCACATTAATCTGATAAATGTTCTGGAAAGCATGCTCACTCAGATGGAAGAGCCAACCCTGCCTCTAAATGGTGCTGCAGCTTGGCTTGAGGCTGCAAGCATCTGTCCATGAGCCCAGCTCAGTCGTCAGCGTTTTCGACAGGAAGTGGCAGTCGCTTCTGTGTTGGGGACTGAGCCCATTTTTCATGCATACAATTTGAATCGAGAAAAGTTACGTGCATCTTTTCACACTGGGTGTGAAATTCAGCCCAGGACCGAGGCAGCAGCTCCTACCACTGGACTCTTAATTGGTTTTTGAGTCTTTGCCAAAGGTAAAGCTCCATATGCTTTTTGTCACCACTTCTCCAAATAGAGAGCAAAGTGTATATGTCTGAATAAGGATGAAATACAAGAGGCTGAACTTTAAAGTATTCAATTTTACAAATTGAATTGCATTGGAGTATGTTGCCTGGGCAGACTGCTGAAGCCGTAGCATGAGGTGTCTCAGAACAAGTTAAAGAAACATCCGTGGGGAACAAGGCAGCCAGTGCAGGGGGGCAGGGGAGGGCTCTCTGGCAGAGTTTCCCCGTGCATGAGGCATGCCTCATTGATGAAGTATTTCTAAACGCAAATGAAGCATGCAACAGCCCAGGGATGGCCTGTGCTGAGGCACAATGAATTCTTAAGTGGTTGAAGTGAGGCATGAGTTAGGGTGGAAGACACCAGATTACAAACTTTCAGACCCAGCTGTATTTTGATGTAATTCTGATACTTGCTGATGTCATCAGTCATGGAGCAGTATTGCTCTTTGACGAGACCATCAACAATACAGTGTTATATCATCAGAAGGACAAGGTTAAAAAGTACTAGAGTGTTTAGAGCAATCTCAGTTGTCGTTCATTTGTATATCAAGCTGTTATTTTATGGTGTTCATCTTTTCAGGGGAAAAGCAGGAGGCTTTCTGGAAATTGAGAAGTTTAAAATATGCATTTGTGAAAAGGTCACATTCCCCCTCTGTATACACTGTTGAAGTGTATCAAAGTTTTGTTTCTCTTAGTTGAACAGGCTAGCTGGAGCTCTTAGATTGTGTACAAAGTTAAACACAGACAGATTTATACTTGAGATCATGAAAGGCAGGATTCTGAAACTCGTAGTTTGTTCATTACAGAATTTGTTTCTGTGATAACAAAGAGTCATATTGTCACTTGGACTGCTTATCATCCTTTAGGTTTCGGCATAGTCCAAATTGCTGGTACTTGAGAGACTGGACCATCCACAGCTGGATCAGACAGTGCTTAAAACATGGTGCACAAGACAAAGCTTTATACACATTGAAAAACAAGGTGAGTTTTTACAAGAAAAAGCCATGAATGTGTTTGATCAGCTTTTTGAGACAAGTGGGGCTTACCTGTAATTTCTATTGCAAACGTGTCCTGTAGACTGTGATTTTAAGTTCAGATGTTCCTTTGTCAAAGCAAAAATTAATGTTGCACTTGAATTTTAACTAAAGATCTTTACAGCTTTTATTTCTGCTTCTTTCCCAGGAAGCTTTTCTTTTTTTTTAAACAGTGTTGGTGTCCAAAACTTGCTACACCCAGAAGAGGCATAAAAACCTGATAGGCAATGCCCCTCCTGGTCCCAAAGGCTCAGATAAAACAAATCCAGAACATCAAAAGTTAGAAGTCCTACATCCCAGGACCTGTGCTAATCTTGGGTTGCTTGACCGTCTCATTGCAGCTGTGTGCAATGCCATGGTTGTGATCTTTCTGATACCTGCAGCACTGTGCTTGGGAAGATTTGAACAGCAGAATTTCACACTTTTTTTTTTTTTACCTTCTTCTCTTCAGGTTCAGTATGGAATTTTCCCAGATAATTTTACATTCAATATTTTGTTGGATTGTTTTATAAAGCAGAAGAAATATGAAGGTAAGAAAATATGTACTAATTCTGCATCCTGAGTTGTATGCTGTTAGATCTTCAGAGCCTTTCTTTGAATTAAAAACTTTTAGCCATTCTTTCTCTGAAGTCACCTTAAAAAGCACACCTTCTCCTTCCTTTAGACTACTTTTCTGCATGTTTATGTCTAACTTCTGTTAGGTTTTTATTAATTATATAATTTTGAAACACGTACAATTCACGGTTTCTACTGTGATTAATCCCCTTCCAAATGTAAACCAACCTCCAGTTTTTACAAGTCTGATTTATGTGCTAACAACATCATAGGAGTTGTTAGTGACAATTAAGAATCAAAATGCATGTTGGTAGAGTTCATCTTACCTGTATTTAGCTATTCAAAAAGCTACGTATCTAAACTGTCTAGACTTTGTCGCTGGAGAGAGCCAGTTGTGCTGAATTACCATGTTGAGGTACCTGTCTTTCACTATTGACTGTTTAAGTGTTGAGATGAATAATCCTCTCATATTTGATGACAAATATTTAAGATTTTCATTTCACTGCAGCTTTTCTGGTACTGTAGGTTGCAGCAAGCTTTTCTTTGTATAAGCATCTTGTAAAACAAATAACTGAAAGGGATAATAGAATTGCAGGAGTTGTCTAGCTTTTATCATGCAGGTTTGGCTAAATGGAAAATTAATACATATATTTATTTTATTTTGAGAGCCCCCTGTCTGTGAATTCACCCTTACTCCATCCGTATTTCTTTTCTGTGACAGGCTCAAGGTCTTTTGTTTAACAGACTGTCCTTCCTGACAGGGAGTGTCACTGGAACTCCCTGTGGAGCTTCTCCAGAGCACTATTTGCTGAATACAGTGAGGGCTGTGGGTGATCTGTGACAATATTTCTGCTCCATTGTACTCTCCTGTCACCTTAAGGGCAATGAATTTAAGCCAGTCTTCTTTTGCTTGTAATCTAAGCACAAGAACAAAGAAGTCATTTTTAGCGTCTTTAGAGATTTTTTAAAAAACATTAGTGAATGAAGAGCTGAGCAAAGAAGAGCCAATTGAAGAGTGTAGAGCTAAGGTAACTTTGGAAAGCTCCTTTGCTGTGGTCTCATGCTATTCAACCCATTCTTCCTTCTCATAGTGTTTTTGAATAACCCAAGTACGTAAGACTAATTCTATACTACTAACCATAAAAAATCTTTAATTTTCTCCCTAACTACTTCAAAACATACTACAGCAATAAAGTATCAGTGAACATGAGTGGGTGCGAAAGGGAGCTGTGTATGTTTGTACTTGCTGATTAGGTATTGTTTTCCTCCGTAGATGCTATGTCAGTAGTAACAGAGATCATGCTGCAAGAAAGTTTTGATGAATTTTCAACACAGCTTCTTTCTCTTTATGTTTTGTACCAGTATCTGGCAACCAAATCTGAACGTACGGTAAGCTGACCACACTCAAAATGATACACAAAGCCTTCATTTCAAAGTGTCATCATGCAATCAGTTGGGCATTCAATCTTGAATATATTTTATTTTCCCTAAGTTTACCTGGAAAAAATAAATACTCCATTTTTGTTTCATGATTTTTACAACTGCAGAAGAAAGAAAAAAAAAGAAACAACAAAATATGAAAGCTGTTAAATAACTTGTCACCCCTTTTGCTCCTGTATCTGAAAGGGAAGGTGTGTTGCAATTTTCAGATGTAATATATGCCCATTGGAAGGTTATGAAATGACATTTCAGTTCAGTTCAAATAGGGTTCTATCAGTTAACACAAAAAATCTGTGTCACCTATTGTATAGGACCCTGTTAAGGTGAGCTGGTAGCAGCGATTTTGCAGAATTATAGTGCATTTTAACTGGGATTTTTACTATCCCATTTGTTTTTGTGTGTATTGTTTCTAGTATGTATTTGTTTTAAAACTAAATTTGTTACATTCCTCCTTTCTTCAACATTTCTTAGTCACATCTTGCTTGCCTATGGCCAACACACCATTTAAGGCTGTTGGAAGTGGCATTATTCTACCTTTGCAGAAGGGGCTCAGTTAGGTGTCACCAAAGGGCTGACTCCATCATCTGGTTTGGCACAGGCCTTCAATACTATGTTGTCACCCATAAGGAAAATGCTCGAAGCCTCCATTTGTCTTACATGAAGCATCTTCTAAAATGCGTATTATAGATGCCTTAAGGTTTTACTCAATTGGGTTGTAATTTCAGCCTTCACTATAGAAAACAGATGTGCCTTTGCCCTGTTCTGTATTCTTCATTCCCCAGAAGTCAAGTACACTTGATGACTTGGATATGAGAAGCAGAGGGACCAAAAATCTCATTTTCACATTGTGTTTGTCCATGTTTGTGTATCCTCGATGCAAAGACAAGCACATGTCAATATGTGTAGCTTTTCGTGAAAGAAGAATATGCAAGCAAGGGTGGTGTGGACTTATGATACATTTAAGGCAAGCATATTTATATAACCGTGACTTATTTAATATGCATTTTGAAATAAACCTATCCAAAGACCAGCAGCAAGCCATATTTTTATATGTATACACCCTACAGAGTGCTATACAGAGTGCTATTCAACACCTCATAATGCTCAGTACCAATTTGCTGTGTTTGATTTAAGAAGTGGGGGTAGACAGAGTTATGAGATCTGCTAAGCTGCTTTCCTTTTCCCAAAGTGTGAGACAGGTCAGCCAGTGTCCTGTTGCAAACAGGCCTTTGGCTGTAGCTTAGGGTCCAGCAGCCTGATGAAATGAATTTTAACTTTGAAAGCCGAATCTTGGGCAATCTATGTTAGTCCTTAGTGTGTATAGCAGTGATGATAGAGATCTTTCCATGTTTCTGCCGTTGTAAACACCACTGAAAGCCTGACAGGTCTTGTCTCTCCCTGGAGAGAGTTTCCTCCTTGACTGCTGCAAACATTCCATATGATTGCTGCCTTCCACTGCAAAAGTGTTAAGTTCTTGCAGTTCCTCCAGCTCTTGTGAGCCAAACAGGCAAGCTCTGGAAAGAACCTAACTGCTAAAAGCCCTGTTTTTCCAGTTGCACCTGATTTTCCTGTAACATTCAGCTGGAGTGCTGAATTCAGCACAAAACAGCCCTATGTCCTTGTATCCCTTTTCCAGGTCAGTCAAATACCTTGCCTGACCGTCCAGTGATGGTATTTTGTGTCAGATGACAACATGCAAATTCTTGTAGCACCCAAATGGAGACAGGAAAAAATGCCATACCTTGAAAAGACATCTTTGAATAATGCATTAAACCAGAAGGTCGAACCCTTTTGCTTTTTAAGAGTCAGTGTACCTCAGGGAATTTTTCAGAAGGCTTCTTCCTTTCACCAGGGATATTTGTTTCCGGTCGTAAGGTAATAAGACGTTGAAGTACCCTGGCACAAAAAACATGTATTAGAGAGTCAGACTTCCTCCAGTCTGTTGCCTTTTATAGCTTCCTTTTCCTCATTTTCTTAGCAATGGGAGTTGTTCAGCTCTTTTCATTTGCAGTGAAGAGACATTTACCCTTGATGTTTGTGCTTCTCTGGTCTTGAAAAATGTACTGTACTATCCCACAGCAAAACAAAATTCACACTGCTCTTGTGGTTTTAGTGTCCATACTGATTGGGCACCCTTCTTTAGCCATCACTGGTGGTCTTGCTCAGACAGCTGGTACTTCTCTCTAGCTGGAGAGACAGCTGTACTTCTAATCCTGAGGCATACAGTGGTGTTGGTGAGTTGCATATGCTCTTTCCACAGCGCAGATTTTGGATTCAGAGCAGTCATTAGCAGCATAGTCTTCTCCCAGCATTTTCCAATTCTAGTGAGGGACGGTGAAGCATGTATCTTACCACATACTTAAAAGAAAAGGCTGCTGTAATAAAGAAGCCATGTAATTTTTTTCTTCAGCAGTGTTAGCCTGAAGCAAGTGGTAGGTCATGAAGGACAGGGACAGAGCTTAGCCAACATAAATCAGTGTAACGCTCTGTCTTGAAGGAAACGCACTGATTGACTTCCATGCAAAATCTCAAACACTCATCTTTTACTGTCTTCTGGAAAGAGAGGTGTTCCTCCGTAGGTTGTGTACTATTTCGCATGATATACATACTGTAACTCTGAACATTAGACATGTTTAATGATTCTTTGCTAAGACATCTGATGAAAGCCATGTTTTCTGGTTTTGGCTGCTGCCATTTTATGTTTGTGTTTGTCAAGGAGCACTTACTTACTTTACATTATTTGCAGTGGGAAGAGGAGAGAAATCTTGGAGCATCACTAGTGCTTACAGGTCTAAAGCAAACAAACACTGTGGGGTTTAGCTCCCAGCTGTATGGCTTTGCATTCCTTGGTAAGTTTTAACCTCCCTCACAGTCGTCTTTTTCCTCTTATCCTCAGTGGCTGAATTAAGTTGGTATCTTTGCTTTATTAAAATGTAATAAAGGAGAAGGCTAAGGAAAAAAAAAAGGCAGAAGTAGTGGAAGGAACAATTTCAGACTGAATTTAAGGCTGAATCTGTTTTGTAAGTCTGATTTGAATGGTATGCCCTTTATCAGACAGCTTCAGAATCTCCTTTAGGGCTCCCTGCAGGTTTGGATTGGCAGCTGAAAAAAAGATGTTCTTAAAGAACAGTAGGCTTGGTTTGTTTGTGGACCAACAAATTTAAAAAACCTCACAAAAGTACAGAGTTCCATCACATGAATTTAAAGTTATAGACAATAGACTCTTTTTCTAGTTAGTGAGCTTCTTAAAATAATCCTTAAACCTCAAGAAGTTCAGAGAGCACAGCCTGAAAAACACTATGTTTAGAACATTTACTATTCACTGTAAAGTTAATGTTTCTGTTGTGGACAGCAGATAGCAGTGCCTTTATCCTGTATCTGTTAAGGTGTCTTCACTGCTAAAGGTATGCTATATTATTAAACAGCAGTTAGATCAGAGTATATCCAGAACTGGAGGGAAGGGGAATGGGGTAAGTAATTCTTCAATTTTCTCTAACCTTTAGAGGAATATAATGCAGATAGGTTTTGTCCTTCTCTAGAAAATGATTATTTACTTGAAAGTAATTATTAATTAAAAATGTATTATTGTGAAGTTGTTCCATTACTGCATTATATTTTATTGTAGAATTTGTTGAGGGTAATAAAAAGTGAACTGGTTCTTGAAATGTGGCCTCTTCAGATATGATGTCTAGTGGCAGCGTTAGGATACTGATTTGGATTTATCATTACTGTAAGCCAAAAATTCATTTCAGTCAAAAAGGGGATAAATGTGAAAATTAATTTGAAAGCAGGATTTTCCATAGAGCTGTAGTTTGTTATCCAGTGGAGATACTGATGCGAATAGGGACTTTGCTGTCCAGTTGGCATTCAGTTTAGGGTGTTTTTTATGTCATATAGATTGGTTCAGTAGTGGCTGTATTTCAAAAATGCACTTTACTGTTGTCTGTGAGCAGTAGTACTTGTTCCATGACATTGACATTCAGTAGATCAAAAGCTATTTACTGTTATGTCACGTATTCCACAGTCATGCCAACACTAATGGAACCGACCTCTGAGAGAGTGAAAGATGTCTACGGGCACAGAGTGGCCTCAAGCACCTCAGCTATTTAAATTTAGCCATAGTCTATAAGCTTTGTCTGTGCACTTATTACCTTGCTTTTCCTAAACTGTTCTCTTCCATGTAAAGGAGACTAAGGTGTGTTTCATAGTTTTGTGTCATTATAGCCAGAGTGCAAATGAGATTGAGGGCTTGGATACAACTCTCGTTAGCTACACTGAAGCAGTATTATTTGTTACATTGACAATGACAAAATCAAAACATTAGAGTGACAGTCATTGTAAATTAGTACTCAAGAACTACAACATGATGTATGTTTTCTCTATTACGTAGGAGTTTTGTGTTCCCTAGTAATTACCATCAGAAGAAAAGCCACATAGTTAATGGTGCTACGCATCACAAGTCGTGCTGAAGTCAGTGAAGACCTTGTTGCACAGAATGTCCTAAATCAAGAACCAAAATTTCATTTTGGCAGGTCTCCCATATTTCCTCTCAGGAAGCTCCAGCAGATACAGGGGTACTAAGCTGTATAGTTAGCCAGAGCATGTACTGTAAATACCGTACAGTCTGGCCATGACACATGTGTGAGTACACCCTAAAGGCCACAAAAGTGAGTCCAGAGCCTGGGATTCAGTACACACGTGCTGCACAGTAAGTCCTTGCAGGCTAAGGATACATTTGTCTGAGATCTTCAGACATCCTGCTCAGAGCTGCTGTTAAAACTGCAAGAAAACCAGGAAACCTGACCACTTTTCACCTTTTCCATTTGGACAAAATTTCTAGGTGAGGCAGGAGGGAGAATGGGGAGGAGCCAGAAACAAACGTATAATAGTCATGAAGTTTGGCAAAAAGAAGTCACTCTTATAAAATAAGGTAATAGCAGTTCTGTCAGAGCAGCTTTGTAGAAGAGTGTGGTTTTTTACCACAGAAGGCAAGACACTTGCTGTCACTTCTGAAAAACAGCCAACCCATATAGATTCTGTTAAGACTCAAGTGTTGAAGTACTAATGCTAAAGTATTTTTTTATCACAGGAAAAGTGGAGTTGAATAAAGGGCTAAGAGCTGTATACAATCTAATGCCACTCATGTGGACACCTGGATACTTGAATAGAGCCTTGCAAGTGATGGAGAATGTGGCTTCATTGTCAGGGGACAGCAAAATCTGCAAAGAAGCTGTAAGTATGAAGGCTGTAAGCTGCTCAACAGAGGGAAATTCATATAAGCCAAACTCCACTAAAACCTGTGAATTCCGTGCCTTGCTAATGAGAAGAGGCCCAGCAATATTTCAGAGGTCTTTGAAAGACAGGAGGAGAAGAAGTAATGTTTACAACAGAACCACTGCTTCAGTTGATGAGCCAGTGATGATGTCTACTGGCATGTCCTTGGGAATGAATGTCTGTTATTGCCACAAACCATTTAAGTGTGTTTCCTAAACCTTCCCCTCCCTACAGAGACACCTGAGTCTGCATCACGCAAAGCACATGTCTGTGGGGCTGGGAAGACATCTTTGTTTCCCAAGCTTTTGAACTCACTCAGAGACATGCGTCTTAGCATTGAGGATGGAATATCACATTTCATTCCTCTCATGGTTAATTCCATGTATTCTGTGCTCTCTGAGATGATACTATGCTGAGTGATACTGGTCCAAAAAGGGTACAGAGTGATTTCTAGAAGGGTTGTAGTGCCTTCAGTTGTGGAGGATGGATAGATTTAGTCCATTTGAGAAGTCAGCACTGACTAAGGGATTTGGGGCTTAGGAGTGCTGTGGGGCATCAGGCTGATTCTGGAATCAGACAGCTTATGAGGAGTAATTTAGGAAACCACCACCACCACATGGGCTGGAGCATAGCAACAGCACTGAGAACTCACCTCCTTTTCTTGGAATTCTTTCCTGAAGGTGTGTCTGATGATGGCAGTCTCCCTTTCGCTAGAACAGGTCAGGACACTGCTCAGCAGGTTCTCCTATCTATTGCTCCATGCTCAGAAGCAGCTCTGTGTAATACCGGACAGTGCAAGGAAGGAAGTGTCACAGCTGCAGCTTCCACCATTTTGCATTACCTCTTCGGGTGTATGGTTTTGGGTATTTTTTCCCTACTCCAAGTCTGAAGAAAGCCTAATAATGTTTGTGACTTTTTCTGCTTACAAACCCTAGACAAATTATGGAACTCCTCACCTTGCTCTGGGTTGTAGATGAACATCCTATTGTTGAAATTGCATCTGTCTTTAGTACAACAGGTCCGTAGGAGATCCCATCCTTCTGTGTACCAATACTGTAAAAATGGTAAACGCTAGCAATATCTAGCAGTGCTTTCTTCGCAGAGACATGTTTTACTTTGTTCAGTGAACACCTAAGAACTTACAAGGTTGTCACTGATTGTTCAGTAATGCTACAAGTGTCTGTACAAAGCCAGTAGTAGAGCCCAAGAAGCAGTGACCATGAGAGCCTCTCAGAGACTTCCCTGAAGAGATACATGGCCTCACTTGGATTTTAGGTAGCAGTATATAAACAATAGTGCAAGTCACATAAGTTTCACCAAACTGAGCACCAAGAGCAGGCCTAGATGGTTTGTTATTATCAAAATAATTTTTTGTCTAATGCATTTTTTGTGACCCCAGTGCTGAAAGTAAAATATGTTGGTCCATATCCTCATCTGGCATAAAGTAATTACAGTGTATTGATTTGCATCATCTGGCCTTTTCTACCTAACTGCTCATTAAGATTTTACTATTAAAATCCTTACAAGGTATTTTTAATTATTATTTCCGACTAAAATGCAGTATTCCTAAGGGTGAAGGACTAAACGCACTGACCAGATCAATACTGGGGTCAGTCAGCTTCACTGAATTCAGCAGCAGAGATGATGGAAACAACCTGAAGTGCCGTAAGCCTTTTTTCCTGTAGTATCCTGAGCCTCTCTTGGTCAGAACTAGGTTGACCATTATGCAGTTCTCGTAAATCCATATCATAGCACTGAGAAGGATGGGCTGTGTTATAAATCATTGTCCTTGCATGCCTGCACAGACATGGAGTTACTTGAGAAAGACACAACCCTGTTTTTTGCGAACTTGGTTCTTTTACAAAATGTCGTATTATTTTCTGGCTGAATAAATTTAATTATCTAAAAGGGAAGTTTTCAAATGAACTTTTTAACTGCAGTTTTGGTGTAAACATTTTCAAGTGATTTGCCCAGTCATTATCAGTCACTCACTTTTCTTTCAGCTTTTAAACTTCCATTCATTTCTGACTGATAGAGTGTCTCTTTTCTGTCTGCCATTACTATCTTAACAACATAATAGAAATACTGTTTTAGTGTTGTGCTGTGCATTTAACTGTGAACAACCAAAACAGTTTCGGGTTTTTTCAATTGTCTGAGAAAGTCTGTAAATGACTATATGTATTTCCAAGCTCATGGTTATTATTTCATTGCTTATTTCATCCTGTTTCAGTATTGCTAGTTTAAAGATAACATTTCAGTGTCAAGAATGTTATTCAAATAAGCCTAATTTTTATTCCTTTAGCATTATATACTTACGCTAGAAAAATGAAACTGTAAGTATTAAGATCCCATTTGCTTTGAGAAAGCATCACAGATTCAAAGGTTACACAGAGTTATTTTATCCTACAGTTTAGAATTAGGATTCGTGGAAGGACAACATCTCTTTGCATTTGTAAAAAGAACTTTAAAATGCAGGCAGCCTGCATCCAGTAATTCCACTTATGGTGATCATGTTATTCCCAATACAGCAGCAGCACCCATATATTAGTTCCGTCTTTTGTATCAATAATACATACAGAAATAATTTACCAAATCCCTTAGTGAAGCTAATGCAGTCTTTTGCTACAACTGCAGTTAGGAGAGGGTGCTTCTCTTACCACCTCAAAAGACAAAAGCATGAAGATAACAGAGGTGTCACAGATTAAAAATACACCTATAGCAATATATTACGTGCCTACATTTCCATTTTTCCTGTTAGATTATCAGAGTAATGATAGGAATGAATGTTCTTGTGGCTGAACAGTTGATTTCCCTGCTGCTTTTCACCAAAGAGGTATTGAGATGATCTGTTAAAGATTATATGGTTCAAACATTCCATAGTAGTAATTTATTTAGATGTATCTGTGATTGTGTGTGATGCTAGTGATACTGGCTACCACTTAGCATTAGTATTTATGGCCGGCTATCAGGCCAAGAGGAGACATTTGCCTAACGCCTGACAGATCTGCAAATACCAGTCAGCATCTGAGTCACGGGGCATTTTACTGTTGACAGAGAGTGCTGGAGTTGTTCTCTTGCAGGGATTTAACGTCCAACCTCAAAGGTCCCAAGTACAGTACAAAATTATTACAAGAATAAGTCCCATTTCCTTTTAGAATTTGGTTTTCTTTTCATCATACACAGAAGTCATCTCAAAACACATTGTAACTCATGAAGTTGTTTGTACACATAAGAGTGGTGTTACTGAGATTGTATTTCCAAACTGTTTATGCTAACAATAACAAATGTGATTGTTCAGATTGATGCTCTGGAGACCATTTTGCAGTCTGTCCTTGAAGCAAAACCTGGTCCAGAATCGGCTGAAGAAGTCAAGGAATTAGAGCAGAAGTCACAGGGTGCAGAATCAGAAGAAACAGAGCAGTCTAAAGCACCCAAGTACTACAGCCGATTCAAGGTAAGAGAGTTTCATTTATCTAAGTATTCTAAAATGTAATACATCTCCATAATATATACTAGAAAATATTATAATGGCTTATTATGGCTAATAGGCTAACACCCGTTCAGTGCATTATGAGTCCTACCTGGCATTTTTGAAACAGACATCACCTTACATTTTCAGTTCTTCAAATAGGAAGCAGCAGCCTACAAAGACATAAATGCTCAAGGCCACTTGTCTTTTGTCTGTCTGCTGGGATTTTATCTTCACTTTTCATCCATCAAAATGATAAATCCAATCCTGCTCACAAAAGTGGTATGTCATTAGAGTTCCATTATCTGACCTTGTGTGGGCTCTTGCTCCTTAAAATAAATCGTAATAGACATGAGACCATCCTGAATTTATTGCCCATTTGTGTATGTTATAATTAAGTAGGAATGTTGCATGCTATACTTCCAGTCTGGGGAATTAAGTAAGGCTGTATCGCCTCTCTTTTATCTTTAGGTTGTTACGCTTATGATAACAATATGAAACGCAAACAGTTGTTCATTAGCGAACAGCTATACAATGAGTGCGGTTTATTTGATCATCTCATAGCTATATAATGAGCTTGTTTTATTTTATCATCTCTGATTTGTGCTGTGGTAAAAATCAAATACCCCAGGTTGAAACTAATCTGTCTTATAGTTCCAGGAGCAGTACTCTTTTCATAGCCCATCAGTTTCCATTGTTACTGTCACAACCTTGGAGAGTTGTTGTGGATACAAATTGTTGTTCTTCCAAAGAAATTTCAAAAGTTAAAAGACTAGTATCATATGGTTTCACCTCACATACACACACTTTTCCTTTCTTTAATTTTTATTTACATAAATTGTTTGCCACTAATCTTTAGATATTTAACTTGCTTTGTAGGCACTTAGGACTTTTAAAGTGTTTGGAAATAAGTTGGTGCTCAGCATGTGATAATTAATGCCTGGATTAATTCCAGTGAATCAGGTAAACACAAGTGCCCTTTGAAGGAGGGAGTGAGACATTTTTATGAGTCTCTCATTGTCTATCCATTGTCTGTCCTTGAAGAAAATAATGCAGAGTGCTCAAAAGAAGGCCTAAATGTCAGTTTGGGGACAGAGTAGTGCCAAGAGGGTAGTTTTCTTCTCACCTCAACCTTTCCACAAGTTCCATAATTAACGCCAGTTCAGGTATTCCCTTGTGTGGCAGTGAGTGCCCTGACTTTGAGCCAACAAACTGCAGCCCCAATGCTAAGCTCTAAGCTGTCACCAGAAAAGTCTGAATATAAGAAAGACATAGCCCTCCAACAGTAATTTATATGTAAATAAACCATAATTTCTTGTTGTCTGGATGAGATAAGGAGCTCTCAAGTCAGAATGCCTTTTCAGCTAAGCCTGAAAGAGCTCTCAGACTCTTCTCTCAAATTCTTTAGGCCAGCACCAGCCAGTCTTCCCAGTGTCCAGCTCTGGACACTTATGGACATGGTTCACAGGGCAGAGAAGTTCACTAGAAATCCATACAAGTCTGAGGGAAGGTGAGAGCTCTGAAGCAACCTGGTGATGTTGGCATCACAGCTGCTGTCCAAGCACAGTTCGTCTGCCCCTCGTGTGATGTAATCCCAACACAGGATTTGCACTTCTGCTGCTGGAAACACTTCAGTTGCACTTCGTCTAGACCTGCATTAGCCAGCATGTCCCAGTCTTTCTCCTTGAGCTCAAAACCAATTGCTTCTGTCTCCTGCTTGCCAGGTTCTCTTTCACAAGGCATACACCTGAGTATGTGAGGAAAAAGCATGTGGATTTTCTCCAGACATACAGTTCCTGTCTAGAACTGTAGCTTGTTCTGCATGGCTTTTATACACATTCTTGGGACTCCATGTCTCATACCAACCTTCAGAACAGTCATTTCTGGAAGTACCTGAAAAAGCCATGGCAACCTAACAGATATGATGTGCGAGAGGCAGCGTGTCCTTCACTTCCACTAAAACAAACAGGACCTGAGGGCATTTGGCTCTTTCCAGATAAAGCCTTTAGAGCTGTAATTTAGACTCTGTGTCTGACACTGTCATTTGTGTTGTAATTACCTGTTTTCAGATCACGTATGCTGAGGCTCACTACCCCATACAGTGTTCCTCAGGCAATTCCATCCATCTGTGTCAATGATCAGTGGGCAAGCATTTCATCACATAAATGCTGGGAACACCCTCTTTAAAATCAGTGCTCCTTCTCTAACTGTCTGCATGCAGAGCCCTGGAAACTGCTTATAAAAATCAATGATTTAGCCACTTAATGATGTGCCCTTTTGGTACCTGCATGACATAGAGCGCGCTGCATTCCTACATTAGTTTTGTTAATATGGCACAGCAGAGCAAGGAAGATTGCAGGAGTTCAGTGGTACCAGTAATGGCTTAGGAGAGAAATCCTGCTAGTTTCCAGTTTGTTGCCTTTCTCTATTTCCATTTCATACTGCTTAGAATCAGTGCATAAAACCCCGTTTTCAGCACATCCTTGGTAGTGGTTAGTCTGAAGGATCTAACCCAGTTATGTTTAACTGAGCATCTAATCTGTAAATACGAGTATAGTTGTCAGATTTCTTACCCAGACCCAAGCTGTATGGTCTCTTCATGTTTCTCACTGATGCATTATATGCTTACTGACATCTCAAACAAAATAGAGATAAATACACCTAAATATTAGAGTTTGGTTTTAGTCCATTAGCTTCAAAGCCATTGGTTTTGTTTCCATTCTTTATCGTACAATCAAAAACCAGACAGAGCCAAATACCCAAACCCTTCAGACCTGCATGCTTAGCATTTTAAAGAGTCTTTAGTCTGCTGTCTGTCCAGTTCAAACCTTCAAGGGTCGGGCAAAACACAACAAAGCCTGCAGTTGTATTGGCTAAGGCAGAGAGAAGTGGAGAGACCTCAGAAGGGACATCATAGTTTCCTCTATAAGAACAAGGCAGAGCCTCGAGACAGGAGCTGTGGGGCCGTGCCTTTGCAGATTATTGACAGCATGGGCTGGGGTGAGGGGAACACAGTGGGCCAGCAGCACTGCACATAAGCTTCCAGTGATAACTGGAAGTGGAAGTATGGATATTTGCATGGCTCCAGAATTGCCATTTTGTTTGGAGATGAATGATCCCCACATCTTCTTTCCATCATCCTGCAATGCAAAACAATAGGTTTTCTTCAAAGAGCCCAGGAAAAAAGCATGGATGCACCTTTCTTTGGGACATGTATTACTTTAAACATTTCTGCAAGTGCTGGGCTCAATAAAACATTTTATTTAAAAGAACGATCAGATAAATGTGTTGCTATGGAATGAGTGAGCAAGGGGTAAAGAATCGCCAGCGCCACCTCATCTTTCTCCCCCAGGAAACTCCTCCTTGGTTGTGTATCTGCACTTTTAAGGTAATTAATCAGATTGTTAGTGAGCCATCAGGCTAAAGATTCCAGAAAGCCAGAAATAGCATCACTGGATGATTCATCATCTGAAGTGAATTAACATTTTTATACTGCATGAAATCTAGATAAGTAAAGCTCAAGAAAGAAATGCTGCGCCGTTTCTTATTGAAGCTCTGCTCTTAGTTTCAGTGTAGAATATCCCTGAAAAAATATCCCTTGCTTTAGCGCTATTGTACAGTCTGTGTAAGCATAGTCAAGCCTCAGATCACAGTAACTGTTGGGAAGAAGAATCATGAGCATTACTTAGTATACTGTTAGCAAGAGAGCATTTAAAGTGATGTGCATCTGTTGAGAGGGAAGCTAGTGCAGGCAGCGTGAAATAAATTGTTCAATCGGTTTTGAGGTAAGACACAAAACCCAAGGTGTTTAGATTGTATTTATTGTAGTTGATTGGTCAGCTGATCTTTGTTAATACGAGATAACTGAACTTGGAAAAATAAAGAGAATTTCAATGGTTAATGAAAATTAAACTTCATTGGTTTAGTTTCATTGCTCAAAAAAATTATTCTAGAGGTTAGCATTTCAAGAAATGGTACCAGCTACCACAGTCAAAACACTTTGCTGGGATAAAATAGTCACCTGGCCTGTATAGCCCAGGTAACAGTTAGATTCAAACAGCAATGTATTGGTTGTTACAGGGAAGTATTTTGTGGCTGATTATTTTGTGACTGACTAGCTCTCTCCTTCTCACTCCCCACCAAATCCCTTTTTATGACAGGAGCTGTACTCTAAGCTGCATTCACTTGGCAAGGTTGAATCTGAAAGCTTGTTAACCCTGACCACCCAACTTGTCAAGGAAAAGCTGCCAGCATGTGAAGTGGAAGACATTGCAAAACATGAGCAGAAGCTAAAGGAGTGGGAGCAAGAACAAGCACTTCTCATTGAGAGAGAGAGAGAGATGAGAGAAAAGGCCAAGCAGGAAATGGAAGCTAGGAAGCTAGCAGAAGCGTCTGCTTAGTACTGGAACTCAAAGACTGCCACAGTGGTATGCATTCCTCTGTCAGTGAACCGAAGTGCTCGCCATTATTAATATTTCACTTCAATCCTGCTGCAAGTGTGACTGTATGTGACTGCTATGTGCAAATTAAACTTTTACCATTTTGCCTGTTTCCTGAAGTAAAGCTCATGTGATTTAGAAATCTTCATATTGTATATGATACATTTTCATCCTACCATCAGCTAGGCAGGCGGTGGGGTGGAGACAACACAAAGAAACAAAGGCATAAGAAGTAGCTTGCCTGTCATAAAAGGTGTAGAGGGTGGAAGGAACAAAAGAAGAGGGAAGAATTTCAAACACAAGTTGTTTCAGTAGGGGTTTCTCACAGGAAAGAATGCCTTTGGTACTCTGAACTTCAGACACTAAGAGGATTAACGTATATTGATTGCTTTTTTTTTTTCCCCCCAACCCATTTGGAAAATTCAGGCTACTATACATGGAGTTGGAAGCTGAATTTTAAACTGTTTTTAAAACCACTTTTTTAAAGAGTTTCAGCCTAGTGAGTTAACGCTTGCGCAGGCACTCAGATGTGCCTTCCCTGAAGGAAGTTAAAAATTTCCAACTTGCCTAGTGCTGTTCTACTCCATTTTTAAGGTCAGTAGAGAAACACGCACAATCACCTCGGCACACACTGAGGAGCTTCATACTGCATTGCAGTTTCCTTTTATATTCCGGGCGTTGTTTCATGGGGGTTTTGACCTAATTCCCTTCTTGTCTCAGCTGTGTATACGTTCCCATGCCCCATTCTTCAGATTGGTAAAACAATGTAGCTATTCACACAGAGCACAAGGAAATGGCAAGGGAGGAAAGGATCATTGTGCGTTAGTTGTGGGATGCATCAGGATTCATCCCTGCCTGCATTCCCTGTCACTGCTGAATCTTATCAGCTGCAGCCAGCGACTGTATGCAGTTCATGTGTCCTGGTTGGAGAGTGCTGTTTGATGGATGTTCTTTTGGTGGCCAGCCCAGACTAAACCACGACATCATGGCAGGGCAACTTGCTTGAAAACAGGGAAACCCTGGCAACAGCCCTGCTGTGTTGCAGCTTGTTATGGCAACAAGTCGTGTCTCACTGTGCTTTACCACAGGGCCTCATACGCATTTCCAGTTTTGTCATGCATCTCTCTAGTCCTACAGTGATAAAACTCACATCACAAAGTCACTGTAAGTCCAGATCTGTAAAAACAGATCTGTGAAGTGAAATTGTTTTAAGTGTAGGAGAGCATCCTATTCATATACGCCAAATACCTCTCGTATTCCCAGCAAACACACTAAGGTCCCTCACCCTGTCTTGTCAGCAGGTCCCATAGTTTCGCCCATAGTGCAGGAAGAGTGCTGTCTCCAGGTAAGTGGATGACTTTGGGGCTTCGCCTAACTAAACCAGCATTGGACTTCTCTGGGCAGCCTTTCTCAAGTGTCTTGAAGTTTTTTTCCTCTGTCTTGGTCGAAATTGTTTCTGATTACTAGGAGAAGTTACAGAGCCTTAAGGGTGAGCAGGAGGCCAAGCACACTCTTAAGAACAATTTCTTTAAAGCTGGTGGCTTTAAAGAAGTCATGACTCCTAGTCCAGCCACGGGAGAACAACGTGTCCTTTCCCTGACCGCATATTTCAGTTCTTCAGTATCAGAACATGGGTTGCACTTCCAAAGGCTCACAATCACTCCTGCATCCCGAGTCCTTTCTCAGCTTCTCTCTATAGACACCACCTCTCCCTCCTGGGATCTTCTCTGTACCAGTACAGTTTTAAGACCCTCCTTGCTGACACATGGCCTCTAGCCATTGCAGCTGCTGATCCTGTTGCTTACGAGACGCTGTCTGGCTAGGCCACAATGGGCACCGCCACATTTCTCCTTTTTTCTTGCTAGCATCTGTTTCTTGGCAGCACAAGGAGCCTGTTTCTGGCCCCACCTCCCCCCTCCCTCCCTCCCCCTGCTCAGTAGATAGGCCAGGCTGCTAATGCTGACTGAGCTCCAGCAGGCTGCCAGCTGCCGCCCGTTGTCTTGCAGAGCACGCTTCACTTCCCCCCCAACTAACCCCTCTCTCCATTTATTTAAACTTAACAACAAGAGAGAAAACTTCGCCTCTAAGCTCTGAATAGCCTGTTAATGAATATTGCAGGTTCCCTCCTTGTTTTACTCCAGGCATTGTGGGTTTGAGTTGCTCTGAGCCCAGTCCAAAGCTTAAGCTAGAACAGTGTAGACACAACCTTTCTCTGCCTTGGCCCGAATCTCCTCCCATATCCTCCTCTGCCCTTCAGAGAGGGGGGTTTCCCTGCCAAATGCTTTGAAGGCAGCAAAGGAGATTCCTGGGGCCAGATGAAGGACTCCAAACCCAAGACCTGCAGCAGAGGGTCCAGACCATTTGCAGCTTAAGGTGCCAAAAGTTTTGCTAAGCCCCCTCATTTATCTGTCCCCTTGGTATCACTCTGACCGAGAAATCGCTTCTGACACTTGCACAGGCTGCACACCAGGGTCTCTTCCCTCCCCCTCATGCCCCAGCCAAGTATTTCTTCATGGTCCAGTAGCCTTCATCTTGCTCCTCCTCGCCCCAGCTCTCACAGCTATCTCACTCAGCAGAAACCAGCTTCTGCCAAACCAGTATTTTCTCACCTAGCCAATCCTCATGTTTCCCGCAAGCCTACCTGCACCTTCCTGAATTCTCCAGCAATCCTCATCACTGCTTCCCCTTTGACATCACTCTTGATCCTGTTCAAGTTCCTCCTGGATATCATCTCACATCTATTTCGTCCCCTTCTCCAAGGAGGCTGGCCGTGTCTCTTTGCCCTGCACCCCGGTCTCAGACAGCAGTGAGCCCCCGGCTCTGCAGACGGAAAGCAGCCCAGGGTACCAAGCGCTTGGGCACCCTTAGGTTTGAGACTCCTGGGCACAGCTCGGTCTTCAAGTGGTTGGAAACGTGAATTAGCAGCTGAAGCTTGAGGGAGGTGAGGAAGGTACTCTCCTCTTTGGTGGTCTCTCCTACCTGCTAACTTTGAGCAAGGCCAACAGTGA
Organism: Rissa tridactyla; assembly: GCF_028500815.1. Lineage (NCBI taxonomy): Eukaryota > Metazoa > Chordata > Aves > Charadriiformes > Laridae > Rissa > Rissa tridactyla. The sequence continues at coordinate 58,819,906 of NC_071497.1, read as the reverse complement.
GACGGGCAAGTTGTGGGACAGGGGTGAGTCATAGACCAGGGCTGTTCAGGCACGTGCTTGCCTTCTAGGGAGACACAGGCAGTAGCCATACACCAGAAATGCAGCAGTATGAAAAATCAACGGAATATCAACCAACTCAGCTCGACTTACCTGCTTTTCTCCTTCCTACTGCGGGAAGACAGACTTGGCTGTTTGCCCCCTTGCATAAATCATGTTGCACACACAACGTGTTTTTCAGCTGCTTGCTGGATTACTCTTAAAAAACAGTTTGAAGATCATTTGTAGCAACACCTGGGAGTGAAACTGGGGCCCAGGTGGTCAAAAGCCCTTCTGTCCAGATGCCCCCGGCTTCATGCGTGCTCTTGTGATAGCCATCACCGGCTGTGATGCAGCCAGCCGCATTTATAAGGGGAGTGGAGGAGTCATACAGCACCTTTGATGGGCTGCTGCTTGAACAAGAGCTCTGATGCTAAGGGAAGAAAGTGTATGTGTGTATATATGTGTATTTAAAAAAAAAGGAAAATACTTTTGTACTCGCCACCCAATGAGCAGTTCCTCACAAGGATACTCTCAAGCTTTTTGAAATGTTGCTGCTTCTTGCTGCACTGTTTCAGTCAGCTGCCTAGACCTTTCTGTACATGAATGGGACTGGCGAAATATTTCCTGGAGGGGGCAGACCAAAATCTTTCTTGGTAGTAAGACAATCTCCTTTTTCTGGATAACCTCTACTAGAAAGGTTCCTTCACATCCTGTTTTCATTTGTGACTACAGCTGTGATTCAGCTTAAAGCTATTGCAGTTTCTCCCTTGTCAGTATATTTCTAAATCACAGGAGTGTATCTTTCCTCATGAAAGTTTTTGAATAACTTCCCTAGTCATGGATAGTGTATGTATAGCCAAAGGTGGAGGAAAATCTGACAGTGCTGGAAGCAATACATTTGCATGCACAGTCACTGACCTGTGCATGCAAACAAGGTGGCCAGCAGCCTAAATAACACCTGCCTGCACTAACCCTTCTCGTACAGCATTGCCAGACTTGCAGGTGCTGGGCAGTGTTGCCCCAGGTGTGGGAGAGACCCTTCCCTCAACAATAGCCAAAAGAAACAGAAATCAGTACAAATGAAAAGCCTGTTTGGTATGATGGCTGCTGTTAGGAGAAAAACCCCAGCACTTTAAAGGTTAAAGCTCTTCCTTTTAATTCGAAAAGCAGCTTCCCAATTAAAATCCATGGCGGCCACCACATACGCTGCTGATTAGGCAACCGAATGTGTAACTCTTCCTCCCACAAGTGTCACTGGCAGAACACTTCCAGCAAAGCACTGAAGGTCATTATCCATTATTCACAAGAGGCAAATTACATATTTATTCCCTTGCAGCTCAAATGAAGGTTGCCTGAAGCCTTGCACAGATGGGCCCTACTTATGGTGACACCCAGCCTTGCCAAAATAAGGTTACTACTAGGTGCTCTCAGACCCTGTCAGACGCTGTCTTACACACAGAGCTGGTATCAATCCCCTTCCCACAGCTTCAAGCACTGGCTCACTCCCCCAGTGGCCTGTCCCAGCTGCTCTCCAGCCCATCCCAGGGCTCTCTGCTCACCCTAAAACTGTGGGACCAGGACGATGACCTACCCCAGCTGCAGATGAAGGTTGGCTGGTGCAAGCGGGTTTCTGGCCTGACCGGCCATCACTGTGCTGCTGAGACAGGCAGAAAGCAGCCCAGGGCACAGGTTAGCAAGTGTCCTCTCTTTCCCCGCCTCCTCGGGAAGCTGGAGTCATAGTTACGAACGGGAATTGCACCCTTGACTCTGAGGGATGCAAGATGTGGTCCACTGAACAGCATCTGATTCCCCAAGTACTGCTGCTGGTTTTGCTGGGGCTGTTTGTGTAGAAACTACAGTTGAACCTTGCAAAATGTATTTCTAGTGAGTATTTGAGCACATTTGTGGAAAGTAAAGTTAAATTTACCTTCCCAGAAATTTAATGATAGGAAACATTGAGATGAGGACAAGGTTCTGTCTGATTGCAGAAGAAAAACTACATCTGACTTAAGTGACAAATAACCTGAACTTGGGACAGTGGCTCTTTCAAAACAAGACTGGAGAATGAAGTATAGGTAAAGAATTAGTGACAAAACATACTCTTGAATTAGAGTATCTTAAGATACTAAACATGTGGTAGAAAACTGTGCTGCCTACTCTGGGTCAGTCTCCCCCTGGAAATAATATATGTCTTTCAATAATCACAAAGTTGTTACTGAACTCAGCTAGCAATTGCATAGTACTAACTCTGTTGCTGCTCTTAAACCCATCTGATAAACTTAAGTCCACTCAACCCATTCTAAATTGCAGATGCCCCAGGCACAGAAATAGCATTAGAGCCCCATTGACAAGCACATTAGATTATGAGGACAAAATTCAGCTTTCAAAATATCTTGTTTATTGCAAATCCTGACAATTCCTCCCTTAAATGAATTGTGAAAGAAACTTCCAAGCCGGTTCTGGTCCTTACACATGGTAACTGCTGCTATAATTACAACTTTGGACACTGTAAACTCTTCCTGGAAATACTGACTTGCACTCCAGGGAGTTCATATTAAGTATTTAAGTGTCTCAGTGGTTCAGTTTACCTTCGACTCTTTAAGCTAAGAAGGTAACACAGCTGGGCTGAGATAACATGAGGTTTGTAAAAGCTCCATCAAAATTAATTTCTGTGCCTTAACAAGTACACAGGGTGTAACCTCTGTGTATATAGACGTTGTTATGTATATTTAGCTTTGTTTGTATTAGGACGTAAGTTCCATCTATTTCACTTATCTTCTCTGTGTAATTTACAAGCACAGGTGATGGGCTGAGCTGCAGTATGATGTGTAAATCATGGCATATGCAATTGTTCCGGCAGTGAAGCTGGCAGCAGACGCACAGTCAGCTTCCACCCCTGCCTTACCAGCTATTCACACCAGGGCTGGCAATGCTGGAGCTGCTGAGGTGCAGAGAAGCAGCTGCATCAAGTGGTAAGGATCTGTGAGAACCAGCAAATGGAGCTCATGCAGACTATGGTGCCTGCTGATTTAGTTCTTCGGTTCTCCTCAGTATTTCATTTCTGCTGGAAATGATGCTGACCGTGCAGTCAAAAACCAGCAAATCCCCTGGCAACGTGAGGGCACGCAACATCGCTCAGCCTCTGGTGGGCTGAATCTGAAGAAAGCACATGCAGCACAACAGAGGACAATGCCCGGGGCGCTTCATGCTACTGTGGACTGGTTGCGTCTGTGGGACATGGAAGTAGGGACCACAGCAGTAGGCAGTAGTCAAAAACTGTTTACTGAGTAAAGGACGTGGGCAATGCTCACGTAGCAGAAGTACTGTGTGCCCAGAGACACCCTCTAGGAAGCCCAGGAGCTTTGCTGCTATGCTGGGAATGAACTGGATCTATGAGGTGTCACCATGGCTATTACTCAAGAGACCCCGGAAACCTCTTTTCATCCCATCCTAGGAACCATGAAAAGCTACAATTTTCTCCCCAATGCTAGAGCGCTAGAAACCAGTATTAAACAGCCTCCAAATCTAGGGTGCCACAAGACAGATCCCTCATTTTAGATAGACCAAAAACGTCTGAGGGACTATTATTTTCCCATGCCATCTGAAATACTGCATAAGCTGTTTGAATTTGTTCATTAACAACACTAGTGGAAATAAAATTTCTCCTCAGCAGCTGTGTTGAAGAAAGGAAGCAGCAAGCAAAATGCTACAGACCAGGCCCATATCCACAGGTACCACGGGTGGTCTCACCTGTGCAAATCCAGAACTTCACCCTGCAACTGCAGGTGAATAATTTGAGTTGAAGGCTGACCTGTTCTGCTTTGCACAGTCATTTTAATATATTCCAAGTTGCATCAGGCTGCTCTACCACAACAGCTCAAAAAACCTTGATGCAAACATAGGCGGGATTCTACTTGAGATATGATTTGCAGCAAGTGGCTTCCCTAGGCAGTTCTTCATTTTTCTCTACTTCGTCACGCTCAGCTCAATTCAAGCCAAGCACAGTGTTTCTTGTTAATGTCATTAGAAGTTACAAATGAAACCTTATACGTTGGAGATGGGTAAGGGCCCACAAAAAAGACTGCTGTCTGAGGGCGAAGGAAATCCCACAGGGCCACTGCTTCTCCTGGGAGCGAGCACCCCCTGCTCCCTGCTGCCCCAGCCTTTCCTGCTTTCACGTCACCAGCATCTCTCCCAGCTAAAAGATGTGAGGGCTGACTGCTGCACCTCGCCACAGCAGGCAATGCAGTGGCAAGTGAAGATACAAAGGCAGAAAGCCTGATCTTACAGTGTCCCTTTAACAGCAGTAGAGGAAAAGTCTGATGTTTACAAAGTCAAAAAACTAAACTGAGGGCTCATCTTCCCCAGACGCTCTGTCCCCGCTCACCGGCATTACTGGGCAGCGGTGGTCAGATGTCCACCAGAGACAAGCTGTGCACTCTTGTTAAACTGCAACAACTTTGGAATAGACCTCTTTTCCAAACCAGGGTGGGCTCATTTGATGTAACTTTATTGGGTATCATCTCTGACACGGGCCCTTCAGTGTGTACCTGCTGAAAATGAGGTGTTTTCTCATGCTGCTGAAGGATACAGAAACAAGAACAAAAAGAAGCCATGTCATGGTACGTCATGGTACGTCATGGTACATCATGGTAATGTTTTACGCCACAAGAGATAGAAGTGATCTTCCACATTTATTCTTCTAAATAGAGACTGGTTCTTATCTAGCATTTAAATAGCCATTGATCTTTTGAGAAAAAAACCCATATAGTAGGTAATCATGATTGAAGGAAAGGGAAAACTTAAAAATACGTACATACACAGAGACAAGAAACATGTCAACACCACTTTGCCACTTTTGTATTTTATTGTGGAACTGAGTTTGTTTCCTTTACATCAAATATCCTCAATGGAAGAGGGGATATTGCACACAAATATCATAAAAGCACTACATATTACTTTCACTGGAAACTAATTTTCTACATTAGATATGACTGGATAGAATAGAAGTGATGCAGGATTATAAGACATAATACCATACACAGCTGCAGACTGACACAAACACCATTCAAAACAAGAGAGAGGAGGTGTGTGAGGTGCTTCTCAGCCAGCAACAAGACTGCTTCTTTCCATAATTTGAAAGATAATGGCTGCATGCAAATGCGTGAAAGCATGTTTCAGATTTCCTCTTTTACCATTGTGATTACAGCCCAGTCTTGAAGAGGTAGCTCCTGCCATCTGGAGCTCCCAGCCAGTCTAGTGCGGAGAAGCTGTTTTTTTAATTCTTTTTTTTTTTCTTTTTCTTTCTATATTTTTATGCCATTGTTTTATTGATTACTTATTTTTTTTTTAAGATTTTTTGTAAAGTCACAACAAACAGACTTTTTATTTCTTTTAAATAGCAAACATTTTTAAACCAGGTGAATAATATAATTGCATTCTAAGAAATGCTTACCCCTAGTTGCTTTTAGTGTTTTGTTCAATTATTAAGTGAAAAGATGAAAGCTTACAGTTTCTTTCAAGTGTAAATGTTATATTTTTCCCTTTCTACTAAACCCAGACCAAAAAAATTACTATTTCTCTCAAAACATCATTACTGAGGAAGAACCTCTGGCGACATATGAGCAAAGAGAAGAGTATGACAGAAATGTCCCAAATGCACAGTAAGCGCTCTTTGGAGCTAACTTGCTTGTGGTGGGAGGGATTGAAAATTCAATTAACAAATTGATTAAATCTTAGTAAATGAGTACTGTAACTCTCCTAAAATGCATAAGCTATCATAGACATTAAAAAATCCCCACATTCATATACATAGTTATCTCCATTCACCACAGTATGTAAAGTAAGTAAAAGAAAAATCAAAAGTAATTTCTGTGAAAAATGGGTTGAAAATAGAGGTCAATGAAGTCAGGCCCACCACAGGACTTTGGAAAAGGCATGCAAGAGAGGCCCTGTCCAAGTTCAGGAGTGAGGTGGGATCCCCATAGTTAGTTCTTCATTGATTTATATGAAGTAGTACAGTAATAGCATAAAGATCATGACTGAGGATGCTGTTATGGGTAATACCATCACTTAAATGGAGTGTCCTTTACACTCAGATATTGAATCTTTATAATTAGAGTAATCAATAACAAACCATGCTCCTAGAAATCTATGCTGGTCAACAGCACTCATCGTTAATGTACACGGTACATTTTGATGACTGTTACACTAAACTAATTGTGTAGTACTAGGACTAGCACAGTTAGATTAGTTCCACAGGCAGGAAAGACATTAAGAGCAAGAGGATTTAATGGAGGAGTTCATCGCCATGTTGCACCCAGGCGCCATTGCCATTTGAAAGGGAATGTGTGGAACGGGCATTACAATGCCTCAGAATAGCCAGACCAGGGTTTTAGTATTTTTGTAGCAGCAAAAAAGCAAATATGCTTTAACATCAGCTGTAACTGTCTAATTATTATTATTTTAAAAGTAAAACAAGTGCTTGAGCCATCATAAACTTGCTTGGGGAGACTTAAGGCTTGATTCCAATTTCATTTACAGTAGGACCAAATGATTGTAACTTCCCTGATGTAGTTAAATTGCTCCTGATTCACAGGAGTAAGTGGCATAAGTGAGATTAGTCTCAGGACCACTGCTGTACTTAAAACAGATTTTCTACCAAAGCAGAGACACAAACCATTTCAGATATTGTCAGAAGATCAGAAAATCTGTTCCCACCCAATAAAAAAGTTTGAAACCTGACCTATATAAGAAAGTAGACAAAGCAGAAAGGATTGTAGAAATATTACAACTACTCTGCCAAACATTTTGCCTATAACTTTGTAGACTATGTATTACACAAACAATTTTAAGTGAATGATTATGAGCCCAGCAAACATGCTTGTTTTCACAATTCATTTCCATCTGCCTTTTAAGCCACAGTCATTCTGAGTTATTCTTAACGACTTAAAAGGTATAGCAATAAATAAAACAGCACTGCTAGACATACCTAAAAAAAAAGAGAAGACATTAAAAATAAATCGAAATCCCCATAACTGTCAAACAGTAATTCACAGCATTAAATGGGCCTCAGGAGGCCCACATTTAAAGGACCCTAAAGCAGTATAAAAAAACCCTCATAAAAATTAGGTGTGCAAACATATTCCTATTAAACAAAAATATCCTAACAATGTAAAATTGGAATAAATTTTGAAGTAAAGAAAATAAAATGAGATCACAGTTCACTACATTGTGGAACTTAATACCAGCCATAATGGTGAATCACACAGATCAGCATCTGGAGGCCATTCTGGAGGCCTTTACACCTTCTTTAAATTCAGATTTGCAAACCTCTACAATGTAACAAGATTTTTTTAAATCTGGGTAAAACTTCTGAGACTAAAATATCCGAACTGTCTTAAATCACAGAACAGTGCTGCAGCTCCTCTGCAAGCAGTCTAGAAAAGGAAAGGAAGGGGGAGAGGAAGGAGGAAAGGAATTAGGAAAGGAAAGGAAAAGCAAAAGAAGAGGCAAGGAAAGTGAAAGGAAAGGAAGAAGCAAGAGGAAGAGTAAAAGACAAGGAAATGAGAGGAGAGGGGAGGAGAGGAGGGGAGGAGAGGAGACTTATTTTAGCTTATTGCTTATTATTTTTTCAAGATCTTGTGGGGGTTGAGAATGTAGGTTACACCCTTGTAAGTATTACGCAATCTCCTTTTCAAATTCCATTTTCTATTATCATCAATAGACTAATTTTACCACCAGGGTGCCCTTCCACTCCCCCACCCCCCAAAAGGTACTGGCAGTTGATTATTTTCAATAAATTTTACTTCAATATTCATTCTCACCAGAACCTCAAGCAACATTATTCATCTATCTTACAAAACTACTAAAAAAATTGCCTTCACCAGAAAAATTCTTCTTTGCATTTTCCTGTAAACGGAAATGTTTGTTAAAAGTTCATCTATTAAAAGTTCACGCAGCACTAAAAAAAAAGGTTTCTGTACATTTGTTCCCATATTCACCCTTAAATTAAACAAATAAAATAAGGTAAGACAAAGGAAGGTTGAATACTGTACAGGCTCACAGGTAACCTTTTTCATCATTCTGAATGTTTCACCAAGTTTTGTAACTCTGATACTGGACATCACTTCAATCTTGCTTCCACAGTACAAAAGAAGCTTTCCAAAAAATGCTCACCTTGTCTTGTTGAGCTGTCCAGGTGCATCAGTGAAGCGTTCACATAACTAACATACATAATTCATAGCACCAAGCCGTTTGACCAGTCAGATAGGTTTCTAGTACCACACGTGCACGCTCACACTTCTTTACTGGTGTAATTATGATCCTACACAGATGTTTTATAAATTTGCTGTCTCAACATTAAAAAATAAGTGCATCAAGTTTCTTTGTACATTCAAGTCACTTCCTAAGGCAAATTGTCTACTGTATATACTCCCGACCGCTTTGGTATTTTGCTTCAGTTAATCGACAGTGGACATGGGTGTTTAAGCATGTCGACTGGTCATTTCTGGCTGGAGTGAGTGGACTTTCACTGGGAGCATGCCTTAGACCCACAATTCTGCATGTTGAAAGAAAGGTCTCAGACTTCTGGATGGGGTGCAGAATATGTGCATATTTGGCCTATGATTGTTATGGTATGTCAGTATGCAGAGTACAAATTAAAGTGGAAAACTGCTGATGAGCATTTAGGTTGTACATCCCTTCCTAGCCACATTCTGTTTCTTTTTATTTTCCAGCCAACTTAATTTTGTAAAAGAAAAAAAGGATCCCCCTTGCAATAGGCTCAGATTGATACAAATTTAAAGCTTTATTTTCAAGTGAGAGCATAAGCAGAATTCCGTAAGTAATACATCAGTTGCCATGAGACTAATGCAGATCTAATTACTTATTTCTTTCTCCTCCTACTCCTCTCTCTCTTTCTCTCTCTTTTTGTTTCTTTAGAGGGCAAATGCAGAAGTCAGTTGGGGTTGCTAGTACATGGTTTCCAAACGTTCAGTGGAGATGAAACTGTATCTGTATTTTCACAGTAATTTGAACCCTACTATGGGAATACTATTATTTCCCTTAGCAATCAGCAAAGACTGAAAAATATTAGTGACTTGCATCACCATGACACAGTATAGCATTTGGCAGGTATGTAGTTCAGCAGTTGAAATAGATGAGTTGAATTTTTAGAAAAGGTGTTTTCAAACTGAAGAATTTCTGGAAACAAAGTTTAATCTTGTGGTGCACGGTCTCATTCTTACAGTTCAATCTTGCATGCAGGAAAAGATTCATCTTGCATAACAACAGTGCTGCTGCTTGCCAAAACCATGATGTTGAGGTCCTGCTGTTTCTCATGGGTCTCTTGGTACCATTCTCTCATCACTTCTGAGTCATGAGTTGGGATTAAAGTCACCTGCAACACAAAACAGGAGAAGTCCTGAGGAACGGACAACAGAAACAGGTGATAAGAAAAACATCTCTGTAAGAAGCCCCATCCAATCCGTATGTTTCCCTTTTGGAAGGAGTGGGGTTTTATGCAATAAATACTTGAATAAATAAATGGGTGGATAAAAGGAAATAAGTAAATATGTAGGTAAAGTAAAATTACTGCAAAGAAGTAGTTTATCAAAATAAAACCTTGGTTTTGTAAGGTGTTGAGATGCAGCTTTCCAGAGAAGTAGCAGTCTGTAGGCTGCACTGATAGCTCTTCAGATTTTGGCCAAAATTTTTGTTTACTTATTTATCGTGATGGAAGGTACATGAAGTTTCCAAGTGTACGTGATTACATATAAACCATGAAACATTCACCTTTCTTTCCTACTTACAAACCACAATGTTTCTAAACTCAGACCATATATGTTATAGCAACAAGACAGAACAGCGAAATGGCCCTGTAAACCAGCTCTCAACTGTTTTATTCACCAGAAACAGGTCAGAAGGGCCAGAAATGGGGGAGCGGCTGCGTGCGATGCAGCTCTGTGCCTCACTCGGGTGTCCTCTCACATCGTCAGTGAAGCGAAGTGCACAGACTGGGGACCCCATTCCCTAGCAGCCGCCATCCACTCCAGAGGCACTCCGGCTTCCCATAGTTGCTTCCCAGAGAAGACTAAACTTCCAGGTAGAGATACTAGTGAGGACCCTACCTGCATGTTACTCTCCCACTGTGCCTTGCCCTCAAGCAGGGAGTCCAGAACAGCCCTGCTTGGCTCATCAGCCGCAGAATCGTTCCCGCTCACGACATAGTAGGATGATCGCACCCTCTTGAAAAACTCAACATCAACGTTCTTGCTGTTGCTGTGGTTGGGAATGTACACCAGATCCAAATACACCGGAGGTCCGGGAGGCACTGCTGTAGCTTTTACGGCCTTAGTATTCCCAGGTCCTTTGGAAATCAAACAACAAAAGAATATATCACAGGTGGGTTAAAAACATGCATTTATTAATTACTGTTATAACAGCTGAGGTGAGATGCGTCCAATTATGGCATTACCCTCCTACGTCTACTGTTACGTTCCAGTTTTGTTGTATCCCAATTATGATTGTAATGGGAGGAAAAACTTGAATAACTGTAACTACATAATACAATAAAACCTCACTACCACATAACCAAAAGTTCACTGAACCCTTCCCAGTAATATACTACTGTTATGCAACAATTAGTATGCAGGGCTGTGATTACTGAATTACCACTCAACAGACGGTGGTGTTATTTTTCAGGTTGAGAAGTACAACTTTTTGAAAGTCTCAGATGTGCACAACTATAAAACCTAGGCTCACGTAAGGTGCCATGCAGATTTGAGGCACTCCTGAGATTTGGGGTATCTGCACACAGCAAGACATGGTAGCTGTTGGTATGCTCAGGCTGCCTTACAGGTGCATCAGGAAGATATTACACGTGAGCAGAAAGAGGGTCAAAGAGGAACTTGGGAGGAAAGAGAAACCTGTAAAGCAATTACTTCAGGGAATGGAGAACAAGTGTTTGTTTGCCTGCTGGATCGTTATTTGTACGCGCAAATTAGCTACTTCTCACAAAAAGTAGCAGGGGGCATGTTTTTGCTGCTGTAAGTAGTATAGTACTTTTTCTAAGAAGAGCTTCAGCGGAAAGGAAGTTCAAAGTTTAAAAATACTATCCAAAAATAGCAGCCTTTGCTACGCACTGGATTATGGTGTGAACTGAAAATCAGGATTCAATTAACAATTTTATCCAGATGATCACCATTTATGTTCTACTAGCCTGCCCATGTTGGTACAGAGGATGAAGTTTCGTGAACGATTATCTGAGCAATACACTCTATCCGGGGTCGCAACTGTAAGGCCAGCAAAGTCCATTACAGTTGTCTAGCATGTTCATCATAAGGCAATATGCCAAATAAGCATCATGATATGATAAGATTTACTGAATTAGAGAGTTTTTACTACTGGTTATGTTATGAAATCTTTTATCATAAAAAATCTGTGATATACCTTTCTGAACTGTGGATACCAACACTGGATAAAATATTAGATGTTACATTTTACGCTTACATACCATTATCAAATAGAGCCTTGTCTTCTGCTCTAGTGTATACCTGAGAAGTATGCTTTAAGGAAAAAGAATCTCATATAGAGCTAAAGTGCTGGAGAAATGTAAAGCACAAGGACCTATACTGCTGCTTTGAAATGCATCTACTAACAGAGACAAGCAAACGATGGTGTAAATAAGGAACAGCGGACCACCTAAAATGGGGAAGCTAAAGACGGTTGAATGCTGGTTTGTTTGTACTGAATCCCAGACCTGCTTCTTGTAAAAAAGCTTTCAACAGAATATCAGTCCTGACAACAGCAAAATCAAAGTATCCCCCATACGCTCTCTAACACGATTTGCCGGAAACAACAGATTAGCAAAATGCCTCCTTCAGTAATCTAATTCATATTTTATTACTACTTAGAATACACCACAGTCATTCAAAATGACATTAACTTTCTGTATGCTTAGTCATCACTGACGGCATAAGACTTTAACCGGATTATGTGATGTACCTGCTCAGTTCACTGAAAGAGCTCTGACTACTGTAATAATTTTTTAAAATACCCCTTTTAAAATGAATCCAGCAAAGTAATAAGAGCATCCAATGGCTGATAGTACCTTTGTCTCCCACAATATTAAATTGCAGTAATTTATGTTAAGAGAATTGTGCTTACTTGTTTCTTAGAATGAATAAAGCGGTTCACTTTGCTGCTGATTTCATTCACCTACAAAAGTGGTACTTTTAATTCTATTAGCTGCTTAACAGCTTAGACAGCTAGTATTAAGTTCTTTATATTTTATGTACTCTCTGAGCAAATTGACACATCAAGTTTCTCAGATTACAAAAGTTAATTTAGTGAATTTCATGCATTTAAATGTGGTCTCTTACACACTGGATTTATACTTAAAACCTGGACTTTCTTTGGGGATTTGCTACAAACCACATCCTCAGCTGATACAAAGGCAAACTAACTTCACTACAAGAACTAAGAAAATCTTAACACTAGGGAAGTGCTACTTATCTTTACCTGTGGTTGCATTCTTTGCTGACTTGGATGTTGTATTTGCTGCATTCTTGGTGTCCTTATCTTTCTCTTCCACTCGAGATTTTGATTGTGGAGAAGATATATTTTTCATTAACTTCTCCACAGACTCCTTCTTTTTTAGAGAAGCTGTTTTAGAAATTTTGTCTAAAGATTCTTTTATTGCTGGCTTTGGTGAAGCCACTTGTTTTGATTTACCATCACTTTTTTTAACAGGAGAAGACGACTTGGTCTTAGTACCCTGCTTTTTTGTCTTTGTCTTTTCTTTGAGGTCTTTCTTCAAAGGTTTACCCAAATTCTGATCAACAGGAAGAGCCTCTGGATCAACCATGGAAACATCAGGGTGCCTAGGGGAAGGGCTCTGATCCTGCAGTGGGACAGGCAGTGGGTCAATGTGTTTGTACGTAATTGTCTTGTCCGTCGGAATGGTTTCTGATTCATCTTCCGAGTCAATGTTAGCATCTGCAGTGATGGAAGGACATTCCTCCGTCTCGGGGGGAACATCTGAATCAGTCTGAGATGGGGCAGACTCGCTTACGGACGTAGGAGGGGTTTCATCGCACTGCCGCCCTTGCTGCTTTCCCCCAGAGGGTGGCTGGGCTCCCCCAGATTGAGTTAATAGCTTCTCTTGATCTTGAGACTGTTCTTCACTTGCAAACCACTCAAGGGGGTTTGGGTTGATAAATGAGGGTGAAAGTTCAGTTTTGGGATGTTTATATTCACAAGAGGACACAAGGCATAAGTCAACATCTTGACGGGATTCTGCTAACGATTTCCCTGGAGTAAAATATGCACTTGCTTCATAGGAATAGCTAGTGGCTTCAGGTGATCTGGAGGCTCTCCCAGTTGTCTCAAAGGAGTAGTCTGTGGCTTCAGGTGAACTGGAAGCTTTCCCAGTTGCCTCACAGGAGTAAACCATGGCCTCTGGTGACCTGGTGGTTCTCCCAGTTGTCTCATAGGAGTAATCCGTAGTATCAGGTGATCTTGTAGCTTTCGCAATTCTGTCATAGGAATAATCCGAGGCCTCAGGTGATTTGGTGGTTTTCCCAATTATCTCATAGGAGTAATCTGTGGCCTCAGGTGATTTGGTGGTTTTCCCTGTTGTCTCATAGGAATAATCTGTGGTCCCAGGGGACCTGGTGGCTTTCCCAGTTGTCTCATAGGAATAATCCATGGCCTCTGGTGACCTGGTGGTTTTGCCTGTCATCTCATAAGAATAATCTGTGGCCTCAGATGACCTCATATTTTTTGCAATTATCTCATAGGAATACTCTGTGGCCTCAGGTGACCTAGTAGTTTTCCCAGTTGTCTCATAGGAATAATCCGTAGTCTGAGGTGATCTAGTAGATTTTCCAACTGCCTCATAGGAGTAGCTAATATCCTCTGGTGACCTAGTTGTTTTCTCTGTGGCCTCATAAGAATAACTAAGTTCTTCTGGTGACCTGCTGCTTTTCTCTGAATCTTCTTTTTCTGGACTGAGTAAAGGTTCTGGACTGTGCTTTGTTAGGGGTTCCTGGTAACCAAATGCTTTGACAGAGGACATTTGCAGTGACAATGAAGGAGTGTGACTAGCTGGCACTGCTTCTGTGATTGCAGAAGGTGAATCTGGAAAACTAGGAGAGTACAAAGGAGAAGATTCCCTTGGAGTTAATGGAGATAGGTCAGACTTCGGTGACAGCTTTTCTCCTAGGCTCTGCACCTTTTCTGAGGTAAAAGAAGAATGTAGTGACATATCTCTGGGTGGAACAGCACCTGAAAAAGTTTCCTCTGGCAGTGGTGAAGTTACCTGGGAAGGTGTATGAGCTGATGAAGTTGATGATGATGCTTCAATTTGAGAAACTGAAATAATTTCTGAAGTATCTTTCTCCTGAGAGTACGACGACTGCTCCACAGGGGAAATCTTCCGTGCAAAAGTAGGCTCCTGTATATCTGAAGGGCTATAATCTACTTCTGTTGGTCCATTTTCAGATATATGGTGTATACTAGTGCCTACAGTAGGATATTCTGGAGACTGCCTACTAAAGTCCATTGCTAAAGACTGCTCAGGGGACTCTTGACCAAATTCTACTGACATAGTTGACTGCTCAGGAGATCTATGATCATGCACCAACATTCTTGATTTTGCAGTTTTAGGTGAGAAATCTGGTGGAGAAATTGACATGGGCCTTGGGCACTCTTCCTTAGATGGAGACATTTCGGTTTCCTGAAAAGTTGTTGGTGTTTGTACTACTGACACTGAAAGGGAATCATCAACTTCGGTAGAGTGGGGAGATCCAACCTCAGCATGCAAAGAAGGAGATACATCATCAGTAGTTGGTTCTGGAAATGAACTAGTAGCGACAGATGCTGTAGATACAGAAGCTACTCCTTCTATATGGGAATAGGTGTCTTCTGCTATAACTTCATCAACAGGTGTTGCAGACTTGTCAGAAACAGTGCCTTCAGAAATAGACATTTTTGTATCTTCTTTTAAAGAACCAAATTGACTGATATCTATTTGAGTAGGTGAGAGATCACTTGCTAACTTCCTCTCATCCAAGATCAGTGAAGACTGGGAGCTGCTGGGTTCTGTATCTTCCATTTTCCTTTCTAGGCTGAATCCTTCCTTAATTACCATAAACTCCATGCTTTTATCATCTTGTTTTTCTTGGAAAAGGCCCACAGAGCTAGCTTCAGAAGCTGGGCTCATCTGAACAGGTGATTTTTCTTTTTCAGATTTCCCCCCAGGAGGACTCCTGTAATCTCTGGTGGGAGACTTTAAATCAGCACTCAAAAACGCATCATAAGCGGCCTCTGAACCTATCAGTGGTGGACTCCGTAAAGGTGAGAGAACCTTTTCAATAGGAGATTCTGAATCTGGCACAGGCTCATCCATAGGGCTTATTCTGGGTTTTGCAGATTCATCTTTGACTTCACTGAATTCAAAGCTAACAGGAGCTTCTGTTGACTTCTCACTAGTTTCAGAGGGAAGCTGACTGGACTTTTCATCAGTGGGAGACTGATAATAAGGTGTATGGCCAGCACTACCAGCAGCAGACTGTGAGGGAGATGCTACTTCTAACGTTTTATCTTCAGGGCTTGCACAGTGCTCTTCAGCAACTTCCTGACGCACATCAGGCAATGTAGCAATGGGGACAGGCTCAGATGAGACCTTGATCTCATTCGGAGTGAGTGAAAAGTTCACACTACGTTCACTCAGTGGTGTTTTGGCAACAGGTGATGGAGGGGACAAACTGTCAGCTGGACTCTTGGCTGGGCTACGTTTTCCACCAACATCTTCTTGATGGGGTTCTTTGATTTCTAATTTAGTGGTGCCTTGGATTTCACTTTCTTTTTGCCGGTATACATCTTGGAATGCAGATTTGCAGAATTTGTCTTCCTCTAATGAAGAAGGTGGTGAGATGGTGGAAGCTGAGGCATTATAGTCTTTACCTTCTGTGGCCTCTGTTTTGGATCCTTCAGATAATCCATTAAAAGCATCTGGAAGTGGAGAAAGTTTAGGTCTGCCAAACTCTTGAGAGTACGGTGATGTCTCATACTTGGTAATGTTCACATACTCCTGAGAGGGTGACTCACTTTCCTCGTTGTTAGTTTCATCACTCATGACATCCCGAGGTGTCGACATTTCATCCATCGGGGTTGGTTCACTGGATATTTCGATGGTAGACTGTGTGTAACCCGAAGTAGCAGTGAATTCCTCAGGTTGGTCTTCTCTGTTTTCTTCATCAGAAACAGTGGCTTCACTTTCTGAACCACCAGGTAATGTCTCATCATGGATAGAAGAGGCTGGTTCAACTGCTGGAGACTGAGGTGCTGAGCGTTTTGTTGGTGTAATTATGAGTAGGCCATATTTGTCTTCAACTTCACCAGCTTCTGCAGCTTTGTCTACCACAGCCATGACATAATCTTCTTCAGCTTCTATCTTTTCAGTTTCCTCTTCATCTCTGATGTCCTCTGCTTTGTCTTCCTCCTCTTCAGTCTCTTCAGTTTCTGCCTTTTCTATTGCTTCTTCCCTGTCTTCCTCAGCCCGTTCATCTGATGCCTCATAATCTGCCTTTTCAATATATTTTTCATCTTTAATGTTAGTATCTGCTTCAGCCATTATTTCTTCTGAGCTCTCTTCAATTTTTCTTCCTTCCTCTATATATGTTTTTGTGGTGTCCAGGGGTGTCTTTGCTTCTTCATCTTCACCTCTTTCTTCAGCTTCTTCTGTCTCTGCCTTTTCCTCATAATCTCCTGCTTCAGATGATTCTTCCAAGCCAGTTCCCTCATCTTCAAACTTTTCATTGTCATCAACCCTGTGCTTTTCCACAGGTTCCAATTCTTCAGGTGTTTGTTCACATTCACCCTCAGCCTCTGTGGTAGTTATACCTTCATCAGAGGACTCGGCAGGTCCTTCATTATCTAATTTTTCTTTTTGTACTTCAAAGGCCTCTTTTTGTACGGTGCCAGTGAATTTCAGTTCATCTTCTATAAGTGCAACTTGAGGTTTTGTTTCTTTTATCGTTTCAACTTCTTCAGCTTTCAATTCCTCAAAATCCTTTGTTAAATCCTCTGGTGAAGACATAAGGGATCTCTCCGCTTCAAGTTCCTTTCCACTGGCTGTAATTTCTGCAGCTGCTACTGCTGCAACAGTTGTGGCAGCAACTCCAACTGCTGCAAGGGCAGCTTGGGCTTCACTGACTTTGATCTCCTTCTTCACAGTCTTAATTTTTCCTTTTTCCTTTGGCTTTCCAGCAGGTACTGCTTCTTTTTTAGCAGGTTCCTCCTTCTTTTGTGATTTAGGCTTTGCTGCTGGCTTTTTGGCATCAGACGAAGGAGTAGCTGTCTTCTTTGTTTCTTTAGGAACCTTTTTTATGTCCTTTTTGGCTTCTTTTTCTTCCTTCTTAATTTCCTTCTTCTCTTCTTGTTTAGCTTCTTTTTTAGCTTCCTTTGGTGAAGCTTCTTTCTTCACTTCCTTCTTTGTTTCCTTCTTCTCTTCCTTTTTCACCTCTTTTTTAACTTCTTTCTTGATCTCTTCTTTTTTGGGTTTTTCCTCTTTTTTGATGGGTGTTTTCTCCTCTTTTTTAGAAACCTCTTTCTTTGGTTTTTCTTTTTCCTCTTTCTTTTCTTCAGGTTTTGCTTTGACTTCCTTTTTCACTGACTTCTCCTTTGATGCCTTTAGTTTTATATCTGTACCTTGTTTTTCAGGAGTTTCACATTTTACTATTTGCTCTTCTTTACTTGTTATGTCTTTTTCTGCCACTATAGGTTTGGTCTCTACTTTTACTGGTTTCTCTTTTTTAACTGGAACTTTTTCTTTGCTTTCCAGCTTCTGAGGCTTTTCCAATGCTGGACTAGGCTTTGTGGGCTCTGGTGTTTCTTCTTTAGATTCTTTTCTGACAGGTTTGCTTGGTGGTGTCTTTGCAGCAGGCTTGAGACTCTCCTTGCTGTCTGTTCGTTGTTTCAACTTTGCTTGTTTCACAGCCGGACTAGCAACATTGCCAGTTAGGTCTTTTTGTGTAACCACTGGTTGTTTAAGGAAGTCTAAGTGTTTGAGTTTTTCTAGTCCTTCTAGAATGTTGTATTGAGTGCTGTTTCCAGGAAACAGAACTCGGATTATTTTTTCTGCAGGATTAGCTGGATGCCACACAATCAGGGATGAGACAGAGGTGAAGTAGGATAATGGAATGTCTAGTTCTTGGCCATTTGGTAGCAGGAATTCAGCTTTATCTTTGTTAGTACCACTCCACTGCTGCATAAAATATTGCATCTCTTTGCTATTTTTGACAGGATTAAGCACATACATCTCAAGCTTGCCAACTCCCATTTTCTGAAATAAAATGATGGGGTCAATGGTATTTCCCACATTTCTGAAAAGAGGTTCTGGTTTCATAGACAGTTTATTTAAATACTGGAGAGTAAAACAAGCTTCTTCTACACTCCTTTTCACCCTAAAGCTAGGATCCAGGTTCTTCAGGTTCTCAGGTACATTAAGGAATACAACTCCCAAATCAGGTGAGATCAGATTTTTCATCCAGTCACTGTTAGTAGTAGACCCTTGGGACTGTTCCTCTTCTAGTTCAGCTATTTTTCGCTGAAGCATGCTATTGATTCCTGGCAGGTTGTCATCTCCAATGTGAGTGAGCAGAATGGAATCTACCCTGTCCAAGTGCCGGATAAGTTTCCAAAAGCAAGATTTTCTTTCAGATCCTCCGTTGATAAGCATGTTGAATCCATTCACTGCAAACAATGCGGAGTCCCCTCTTCCCCCTGGGAAAATGTAACAGCAGGGTTTGGAGAGTTTCAAGAAGCCTCCTGAAGCTGGAGGTTCCAAAATGTCAAAAGGTGATGGCACTTCTACTGATTCTGACAGATACTCTGTGAATTCAGACAGTCCTTCCATTTCAGGCAGTATGGAAGCTGAATTGAGTTTAATGTTAATGAAGTCTTGAAGGTTGTGTCTGTCAAGGTTGGAATTTTTCCAGTCTCCTTCCTCAGGGCAGAAAAGAGTTAGACTGGCTTTGTTGGCAGGGTGTGTGGTGCTCAGTAATTCACCAATCTAGGGTTGTAAAACAAAAACACAAGAAGATGAATGTAAATTAATTTTTTAATGACAATTAATGTCAGAACATGATATTTCCTGATAAGATAGATAAAACCCTTTTCATTCACTTCTGCACTGGTGAGTACCCATCCTAGAAGCTAAAGGAACCTGGAAACACGATTAGTTTACTACTGCATTTTTTTTAAATACAAAGAAGGATTCCTTTTTTGACCTTATTCCTGGTCCCTATTGCCCAAAGGATGACAGTACCGCAAGATTCCCCCTTCCCACCTCCACCTTTTACAGGAGGATGGTACAAGCTTTTTTATTGAGAGGGTATGAGAACTACAAGGCTAACGCCACCGGAGCCACCACTGTATCTACCATTGGCTCATGAGTGTCCCTGCTGCCCCAGTCCATCCAGAAGAGACAGCCAAATATCTAAGGGACAAAGCACATCCTCTTCACAGGCAGAGAGTAACTGCAACCAAGAGGAGGTCAGCATCTTCCCAAGGGCAGCCACCTTCCTCACCCCTTCTGTCATGTCATATTCCACCATACCATCGTTACTGCAGTTCTTTCTGCAGGCTGGCTCCCAAAAAGCCAGCACCACTTCCAGATTAGCCTGACTGACTGCAGGAGAGTTTTTCAGAACACAAAGAAATGAGTTATTGCTTCAGAAATGCAAACAGATAGAAGTTTCATATTTCTGAGACTGTGAGGTACAGGGCTCAAGAAAAAGCCAGAAAAGAAGTGTTGGGGTTAAAAATGCTCTTGTCATTATTTTGATTTTAAACTCATGAACCACAAAAGTTGAAATTTAGAATAACTCCATTAATTTTGACAGTATTTGATAACATGCTAGTACCAAAACCATCTGCTAAAATAAAGGCACGGAAAAAAAGTTGTTCTGTGCCACAATATGAAAAACTTGTTCTGTTCCAGCCTGAACTAAAAAAACAATATTTGATGGTCCCAGATTAGTAGACAAACAAACATTAAAGAGTATGACATATTTTATACCTGCCCCCAGTTCCACAGATACTTTCATTTGAGCTTTTTTTTTTGTTTTTACTGGTAATTAGATTAAACATAACCCATTTCTGTTCTACTTGCTCTTAACAAAGAGACCACCAAATTATGTAAACTTATTCTTTAAAGAAGTAATTCAGACATAAAATGTCAGTGCAAAATACGCCAACACAGCAACAGGCAAAATACAACAGTCTTCTTTGCAGAGATTCAATTCAATTGTCAGTTTGAGCTATAAGAACAGTTTTCATAAAGATGATATAGATTATGCTACAGCTGAATAATTTGAAAGTCCTGAACCACAAGCTGAATCAGCAGAAGAAATGAATATATAAAAAATTAATGATGTTTGACTGCAGTAGATCTCTGGGCCTCTGTGTGTGTATGTCTCACTTCCTTTGTGTTACATAATTTATTTTCAGCATTTACCAAAAATAAAACTCAACAAAGATGCAGTGGCTGTTATCCAAACAAAAATAATCTAACCAATACCTAAATAAAGCAGAAAATAAATATTTTCTATCTTCCTTTGTCGGTCTTACTTGGTATCTAAACCACGTGACATGAGCATAAATAAATCTCACCCATATGTCAGACATAGCTTTGTCTGAAAAGGACCAAATTAAAAACAAAGCCAAACAAAATAAAAGGAGGGAAGGCTGAAAAAGGATAAAAGATAAAGCAAATAGGAGAACCATTTCTGTTGCATATTGCAGAAATAAGAAAGACTACACAGACTACAGCTCCGAAATGGATTTAGGATCTCAAGGATACTCCTTATGCTGTGTCTCTGGTCAGGGTTGAAAACATATTATTAGGGAGAGACAAAAGTAGTAAAAGATCACTTCCTCTGCATGAATAAATCCAAGCCTGTAGCACACATAAGGAGATAATGAGTACAGACTGTTTCTCATGTAGGGCCAATTTTCTGGCTAGATAAAAAAATCAGACAGCAATACACTGGGCTAAAGAATATATACTGGGCCAAGTTTTGGGGTTAGTCCTCTCCAATTTATGTTATACCATATTTGGATTTCTGCTTCATACTCCTAAATTCTGACTTTCTATGCTACTAAAAGTTGGCATGCATAATGCAGGCAGCGTTAAGCCACTGGTATCGCAGGCCGTTGAAAAGCTGGAGAAAAATTATTCCAGACATAGATTATATCTGTTAGGAATAGCAAGTTCAGGAAAGCCCCAGAAAAGGCCTCAATGGATTTGCATTTCAAATGGTGACCCCAAGGATATCAGCAGTTCCACTGCTTACGCTATTTCATAACACAGAGCTGTAACTGCTCCTTCTCTTCTCTGGATCCAAAGTCACTCTGGGAGCAAACAAACGTATTTGTGAACCTGATCATCTTTTCAAGCACTGAGAGATATCTGTTGAGGAATCCTCAAGTTTTAAACATGTCACAGCTGGTGGAGGCAAACAGCAAGTTGGCTGCTCAGAGAAAACACAAGATTGTTTCCTACCCTGGACCACAAAGGCAAAAAGAGAGGTTTTCCTCTGCTAACTGTGCTTGCAGAGGCAGTGGGATGGGACATCTTCAGTCTTCTGGCACAGCAGAGGTTGAAAACACCACTTTTAGGCATTGCCTGCAGGGAGTTCCGCAGGCTACAGGTGGATTTCTGAGTTAGACTTCCCAAGAGTATCCCCCAAAGGGCATTTACTTATTTGTAAGCACACCCCATGACCAGTTCAGGTTTGGTGCAGTGAAGAAAAATGGGCAGAGGGCAGAAACACCGACTCTACACAGTACTCATCAAACCTTACATAGTTATAGAATCACAGAATCGTTTAGGCTGGAAAAGACTCTTGAGATCATTGAGTTCAACCTAAACCTAACACTGCCAAGGTACAAGGTCAGGACAGCACAGGAATTCTTTCTTCTGATCAACACTTAGAAAACCGCTAACCACTTATTTTCTAGGTACTTTTTCTAACCTTTTTTCCTAGTTCTTTTTTCTAACCTTTTTTACAATTTGTAGACCACCTAAAAATTTCCCGGTAATGGGATCCCTTAAAACACGTTGCATACACAGACTGCAGTATGGCAAATGTGATTTTTCTTTGCTTTTGTGAAATCTTGTAGAAGCAGTGAAAGCCCAAGGCTTCAGAAACAATAGGCTGGAAGCCAACACTTTCAAAGAGTCACGCTGGCTGTCTGGTGAGCTTGCTGCCAGCTGCGGGGATGAGCCAAGTGAGCCCTACTCATAGGCCACGGGAGTATGCTCTACAGGCCTACCACTGCGGCAATCCCTTGGCGGCTGTAACTCATGTCCAACCACCATCCCTCCGCTTTCCAGCCAACAATTTCACTTCCTAACACTAACAGTAGGATTTGCCCCTAGTTTTGCCTGTAGTCAGAAAGTAATTATGTGTCACTAATTAGCCCAAGATGCAAGGAGCTCAGGTTTGCAATTTCATAGAAAAGTAACTCTGCGAACTGTCGGTGAGTTTTAGGCATCACGCATGTTTCAGAGAGCAGGAACACAGCTCTCTGCCCAACCCTACAACCACACACTGAACAAAGAGGCTTCGAGAATGAGATCAAATGAATACAATAAGGTCATGCTGGAGCTCATGCAAACTTTGCTTTTTCAGCGCTGAACTGTCAAATCTCACTCCACTGACATGCTCCTAACTAATTTTGGAAACTAAGTTCCTAGGGATGCAGCCATATAGTTTACTTAAATATATACTTTACACAGCAGCCAAATTAAGTGTGACAGCCTGTTTACTATGGGTTCCTGCCCTATGGGAGCTTTCAGACACAGTACATTAAGCAAGACAGCAAAATAACAAGTCATGAAACAAATGGCATTAAATACTGGTATATTTCATACTTATCATTTTGGCACATAGAAATCACAAGATGTATAGATTTCACTGGCCAAATTTTAAAAATTACTATAAAGAAGCCAAGCAAGTAGGCAGTGCAAAAAACTACAGCTATTCCAACAGACAGCTTCTGCCTTATTTAATGTCACCTATTATTTAGCTACTACCAGGCAAGAACCTGGTGTCAAGATCAATTTGACTGCTTTCTATGTGCACCTTAGATAAACAACCTGTATGTTTTACACACAGCGGTATCTTCTTACATGGTCAAAAGGTTCCTTGATTTTCTGTTCCTGGAAGTTACAATTTAATTCTCCAAACTAAAATTTAATTCTTTTGTTAAGCAATTTATATCAAGTCGAAAGTAAATTAAATAAATGTTTTGAAAGAAAGCCTATAATGAAGAGTAAAGAGCATAAGCATCAGGCTGCTGATGCTAACTCCAACAACACAGAGGGCCATTTTTCGTCTTCTAGAAAGCTCTGCCAGCCCATAAACAAAGCATGGAAGACACTTTTCCAAACACACCTCTTGATCCGTGAAGATCTCAATGAAGTTCTGGAAGGAAAAGGATCCTGACTGAAGAATGAGTTCTCCTGTGTTTTCAAAGCACTGCCCAGTTAGTACAAGGAGCTTGTGTCTTGCAGCGTCTGTGATCATCAAGCGGACCTAGAGTGAAGGAGAGGAACACATCAGTAATGGGACCTACCATGTGTTTCAATATTCTGCTGAAAATGTGCAGTTTATCTCTCCTAATGTAAAACATATTTTGCACCAGCGTCTCCCAGGACTGTCGAAACATTATCAAGTTATAGTGTGGTTTACAAAAGACAATAAGAAAGGTGCAAAAGGGAAAAAAGGAGGGAAAAGAAGCAATTAGAGAGGAGGTCTGATGAACAAACCAAACTAATGACATGGAAAAAAGACCAAAGAGCAGAGCAGAATAAAATTTGAATGAAAAAATAATATTTTCAATGAACAAGTTTAATCATTGCATAACTCTTGGTGAATTTTAGTAGCACTGTATCAAGACAGTCTTAGCAAACTGTGTCCCAGGTGCTAATGAGGGACAACTGCGTGTGTCAGACTCAGTTTTTGGAAGGCTGTACAGCATTACTTCCCACTTAAGTTGTGAAAACGTCACTGAAAAGTAATGGCCACAAATCGCACATAAAAGTGTCATATTTAGATTGTCTTTCCATTATAACCTGGATCATCTAGAAAGTTAGGAGACGATTCTTCTTCACCTTAATCATAAACTTGAACTTCAAGTGCTCAGAGTCACACTCACCATTTAAATCTCATGATGTCACTAACTATGGACACTGTAAGTTCTTAACATGTACAAGCCCAAGATTTTCTTCAATGTATAGTAGTAAATTAAGTGGATGCCTGATAGCACAAATGAGCTTGCTACTGAGAAATAACCTTCTTCTGCATTTTGAAATAACTCTTAACTACTTTAAAGTAGAAGCTCATTCTACTTTACTTGACCCTGACTACAGCTACTAATAATTGCTGTTTCCCCCGCGGGGGAGATTTGCTTGCATGCTAAAAGAAATCCACATATTCAGTATACGTCTGTTGGTTAGATTCAACTGAAATTTAAGAACAAAACTAAATAAAATCTTTGTAAGGTTCTGTAAATTTTTCACTAACACTTCAGAAGTCTTGTCCAACACCAAAAAAAAATCAATTCAGCCTAAGGTAAGGTATGAATTTCAAATGCACTAATTCCTCTGTTCAAGGAGGAATTAAGTTAAACCAGAATAGTGATTTCAGAACAAGGCTATCCACATATTAAACTAAATGAGCGGAGTCCATCTGGAAAAATTCCACATGATATTGCATCCAAGCTCCATCTCCATGGAGATGACATAATCACCTCAGCTTTCCTAGCAAGCTATTCCTTCCATTTTTTATATTGATTTTTAAGCCATCAGTTGTTCTAAGTAACTCCTGCTCACACCAGGGAGGCTGAGCCAGGAAGGCTTGGCCTGAATCTCTGCTGAGCAACTTGTGTTTTCAGTGCAAGTAGAAAAGAAGCACTGATGAGTACGTATCTGAAAAAAGGTCCCAATTCTACCATATTTTCATTATTATTTTATTAAATAAGTGACCCTGGTGCTGAGCTGCAGAAAGTTCCTTTAACTAAATGCAAGGCTAATGCTGGTCTGTCACTAATTGCACTAAATAATTATAAATTCAGCAATATCTTTTCTGGATCGAGTGCACCTATTCCTATTTCAGACAAAAATATAGATAAGTGCAGCCGCTGTCTGATGTATGTCACTCAGAACTTGTCTGTTTTAGCTGTATTAGAACCATAAAAGAACTGGCAGCTTCTTCTGTGTTTTCTCTGGTGGCTGGCAGCAGTGCTGGGCAGTCTGCCAACTTATGTGTAAACTCACCCAGTTTTCCAACAGCAAAATTATTTCCCAACTTGTGAATCACTGATATGTGACTGTCATATAATTCCCCCTCAACCTATTTTATTAATTGATTATGAAATAGGTTCTGCAGAGCTATCACACTATGGCAAGGAGGAAGGTAAACACTTGCAGATTACAGAGCGTAATGTATGAATACCTGTGAAAGACCTTTGAGAGACACATAAATTCTGTGTCTGTGTATAATCAAGGCTTCCTGAAGGACTACCAGTCTCCGGATTTCAAGACCACTCCATTTCAGAAGAAATACTGCAAGGTGATAATTCTGTTCAGCTTTACCCTTGGCTGAAGTCCCGAATGGTTTGAATGAAGTGAAGAGCAAGAAGTAGCCTCAGTCAAAACAGCGGTAAAGACGGAGTGTGAACAGGGACAGGAGCATTGACAGATCAGCATTTTCCCAGACTTTTGGTACAGTTGAAGAGCATCAGAGCAACAGAGCAACTTCCTTCCTTAAGAAGGAAGTAATCATTGATGGGGGTTTCAGAAACTTTTTTTCTTTGGGAAACTACAGACTGTCTCCCTTTGGGTCTCTCTCTTCTGGGAGGTACTTTGGCATTTGACAGAACACGACAGGAGCTTGGGGAAGAGCCATGCTCAGACTACCACCAGTACAACTACTACCAGCCAGATTAGCAGATATTTCTTTTAATATCATTTTCCTTTGTTTTTCCTGAATGGATAGATTCAAATTCCGCTTCTAGTGAAGTCAGAGCTCCATGCCATATCACTGTCCCCCCAGACAGAATCTGGAAATCTCTTCATATATGAAACTAATTTTTCTATTTGCCATAATGAACAGAGCATCTCTATTCCAACCTCTGATTTAATTCTGCTGCCTCTTTTTATCGTCTTTTTCTGGCTTGCGTCCAGTCAGAGTCTTGCTTGGTCAGCCAAGGTAAACCTCAGCTTGTTAACTTCTGGCTGTGACCAGTCTGGCAAGATGAAAGCGAAGAAAAGATTGCCTCCCTCAGTCTAGTGAGAGGGAATTAACAGTAACCTAGCCAAACATTTTCCAGAGCCAAAGGAGTAAAGCCAGGGTTCAGAAGTCATTAATGGGCCTCAGACCGTGTTCTTCCATGTGGTCATCTATCACAGGTACGATGAGAAACGGTGACAGAAACGGCATTTCCCTACTTTCAGCAGTTCCTTTTGCTCTCCCTCCCCTCCACACACACACATTATAACATTTTTACTCTGAATGTCTGAGTCTATTAAGAGCTGCTACCCATTGTTTTAACCCATAGTTTTTTAGTGAAAGACCTGCCATTAACTAAGGTGACTTACTTATTTAAACTTTTACAACTTCAGAAATTTAATTTGTTTCAGAGTCCTTCCTCCTGTGTGCATTTAATATGACTTAAGGTGGTAATAAAATACATTTTTCACTAGGTACCAAAAGTAGAGTCACTTCATTTCCCAGCAGAAATGATACTCTCAATGCTTCCCAGCACAGGCTAGCAATGCAATTATCCCTATTTTTCCAACCTTCAGTCTCAGTAGCTAAATTCGTCAATTTTATCTTTGAGCTACATGCTCAGTTCTTTGACTCTAGCGAGTTCATGAGGAATTGGTAGTCCTCTTCTGGCCAACTGTCCAGAGCCCATTGATCATGTCACATGCTTTTTGAAGGAATTCTTCTCAAAGACCTAAATTTGTCTCAGGGCACCTTCAGACACTTTTTTTTAAAATGTATAAAATAGACATCCAGAGCTACCAAACAATGGAGGAGCAGAAGAAAAGCAGATGCAGTTTCACCACAGCTGCCTCCACTTCACCAAGAAGGGAATTTGGCGCATTATGAGAAAAGAAGTGCTGAGATCAGAGATGTGTTTCTGTCATATGCCTCTGATGTTTTGTCAGGAGTCTGGGAAACCAGGGAGAAAATCAAGGGATGGCTGATATTTTTCATGATATTTGCTCCTAACCTGTCCTTTCATCCACAGTTCGGATCTGCTCTTAGTGTGCTAAGATGCTGAAAGACAGTATTGGGGTTTGTTAGTCACTAAGCTGGAAAGCAGTAACTGATATTCAAGATTCATCTCAACTATGCTGCTTCACTTCTCCCATCCTGTCCACTTAATGGAGCTTTTGTGACACCTCCAGTGAAGTATTTTTGGCTTACCTCAGTACTAACTGCTTCATCTGAGGGATTGATCAGGACTACTGTTTCTAAGATGTCACTTCTGTGGTGAAGAATCTTCTGACCTGCAAGCACAGAGCGAAAAAAAAAAAACAGAGAAGAAATTAAATTCAAACAGCATGCTTTAAACCACCACTTTCCATGAGCTTGTTGCGCGTCCCACTGTGCGACAGCTCTCTGGTCACCCAGAGCAGCACACACCAGCCACAGCAACTGCCATGCTGCCCATCTCTTCAGAAACATGTGGTCCTGTGGGCAAGAAACACCGCTCCAGAAAATTCAAGGTAAAGAAAACAAACTGGCAACAGCGCCAGGTCCTGTCCCTTCCCCCTGGCTGGAGGAGCCCCTGCAGCTCACCCTGGTCTCACAGAGTTGGGGCGCAACAGGGACTGGAGCTGAGAATCTGGCCCTGTATTTTCGTGAACGTATCTACATCACAGACACAGCTGAGATTACACAGTCCCCATAGGACTGTCACAGGCCTGTAACATGCCCAGGTGGTTTTAAATGAGCTTTTCCAGGAACTATTAGTGGCTTAGCCACAGCAGCAGAAAAGTCAGCATGGTCTGAGAACTTCTCCAGCAAGAAGCAGTGAATACTTGGACTGTATGCTGCCACTGCCCACCACGGCTAACGAGCACAATTTGTGAGACAAGCAAAGGAGCACAGGGGTGTCCCTGCTGCCCGCCACCACCAGCACTGTCCCACGTGGGACTGGTGTGCTCCCTGTCACCCACCATGGGAGCACCCTCGAGCCAGGCAGTGCCGCACGCAGACCCCAGGTCCCCGGCCGTACCAGATGAACCAGGTGACAGCTGGGACCCACCCTACCATAACTCCCCTTCCAGCCTTTCTGCTAATAGTGATTAACATTGGGACACTGGGAGAAATTCCCTACGGGGATGGTCGGACACTTGCCGCGCTGCCCTGCTTCATCTTCCTCCTGCTTACAAAAACCGTAGCAAGCAATGTTAGGCAACAAGAGCGAACGGGCGTACAAATAACAGCTAGCTCCTGAATGAGTAACGTCTGGGCAAGTTTGGAGCAGCCTCGCAGCCTGCTGGCTTTCATAGTTAGTAGTTAGTCTGTCTCTGTATTTAATAGTGATATTCATCTGACTGGGAGTGGATGCCAGAAAAACACAACAGGACTCTTGACATTTCTATTATTTTTTTTTCTTATGTTAATTGGCAAGTTCTTATCAGGGTCTCTTTCTGTGAGAACTGCAGTGAGATTAATTAGCAGCTGTATTGTCATTCAGAAATCCAGACTGGTAATTAGTCAAAAAAACCCAGAAGAGCTGTCTCTTCCGAGCAAACGGCTCGGCGCAATATTAACCAATTAAAATAATTAATTGTGCTTAAAAGGAAGTACGAGCAACAGAGAACAAGTCACCTATTTGCCAACTGAGAAAAAACTCCCCTGTAAAGTGGCATAAAATAATGAGGCGGAGAATGGCCCCACTGAAAGGAGCTCTGCATTCCTGAGAGCCCCCGGCGGCGTGGGGCGGCCTGCGAGGGCGAGCAGCCAGCCTTTCCCACACCCCCAGCTCCGGGCAGGCTGGGTTCCCCCCCCCAGCAAGCCAGTGGTGCCCTCTTCTTCCTCCTCCTCCTCCTCGCCCACCAAGCTCGCAATGTGCTGTGCCTTCTGCTGCTGTGCTGGAGAAGCTCTGCATTTCTAAGCATAAGTTTACAATCACGTGATAGAAAGCGAAGGAGAAGGAAAAAAAATAAAATGTTCTCAAGTAAAACTGTGAGATGCAGTTGCCTTTTACTGTCTTGTGCGTGACAGTGCCTAGAGACTTGTGGATAATAATCTAATTCGTCTGAAGAAACCTAGTTTCCTTAACATATATTCTTTTTGCTACACTTCCTTGAAAGAAGGAGACTGACTGTGTATTACAAAAGGGGAGGAGGTCTCCCTCTGCAGCATCCAGTTCTGGCATTACCCTTTGTAATTCAATTCATTTTTATAGCTCTCTTCCTTCCCTAACAGGAATGCATAGACAAGGCTATATTCATCCAGATCGCTCTGTTACCACAGAATGTGCTCTGTGATCTGGTACTTTATTCAGACTGCAGATTTCCCTCAAATAAAGAGATTAGGCAGATTTTATTGAATATAGTCTTTACTGTTTGTAAGGAAACAAAAGAAATCATCACCCTTAAGCTGCCACAGAAATTTCTCGCTTAATAGTTGGAGACACAGAGCACAAACTCTGCTTCAGGCCAGAGTAAGCCCCATATATAAGTTGGACATTAACACATTAAGCACAGGTAGAAAAGAAATGCAATTAGCCACATGCAAAGTTAGACAAAGAAGCACAGCGTCCACCTGACTCAAAGCGCTCCCTTTGGACTTCACTAGAGCTGCTCCGAGTCGCGTGTCTGCGCAGCTGGGAGGGGTTTGAGCTGGGGAGTCACAGCTCCTGCTGACCAGCACCAATGCCGGTCCCTTACACCCTGTGCTCCCGCGGGACAGACACCCAGCTCCAGTGGTTGCATGGTTTCATGCAGCTTGAGACTGATTTCCAGAGGCAAGCGTAGAGGTCTGCAGAGACGCAAGCTCAGAGCTGCATGCGTGACTGCCTCCCTCTTCGACTCCTCAGCATCAACATGTGCTACTGCTTGTCGTACGGGGTGGGGACCCAGCACTGAGTCACTACGAGGGCTCCCATCCCATGTAAAACTTGGGAAGTTTGTGGCTGCTTGCCAATATCACTAACACGTTCACATGTCATTCCTTGAGAAATAAAATAATTTGTCTTTTTTAAAACTATTTACAATTTTGTAAGAGCAACATGGGCTTACTCCCCAGGTTGACGCCCTGAGATGCTCAGTGGGAATGAAGGAAAGTCTCCCACAGGAACAGTTTTGTCAAACAGAAACGAACTACCACAGTGTGGGAGCAGAAAGCAGCAACAGCATTTCACAAACTGGCAAGAGACTGCGACTTGCTAAAACTACAGAGGGAGTGGGAGAATCTGAGACTCATGTAGAAGATCTGAGGTTGCTTTAAATTAACTCTCCTGGATTTCTGCAGCCCTTCTCTACACATTTGACAGAACATTTCTGTGACGTGTCAGGGGAAGAAAGGAAGGACCTTCCAGGTTGCACAAAAGTGGTTGAGTGGATAGATTTTACCTGTTTATAGTTTCTGGAAAGCAAATCAAAGCCCTATCTAAAGACTTTCAGAAATAAATATTAATTGTGTTTGGAAGAAATCCAAGTATCTGCTCATGCTTGATTTTATTAGGTAAAGCTTCAATTTATAAACAGATATGAATAGAGACTCTTGGCAGCTGTTTGGTTCAGAACCAGAACAGAGAGAAATAAATAGCATGTGACATTGCTTGAAGGGTGATTTCCACACGCATCATCCCAGTTTCTATGGCCATAGGATCCTATTTCTCCCCTACTCAGCCAAATATCAATGACATTTATAGTAGGATTATTGAGATGGTGGGGATGGTGTCGTTTCCTAGGGAAGTGACTGAACAGATTTCTAACTTACACAGTTGATCTTTTCAGGCCAATCAAGCAGCACGATCATGGGTCTCACTTTTAATGGGGATTATGTTAGTTTTGTGCAAACACAAAATGTTAATGCCATTCTCACACAAAGTAAACACACAGGAAGCAGGTAAATCTTTCCTGTGATGATTCTTGGCAGAAAGGGTGAAGGGGAATACCTTCTCCCTGAAGGGGATGAGTGTGACACCAAAACTGGCCCTTTGGCAAACACAGCCCTTTGGCAACTTTAAACATCTTTTTTACTGTAGAGAACTTTAAAGTATTGTTTCTCTGTCAGAAGACATGACTGCTGTGTTAGGCCAGTCGCCATGCTGGGTGGCATTAGCAGATGGCACGGCTTGCAAGGCTGGCTAATGAAACTTCCCACAAGCCATGACTAGGCGGTGAACTCTCTGCAGCTGGAAATGTTCAGTGCTCTGCACTTGCAGGCAAGTCCAATGCCCAGCTGCCCCCCACCCCCCAGCTGCCTCTGCCTTGTGGAGGAATTTCTGGACATTGGGGGAAGAAAAATCCTCCAAAATAAAACATCCATTCCCAGAGTTCTTTCTTCAGCTCTGAGAAGACGTCTTTAATGTAGAAATACAATCACCAGTGAAAAGACATCTTCCCGATAGGGCAATGCTGCGTTGGAGAAGCAGCAATGTGCAACCTTTTGCGTCAACATTTCTGGGTATAGATGGGAGGGGAGGCTTGGTGTATTTTAATTCCTACTCAGGACAATACCCTGTTTATTGATATCCACACATAGTAACATCTTAAAAGCTTTAGTCCTCGCTGCCTTTACATCCATGGTAAGCAAGAGCTGGATGACTGAGAAATATTACCAGCTAAGGATTTCACACATGTGAGTATATAGGGGGCTCGGAGGTGAGGTGGGGGAAGAGAGGAGGGATTTTACACTCCGTTTCTATGCATCCAAGCACTAAAGGTCAAGGCATGGGCAAATCACACTCTTTTACATTTAATTGATTTGGTAGAAGAAAATATGCCTTTAGCAAAACCAGGAGTAATAAATAGCATGAGGAGCACAACAAATTACCACTGAACAAGAGGTCAGGTGGGGCACGGTCTTTGAGCTGCTAAGACTCTGAAAGACAGTATTGGGGTTTGTCAGTCACTATGCTGGAAAGCAATAACTGATGTTCAAGAATCATCCCAACTACATCTGTTTGAGATTTACCATGTTTGATGAAGGTTATCAAAAGGTTATCATACCCCTTGGACAAGATGCATTTAAAGCAATAAATTCCTTTGGAAAAAAGGGAGCTTTTAACCTAGCCAACAGTAATGCAATAACCCATGCATTTTAAATCACTTCAAACTGCGCGTTGTTTCACCTTTTTCTAGTGGGGACTTCGAATTTGTCCTCCAAGAAAGACCTTGTGCTCAGCATGGTTGTTCTATGTTATCAACAGTGTATTCAGGGTTCTGGATGACTGGTCATCTGATGGTTGCTATTTCTTTTATTAACTGAATAAATCTATTTCTCCTTCTTTTCAACACAAAGATCAATGGGCATAAATTGTCAAATAATACTGTAATTGTGGCCAGCCCCCAAACCTCCCCACTGTCAACCTGAAGGCCCTACATTGCAACAATGATTCCAGATAAAGGAGAAAGGATCAAGATCGCCTTTTACAGCAGATTATCAAGTATCTGAAGAAATCTTGTAAATTATATGGAGCACTCCAGCCGCTTCACCTTCTCCATTGAGACAGAGCCACGAGACCACGTTAAGTTTCCTGTTGACCTGAACTGCCAGCTGAACAAGTAGGTGAGTGTACAGCATTTGAGCAAAGTAGTGGGTTTTATCGAGTTGACAAAGCAAATTCTGATGTTGTAAAAATCTGGAGTTCTGTATCTGCAAGTAAGAAGAAAATTTTTTGCAAACTTGATGGAGAAATATAATGCCCAGGCACTGGACTACCAGAGCAGAACTTCAGAAAGCTCCTTCCAGGCACAGTCTGAAAGCCCTGCAGGTGATGCCAGGGACTGCAGATGTTAATCAGTTAGCCTTGTAACTGGGTGACATGGTGGGGAGTGCATAATACAGGCATAACTCCATTTATGTCAGAGAAGATAGATTCACTGCCTCTAGGGCTCAATTCAGCCCAACGATTTCTTACCTTTAAGCTGGGTGCAAGGAAGGTATAGTCATTTTTTCCAGCAAGAACTCTTATATATGTACGAATATCAGAGTACTTTGCACATTTCTAGATGAAAATAAAATCCATACCTGCCAGGATGCTGAGTTGGCGTGACAGCTGTGAACAAAAAGTCAGCTCTACTAATACTGCTGAGCCCTCTGATGGTGACAAAGATTCGGAAGAGTGACACTGACTGCAAAGTGTGGCTGTTCTCCTTGCAGTTATTTAAACCTGCTTGCTCTGAACACAATGGTTAGTTCAGATTCATATCTAACGTTACGTGCATTTTACAGAGAATTATGTGTTGTCTCCATAAAGTTAGGTTAATCGTTCTTGAATGTGATCTGCTAGAATACTGAACTGTGTAGTGACTCTGCAGGAAGCATAAATCCCTGTTTTATCTTCTCCCTTTCCTTGCATGAGTGGAATTCATGTTCAAGTTTCATATGGTTCAGCTGCAACCTGGTGATAGTTAAACATTTTTCCTACTCACATCTGACTTGCACCAATTTATTAACTACAAGTCCTGAGAGGCAATGTCCTGCAGCACGTTGTATTTTAGGATTTTTAAGCTCACGTTTAATGAAATAAGGCTAGTTGCATATAATTTCATTTTAGTTCTTCTTACCCGCCAGATCTCATTTGGGTTTATACATCCAGGTAACAATAGAGCCCTGAAAGTGGAAGGCTAGACAGAAGATGATGATGCAGCCTGAACAGTAACTGCAAGATTCAGCCTCCAGTTACTGTACACCAACCCAGTCCACCAATCCTTGCTCAGGACTCTTGAACAGCAGAGAGGGAAAGCAAGCCGACCTGTTTGCACTAATATTCATAACGGGATTCATATCTTCTGCCTCAAACTTTAATCTTTAATACCTGCGGACTGATGAACTGAGCTGTGGTAGGAGCTGCTGCAAGAACGACGGGCGATGGCAGGGGACTTCACTGCTCTGCGACCCATTCCCACTGAAATCTCCTGAACTAAATTCAGGGCATTAAATCGTGTTTTCACACACCCTGTTGATCAACAGACTAATTGTATCGACTTTTCACACTAAATATTGATTTCTTGCACTATTTGCCAACTTTGCATGACATCTAATTTGCTGTCAAAATACAGCCATATATCAAGTGGAAGCAAACTGCTGGCCTTTCACTCCCATCTGTTACTGCCAGGGGCAAATTATTACCCTCAAGTATCATTCCCCACCTTCAGAAACAGTATTTTTCATATAATTCTTGAGGTTTCACAATTTCAGGGCGCTGTAAAGGGCTGCTAAAGCATTAAAAATCTCTTCTGAACAAAGTAGTACTACAAAAGATACTCTGAAAAAAAAGTTGAAGCAAATCGGTCTAAAGCACAATAACAATAATAGTTTATATATTATACTTTTAATTCCTACTAAACCAGGTTTATCTGCCAAAGAGGGGATGTGCCACAAAACCTGAACCTGAACCAAGTACCTTAGGGATTTCATTATTGATTTCACTGAGATTCTGGGCAGGAGTCAAATTTAAAACCAAGATTGCTGAAGACCTCAAAAAAATCAGTCAAATAGAACAAGAATACACCTCCTGTTTATACACTAAGCTTGCAACAGTAGTGGAATCCAATGCTTCTGATAAACGGGTTCACCCTTGACTTTGCTTAAGAAAAAATATATCCCGTAGTCAGTGAGCAGCACCAATCTGTTCAATGAGTTCAGCTGCAAGTTATTGCTATCGAGCATTAAAATTCACTACTGACAGGAAAAAGATAAACCTCTTCTTGAAGTGAGTGACTGTCTTTAATTATTGGAATACTTCTTTGATTAGGAAATCAAACATTCCTTATCCATCCTACAATAATCAATTATTCCCAATACCTAGGATTTCATATTTCTGGGGGAACTACCCAACATCCTAAGTAGTTTTTGTAGAGATAGCGGGTCCGTGGCAGCAGTCTTTGCTTTCTCACTTGATGCCTAATTGTTGCTGTAGTCAGGCGTGTCTATCTCTGACCTCTGCCATTTCTATTCTTTCGTAGACCTATGTCATTTACAAACCACATGGTGGATAAAGCTCAAATCCCAGAAGCCTTGTCCACCACTATTTGCAGCACTGTAATTGCAGTCAGAGGATGGCAAGCAAAGGACATAAATCTGAACCGGCACAGCTGGAATTGCGCTTTGCAGACAGGTGAGTGCAGCTTTATGACCTTGCTCCGAGAAATGATCTCCTGTAATTATAGGAAGGGGAAAAAAGGGAGTGTTTATTGAGCAAAGCGGTTTAATATCTGGGCAGAAAGGGAGGGAAGAGTGATGGCTGTTTACGAGAGGGCCATGCAGTGTTCCTAGTCATGAGAACTGCCTTGTTCAATATCATGGCTGTGGTCAGTGTGGCTTTGAGAAGCAAAAACTCCATCCTGTCACAAGTGTCTGGCATGGCCTTTCACCAACAATTCATTTACCTGAAGTCACCACCTCCCTCAGGAATCACCCTTCCAACCTTGAAACAAGAGGGTTCAGAGACATCTAGAAGACTGCTGCATTCATCAACATGGGAATTTCGTATGTACCTTTATGTCTTATTCCTCAATTGTTTTGTACTTGAAGCCTTTTTATATAAATTGTATAGGTTTTTCCATTATTTTCAAGGCAATACGTATCACTTATTAATACTCCGTACGAACAAAACTTAAGATCTTCCTCCAAAATATTCACAATTCAGAGTGGCTTCCTGAAATGCGTATTTTAATCTTGTTTAGGAGTATTACCACAAATTAGTTTTGTAGATTAAAGTTCTAGAGACACTGATCTCTGAGCAACTCCTTTCACAATGAATTTTATCTTTAGAACACACTTGATAGGTGTGAAAGAATTTTAACCCCATAAAATAGAGATAAGGAAACAATTTCCAAGGTCATACAGAAACAGAAACCTGAATCTTTAGAAGCCAACCAGAGTGCTGCAGCTACACAATCCTTTTAGTTCTGCAAGGTACGTCACTATGTTGTGCATCAGAAAATACTGAATACTTTAAAAGCTATGCATAATGGATTATTTTTTTAGATGGACCCCCAAGTCACCTTTAACTACTTCCCAGAGCTGAAATTCTTCCATAAAGCAATTGCCTGCCCATTAAGATATCTATATGATTTAACAAATGTTATCATTGCAGATCTTGAAACTCTAGCTACAAATGGCAACAGAAAACAGAAACCAGCACCCACTGAACTTAATGAGAAATTTGTCCATAACTATCTAGGGAAAAGCAAAGCAATTTAATCTTTTTACTCTTAGTACTTGTATTTTGTGAACTTGAGGCAGGCAGGTACACAAATGTGAGATTCTGTGTAAGCAATTCTCTTGAGTTACACATCTCCATTACAAGTAATGATTTTAAAAAGCTGTTAACAGCAAGTTAGTAAATTAATGGCATGTATACTATGGTCAGCCCTATATTTTTAGGCTGTAATCCTTACATTGTCTCACATTAATCTCTCTCCTACCCTTAAATCTTAAACGCACAGAAAATGGCAAGGGCAGCTCTTTGGTACACTGCAGAACGGATCTGTGGATCCGGATCTTTAGTTTTCAGCTGCACAGCACAATGCCCCAGCACTGCAGAGAAACTGGCGGCCAACACACACGACGATGGGACACTGCAGTGATGCAGAGCTGACTCATCAGTCCTGAAGGTCAGTGAAGTCCTCGTCTGAGCCTGCATTTGGGAGTATTACTAATCAGGGAAGAGAAAGAGAGCTGCGCAACATCAGACCTCTTCCAGAAACAATTTTCTCTGTCTAAAAAGAAGGAAATTTCTTCTTTTACCACTGGAAAACATCTTGGACCCAGAAACTAACATAATCCTGAGAAGAGCAGACCATTTCCCAGTATAATTTATTTGCAATAGTCCCCACAATTTGATATTTTAACTTTGCTCAGTTATTCAGGAGAGGAATCTCTCTTCCACATCCCAACTTGGTGTTAACTGTCAAATAGCCAAATAAATTCTTATTTGGAAAAAAATACTACTTCCCTCAATACCTCTGTGGCTCATTACCTCAGACTGCACTGCACCATGTATCATAATTCACAGGACTGGTTAGAAGCTTAAGAGTTCTTTTGTTATACCAAGTCCCCAGTGTATTCACGTTACAAACAAAACCATTTACCAGGCTGTTAAAGATGCTGAGCAAATTTGTGCATCAAAGGAAAAGTGCTTGGGACTTTTTCCAAGGGCTGCTTTTTATGGAAAACAAACATCAGATTTGTTTTAATGACTTCTTATAACAAAATATGGTTGTGCCAATCTGCATTAAATAACATTGTGTCTATCTCAAATCCAAGTGCACTCCACAGGAAAATTGCCACTGAGATCAATGAGGAATGGAAAAGGTTCTTGATTGTAAATAACTGCTGTTGAAAACAAGATCGGGAACATCAGCATTATATTTCTCCTTAATGAAATTTAAGAAAGTAGACAAGATCCTTCCTGTTGTTGTTTGGGGTTTTTTTGTTTTTTTTTTTTTTTATAAGCAACCTCAATTAAATGTACTTTATTTCCTTTCAAGTGTTGCCATTGCGAAAACCTCCTTTTTACATCCTTCCATTTCACCTCCCTGTGCTGCGCCGCCTGGCTGTACCATTCTGCCCTCACATTGCAACTGCCAGGGCAGGGAAATTAGCTTAGAGGTTTTTTCCTTTTCTCTGTAGCACTCTGCAGATTCACCGCAACTCCCACCTTCATATGGAAAACGGAGCACAGCAGCATCAGGGAAAAGCTGATGTACGTGCAAAATGTGCAGCAAAGGCATAAGTACTGAAATGAATATTTCAGAAAAAAATAATTTCCGAAGTCTGCCTTTTCTCTTCTCAGACAACTTCACCTGAACGCATTTTTAGTGTTTTACTCCCTCCCTTCAGGGAGATGTTCCTGAATTTTGATCATTTCAGAAGGCCTCTGTTAACGTTTCCAAATTGCCCCAGCCTACTTACTAATGGGTTTTCAGCACTATGGCAGCTGAAGGCAAATCCAAAGCTCCAATTAAAATCCTCTGGGGATGTTTCTGGTCTTGGGGTCATTACTGCATATGCAACTTAGTTCTAAGTTCATCTGCCATCTCTGTCAAAAGTCAGACAAGTCAATAAAACCTGTAGGGGTATGGACACATGGGGAATCCATTCTTTCCCTCAGGTATATTCTCTTTGACATGTATTTATTAAAATTTCTCAGTTTATATCTAAATTCTATCCTTTGTCCTAGTTCAAATCAGAGAATGATTTCATTGCCCATGAATAATGAATGACAGATCTGTTTGCAAGCACTAACGGCTGTTGCAGGGAGCCTTGCACTCCAGATCAGATGCTTAACTTTGCAGTATAAAATTATTTACAGTTGAATCTTCCTACAGCCTGGCAATCAATAATTTTTCTGGGGAAAAACCCCACAGTTTACAACCAACCCTTGATAATTGCACTGTAACTTTTATTATGTACAATAAAAATCCCAGGTTTCTTGCCAAAATACCTCCTTAAACATAATTTACTTAGTGGTGCTTTTGGAAGAAATGTGACGTTCTTCTTTCGCAAGTAACATCACAGCTTTATTGCTGTTTCCTGAACAAATCACACAATAATAATAGCTGTATTACAGTGGAAAAGTTACATTTTTTAATACTTGGGTTTATTTTTGTGTGCTTTAGAAGCTTGTCATTCTGCTAAACGTATTATTACTATAAACTAATTTACCAGCTGTGGAATATCCCTGAGCCTCCACAACCACTGCAAAACTTAACGAGATGCTCTGTTTGTAAGC
Source organism: Rissa tridactyla (assembly GCF_028500815.1). Classification (NCBI taxonomy): domain Eukaryota; kingdom Metazoa; phylum Chordata; class Aves; order Charadriiformes; family Laridae; genus Rissa; species Rissa tridactyla. The sequence continues at coordinate 58,780,855 of NC_071497.1, read as the reverse complement.
CCTTAATGAGAACCAGGTTTAATCTTTTCCCCTGGCAACCATCCAGCTTCCCAGCTCCATGGGACAACTTGCCCAAAGCTTTACATCTACTCAGTGAAAAAAGCCATCACGATTGTTGTTAATCAATTTCTGGACGTGAATTCACTGTCCTATTCTAGCAGCAACCAGTCTCCTGGTCCGAAAGAGCTGTTCTACCTGAAGGCAGAGATCTTGCTCTGCCAAGAGAGAGGCTCACTTGAAAGCCTCAAGACACCTTAATCCTCCGATTCTTTACCGGATGTATTCAATTCTCCACCATGATGGTTTTATACAAATTGCAAATGTAATATGAAATCAATTGCCTCTGCGTACCATACAGGCAAGTGCTATTACTTAATTCCAGGTTTTACAAAGAAGAAAATGAGAAGGCACACCTGCCAGCTAGATATTTCAGCACAAAGGGAACATTCTTTTTGGCTTTCATTTCTGGAATTAAAACAAACCATAAAGTGGTGCCTGCCGTCTTTGGACTTAAATTTTCTGGGGATGTGCTTAAGTACAACCAATTGTACTACATTACAAGACTGAAAAAGTCAATGCCATCCTGTAATTAGAACATCAAAAACAGGGAGGGAAGGAAAAAACGTAAAGCATCTTCAGGAAATACAAACCCATATATTATCTTGAAAAGTCATTGTCTTTTAATAATTAAACTCAAAATTTAACAAAGCAATTACCCTAATCCATGGTGGAAACTGTAGTATCAAAAAGCAATGTATGAACAGCAGTTAGTGATAGCTCGTATCTGCTGATACAAGAAAAAAATACCCACCAACAGAAGTCAAAGGGCTTGGAATTCAGAATCAATGAACCAGCAAGTGTGACAGCAAAAGCTGGCCCTCTAAATGACAGAGTGGGCAGACTCCAGAGGCCAGTCAAGAGTCTAGCTTGGATTATTTTTTGTCTTTACTGGCTCTCTACACTCTCCCTGCACTAACTTCTGTATGGAAAAATAAGTGAGTAACAGACCTAGTGCTGGAAACACCTATTTTAATCTTCAAGCATTTGAGTTACCATCTCTGATACCCTTTTGTACTCCCAGTCTTCTTCCTAGGAAGAAGCAGATGCCCCCAGAAATGGTTCAGGCAGCCCCTGAGCTGAGGAGCAGGAGCAGAGGACTACTCTTGCTGACACATAATGGGAGGATCTTTTCTGCTTAAACAGCCGTGGCAAGCTTTCACAGGAGGGCACAGACTTTGCACCTAGTGAAATAGTTTCCTCCAGCATATGCAAGAACTGCTGCGGAGAACCGTGTCGTCTCTAGCTACATAAACATCCACCAAACTCCCAGGAAGTCCACCACATTGCTCAATACACATGACAAAGAATTACCCTAAAACAAAAGAAAGCCAAAGCTCACCCTGTCACAGAAAGGAAAAACATTAAATTAAATATGAGCTCTGCTTCAGATTCTGTCTCTTGCAGCTAAGCCTTCTTACCTTTCCCTAAATCTTCATTGTTATTTTGGAATCTCTAATCACCCTCTATGCCTCAAAAATACAAATCTCTGAAAATACTTAATGTCACCCAGTGGGAATAGTCATAGAATTTTGTCCTGGCCCTTTGTGAAATTGTTGGAAACCTTTAGTATACCACGATTACTTAAACTTTAAGGACTATTCTTCCATTTGTGTGCATGCTTAACTCCTATTAATGCCGATGAGGGTTATGTGCATGCAACAATGAAAGATTAAACTCCTCATTGTTTAAGAGGTGGTGATCAGCCCTGTGCTGCTTTATGAAAAAACCTCAAGGATATTGCAAGTACTATGGGGAGTTAATCTCATTACACACTACTAATAGCATTTGTGGCAGTGTTTGCTTCTTAAATCAACCATAGGTGACCACCTGGTGCCCTGTAACTGGAAAGCTGCTTCCACAACACATGCACAGACCAGTCTCTGCTGAGGAGATTAATCTGTAAGCTGCTATGAATCTATTCTCCTGACACTTTCTCCCCCACTGAGAACAACATATGTTTTTATTTTCAGTTTGAATACTGGTAACTAAAAAATAGAGAATTTTTAATGAATTTTTAACTACGCAAATCCTTAAAAAAACTTTTTTTTGAAGAATCATGGGTTCAAATGCAAAGGTACTCAGTTGGGAATGAATACATTGTGATGCTTTTTGGTGCATACTTCACACAGGCTCATCTTCTTGAGTTACCATATGATCAGCTTCACCTAGTACTTTCCAAAAGTAAAAGTGCTGCAGGGCTGTTTTTAACTACTCTTCAAGACAGCAGTCAGAGAAAATAAAGGCATCTGTAAAAGAGAAACTGGTACACTGAAAACCATATGAGATGTCTCCTTTCATCAATCAGCATTGTCTTGTCTATATAAAAGCTATCCATGCTATTCTTAAATATACATAGATATTTTTAACTAGGTTGACTTAGTGCATACAATTAAATCACTGGAGTCATACCAACTTAACCAGATTTGAACAGAAAATCCAGAAATAACTAAGCAATTGTTTGCAGGCACCAACCGAATAATTGAAGCTGGTTTCATCCTACAGATTTCATCATGCTGTGAAAAAAATATTACCATTGCCAACCCTTGTTTTGGTATCTGAAATCAAGAAATTTACAAAAATCAAATTTAAGAAAGAAACTTGTTCACACTAGGCTTGATATTAAAATTTATTCCTCTGGCTTGCACCCAGTTGTGATGCTTTAGGGTACAGGCAGGAAGAATAGTGATCACCAACTTTTTAAACAAATTTCATCTTTCTAATTACTTTTGGCAATTGACACAAACTAGCCTTCAGCGATGGATTGCCGACATGAGACTTTAAAGATAATTAGAGAATATGCACTTACAGATGTGTCAAAACTGAAATCTAGAGGTGCGTTGGCAGATTATTAATAGAGCTGATGTATTGATATGGACATAGATAAATGAGAGCCGCAATTAAAATGGAAATACTGAAGAAAGAAATGTATGGTGCTTCTATTTCATATGTTTTAAAAGATGTGTTGCATCCATAATTCATCTGGGGATTTCTTAACAATTGACACTGGTAATTTATCTAAAGTGGTAGCTCTTGAGCAATACTGGGAGTATCCTAGAGATGTAAAGGTTCCTTTTAAATCAGGGGATCTAGAACATTTCAGAATTTTAAAGAGAGCCAGCCCACTTTCTCATGTACAAAGATGGTCCTCCCAGGTCTCTGGCCCCTGTCCTGAGCAGGCTCCAGGCTTTGCCTTTATCTCTTTGCACTCATTGTTCCTGGAAGCATGCTCCAGGAGTCCTCAAGTCTGGAGACTCTTTCTTGCAGCCCCAAGGGTCATACTGTTGAAATTGTCTTCATGCTGAGTTTCCCCAGACAAAACAACTGGGGAACATGAGAGGCAGAAAAAAAAACAGGTCTTGAAAGTTTTTTAAAAGAAGGTGGTATGCAGAAGATCCAGATAATTGGGAAAAAAAATCTCAAGTCTCAGACAGATGAGAATGAGGGAGTGTGGTAAATTCAGTAGATAGAGCAAGGACAGTTTTGTTGAAATTTCGTAAGTATAAATCATTTATCAACAATCAACATCTTCATTTTGATCTAGCTAGTCTCAAAAATTCCTGTAGGGTTTCCCCCCAAAAATTCTGCATAATCTAGAGTGGCAAAAGTGGGAATTTTGTACCATTTCCCAAGACCCCCTTAGGATATTCATAAGCTTTAAGACAGGCATGCACAAAAGGAGGCCCATTACAATATACCTTGAAGAAGACCACTGGAAAGATCAAGAGAAAAACACTTCCCAGATTCAGATAGGATGGTGTAATGTTGTGTGTTGTGTAAGAACCGATGTCTACAGGGTAAATGAAGAAAGTAAAATCCAGAAGTAGCATTAGGACAGTCAAGTGCTGTACAAATTCAGACTGAATGTGCCTCAAGCCATGTCTGTCTTATGCTGAGCAGTACACACCAGGTCTGCACACGTGGCAGGACGCAAGGCACCATCACCTCTGCACAAAGGGTGAGATTTCACTGTGTTCTAAGAAAAAAAGCATTATACATTGCCTGCATTTCTTAACTTAAAGGTAATTTCTGGACACCTCCTCCACAAAGAACAGTCAGTGCACAGTTGGGTTTTTTTCAATTTTCAGCTTATACATAAAATGACTCATTTATTCAACGTGAAGCCCACACAGTGCCACAGGATGTGCTCCATATCCCACACTCCTCGTTACTACACAGTCCTACTTAGACTGGTGAAAACCTCACCCAATCCTGAGAACCATGTACCTTCCTCCTTTGAAACAGTACTAGCGCAGCACGACACTGAAATAGCTGATTTTTAAGTACCTGGAAAAAAGAAATACCCAGTGATTATAAGAAGAGCTGCTGGTTACAGTGGCTTTCCCCACGCAAGCCTAGCAGTGTGGGCTAAATCCCATCCACTGCTACTCAATTTTTAATAGGTCATCGGGCAAAATTTCATTCATTTTTTATGAATGCTTAAGAAAAAACTGGATATGGCTGCTGGTAGGCATGGGGTAACCGATTGTATCTTTACATACGGAGGTTATTTATTGTTTGCACATAGCTAAGAAAGATAAAAAGAAGAAACGTGTACGTTTATATATGCAGCACACCCGCCCTCAGCAGGGGCTGCACTGCTGAGAACATTCAGCACTTATCCTAAAGCTGCTTGTATACACCCACTTGAAGGAGAGAACCAGAAGACCCAGATCTGCATGTGTGGGGCTTTTAGAAACAAACCCTTGAGGAGAGCAGATATCACTCAGACACCAGAGGGTATTGTCAGTACCTCAGGATAGTTCACACTGGGAATCCATGGGGAGATTGCATCCCAGTTTTAGGACTCATCCTCTGCAATGATGGGCACTGGGCTCGGCTGAGATCAGAAACACTTGCTGAGGTGCGTAAATCTCCTTCTCCACCTTTTCCACAGAAAACCTCGTGGGTCAGAGCCATGCTTTCCAGTGCTTTGAGTAATCATTAACAGGGTAGGAATAAATCAGATTTAGATTTCAAAACAATGTCTCTGGCCCCCTCCTTAGCATCCCTTACTTCCCAGCTTGAAGGTCTCAGCAAGATTCCTGGATTTCCAACAGGTCTTCTTTGTCCTGTTTTCACCAAATATTGTGAGACATTACATGCGCTTTTGTTTTGAATTTAGAGGACAACGAATCATGGGCTAGAGTCCAATAGATATTGTCTGGTATGAATATTAGACCCTGACACTAATATTTCATATGTTTGTTGATAAAACCCTCATAATAAGAGTTATAATTGAGGGAAATATTTTCTCTTTCATATGCCAAAGAATGAAAAAAAATAATAAATCAAAGAATCCCAAGAAAATTGGCACATTTATTTACAAACTGTCCTTGGCTTGGTTGCTGTAAAACAAAAACACAAGTTCTTTCATACAGTTCTCATTGAATATAGATTTAATCTATTTGCTGTTAGTGAATATTAGATCTTGATATGCAACTGTAAACACATCTCTGCTCTTCCCTCAGGTCAAAGCATGTGGACTTATATTTTATAGATGTATCATCAAGCCTCAGCATGTTTGCTGTTATTTCAATATATTTATAAAATGTCCCATGCCACTCTCCTTTGAATGCTATAAATTGCTTACATGATCTGCTTAGGGGTACTGAGAATTCAGCTGGCATTGTAATATGTCATTTAATGCATGAAACTCTCAAAACCACTTTATAACATTCAACTAAGTCAGACCAGACAGTTCTTAAAAAAATTAAGGGCTCATTTATGTCTTCAGAGCACCCGTCAGTTTCCAAGCTACATGAATTGTGTATGCAAACTATGTTTGGGGGAAGGATATATTCACGAGCATAAAATCAATTAGTAGGTCTGACTTGAAGTTTTAATTACACTGACACAGTCTGGCCCATCCGGTATCAGAATTTCTTTAAAGCCCCCTTGACTTCTATATATTAACATTCCTATATATTAACATACCTATGAGATGGTGCTTCATTCTCATTTCTCTGATGGTTATCAGCCCACATTTTCCCTATCGAACCCAAATACCTGAGCCCTTTTCACCCCACCATTGTCAGGCTTACTACATATGCCATCCTATATCCACGTATGTGCTCACTGTTCCTGTAGCACCCTCCTTACTATCACTTTTATCTCCAAGAAAAATATCCATTGCCCATCTTAGCATCAGATAATATATTAAACAATAGGTTCATTTCAATTATGGATTGTAGTATGTCTTCACAGTATGTACAGCAGTAAATTATAGGCCTTTCTGAATCATGAAAGATCTTAATTCTGGCTCTGAACAACTTAATTCCAATGTTTGCCTCTTTCCTGTTTGTAAACCCAAGTTCAGAGGAATTGTCACCATTCAGGTGCAGTCTGGCAGCCTGCAAGGATCTGTCTTCACTGGCCAAATCCAGTGCAGCTTCCGGTGACTTGGAAGGAAATAGGAAAGCCGTAAAAAAAACAGATCCCCAGTGAAGGTTTGGCTCTCTTACCAACAAGGCTGAGGTGGTCTCACATAAAATTCCACATTTTACAACGTGGAATTTCATTTCTTTTGCATCACCAGCATCGCAAGCTGTTGAATACGTTTGTGCTAATTAATTACAAAACCTTCACCCTTCCTTCACTCGTCCTTTTCTCCACTTGTCCATTGTATCCTTTCTGTCTCAACTGTAATTTTCAGGAGCAAAAACTCTTATGAGAATTATGTGAACTGACACAAACATGTAGCACAAACAAGTAACACAAGAGCAGCTCATGCTGCCCAGGAGCCCAGCGTCTATTAAGTGCGTTGAGGCAATGTAGAAGTCCAGGACATCTTCTGGCTGCAGAACCCCCCCAGGGGAGTGGACATTGGCAGTATCAGGACGCCAGGCCACAGCTGTCACGGCTACTTATGACCTGAATAAGTGCCCATGCTTCAGCTGTGCAGACCTTCCTCCTTCACACTGCGCCTTGAATAGACTGGGGGAAAGGAAGCCTTTGTACGCCTGTCCCTGATAACGCCAATCATACATTGTAGGGAAAACAATGCTTTTCTGGTAATATTTTTTAAAAGGAACTGAATTTTTACAACATGTTCAATTTGGAAATTTTGGGGGCGGCAAGAGGAAGATCAGATTTGACACATTTTGCTTATGTCTGAAAAATCCTTCATTTAAGGAAAAATAAAAAAAGACATTTTAGCACAACGTAAACTTTATTGAAAGGGCGCTTTCATTAAAATATGCTTAACTAAAACTTTGACCGGCTTTGCAATCTTTATTTCCAGTGACAGAGGTCAAATTTCTACTTTTGGTTTCCTTTCAGCCCTCCTTCCAGCTCACTTCCCTAGCTCCTGGGAGCGCTTGCCTGCTTTATTCCTGACAAAACCCCTGCAGGCCACAGGGGAGGGGGGGTAGTCCCTGTGTGCCGCATTTACATTTGGAGTGAGTGCCATGTTTCACAGCTGCAGCTGTCGGCCTACGGTTTCTGCCATTATTTGCATTTCAAACAGAATCAATGGAAGCAATGAACTACAACATAAATTGAGGTTCTGCGTAGAAAACAAATGCCTTTTATTAATCTGACTCAGCTGCTGAAGTACTGAAACACGGAAAACTTGGTAAGATTGCACAGTCCCTAATGCTGAATACCATTTCAGGTGTGATCAACAGCATTTATATGTCAAAACCCGTAATTTAAAAAGGAAACTTTTTCTACAGCTGGTGTTAACCTAGTTTTCAATAGGTAATCACCTCTGTTGCCCAGCTTAAACGCATTAAAATAGGATTGCAAAAACAGTGCAATAGAGAAGACATTCAGGCTTAATAACTCTTTTCTTCCCCAAGTATCTTATACTGCTCTACCAAATGTTTCACGTGCTATAGAAGTCTGCATTTCCTAGCTGGAAGTTTGATTTGCAGTTCACAGATGGATACCTATCTCAGCCCTATTCCCATGCCCTTTAGGTCATTTCTCACTTGCACTGATCCAGAATTTGAAAACTTACTTTGGAGACTAGTGTCAGATATAACAGAGTAAGTGCAGGCAGTGTTATAAATTGAGATTCTAGGGGGAAATAAAAAAGGCAGCAAAGTCAGGGAGAAGTTGCAACATCCCTGTGCAAACTCTATGGATGTTGTCTATAGCAATGGTCAAACACAACCCCATTTTATATGATTAATTGTGTCATGGCACCATCTGCAAGGTCTTCCTGCTGCGCTAGATTGTCTGGCAGAGGGCAGATCTTCTGTGGGGAGCAGAATGAAGGGCACTCTCCCATCTTTACCACAACTAACCACTCTGGCCACTCCTGCTGTAAGGAACAGCATTCAGTCCTGCTCCTTGTAACAGCCTCGAGTGTCATTTAATCCCATTTGTTCCCCCCTGCTTCCAAACAGCAGTCATCTGCCCCCTGCTATACCTCCAAATAACGTACATCATTGCCTCCGATACTGAAGAACATTTCTGTCAAAACCCCCTACTCCTTGGGGAGCGGGGCAGTGGGGGAGCACTAGGATTTGAAACAGCCACACTGAGCCTGCGGCTATGACATCAGACCTCTTAAACTGATGGCTGGGACACTAATAGCAAGAGTACTTTGTTTCTTAATGGACCTCTGGGTTCCTCAATGCATCCTCAGTGTGAATCGCTAGGCATTAGTCCTCCCCGTGACTCTCTTGCCCTCTTTTTTCTTCTTCAGAGTTGAGGTAGGCCTAAAGAAATCATCTTTGCAAAACAGTGGCAGAATCAAATTTACTCTTCTGCCTTCCAGTCCGTGATGGGAAATGTTCAAAGGAGATCCAGATCCAGCAAGGACTCATCTCATCTCATCTCTTTGTAGGTGTCAGAATGCACTTGCAGTTGTGGTGACTCAGCTCAACACAAAACCAAGGTCCTGTCCAGAAAGCACCTCTTGGCATCTTGCAGAATGGTTTGTGTGTCACAGCTGAATTCCAACCCAGAAGTAATTTGTTTTCCGCCTGCTTAGTATTTCCCTGGCTAATATATTTGCTAGTTTTTGTGACAATTTTCTGGGTGCTGTTAATAAAGTCACTACACCTTTTACTCCACAGCTGCACTTCAAATAAGGCAATGCCCACTTACTGTTTGCATTTGTGTTTGTAAAGTTGTCTAATGACCGTTTTGGAAATACTTGTGTTTTATAACTTGCTGTGCACTAGGGTCTTTGTCCCACTTGTGGCTGTTGTGCATTATTTGTAATAAAAATAACAGAAGTACTATGGAACATAGGATATTGTTCTTCTGTACAGAGATAACTCGATTGTGAGTGTTTCTCATGCACCATCTATCACAGATGCTGGAAACAGAGGAAACATCCTGAGTAACACAGAATAAGGGCTGATCCAACTGGCCTTCAGACAACAAAATTTTTTCCACTGATTTCAGTGAGAATTGGACAAACTCACTAGAGATATAAATTAAAAACAACAGTCTAGAAAATATGTTTTACAAGATAAAAATAAGGACTTTTCACATTGCCAAAAAATATTCTAACTTGCTAATTAGCAATCCCAAGGAAACTTAATGTTGACAGATTTTCAATGAATTAATACATTCACCACACATCACAATGTGGATTTTCCCATGGCTCCAAGAATAAGTTAATTGTGAGTCGGTTCTTGGTCTAATATTGTGAACTCAGACATAAATTATTCATCCTCTCATATAGTGCTATATCCCATCTGCAAGTTACATGGAAATTACCCTCCGGCTCAGATTCCACCTAATGTAAATTGGCATAGCAACACTGAATTCACAGTTATCCTGCGTTTAACATGCACTCAGCAATAGGCCCAGGAAATTCTACTTGAGAACGTCTTTAGTAACTAAACAGCTCCTGTGTACTGAGTTTTGCAACATACACGTGCAGCAGTGGTCCCAGCATAAACTCTTTGGTTCATCTACCAGATGGATTAAGAGCTGTTGTAAATCGTACAAAGAAAAATCAGTATTTCAGCACAATGCTTAAACCCAAATTAAACTAAAGACAGTGGTCTAATTTAACTAATTTAGGTCCAAGCATCTGCAGACATGTGTGTCCCTTTTTATTGATTCATTCAAGATTTTCTCAACAAAATAAGACCAAAGAGACAAATCAGAAGACAAAGGGAAAGTTTAAAAAACTCCACACTTCAAAGTGCTACTTTTTAAACTTCTGTAAAATGATTATGCTAATATATAAGCAAGTGTTTAAATCTTTGAAGGACAGGATCCAGCCAAATCTGTAAGTCCACTGAATCAGTCACCTGAGTAACAAGTTCAGAAGTAGACCCAACCATACAGTAGTATAGCAGTTGTGATAATAAAGTTGCTCTAAAATTTTCAGAAGACAGTATCTTGCTTTCATATCTATTCATCCCATGCATTAGCTTTTTATTGTGTCTTACGCTAATGTTTAAAATGTATTTTTAAGAAATATATTTGGGAGGGTGATAACTATTTTAAATCATTAGCTTTTAACTCTCACAGGTGCTTATTTCTCTAAGCGTACCTGCGAATCACCACCCAGATTGCCACCCTTCTTTGGTCCACAAAGAAACAGTCCCTTGCAGTCTATGTTCTCTGCTGTTGAAGACAAGTCCTATCATATCAGATACTTGTCCAGTGACAACTTAAGGACAAGTGAAAGATGAAAGTAAAAGTTATTTAACTTCCCTCTCTTACCTCCCAACATGTCTGATTTTATTCGTGCCTGTCTTTTGTGATCTCCTGTTGTACAGCGCACAGCTTATCAACTGACACAAAAATAAATGCATAATAAATATTCCACAAGAGCAGAGAAAGGGGTTGGCTAAATATAAACAAACTGCCTGGTCAGACTTCTACCCTCATCCCTAAGGGTAAATACTGTCGTCTTCTGACATCTCTCAACTTTTTGCAGCGCTGTCTCAAGTGCTACTAGCAACTAGCAATTAGTCTAGTTCTCAGATGCCTTCAGTGTCAATAGGGAAAAAAGGCAACAATTCCTACACGGAGCTATTTTAAAATCAACTGCTTCAGTTCTAATATTTAATAAATTGCTTGTAATATTTTAATGTGCTGCCGTAGCGGCAGCATACCAGAAACATAAGGATAATCAGTTGCTCCAGGGATGGAAGAGAGACGGCTTGGCAGAAGCCTCAAGCATCTCATATACAGTATCAGTTCAAGTAAGAGACATGAGGCCCAGATGGAGATAGTGATGTCTGGGAGAGGAGGACAAGTTGTTTGATTCAGTGAAAAAAGAAAAATACCATAAATGGGTATTAACAGTCTTTTTTCCTTATTTGCCCTATCAAAGGGTCAACGAACACTGACTGCAGAGTCAAGAGCTCCTAAATTTGACTTTCAAGTGGCTTTTTCTTGCCCTAATAACCAGCAAAGAACACCTGCCTTTGCCCTAGGGCATGGGGGAAACATCAGAAGGAAAAAGCTTGAGTTAAAGAATTCAAGACATCTTTCCATTTAAAATTTTTGTGTGTTCTCCCATTTCTTGTTTTCTTTTTCCAGCTGACCTTAACAAAGTGAGAAGAGGCTCTCTTCTGTCTGGCTGTTACTAATTGGTGAAATCTGATTTAGAGGAACAGGAATATTTAACATATTTTGCAAGGGGTTGAGATAACAAAAAGAGATCCAATATCTTCCTGATGGTTTAAGTTTTCCTTTTAGTTTATATACTTGCACTTTGCAACGGAGCATACAATGATTCAAGTCCTTGAATCATACCATAGCTGTTATATTTCTAGACTGGGAACAGCCTGAAGGTACCATTTTCCAAATAATTGGTTGAAATGCAAACATGTTTTCACTCATTAGCATATATTTGGCTTATGAGATTAAACACTGACACAAACTTATTATTTCTAAAGTTAAACAACCAAGATTTAGATTTCTCATAGAAATCATGTCTTGTATTTTGAATATATACGTAAGTATGTATACTCATAAGTATTCTTCTCAGGGAGAGGAAAACAAATGGGATGAAATCACTGGGAATGTTAGTAGTTTTTAAGGAAACAAAACCTCAGTTTTCATTCTTCTATTTTCTTACATTGTGTATTTTTGCTACTACCATTGCTGTGAGAAAGTTATGTTCACTGCTGATCAGCTTTCCAAAAAAGGTACTTAAGAAAAGACCTCACACAACTCTTAAAACTGGAGACAGTTCAAAATACTTCTCACTGTTTCTGTACTCTTCATGAGCTTTTGGACAATGAAAATATATCATTCGGTCTCATTGTATTTATGGTCAGTATCTGTTCTCTGATGTACTAAAGCGGGGCTACAAAGCCCAAAGTACCAACACTGCAAGGGGCTTCAGAAATACGAGCCCATTTCACTGGCTCATGTCCAGCTTTTCATCCACCAGTGCTTCTCATCAGGGCTGCTCTCAATCCATTCACACCCAGCCTGTATTGACACCAGGGGTTGCCTCCACCCAGGCGGGATGTACGAGTTTCCCTTTCTGTTCCTATAAAAGAGAGTTTTTAATCACCCATTCAAACTAGCACCGGCATTTGGTTCTTAGGGATTCTCATCTCACACTCCCTACTTGCAGAGCACCAAATCCACATTGATCTCTTCAGCTGAAGATACAGAATTAACTACTCTCTAATTTCACTAGTTCAGCGCAGTGATACTACAGTAGTAAATTAATAAAGTTAGCACTGACAGTAGTATGGCCATTAACTTCAGGTTGGTCACTTGGCAGAAATGGAAAAAACATTAAAATTCTGCCCTTTAAAGCTTAGGGACTTGATGTGTGGAAAACAGATCTTGCATACCTTTGTGGTTTTGAACATTACAGCTTAAGGCTTAAAACTAAAGCTTACACTTCAGCACTTTCCTAGTCAAGGAAAGATTTAACAATTCATTAAGTGTTCTCTTTAAACAAGGCTTGATTTCCTTGCACTGTGTAATAATACATCAAACAGTTTTAGTAACACTTGCACACAGTCCTATCATGCGCGGCCATCTTTACTTTCTGTGTGGAGTTGGAACAAGTGTAAGACAACGTCTGGATCCATGACAATATATGTGAAGTGGTCTAGTAAAGGAAGATGACAGCATGAGACACAGCCATAATGTAATTTCCTGACAAAAAAAATGTTTTCTTGCATTTACTCCTAGGATCTGGGTATATTTCTACTCAGAATTCATCTGACAGTATAAGATCCTTTGTAGTATACCTGTCAAAGCTAGGTTGTAACCTCATCAGAGGAATGGCCCGAGAGTATAAATACAAAAAAAAACCCCAAACATTGTCAGGGTTGTTTTTCACAAGCTACTGGTTTTGTATGGTTTATTATTTGGCTATTGCAATTTGCTTCCCTTAGAAAAGAGCATGAGAAGATTGAAGTCTATTGTACTTTTTTTAAATGAGTAGTGAAAGTTCACATTGTGTTTTAGTTACATTTCTAGTGCCCAAATTGTTTTTGTTTCTTCTACAAGTACAGAAAAAAACCAAACTCTCATTTGAAATTACCTCCCTCAGCTTAAAATTTTCCTGTGAGTCATCTAGTTCTGGACTTTATAATAATCTGGTGGTCTTTTCTTTTATGAAAATTATATATTTCCTATGCTGACGGGCTTAGAGTCTAACCAAATGGGAAACCCACAAAGGAAGTGGAGTAACATAAGAAACATACGAGAGTCCAAGGAAGTGTTGAGAAAGGGTAACACAGATGGAGAGCACTGCAGAGTGGGGATCCTTCTCCATGGAAGAGGAGCTGGGTTGGCGGCTGCCAGGAGAAGGATCTGACAGCCTGGGAGTACCAAGGGTTTCCAAGAGGAGAAGCGCACACCATAGGCCCGCAGGGAGCCCAACTCCTGCATCCCGAACTAAGGCACACCTGGATGATCCGTGGGAGGAATCAACTCTGCTGTATGCCTTCATTTCTGTGGTCCACATTACCATATGGAACATTATCATTCATTACACTGTGGTCCATATAACCATATGGGCCATATAACTGATGTGGCATCAGCAGACTTAACTGTAGATATAATGGTTTCTAGCAGCACTGACTAATCATATTTGATAATACATGGAGTATACCGAGTTCCTCTGATATTAATGACAATTTTCTCAGCCTTCTTTCTACAGAAATTTAGAATGGAAATCTGTTTAAATGAGGCACAAAGGGAAGGTTTGGCTTCCCATCTCTTATGTTTCATTAAAGAGGAAGGGAAAGAAAAATTAATATTAAAATAATTTTTCAAAGCAACTTATGTCAACTTTGGCTTTAACATTGTTTATGAAAATTACACATACACATATAAACTGCTAACAATTTATGCGGAGTAAGCATTCCTGTGCAAGATTTGTAATAGCATGTACGTCTCCCACTAGGGGACTTATTCCCTGTTTCTGCATTGTATTACTTTGTTAACAAATGCAGATTTCTTCGTAATTAAACCGACCATTTAAAGTTCTGAAGCATGTGAATGTGTTAAGATTTGCTGCAATTTATCCCCAATTATCAGGTTAGTACAGTAGAAGGAAGCTGTTAGCAGAGAAGTGGGATAACAAAGAAACCCCAACTATAACGAAACACAGTAGTAAATTCTCCTTGCCCTCAGTTATTATCATTACACTGATGACTGGTCTGAACAGGTTGTCTGACTAGTGAAGAGCTTCTCACCTAGCAAAATTTCAAAGGTTTAATCTTTATAAGAATTCTCCTTTAGTACTGATTAACCTGAAAATGATGTTTGAAGAGCACGTGTAACATGGAGTATGTACTGCACTGATTTTTTTTTTCATGGGAACACAAAAGCAATTTCCATGTCTGAATTTCAGTATAGGCTATTAATAAGTATTGCCTCCAGGGAAAAAAATTATATTACTTTGGAAATAGCAAGATTTCCCTTGGGGTGATAAAAGGGAAATAACAGGCTTTTTAAAGGTCTAGATTCTACATATTTTTTTTAATAGCTTTTTCAAATAACAGTAAAATGAAGACAATACTAGTTATATTGCAGTTTAATATAACCAACAAAACATTTTCCCTAGTAAGGAATAAAGCCTGCTCACTGAGTCTCTGACTAATACCCAGGGAAAGAAAGTTACATCAAGTCTCCCTCATCACCTGCTTCTCCTCCTCTTCTCAGTCAGCATTAGCAAGATGGATGGATGGATGTACTAAGTCTAGCACTTTGGTGTGGTCTTTTCTTCAAAAGTTAACTCAAAAAAAAAAAAAACTGGCACAAGAAACAAATCTCAGCCTTTTCTATAACATCCACAGTGATTCTGGACCTTTTTTCTTGCAGCCTTACTTGAACGATGTTCAATCAGAACATCAGTAGTGGGCAAACTTGGGTCTCATTTTAATGCGTGTGTCCACTTTGGCTTCTGTGATCTGTTGTCACTGAGGGGGCAAGAAAGCAGCTCGCAGTTGTGAAAACTGAGGGGTCTCTGGCCAACCCCATCTTAGGTGTTTGGCCATTCTCATTAGGTGCTTGAGCCTGTCAGAAGATACATGACCAGGTACCACAAGAGGTCTGAGCAGACCACAGACCCACGGGGAGGTGACTGCGGGGGGAGGTTGCTGCAAAGAACATGCTAAAGGGCAGAAAAGGAAGTAAAAAATCCCTCTGTCTCTCTTCAGGGCTTCTGCTAGCAGCAGCCATGAAAAAAAGAAAAAGGAAGTCTTGGTGGTGTTTTGACATGAAAATATTGTAAAACTGCATATAAGTAAATCTAAAGGAATTGAAAGACATTCTTTCATCCCATGTATTAGTGAACGATACAAAGACAGTAAATTTCTGCTATTTAATTTTTTTATAGCCATGGGGGACATCCAGAGATTTCCTAGAAGGTAAGTAAAAGCCATCCAGTCTGTCTGTTTACAACTGATCTTCCCCTTGATGTATTCCTCAGCCCTTATCGTTCCTCCCCCGAGAGCTGCTGTCACTAACACATCACTCCTCCTCGTAGAGGACAGTGTCTGCAGCCTCTGAGAGGCTGTGCTAGTGCTGATCTATTCATCACCTGGCAGACAACGCTCTCACAGGCAGTTCCATTAGCAATATCCATCTCAATGACAAAGTACGTCTTTTATGTGTCTGGTTTCCAACCGCATAGATGTAAGTGTTGTACTGGGCCCCTTTTTTGAAAATGGAAACCACTGACCTAGTGCAAGTTGTGTTTATTACGCATTTTCTTTCAATCAACTAGGTTGACAGAAGTTTTGCCTTAAAAAATGGCCTGTATTCTTTGGCGACACAGGCGCTGCTTTGGAACTAAGAGAACTAGTAACAAATATTCAGCTTTCCATATAAGGCCAACCTCCCCCCACCCCCCAGAATAAAAAAATTGATTGTTGAAATCTGAAGCTGTATTTTAAAAGATTAATCTTTCAAAATTAGGGTGAGAATATTGAGAATATTAGAATATTAGGGTGAGAACATTGGTAAAGGACTCTTGCAAGCTATTGGAGCTCTGTGCTTAACTTTATGTTATTATTGTTGTTTAAATGAGAAAAGTAATCCACTGAAAATTAAATGAGAAATTTTCATGTGAATGCCTCCGGGCATTATTAAGATTCACAGTACAAAGTGGCATGCTGCTTCATAATAAATCGATATGAACAAGGTAGTAAATACCTACTGCCTTTATAACGGAGAAAACATTTTGCATTACCAGTGTGTCTGAAACAGGATGGCCGAAATGATTTTTTTCCCTAAAAACATAGCCACAGGTTAAATGCTCCAGCATTTTCCAGTGGCAGCATCCATCCTCCTATAGGAGGCAAAATAACCCTGATTAGATAAATCGTTGTCTTCAGCTACTGTTGTGCTCACTATCAACCCTCTAACATTGGATGTTCTGAAGATATATCCTTAAGTGAAATAATTGTAGGCATTGGTTCATTAGCAAGTATGATCAACATGGGTTATCAAAAGCATTTTTCATGCATAATAAATACAGCAAATTACTAAAACAATAAAAGAAATATCTAAGATCTACAGCAGGTCGATCTACATGATGTAATATTTCATTAACATAATTAGAAACAGATTTATAATAACTTAATTTTCCACCTTCTTTTGTTTAAAGTAAACCAGAGATACTCTGCTGCTTTCTGCAGAAAGCTTGTGCCCTGTCTCGCAAAATGTCAGGTGAAATTAGACTATGCAATGAGGAAAACGTTATTTTAGATGCGATACACTCCCTTTAGAAATCTTGCTGATTGCACACAGGCTGTGTAATTACAGACACTCATGAATTGTACTTCATTAGAATGACAAAGTGTCGGCATTGGTGAGACATTTAACCCACCCAGTATTAAACGAATACAACTCAAGTACACTTTGAGGATCATCATCATTTGGAAAAAAAAAAGAAGCAGGAGGATGCTTAAGGAACAAGATACAAATATAGTTGCATTTTTTCCCCCAAAGATTAAAATAACTTAGTGTTCAATTTATTTTCTATTTTTTTGGGAAGAGAAATCTTGTGAGTTTTAATATTTTCTCTTGACAAACAAATGTAAAGAAAACCATTAGATTTCCATTGGAAATTTCCACTGTCTTGCATGATAGGCAGAGCTGCATTATTTTTCGTTCTTCCATATGAACTGTGATATATTTCCGTCTGGCACAATTAATTTTCTAAGGGAGTTACACTGAAAGAAGAAGAACTCTTACTGTATATTAATCAACCAACCTATACCTGGTGATAGTTTCAAGTGGTGCAAATGCACAAATTTTCTTTCTTAAGAAAAAAAGTACTTACCTAAGGAGAACAGGAATAATAAATAATATTGGGGTTGATCCTCCCTTCACTGGGATCAAGACCAAAATTCTGCCTGGTTTCCAAAAGGAGCAATTTCAGATACGAGATCTTTCTTGCTACAAATTCAGTTTATATTTGAAGACTCCAGCAAAGAAAAGGGAGATTCGTTTATGCTGAACTAGTCAAATCAGCTGTATTTGCCAGTTTGAGCATAGTTTTTAACTTGATAATTGTGGTCCTTACCGATTTTTTGAGATGGCTACACTTCTACAAAGTTGCATTACTGTATAGTTCATAAGACATTAGCCTGAAAAACGCAAATTTTAAAATAGGATTATTTATACTATATAGTTTTATAAGCATATATTAAATAAAGTCATATATGAGGAATATGCATCATCAAATGAGTAGCAAACTCAACCATGTAAACAAAACCAAATTGCACAAAACTTAGAAAGGGAAATGGGTTTTTTTCTGTACAAATTACTAATTTCATCTTATCAGTTGACACCACAAAGTCTTTCACCTTGGTTTTTTAAGTTTTGATTTATGGCTTCTGTTTCAGGCCCTTTGTGAATCCTCACAAATGAGCAGATTTGGCATGTTGTTCCAACACACTCCCTAAAGGGAAAACTGCTTCCCTTGCACAGAATGCTAAAACTGATTAAAAAAAAAAAAAAAAGAAAAGAAAAGTCAGCAAAAAAAAAGGTCAACGATGACCTGATCTTGCAAGCTCTCATCATGTGGCATTTACTGGATGGCCACTGTAAGCCTGCCTACTCACATGAGTATTTAGGAGACTGGACCGCTTCAATACTTGCCTTTTGCATCAACTTTGTATAACCAGGATAAATTTTATGGAATTAAGCTATTGAAAATTCTTCCCAGTTGTATATTTCCCTACAGCTACATATTTTTGTTTGGGCTTGATCATTTTTAGCCAATGCCTTGACTCATTTTACATCCTCTTTTGCACTCTACACTGCTGCAAGGGATGGGCAGTGGTCCCTGAACCTGCGTATCTCATGAGCATAGCCAGGCATAGGAATGCAGTTGAAACCAGAGAGAATACATGGTCTGTCAGTGCTAATCCTTTTTAATATTCTGCTTCACACCAGAGAGGATTTAATTGTTTCTTAAATGGCTCCAGGGCCTCTGAATGTGCAAACCTGTCTAACAGAGCAGACATTTATTTGAAAGAATCTTTGTAATAAATATTGATCTGTCGTATCCGTAGATCATTCTGGAGACACAGCAATCTCTCCTTGCCTAATTAAACTGTGCTAATATGAAAATGCGGGCCAAGCCCACAAGGCACAACAGATCTGCGGGAGTGTGGAAATGCCTGGAAGTCGTGAGCTCTGGGAAAAGAGGCAGAGAGACGCACGAACTCTGCCTGCATGCTAATGAACTCCACCAGATCCAGATTGTAATCCATACAGATGCCATTTAAATTCCCTTCCACAACTTCAGCCTCAAAGTCTTCTAATTAACCCTCAGCCTTGAGATAAGCAGCCCTGCAGAGGCGGGGATGGCACAGCAGAGGTGACAAAAGGCAAAAGAAGACTCCTTGCCACTTCTCTTCCCCCATGATTTGTAGGTTGTGTCAGTCACTAAGCCAAACTCGGGGGGGTAATCAAAATGTCATTTACTTCATCTCCCCATGGCATTTTAGCTTTTACCCTGTAAGCACTCCTGGATTTAGGACTGGCGAGAATGTTTTAGTAATCATAAAGCGCACATTTCCACAGACACGCGGCAGCGCTTAAAAGCATTTCACTCCCACTTGACATGGAGCTTTGTTAGAGATGGCAGACAATATTTTACCAGCTTGGGTTACACTTTGCACAGACACTCTGCTTCCTACAGAGGTTTATTTCTAACGGAAGTCAGCTGATTTATTGCCAACTCCAGCACTGCCCAGACTTGCAAGGAAACCATACGAGAGAATTGCTGGGCTTTGTTTTAAGTGGTGCCACGGCAACCCAGCAGTGCTGCGTTTCATTTTATGTGGAACCCTGTTATGAACTATAGACCAGCTCTCCACAACCCCTTCCCTCCAACTGTCTATAGATGCGGCCTACAAATCGCAATTCTCCAACAGCATTCCGGGGCTGCCCTAACGCATAATGGGGTAGCTCTGGAGGGACCCTTCTGTTTAAAACTACTCATAATTTACACTTGCTAAAAGCAGAATTTGTCAAAGTGATCTTGCAATCACAATTTAAGATAAAATGCTGGGTATATTTTTGGGCTTTTTTGGTTTTTGTTTTTTTTTTTGTTGTTGTTGTTTGGGTTGTGTTTTTTTAATAAGTAGTAAAAGACAGCCGCTCCCAGAGAGCATCCAGAGCCCTGATGCTTTGTCCACAATTAAATAACTGCAAAGTATTTGAATGCCCATTTACTAGCATTTGCATATATCAAAAGGCTTTGCCCATGCAGATGTATTCAGGTGTTCAGTTTCATAAAACGGTCCACACGTGTCTTTTTTAAAACAACTCAGAAACCTGAAGGAGTTACACAAATTGGCGAATGGCTAATCTCAGCTTTCCATCTTTAGTGTTATTTTCAAATCAAGTTGAGTGATCCCTCTAGTGATTACCTTCTAACATCTGGCTGGTGGCTTATTTGAAGAGAGTTGGTGGCCTCATTTTGAATTCTAATGAAGACCACACTGCATAAATCACTGACGTTAGAGTCCCTACTGGCACACTTGGCAGAGCAGTCCTCGACGAGAAGCTGAAGCAAGACAAAAAGAATTAAATGTCATTACATCCCTGCAACTGAATAATCCAGACCAAGGATTGTCCACAGTGTCTGAGTGTGACAGCCAGTCAGTCTTTATGCATTTGAGGGGCAAAGTTAAGAAATAAGCTTCAGTTCTCTTGATTTAGGGTCTATCATGTCTATTCCACAGTCACTTAGAAAGCCATGATTTTTTTTTCCATCCCTAAGAAAGGCAAAAGGCCACTCTGGGATTTAACTTGTATGAACAAGTATTTTTAGATGACAATACTGAAACGCCTTGTCAAACTACATGCTACTGTATTCCTGTATTCCTAACAAACAGTCATAGCACAAACGGAGACAGGGGAAAAAACAGAGATATACTAAACTTGACAAGTGAGTCAGAGTCTACTTGCTTAGATCTCAAGTCCTTTATTTCATGCTGTGCTCTAAATTCAGCATAGGAGAAGAGGCACTACTGTATGTCTTGGTGTGGTTATATTGCAGCTTCAAAACAGTGAAAGCTCAGGTCTGCTAGAGACATCCTGAAAATACAGAGAACACATGATCTGTAAGGCTGATTTCCTCAGCTATATCGGCAACACTTGTTAATTTATACACAAATATAGCTGTATGTATAATGGTATTGCTTTTCTCCCTACTGGCTCTGCAGAGTTAATGTAATGTTAAGCATTTTCATAAATGATGACTATCTCTTGTCTTCAAACTGAGAGAGCTCTTGCCCTGCATGAGCTACACTCTGCTTTTCCTCCGTTGTCTATAAGAGATCTGAAGTTTGCCAAGTTCATTTCACATTGAGGTATTCGTCCTTCACAGTCAACAGAGCTGAATTGTCTGAAATTTAAACTCCAAGCAAAATAAATTTAAACTCAGAGCAAAATAGAAACATATGTCTCACATTAAGTACTATGACCTAAAAACAGTACAGAAGTATTCATACTGACTTTAGCATGTGCACTGCAGTGAGTATGGGCATTGAGAATGCCATCTACTGGCAAAAAAGCATGAGGGAACGTGGTTCCATGGTAGGCGATTTCCAAAAAAGGGAAAGGGTGAGAAAACATGATGTGGGCTGTCAGTTTCTTTGATTTTTTGGATTTTCTTAATTGCTCGTTTCAGTTTTTAAAAAGCAAGTAGTTGTAACTGCATGACATGATGCTGAATTTTATACAGAAACTTTGGTGGGAATGAGTTTTGAACCTGAAGTATATTATTATGACTTATTTGTAACAGAAAAGGATAATGTTTGAAAACAGTAACAATTTAAAAGACACCAGAGATAATAAAAAAATATGAATAGAGCTGCAAGTCTGAGATTGCTTGTACTTTCCTATGCTTCCTCTTATTTCACAGGATCTCAAAAATGGTTCTCAAGAGTTCTTTAAATATTTGGTGAGAATATTCAGAGTCTAAACTTTTGACACTAAAATCTGAAAAAGCTTCAAACTCAGTGGTGAATCTGTTTGTTATTGTGCTGTCAGCTATAGCAACCGTGATTCCAAGCTTCATGCAGCCAATTTGTGATTTGATCGCAAATAGTCATCTTGGTGGAGAATATCTGTCCTGTTAATTCCATTTACAAAGCAGTAACTGTTGTCATAGTACTATGGCGAGGCAGAGCCATGTAAGCTACATCTCTGCTGGTTTGAGAACGAACTCTGCTGGTTTGAAAACGTCTTCTCTCCTCCCCCTCCTCCCCTGTCAGTGATTATTGATGAGATTTTTTTATTGTTTTCAGTCCACACCTAGCCAACAACTAGGTTACCTAGACTATCTAATGAAAACCAGTTGGCCTAACATTGACGTAATATTCTCTGAGAATGTCCCATCTTTGCAAGTGAGTCACAGGCATGGAATAGTACAGGGAGTAATGTTTGCTGCGGTTCAGCAAGGACTTTGGTCTAAATCTCATTCGATCATTGCCTAGATTAAGGTAACAATCACTGACAAAGAGGCAGCAATCTGCTCAAAAGAAAAAACAGCAAAAAAGTTGGAAGTGTCAGAAGTAGCCTCCGACATATTTAATATCAGAGGGAAGCCAGAAGTAGAAGGAGGAAAAATGAAAAAACATCATTTGTGAGCGAGACATCCCTGACCACAGCTTTTTCTAAACTCATCTCTTAAAACAGTAAACATTCCTTTGTTGTTAGCTGTGGTGTGGCTCCAAGAAAGGCAGCAAGCCTGGAAGCGCCAGTACTGACAAGATGCCATTCACATTTTACCACTAAATTACTGTGACTTACTGTGACATACGGGAAGACTGCAGCAGGAACAGCACAGGGAAAGGAAGAAAAGTAAGTGTTGTCTAGGATGAACACAAGCTTCTCTGTAGTCTTGAAAACATCTGCTAATATCAAAACTCAGCATTTCACTCATTTTAGGAAAGCAGAAGGGAACAGGATACAATGTTTAAAATCAGCTAAAGACATAAAAGAATACATCAGGAAAATGGGAAAAGTAGTTTTGGACGTCAGTGTCATGGAATAAAGCCTTTGATCTGTGCTTTGTCCATGGAAAAACTGCCCTTGCAGGGACACCAAAGCTGTCTCTGAAACATGGTAGTAGAGCTGTGGCAAAACTAAATACCGATGTGATGAGACCCTGCTAATGGTCTTCTGAAAGGCCCACCACTGACGAGATTATCCTGCTCCCAGGGACTGAAGTCTGGGGCTGCACTGTCCTGGGTAGAGGTACCACCTCATCTGGAGCTGTGAGGGTAGCTCTATGCAGGGCTGCCTTGCACCACCACGCTTTCACTTCCAATAGCAGAAGAAAGCTTTTAGAGTGGCCCCTTCTTTTAAAGTCATCCCTGCTTTTCTTGTGACTACAAGTTAAAAACAAGAAGAGAGGAAGTGTTACCATGCCAGGACCAGAACATTGCCCTGGGCTGAACATACCACAGTAACTACTATCCCCATGGAAAGCAACAGGCACCGTGTCAAAAACTCATTTGATTCTCAGAGCGCTCTAGGAAGGCCTGAGAAGCACGGGAGGACACAGGTAACTTCACAGATGCCCAGCTGTCTCCAACATCAGCAGGGAAAAAGACTCAACTTAGGAATGGACTGAAAGTTAGGGAAGCAAATGCATAACATGCTGTGCGAAACTGAAAAAAAAAAAAAAACCAAAACAAAAACGTAGATACATGTAAAACAAAGTAAATCTCTAAGTTTCTTCAAGATTCTCTGCAAGAAACTGAATCCTTGGCCCAGAATTTGCTTTCAGTTTAAACCAATTCAATTACAATGGGAGCACACAGGCCATGAAACAATCCAGAAGTCAAAACTATACCTTTTTAGGTAAGCACGGCTCTAGTGCATGATTGTATTATACTGTTCAATGGACTGAATAATGATTCTATACTGCTTAAGGAAATCTGAATGCTTTGCATCACCTCTTTCTTACGATTCCTGTCTATAAATAGTTGTGGAAGACCCACACCCATTTGCATATCCCAGTAAATGTGTTTCCTCCCCCGCAATATCTCCTCCTAATAGATTAATACTATCAGATCCTCCTGTTCCAACACAAAATTAGAATGTCAGCAAGCTCTCCTTCCACATGATAATCCCCTACTTGATGTACAATGACATTATCCCACCAAAGCTGGAGACAAATTGTATTTCTTGTTGTAATTACAGGCTTTAATAGGTATAGAGGGTTGTTAGGTGTAGAGCAACTATTCCCACTAGGGAATCTACAGGAATACAATTGGTGTAGCCAAAGTATTTATGCAGTTGAGACAGTGCTATGATCAATGAAGCCCATCCCTACTTTTAAGGAGTCACTTAAGTAATACACCATTTCCATTTGGATTTGGGTTCGGTGACTTCCATGTGTTATGTTGAAAGGTGGTATGTTTTTCATTTGATATAGCAATTCACACAGTAGGACACAATTAAAAACAAAGGACTATTTCAAGCTTTTTTATATATAGTGCATTGAAATGTAAAAAGAATAGCATTCTGTAATACAATTGCTGAAAAACTGGACAGCAAGATTAAAATTTATGAAGTTGCTAGGAAGTGTTAAATGTGCAAAAACCTAATTAGTATTGAAAAATATTTAAATCTTCCAAGTCCAATGAACTTTTAGAATCTGAGCTTTGCAGCTAGTAATGGTAAGTTAGAAAAATTCAATAGTACTAGACAAACGATTATGAGTAATGCCATTAAATTATTAGCTTGCGACAAGCATTAAATCCTATCCGGAGATATTCTTGAAGGCATTGCCTTCTACATCAATTTGAAGTACTGGTCACATAGGAAATAATTTTTTATTCATTTTTTCAGTTTGTCTAAATTCTATGCAGGTTCTGGAAGACCAAGAAAACTTTGGGATGCAACCTGAGATTAAGAAAGCATGCTGGATGGCTATAATACCCATGCCAGGATGTGTCTTGGGTGTTTCCAAGCCCTCTAGAGCTCCTCTAGTTGGGCTCTCGTCTTAGGGGTCTGTCAGACTTCATCCTGTATTTATTTCCCAGAAGTTCAACAATAGTGCCAGCAGAAAAACACAACATGAACACAAAAAGATGAAAACAAAGCTTCCCTCTTCCCTGTTCTAATATTTTTCTAGTCTCTCTTGTCTGTCCCATCACTTACAGTGATCCAGGAAACCAGTCCTTTCCTGGTCGTCTTTTGAAAGGACTCATCCAAGACTGGAGTCATGCTCTTATTAATGGATACACATATGAATATTAAGCAACAACCAATTCTAGAAGAGTTTACTGGCTCTGAGTAGGATAGACTTAATGTTCCTCACAGCTGCCAGTAAGGTGCTATATTTTGGATTTGTGTCTAGAACCAATGTTTTGGCTATTGCCGAGCAGTGCTTGCACAGCATCAAGGCTTTCTTTTGCCCCACTCTGTCTGCCAAAGAGGAGGCTGAGCGATTTCCTTTGCTTTACTTGTTAGTTTTTTCCTCTTTCCTTCACCTATCAAGTCATCTTTATCTTGACCCATGGGTTTTCTTGCTTTTGTTCTTTCTAGTCTCTTGGGGGTGGGGGAAAGAACTCAATCCACCATAAAGAGCTTACAAGACCTAGAAAAGCTTATTTCTGATTCAGGATATGGGAGGTAAATCTGGGATCAGTCTTTTCTCCAGAAGAGCTACGTAACTGCCATAAAACTGGGACAGCTTCCAAAGGCTGCCTTTGGCAGGGGGGAGTTGACGTCCAGGTGACAGTCTACATAGCTCATTCATCTCACTCAGAGATTACACAGCCCAAGAATACGGCTCATCTCATTGGAAGAAATTTTTTGGTTTGGGTTGGTTTTTGGTTTTTGGTTTTGTGGGTTTTTTGGCGTTTGTTTTAAATAAAACCCTCAGCTTCCCAGAGTTCTGATGGGCAGAATCTCCCACATACAGCTATGCAGGAGATGGAGACAGAGGGACACAGGACAGTGACTCGTCTCATCACTATAGATAACCTTTCACGTACCAAAATACTTCAAGTTGCAACATTAAAATAATACTGAAATCCACACAAGTTTGTTTCTGAATTAGTTATTACGTTAATACAATTTTTTTAAACTAAATTTTGTCTTGTATCAGCAACTAGTTTTGAATCAAAACTAGTTTTGGATCATAAATAGACTAATTCCAACCAATAGAAAAGCCAAGAACCAGAACAGTCATGTCTTTAACATTTATGAGTCTATGCTGCATGCACAGACAGCATGCAAACGCAGGTTGCCAGGAGCACTGGCTTTTCTTTTCGACTCTAGGAATAGATTGCAACTAATAAGTACAGGCCAAAAGTAACCATCATGTGTTTTTGGTGGGACAGTCAGGTGGGTTCATGCAAAAGCATGGGCCTCTGTTACAGAACTATCCAGCTTTCTGTTTGTGACTGTTGCTGACTAAAATGTGTATTTTCCCTACCTACTGGCAATGATGTTCTGGTTACACATTTGTTATAAATTTATGATAGGAGAGATGAGAGGTAGGTCATCTGTAAATGATGCTGGGCAAGGGTCAAAAATAAAATATTGTTTAAGTATTCAGTTTCAGACATCCCACAGACAAAATGTTAGGAAAGAAAGATTGAGCAGTCTCGTAAGGGACAAATTAAGAATTAGAATTCCGTAAGTTTTTGTTAAATAATCATTAACAAAATAACCCTCGTGAATATACCATTAGGTATGCTGAATTATCATTTTAATAAGAGGAATGGGGATTCAAATTTCATAACACAGTTAAAATTCTGTCATTATTCACTACTAACTTAATCCCATGCCTCTGGTAGCTGCCTCACACAGGTCAAAAAACCGTTACCATAAAATATGGGCTACTGTAAGACCACTGAACATATTGTATGTACTTGCGATACAAGGCATTTAAAAATAACCTCCAGTCATTTTGCTGATTCATGCTAACAGCTTAGTATGGTGTGTTGGCAGCAATGTAAATTCATGCTAATTTTCTTTGAAATCATTCCTAAAAAAGCAGAAATGGAAGTCAGTGCCAGAATGATTGTCACATAAGTGCAACAATTTATTCACTAAAAAAAAAAAAAGAAAATATAAAGTCACTTATTAACCCATCTCTGGAAATTTGATTAGTAGGAAGAAAGGAAGGCTTTGACAATTCATGTATCTGAACATATAGGCTGTTACACTGAGATCCTCTCCTGAGCCTCCAAAATCCTGGCATCTCCCCCCCAAAAAAAAAGGTCATGAGTAGAGAAGAGATATATGTGTGCCCTGAAGCCGATTGCCCCCCCGAGGGCACTGGGGGTCTCCATGCTCACACTGCTGGGCAGCCCCACTGCTGCAGCCCTGGACCACTGACAGCAACGCCCTGCGGGGACACCATTCACTGCCGCAGCAGCGTGAGTCAGCTCAATTCCCTAAATCCTATTCTGCCTCCATTTTCTTTCTTCCAAGACACAAAATGCTTTGAGAAACAAAACAAGTCTCGCAGCCAGCTAAAATTAACCTCTCCAAATACATAGTGAGCTAAAATGACTCCACTCCATAGCTATTCCAGCTAGCAGTCTTTAATAGCCGCAGAATCATATTTACAGGATGTCCCTAAATATGCATACCAGACTACTTGAGATTTTAAGCAAAATCAATTCCTAGGCACTTTGTGATGGTACTCTGACACAAGCTGAGAAATCTGGTCTTAAGTTCTCGGCTCTTTTCTCTTTCTTTCATTTTAAGTGATAAGTTTTGCTCAAGTACCTATGTCCTCTTCTTTGTCAAATTTTGATGAAATACAATTTTTGGTAAGACAGTATTAAACCCATGCCCTTTAGGATTTTGTCAGCAACTCCATGAGCTCACACTGCAAGCTACTAGGTGTGATATTAACTGGGTTTAGATCTGCTTTGACAAAGGCAATGGGACTATACACCACTTTGGCAAAGTATGGAGCTGTGGCCATTGATGACCAAAATTTCCAGATCCAAAAAATTCTCCACAGGCTACTAACAGTCTTAAACAGTAACTTTTGAAACTGTAACTTTCAGAATGAAAGCTGTTAAGGCTTTTTGGGGTAATGACAGTTTCAGAGACCAATGACCTTTGTTAGGAAGCCTGAAGGAGGCAAGCACACCGCTGCTGCTGCTGAAGCAGGTGGCTGCTGAGGGGACACCAAACATGTCTTGCACTTTACCGAAGTCCCCCTCCCCCAGCTGCAGGCAGGCTAGAGAAAAAGAAAGTCTTGGGCACAGGAAAGGAATGACTCACTTAAGCCACCAGCTGCTGATTTACAGGCGACAGGAGCCGTCCCAGTACTGTTCAGACAGGAAACTCATCTTCCACAGATACGCATTCTTCATAATAACAGGACAAAGTACAAAGTAGCCACAGTGCATTGCTAGAGCGGTGTTTCTTAGAAGGTTAGCGGCGACTAGCTGCTGAACAGCCATTTAAATAAAACAGATTTTGTCTAGACAAGGGCTTGAATACGCACCAATGGAAGAGTCAAGTGTCCCCAGGTGGAAGCTGAGGGACAAAACAGCAGCTGTGGAAGTCTTGCAGAAGGGCCCTCAATGGCTTTGCCCTCCAACACCCCCACCCTAAACCCCATTTACTTGGTCTCCTGTGAAGCTTCTTTATGCAGATGGAAGTGTTGTTTTTTGCGGATTTTTTTGTTGTTTTGGGGTTTTGGTTTTTTTTTTTTTTTTTTAATTAAGAAAAGATTGGTAGGTATAGCTGCAATTTCAACAGAACCCTTCCCAAGACTCTCCTCTTGCTCTGCCTCACTACCAGATACACAGCTCCTTTTTCAGCACTTACATGTTACAATCCATTGTTTTAATTTCTTCTCCTTGTGATGTTAACATAAGATGGAAGTTATTAGTACATGACAGAGAAAACAGAAGCAAGCACTGGAGTACCCATTTTAAGTCGTGTTGCCTGTTGTCTTGGCAACGAGTTAATAAGCTTTGTTACTCATTTTTCACCAACACCTGACAACAACATCTCTGCAAGATTTGGTATTATTAAGGAGTCTGCTAACGCAGCTGGTTTAGAAGGTGTCAGGAAAGATCTGTGGCATTTCCATTCTGATTCCTATTTTTCAGGAATGATAAATCATCCATAAGTTGCCCAGCAGCTCAATACAGGATGCACAGATACCACTGTGACAACCCATCCCCTTGGAAAAAAAAAAAAAAAGGCACAAAAAGAGTGTTGGGATCCAGCCATGCTCCCTGCAGTATCAACATGTACATTGCTATTTACTACACAGGGAGAAGGATTAGACCTCAAATTCCTCAAGTGAAAACACATGAATGCTTTGACAGACGTATTCTCTCGCATGTCTCTCCTTCGAGATTGCAGGCATATGGCATGGGGACAGGGTTGGCCCCTTTTCCTCCAAGCTTCCTTTTGGAGAAAGAGTCCTACCCTTCATATTGCTGCTGTGTGTATCCTCGAGCTGCTTTGAGAAGCACACAGGCATTTACTGAGCCAGAGCTGCAATTACCATAATTAAACATTGTAATCAAACAGGCTTCAGTCCGCAATCAGACCTGACTACGCTAGGAGCTGTGCAGACACAGTAGATGACTCTACCCTTCCTCAAGAGTAAACTGTCTCTGTGTGCGAGTCTCACAAAGGGTTCAGTCTCAAAGGACTGAAAAAAAGGCTGTTTAATTACATCTCTCAGACTACCCCGTCACCTTGGATGAATACTTTCCTTGGACAAAAGGTCACCTAGTTACACAAATTCCACAGGATTCCTGATTTTGGGAATATAAGGGAATACATACTTACAATCATCTCTTTAGTATGAATATTGACCATTTCACCAGCTAAACACTCAAAATTCAACATTTGGGTGTTCTAACAGAAATCAAACATTCTGAAATTTTATTAACAAATGACAATAAAAAAATCCCTTCTCCCTACCAAACAGCAGAGAGGATACAAAGGAGTCTCATGCAGATTCAGCATCAGAGAACCCCAGAGAGAAACTACATAAATGATCCTCTGATCTGTGCAGTGGGATTTGGCAGGTGCCAGTGGGCTACCCCACAAAACTTTAGACAAGAAATTGGTCAAGAGGGCTAGCTTTATTCCTGGATGTTCCCTTTATTCAAGTTTCAGGCTTCCTTAATGCTCTTTCAACATAGATTTTGGCAGTTCATTGTTTAAAGATTGAGCAGTGGTGAAAAACACATTCATTACTGCTTGTCATAGAGAGGTTGATGAATTCCAGTCACATGCAATTAAGCTGTAATTCAACACAATGACAGAATAAACAGGCAAGTCTAGACAAACAAGAAAAAAAAAAATCAACCAAAAAATACAATTCCTAGAGAAAAATTCCTTGAGGATTCTGATCTGCCTGTTGAAGAAAGGGGTACACAATCTTATTTTATTAATCATATGAAAGTAGAGTATTTGCTGTATTTTAATTCATGCAATGGTATAAGGATATATCATCTAAAGAAGACAGCAAAAGATATTAGACTCTCTGGAATATTTTTGCTAAAGAAGAAGCACAGAATCTTTTTGCTCCCTGAAATTTTAAAGTAAAACACATACCACACACATGTTAATAATGGGATGCATTGCAACTTGTATTTCTTAAAGATAAACTCTGCTAATTTCACTTATCAGAATACCGTCTCTGTAAAGCAAAGCAACTAGTATCACTGAAAAGCTGAATAGGCTTCATGACATTTAGACTGAAATGAAAGACGTATTCTAGGCCTGAGTTTACTTGCCTTGAGTCTACATGCCTTGACTCTAAATCTTCACAATAAGTATTGTTGTATGGTTCTGTTGGTATTCAAACCAGGGGAAGAATCATAGAGGTTTGTTTGTTTTTTTTTCTTAACTCCAGCAACGTTTTACTCTCTATAGATATGGGGAAATGCCGCATAGGCTATAGCAGATTATAGCAGATTTTGCTGTAAGAGGAAGAATTAGTTGCACAAGACATTTTGGTACATTACTCAAAACAGTCAGGTCAATGCCGTCATGCTTGCAAGATATCAAGATCTCTTTGTCAACAATGCGTAGCAAATGACCCTAGGAATGTGATGTAAAAGCGTGATACAACATTTCATAGCCCTTTTTCACCATACTAAAGAGATGTTCCTGAAGCTGGAATTTATAACAGTCATCAGTACTAGGTTGTACTAGTCAATGTGCACGTGGCTATGACAATTTCAATAATGAAAGCAACCTCTGCTCCTTAGAGGTTATATATTTTTACCTGAAAATCATGATTAATCTCACCCATGCTCACTCAGCATTTGTGTTAATGAGATGTTAGAAAACTTACCAAACCCTTGATTCCCATGCAACAAGAACAACATCAAATTATACACTTGACAAAATTGGATTTTTTTTGTTCTGTTTTGCTTTATTGTATGAATCCTCTAAAGGAAGGACAGGCTTGAAGAAAAGGCAGCAGAAGAGATTTAGTCTTATGAGTCCTGTAAATTTCTAATTTCCTCATACAAGCCAAAGAAATTTCCTGTGAGTCAAGGTAGGCCCTCCACCCCTCAGCTTTTCATACCAAGAAGAAACACAGGGCTTGAGCCGTGCTTGAGCAACAACTGTGACACTATTTATGGCTCTATCAAACTATAGAGCTAAACTTCCAGGTAATTTTTTTCGTGTGTGCTCTACCTACTACAATAAGCTTCAGTCTTTGGACTACTAGTGCTACATAACCAAAATGTTCAGTCAAAAAGTGAGTTTTATTTAACTTTAATGTGACACTAAAACGAACATCTACTACCAAAGTAATCACGGTGATATACACAGTACCTAAAAGGCTGATTATTTTACAGTTAAGTTGTGAGAAAGTTAAAACATTTAATTTTCAAGTCATATTTTAAAATAAAGGAAAAAATTATTCATTGTAAAGAATCACTAATAAAAGTGGGCTCTTAAAAAAAAAACCAAACAAATAACCCCCTTGTCAAACATTTCCAAACTCACCTCGAACTTCAGGAGAGAATCGAGCTGAATGGCGAGACACAAAAAGTTTCAGTTCTTGGTCCAAGTTGCATTCAACCAAGTTTGTGTCCCATGATCGGATTCCTAAAATTCAAAATAAAAAACACATCTAGCTTGGTACATAAGCACTGGAAGTTTTAACTGAGTATTTCTCCATTTGTATTCATGCTATTTACACATTTCTAAATTCCAAACCCAGCCTCTCTTCCTTTCAAGGCATACAGCTATTTTTTGGAAAGTGAGTAGCGCTCAGAACAAGCATTCTGGAAAGGAATCAGTCACAAGCAAGAGGAAGTCTGCCTTTCCAAATGGTAACCATTCTTCAAGGCCACAGCTTTAGGACTGCTGGTCTCACATCCTAGTAGCCACATTATGAGAAGCTACTGATGTCCCTGAATTGACTTTAAAATAGCGATACATGGATTTACAAAACTGAAAGTGAATCACTTGGAGAAAACTTTAATCACATTGCAGGACCATTGCACTTGTACCTCTGAGAAAAAAAAGACAGCATCACCTAGCATGTTGCAAATTAATATTTAAATACCAAGTATTAAATTGTTGACTTCTTCATTCAAAAGCTTTGAAGCATCTCATATTTAAAATTAAAATTTAAGTGATCTTTTATTTATGAAGTATCAAAATTCTAGTTTTGAGATTTAAAAATGTTATGCTTGATCTTTTTTCTTTCAAAAACTAAACAGGACATCTCTATTCCCTACCATTCCCTCCCCCCGCCCCAGCTACTTAGAAAGTGAGATACAATATGGCACAGATACAATTTAAAAAAAATAATGTATTATGCCAAAAAATATTTTTAAGGATTGAAATTTGACTGGGTTGGGAGGGGAGGGGGGGAGTGGGTGGAAATCACTGCAGCCAAATTTATAGTTTCCTTCCATAAGATTTCGATGACTAAATGAAAAAAATCAGGAGAACATGCTCATAATTTTTCTACAGTTTTCTTGTTTTGGAATTGTTCTGAAAAATCCTCTAGTTTTAAAAAATACTGAGCAGGCAGTTGCACTACAGGTAAGTCCAGGCACTGCTGCAATTTTGAACACTAACATTACAGTGATTTTTTTTTTTTTTCCTAAAGGAACATCATTAGTCTTACACAAATTAGCTGGCAAACACAGAAGGGACTGCAGGTGAGGAAGTGTCTGGTGGCTCCTCCCCACATGCCTGACCATGCCTTTGCATGAAATTGTTGAGTTAAATCACTCTGGGGCTTGGCACGAAGGTGCTTGAAGAGGTGTGTGGCCAACCCCTCACTGTGAGACTAGCACCAACACTCCTGCTGGTAACTCTGTCAGGGCTTCAGGCTGTGAACGTTACCGTCAATGCTAGCTCCCATGCTGTATTCTCTTTCAAGGCAGCAGAAGCTTCAGGACTCGCGCTGGCAGAAGCCATGTTGTAGGGCTGAAGGATGAGGAGGAGAAAGAGGGGGAAGAGCAGAGAAACCAGATCTGCAATGCTGGTCTCCCATTGCAGCTCTGAGTACGTTCTCCATGCAAATATGAACATCTGCATTTCAAGAGCCTGAAGCCTCTTCAGGGAGAATTCATCCAGGGCTTTTCCTTGTCAGCATCCCAGTCTAGGTAGGAGCATGCTTACTACTATTATGCTACCAGCTATTAAGTAGCTGCCATTTGAAACTCCAAATAAATTTGGAAATACAGTAGTGCCTGTGTGTTTCATAACCACTCAAGAGAAAAATAACTGAGCTGTAACCAGCCACCTCCACTTCCTGACTGATGCATCATTGTTCAGAGGCATAAGCAGTGAGGCTCTTCTGCAAGTCTCCTTATTTTCATTTCTCAAAAATCTCTTGGCCATATGGTGCATTTTTGGGGCGTAGTTTTGGCAGACAAATACAGCTCAGCAGGCTTTAATGTTTTCCAGGTGTTGGAATATTTAAGAGCAAGAAAATAAAGATGATATAATACCACGCATGTACAGCACATATGAAAACTATGACTAGTAAACCAACATCGATCACAAAGCTGAAGTACATTGAATGAATGAGAGCAGGACTTCAAGAAGCTAGAAGATAAACAGCCCGCTGGCCTCTGACAGCAAGCTTGTGTGGGGAGACTACAAAGCTTCCTGGAGGCCAGTTAAGCGGTATGGACTATGATTCAGCAATGCTAATGATAAGGCCTGTCCACCATCCCTAGCTGCTTTTGCCATGAATCCAAATTTGCTGTAGGGATAGGATTCTGATTAGGCGTAGTCAAGATTGCTGAGCCAGGCAATGCCCAAAATGTAGGACTCAAAATAAATAGCAAAACAAAAAAAAAAAAAAAAGCCTGGACATCCCATGCACACATTAGTTCTAGTTAGTTCTAGAGGCTGAAGCTAGGATTTGGATACAATATCTCAAATCTACAGCTGCATGATTCAGCAGTCTGGATGCAAAAATTATGCATGTACATTATAAAGTAGCATAATGTATTATATACGTTATATAACAAAAACAGGTTTGTGTAGAACGGAGGTAAACCTGGAACTAAAATCCAAGGTCAATCCAATGATGTAGATCATTAACAGCATGGACATAACTGCGGGAAGCATGGCTGAACTGGAGCTATTTCTTTCTTCCTGCAGTCTTAGGAGTGCAATGCCACTAGACACAGGACTAATCAGACAGCAGGCAGGACACACCCAGTAGCATCTACCAGACGAAAAAGATCTTTAAGCTTTTCCTTCACTCCCCCCTTCTTTTTTAGTGGACGGTGGGTTGGAGGATTGCCCCCTTTAGCAAAGTCACATCCCAAATGTGATTACTGAAAACGTATCTCATCACGCCATTCCCTCTTCATGATATATTAAGAAATGACTCTGCATTCCACCAGGTTGCGTAGCATCACGCCACTGATGTGTTATCAGCAGATGTTTTCTTTGACACGTTGCTCTGCAGTTTGGCGCATGAATCCACAGTTTTCAGTGGTGGTACTCAGGAGATGTACCAGAGAAGATAGTGAGGCAGAGTTACCAAGAACCCAAAACGCATTTAAGGCTCTGTTTAGAATAAATGTTGAAAGAAGTGGGTTTCTCCAGACTACAGCACACTTTCCAAAGAGAAAAAGATCAGTGGAGCCCATATTTGCCTCACGCAGGTAGAGCTTCAGATTCCCAGTGTACCCATCCAGAACAATGCACCTCAAAATTTGATCAAGGTTTTTTTCTACCAGGCAAAACCTCAGTCTGACCCTGACGCCAGGAGCAGTGAGGTGACTTCTAATCCAAAATGATGAATAAAAAGGTCAAAGCTTTCCCTCTGAACATCTAAAACTGCAAGTGGGTGTTATGCTTAGTGGCAGGAGGTAGCAGCAACAGAGCTATGCAGCAGCAACTGTACAATAGAAGCTTCAAGAAGAGACTGAAGAGCATTTCTTCAAAGGAAGGATGATATCAGCTGTCTTGAGGGCAGAAGTTTTATCCATTTGCTCTATAATTTTTAATAATTTAATTAAAATCCAGCCAATTCACTTGTGACACAGACAAAAATTAGATAGAATTAGGGAAGCGCAATGCTGAAGAGGCTCTGAATGACAAAGCATCTGCCTCAGTAGTTCTCCCTAGGAGACAATGGTAGCAATAAAGATGAACAGGTCATGGTGAAGCTGGTTAGCTGTGATGAGGCAGCCCTTTACCACAAACAGTTGTGAAAAAGAATCAAGAGAAATAGCCAACTAAAGCAACAATGCTTGAGAAAGCAACAATAGAGACAAATGAAGTCCTAGCTGGACTGCTGAACCACACCTACATGACAAGGCTGCTACCAATTCCCCATTCCAGGGTCTCTTCCTCCGCTCTAACAATGGCAGGTTGCTGAAATCTCTGCTTTCACTGGCCCAGAACAAAAATATATGTTACAAAATCGGGTATCAATTGAGTTTAACAAACTCAAATAGGGTCCAGCAATAATTTTCTTTGTGCTTCATACCACTATTACTGCAACGGGGCTTTTTTTCTCCTGCTCTGCGTGCACGCTGCAATCTATTGTATGAAAAAACACAATGAGAACTTACAAAACTGTCATTTCACTTGTGGTACCTTCTCCCATCGCCATCGTAAGAAAAAGGACAAATAAACAGCGAGTCAAAGCAGCCTGTAGCCGGACGATAAATGAGGCTGAGCGCTCAGGTATTAGCCTTGTTACCCATAAGGTTTTTCTTCATTGAAATATACATATATATGCACATAGGAAGCTTGGGTCCCGAAAATTTCTCCAGCCGAGAGAAAAGTCTCACCGCCCAAAGTTAGACACAAAGGCAGGGCTGCACTCCCGCTCGGGCAGCCTTTGCCGCCGAGGAGGAAAACGCCCCGAACGCCGCCGGTTCGGTTGGGCGGCGGCAAGGACGGGGGTTTGCGGGCAGCAGCCGCCCCGCAGCCCCATGCCCATGCCCATGCTCATGCCCATCCTCATCCCCATCCCCAGCCGCCTTTGCCGCCGGCGCCGCGGCCGCCCTTTGTCCGCTGCGGGCTGCCATAGGGACCGCAGTGCGGACCGCGCCACGCCCACCCGCCGGTGTCGCCGGGCAGACGGGGCTCGGCGGCGGCGCCGCGGGCACCGGGCTCCCGTCCAGTCCCCGTCCCTGTCCCCTCCGATGGTGGTGGTGGGGGGGGGGGGTCGCTGCTGGGCTGGCTCTCGGGGCCCGGCCCGCCCGCACCCCACCGGGGGAGGATGAAAAACAAAAAGGGGTGGGGGGGTGGGGAGGGGGTGCGGGGGGGAGTGGGTGCGGCGGGACCGTCGTGGAATAAAGAACCGGGGACCGCGGCTTGGCGGCTCGTGTGGCCGTGCCCTGCGTGGGGTTGGGGTGTGTGTGTGGGGTGGGGTGAGCCCCGGCCGCGTCCGAGGGGTCGGAGCCGCCGGCGGGGGGGGGGCGCCGCGGCGCTGCCTGCGGCGTCCCCGCTCCCCGCCGCCTCACCTCGCTCGATGTTGGCGATGGCCCGCCGCAGGTGCTCGTCGGTCACCAGCTCCCCGATGACCACCAGCAGGTAAAACTTGCTGTCCAGGAAGCGGTGGGAGAGGCTGGGAGAGGTAGGGTTGGGGATGCTGCAGGAGGGTTCCGGGTCCACTTCCACCACCACGGTGGCCATCGTCGCCGCCTCCCCGCGGCCCTGGGGCGCTGAGGGGAGAAGGGCGGCTCGGCGGCGGCTCCGCAGGCGGCAGGGGAGTGAGGGCGGGCGGGGAGGCGGCGGCCCTTTTATACGGAGACGGTGCAGGGCAGGGACCTGGCGAGAAGGAGGAGGAGGAGGAGGAGGAGGAGGAGGAGGAGGAGGAGGAAGGGGGGGAGCCGGCGCATCCCCGCGCCGCCGCGTTTCCAGCATCCACAGCTGATGTCATCTGCGGCAAATCCTCCCCGCGGCGGCCCCCGGAAGCAGGAAGGACGCGGGGGGCGAACAACGGCCCGAGGGGAGGCCGAGGGATGCGCCCCGGGACCGGCTACCGGCCCCGGCGGGGGTAGCCCCCGTGCGGCGCGCATCCCGCGCCCCGCCGCCATCCCGCATCCCTTGCTCCCGGGGTCTGGGCCTCCCGGGGAGCTTCCCGGGGGTCCAGCCGTGAAGGATGCGGGTGGGGAGCCGCAAGTGGTGCGGCCCTGGGAGACTGAGGAAGCTCATCTGGACGTCGAGGGATGGCAAAGTGGTTCCACTGTCCGAGGCCGAGGGTCCTGTCTCCTGCATCGCACTGTAGCACTGCAGCAAAATTTGAGTCATAATTCCCACCACCACCACACACACAGCAAAACAGCTATCTAAATATTCTTGCTACCTTTTTTAATTTGAAAACATTTTGCTTAATAATATAGTTCAAACATAGCCTTTCCGCACATATTCAAGGCCCGTGGATATATGACTTAAAAGCACTAGTTTTGGACAAGATGCCGAAACCCATACTCTTAAGGCGCCAGAAGTTCAAAGGGCTTTGGGTAACTAATTTTGACCAGACTCAAGCAACTCTAGGGAGCAATGGTATCGGAAAACATCTCCAATTACCAAAACAAAGGCTTCGTTCCCTCCGCATAAAAGTTAGGCATCTGCTCACCCATACTGAGACCCACTCAAGAGATAAATCACTTCCTAAAAGTGTTTTGCCCTCTCCTAAAATGGGATAGAGCAGTCAGATAAATCAGCCCCTCTGAGATATTCCTCTCACTTTACTGACAGAAGCAAGGCACTGGTTTATGCTAAGCCTCTTGTTTATATGGCTAAAGTGATGTGGGAGAAATCTCACTGTGACCTAGGTAAGGGTATAAATGTTTATAGCCTGTTTTTTAAGATAACCTCTGGTCCCTAACTGAGAAGATACTTCCTCTGTGTGCAGGTCCTTCCACTACTGACTGCTCAAATTCCCTGCCTGCTGCTCAGAAACACAGAGTTGCCTGGATGAACTGATACATCAGTCCTGTTTTCTTAGAATATGTACTTTGTTCCAGGGCACACTGGGCTCATTCTAATTAACATGCATTTCAGGTTGTTACTGCTCAGTTACTTGTCTTACTTGCCTAGAGGCACCCACAAGGGTTGAAACACCATTGTTGTAGGTGCTCCTCCCTAATGCTATGTCTGCCTATAGCACCTAATGTTTTTAATATGAATAGTTCCTCTGCATTGAGAGCCTTGGCTAATACGCCGTGATGCATTTGGATGTTGCATCCAAAGCAGACTATTTTTCTGAGCTGCCATTAGTCTGAAGGTTGTAGAAT